>NC_134676.1:84858459-85571741 GCF_030463565.1 Pelecanus crispus
ACTACCACTATTGCATGTTGCCCACAAAAGCAAGATACTTTCTAACTGGGAAAATACATAGCATCTATCTCAGAGATTTCCTTACTAGATTAGCAATGCTGAAAGAGTTTTGATTTTTTCCACTATAAATAAAGCCCTGGTTTAAAACCTGCCTACTTCACGTAGTTTCTCAGGCAGCAAGCCAAGTTCTTCTCCCTGTCCCTTGTTTAATTTAAGGAGGCTGATGCTGGAGACCTCTGCCTTCATGCGCAGGACCAGCTGCTCAGGGATACAGGGAAGAAGTAACCTTTTACTTTCATGTCCAGTTACCCACAGCATTAGGAGCATCATTGTCCATGGAGCCTCTGGATCTAGGCAATCTTAAAGTCACATCACTTCTCCCTCATTCAGAAAGGCAGCAAGTGAATCAGTTTCTCCATTTTCATGATGAGGCACTATTTTACCACTAAAATGCAACCCAACTGTACATATTTAACACATTAATTTGTATTTTAGGACAATGGACTGCCTGCATCTCCTCCACTACACTTGAGATACATTAAAAAGTTACTGGTGAACAGAGCACTTCATCCCAAACAGAAGTATTTGCCAGAAGTCTGTCCCAGTTCTTTAAGGCAATTCTTTTGCAGGACCAGGGCTAAATAAACACTCATGAAACACAGCCATCTAAATTATACAACGTCAGCAAAATCCTTTGGGTAAGGTAGAGAAGAACGGCGGGATGTCTCAGTGCTCTCGTGCTATCGTAGGCGGCATACGCTCTTCCTCCTCAGTTCTGTGAAAAACAGTTTCCGTTGCTGATTGCATGAAAGAAATTCAGAGTTTGACAGTGGCACAGAAAATAACTAATAAAAACATGAAATCACCACTGAGAAGAGACAGAGATTTTGAGTAGACTCTTCCCAATGCCGTATAACTGGAGAGCAGCGAAACCTCAAATTTCTTCTCTTGTAGCATTGATGGACACAAATGAAGATGTACTTTATGCATATGCATACCCCTGCACGTAAACATACAAATGTACATGTACACTTGTTTAATTATTTCCAAAAAACCCATGTGTGGAAGGGCCAGAAATCTCTCAATGGAATAAATCTAAACTTAAGCACATTAAGTTACCTTGCTGCCAAGTTTATAAGGTACAAAAGTACTCAAACTTCCTGAGGAAGTGCTCCATGCACAGGTATTTCCTTCTGTTGCCCTCTGACAACTAAACAGTTAAAGAAAAGGCCTGCATTCCCTTTGCATACTGATCTCTCCAACTACCGGGCAGAATTCTCAAAATTTTAGAAGACAGTGTAAATATGGTCATGTGAAGTAACTAATATAGCATATACTCAATTTGTTACCTCAGCTAAAGAATATGCTTGAAAAGTGAAATAACATCTTGACTATACATTTTCCACACTACAAGAACAACAATATAAACCTAAATTAATAACCAGGATCTGGACTAGATCTGCTTTAGAAACTAACTGTGTGGTATGTCAGATTATTTAGAAATTAGTAACACAAACGTGCATATATAAATTTTTTGTGATATTCTTGCATTTTAAGAGATTACATACGTCCTCCTTCCTGGAACTGAATATTAGCATTCCTTTCAGGGAGTTTCATTCAAAGATAACTTCTGTTGAATTATTTTAAAGGCTTTCATCCCCCACTGCATTACTCTTAAAAGAAATAGAAGTGCCCTGGCTGTTACACATAAAGCTGGAAATGTCTCAGTTGTTGCACATAAATCTGAAAATACATGCAACACATTTGAACAGACACACTTTTTGAAAAGCAACATGCATTTGTTGAAGGTTACTAACTAGACATTATGTTTAATGTAAACTACTTCTAAATTAACTTCAAAAATACTGAACCAAAATTTCTCTGATGCAGCATAGGCAGAGAAACGCTTGCTTTCAGAAAATGAGCACAACAGAATTACTGTAATTCAGTGAAATTCACTATTTTTATTATTTATCTATTCAACAGAGATTCAGAATACACTACTGGGTTTGAGTAAAAAATCAGCAGGATCAAAAATACTTCTGGGAGTGAAGAAACAATAAGGGCCTGCTGTTGTTGTGAATACAAATCCATGCAACTCTTCCCTTATATGCTTAAAATTATGTACATGTTAAAGTATTTTACTAGACTGAGGTCAAAGTCATAAATTAAACTTCTACAGTGGAAGACTTGCTTCATTTAAATAAATATTATTATTTTGAGATACTATTCCACTCCAGAGACCTAATGAAGTAAATTTGTACTGCACTTCATTTTGGATGATGGTACACTGCAAAGTTCAGCATTTGTTATTATTTAAACAAGCTACACAGTTTTCCAAAAGCAGAATCAAGTCTCCTAATCTTGGCCAAAATGCCGTCAGTTTTAGGTGTGAATGCACCTTGTAGTGGCTGCAGTCAGCTCAGATTTAACTCAAGCTAGCTAGGTAGCTCAACCATGGAGCCAAATTTAGCCCCAGCTGAATAAACGAAGAGAACTTGCACCAATACTCATGCTGGTTAACCCAAGCCAAGATCCTTACTGTTGAAGCTACAATAGAATACTTGATAGATAAATTGGTGGTTAATAATTAACTCACCTTTACCACTATGACATTGATGAGCAAGGCATACTATTATCATAGAAACAGAAGCAGAAAGACAGGACTTGGTGAAATGATTTCAGGGAGTGAGTGGCAGCATCCAGGTTTCCCAGCATGCGGATTAGCACCCTTCCCACAGAAACCCATTACCTGCTAACAGGAGAGCCTTAACACTACTGGAATTTACACAAACAAAATAGGTTTACCGCAGCACAGGAAAAGTGTAGGAGAAAAAGATTTTTAAAAAAAGAAAAAGAAAAAAAAAAAAAAGCCCTGAACATCAAACAGAGAAGCAATTATTAAATTACTAAGTCAGTTCATGCAAACATATGAATAGGAGTATTCTAACAATAGAGTTCACACAGGCTCTCATCAGAAGCAGATCATGCAATTATTTCAGTTTACCTCTTTAAACCACTTACTGCTCTTAGACAGACTCTTTTCTTCATACGTGCCCATAAAGCCCCGAGAACACTTCCAGAAGCACACATGTAGTCATACACATTCATAACACAGCTGCTTCCTTCACACGCTGCTTCCTTCCTCGGTCAGCTCTGTAGCCAGAGTAAATACTTTCATTTAATCTCGTAGGCAAGAAAAAACAAGATTAGCTTGAGCCTGTGGAATTAAAATTTACAAATATAGCCCCAGCACTGTTTGAGTGGTGTTTGCCTTGAAAGCAAAGCAAGGTACAAGCTCTGCCATTCATGCTCCGTGCAGCAATCTGACTTCTTGTTAAGTTCTGGCTGCTGAACAGCAGCTGTGACCTTCAAATACACTAAACTTGGCAAGTGAGCAAAAGAGCCCACCTAGGGGATGGAGTTTGGACACCATGCAGTCCAGTCACACGATCAGTGAAAAACTCCCTACACAACTTCTCTCCTGCATTTTTTTTTCCCTGAAAAATACTTTCCAAAAAATAGTAAAAAAAAAAAGTAACACAGAAATTATGTCCCTGAACAAGTTCATAAACAAGCAGACACATGGTCATCAGGTTATATTTCCGCTTCTTCCAGCTGGCAAAAAAGCAAAATCATAACTGCAGTGCTCAGCTGATGAATTTTTTTTTTTTATTTCTAGAACAGTTCACTCAAATGCAAAGATGCAGACAATAATAAACTCTGCCAAATATAATTCTGATTTTCTGGTACAGTATTCCACCTTGCCATGTGCTCTATCAGCAAATATGCATACATGGCCACTAGCAGGGGAAGAGTTACAGACTGTCACACCATCCACAAAGAGACCGAAGAGACAATACTGAGCTCTACACAATGCATCAGTAAAGCACGTTTAGGTATGCTTTGGTGTCAAATAGGTTGCTGAACTGGGACCTACTGCCACCCCTTCTGAATGAGCTGTTTCGGGAGAATTGTAAAAATAATATAGTTTATGGATTCAGAATCAGAGACATTTTTCAACACTTAACTGAGACTGATATCTGAAAAATGCTGTCACGCAGATCTGAACTGATACAAACAGGAATTCAGGCAGATAAAAAAATGTACTGGAAATTTAACAAGTATTCCCAATTTGAAGAATGTCTCTTTATATTACTCAGCTTAATGTCCCAGTCTTTAGGGTCCCAAATGCCTTATAAAAGTCTAAGTACAAGGGGATCATTTGAATCCCTGCTTTTGTTGTTTGTTTATTTCAGGGTGGGGTGTGTCTTTTTTAAGCATTAATGGAAGAATTCAGAGAAAATCCACTTCCATTTGTTTTAAAGCTTAGCTTTTTTCCTTTCTGTTGTTTTTCTACACATTGACCTTAAAAACCAAACCAACCAAACAAAAAGCAAAAAACATGAAAAGTGTTTGAGTTCACCCTTCCAATGAAGGGTCATTAGTAAGTAGTAAATTAGTCAGTAGTATGAAAACATTATTTTGCATATCAAAATTCTAAAAGATTTTCAATTTCATTTAAAACCTTTTTTTTTTAACAACAAAAGCACAGTCATGTTTGGAATCCTTTGCCCTTATGCATCTATACAAAAATGTGCAAAATACCTCTCATGTCTTCTGACATGTTTTATGTTTTGTCAACATCAGATTTTATGAAGATGGGAGGGGGCATGTTCAGAACTGTTACTTTTTAAAAACAGCTCACTGAAGTTTAGGGCACACATTTTTTCCCCTGTGTCTAGCATATCCAGCTTATATATATAAAATACATATATTATATATAAGACCATAATTGGTCTTAATGTGTTCCAATCTAATTTTTTTTAATTGCAGTTCTTATTTTATATTTCATAGTATCCAAACAACTTATGTTCCAGGAATAAATGTGTTTGCTTGTGTTTTCAAATCTAAATAATTCAGGAAGATGAAGTAGTAAAAACTTTGCTTCCTAACATGTAAGAACCTGCTTGAAGAAAAATAAAAAAAACCACTATATGCTTTGTAACATAATCTTTCTTCTTGGACTCACAAGAGATTAGCATACCACATACTTATTTTCAGGCATTTATCTTCAACTACATGAGTTCTTGATTTTTCTATTTCTTCCAGAAACTTAATAATGCACAGTACTGGAACATATGACAGAATTTTCTGATCTTCGATTTTATCAATTTTCTAGAACTAAAGGACACTACTTGCTAATAGAAGAGAGACTCTTCCTGTTGTCCCTTCAATAAAAAGCAACTATTCTTTCGCTTTTCTATAAAGTCCTTAATTTATTTCTTGCACCTAGATTTTGAATAGACTGTGGTAAGACAGGAAGTCAATCTCCTGTCTTTACGTAGATATCCTACACTACAAAAACCCCTGCAGTGCCAGATTAGCTGTCTCATTCATTGGTGAAGTAAGTCCTGTGGATTTCTGCTTATTACTCAAGCACAGAGCAGGTGAAAGTGAAGCTATAAACTTATTTCAATTCTTTTTGCTTTTATTTGGAATTTTTTCTTCTTTTTTAGCTACCTCTTTTAAATCCTTCAGCACAACCAGCAGGAGCTCTCCTAAAGCTGCATCCACCAGTCTCTGCCGCGACATTACCAAAGTTTGTATCAATACTGCTTTTGCCCTCCCTGCTCCCCTTTCTTTGCACTTTCTATTGTCAGAAATCTCAGCCTTGTTCATTGCCAGGATTTCCTCTGTAGTTTATTGCTGCTGCTTACTAAATCTTGTCTACTCAAAACTTTCAAAGCCAAAAAGAACTTGTAGTGTTGCATTAGCACATCAAATAAAGGTGACTCAATTTGAACACAACCCCTCTGTAGTTCAGAAATTTCTGAGTCCAAGATTAGCAGAGACTGGTAGGATTTACTGGAATAAGTAGTGATTATTTATTAAAGATCAAAGTTCTTTATTTTTGTTGGCTTTGTCTCGCTAAATGATCAGTCAAAAATATTAGAGGGAGTTGAGTTTGTACCATAAAAACCAAAAGAGTTACCCAAATTCATTGTCTAAATTAAGGTCAGAAGCAGGTACCAAGACATCACCTGTAAGAGCAGCTTCCAAGAACTACTCCAACATCTCCCCTCCACAGCTCACATATTCACCTATTCCATCGATTGCTCATATATGGTATATATGGCACACACTAAGTTTGGGATACAATATTTTATTGGTTTAATCTAATGCTTGCATGAAAACTGAGTTCCAGTGTTATCTTCACTTAATTTGAACATAAATGCCAAATATTTTATCAAAATAAACAAAGAAATGCCAATTTTTTTTTTCTTTTTACTTGATACATTCTAATCCTGCTGAATCAATACATCCTAGGATTTATTATCCTAATTATAAAAAAATCCCTTCATGTCAAATTATCCATATAACAGTATCTTATATTCATCAGAGTCTAAGTCACTAAAACTCACTGTGTTTGCATTTCAAAAGCCAAATGTTTCATGCATTTTAACAGAATTAAAACCCTTGCTAGCAAACAAAGTTTCAATTTACGATTTTACAATATTCTTCCATTTGATTTAGATGATTTTCAGTTTGAACTGCCGCAGTAGTTCTTACTTTAGTCTACTACAGTTTGTACATTGTCATAATGATATATCCTACATACCACATTTCTGCCATATATATGGGTTTATATATAAACCCATTTATGAGTTTACATAAATGGTACTTAAACAATTAAACGTCAAGACTTGAATCACTATTTTTTTGTAACCTTGCATTCAATTACTATTTTTGCCACATTTTGATTTTATGCCACTTCAAAAAAGTTACAGTTCCATTCATTACAAGGAATTAGTAAAAGAAAGCTGGGTGGGAGTGGTGTTAATGTCATCCTACAAATTATAGGGTTATATTCTTCAGTACTGAAATTTTGTAACTTCTCTTGCCAGAATAGTAACTGATAGCAATCCTTGCTCAGCACTTCCATAGCGGAACATGGAGACCCCCATATTCATGACAAGGAAATAATTCATATCCTGACTGACAAAAGGAGATTTTAACCCACTTTTGGCAGAGACAATTTTTTTTTTTTTTTTAATGTCAGAAACTGGAATTCTGCTCCCTTACCCCAGGTTCAGAAGGGAGATAGTTACACGAACATCTTGCTCAGCTCCCAGACCTCTCAAGCTCCCTCTGTGGAGCCTCCAGAGTCCAGCTCCCATAAAGCTTTTGCCAGCAGTAACTGCAGCTCCTGCCCTGGAATTCTGCACCCCAGGCTAGGAGCCTTCTCTGGGCAACCACTACAGCATCCACCAGAATACAAACACGATCCCCACTTGGTCTTCTTTAGGCAACGGAAGCAGGAATATTATTCCTGAATAGTAACACCTCATATGCTTTCCTTGGAGCATAGCAGCATACCAAATGAATTCCAAAGTCAGACTGCACCATCATTCAACCTTGAGTCTCTCTGCAGCTAAGACCATCAGATATTGAGCTAAATCATACTACTTATAAGTTTCCATACATAAAGAAAATAAATGTCATTAATCGTAAATGTAGAGTCTTCACTGTCCAGGTAGGGTTCAACAGTAGGGAAACACTGACACATACCCATGTTGAACGTGGAAATTTCTTAAATCACACTTATGAAATGTATCTGTCGCTCAGTTTATCCATACACTGATACACTGTGTGATAGAAGGGTTAAAATCCTGTCCCTAGGACAGAGGACAAAAAAAGCCATGGGTAACACCCATTAGATCAAGTCCTGGCTGACACAAACTAACTAGTCTTCTGAACTAATTATCTCAACATAGAGCTGCCTAAACATTACTTTTTATCATCTGATCAAAGAAAGAACATGCAAACAGTCTTAAGATATGAAACACTTATCTGGCTGAGGATTCAGCTGCTCCACGTATACCAACGCAGACAAAATCCCAGCCATGTCTGCCAGAGAGGCAGGTAACACAGCCAGCACAGACAAAAGTTTCTCTTCAACGCTGCAGCTCAAGAACAGAACGTGCTGTATTCAAGTTGACTAATAAATATTGGCTTGTTTTGAAAAGGTCACCATGTGTTGCTGTAAAATTTCTGCTCTCCACATACCTCCCAACAAGGCTAAATCTTGCACAGGAGTTCAAGTTCTTTTGCTAGAAGAATCATGAGGTGATAAAACCAAAGCAGCTGAAACCAATGACCCAGCCTATGAGTATGGGGTTCATCCCTGGGGAAAAAAAAAAAGGGGGGGGGGGGGGGGAGGGAAAGGGGGGCTGAGGCTAAAAGAACATGTTCCCGGAGAGACCATATAAAGACCAGGAACACAGCACTCTCCCTGGCACCTTGACAATCACCTAGAAAAGACCGCATTACTTGGCAAATAGAAAAGGGAATACTTTCCACTACTACCCTCTATTCCTGCTTGGTGCTTCACACTACCAGATTGCTCTGCCTCTTCACTTTTCTCCTGTTCTTCCTCCACTTCTTTGCTCCTAGAAGGATCTTCATCGAACAACAAGGATGTGAAAACAGCCCAGAACCTGTAACCATCAATTTATACCAATTTGGTCTTCAAAGTTTTTAAGAAAAAACAAGGAAACTGATATCTAGAATATCTATCTATCTAGAATTCACTAAATGTTAAATTGTGGTCCACTAAAACCTCAATTAATGGTTAAATGGGAGCTTTAAAAGATAAAGTTTGCAATTGTTAACAGTCTTAGCCTCTCAAAAGCTTTATGTGAAACTGAAAATACAATGACCAGAAGATGGTACAGTGATGTCTTTTCTTCTTTCACATCATTTTTGCATAATCCTTCCACTGATGACTTCTTTACATTAATTAAGCTGCCTGTCCTTTAATAATGCCTTGATAAAGTTTGTCAATCTTTATCTTACACTTTATGAGACAGAAGGTCAGGAAACCTGGCAAAACACCAGAAGTTGAGCACTTAATGCACATACCTCGCCTCACATAAACAGCAAACCCAAGTTTAGGAAGTCAGATACCACCACTGCAGCGAGCCAAGCATCCTGTCCCCCACAGAGCTAAAACTCAGCATTTGTAAAGTAGCATCTTTTAGTGGAGAGCAAGCAAATACAATATTATACTAAATACAGCTTCATTTTCCAAAGAGGAAAACAACAGTATCGTCGCAAAAGAAAAAAGCAAAGACCTTGCCTGCTGCCTATCTTGCTCAGTCGGCCTTTGTCACAGTACTCCATGCCTCTGTGTGACCCACAAGGTCTGAAGACAGATTACAGAAGGCTGGAAGTCAGCGAGGGACTGCTCCATCTGTGCTCCCATCTTCAGTTGACGGGGGAGATGGACAGACAAAAAAATAATTTTTGCTTTGTAGGTATCTTTCTGCCTTGAGTTCTTAAGGAGTACCTGGAGCTTTCTTACACGGATTCATTCTCACACTGGCAGTATGTTTTTCAATTTTGTGGTTGAGGAAGTTGCTTTTTCCTGGTTTGTGCCATGCAGACCTATTTCTCACTTTTCTAAGTAGCCTCAGCCAGTTTGCTAATAAACATTAAAAAAAAAAAAACAAACCTACTTTTGTCACCTCCTTTGGTTAATATGTATGTACCTAAAAATGTAGTTGCCATAACTTTGCAATTGATGCAATGAAAAAAATAGAAAGAATTCATCTACGACCAGAAATGCCTGAATTACCTGAAATTCCAGACAATACAGGTTTGCAATGCTATGCCTACTAGCAACAGGTGGGATAATTTCAAACTGCAGTTTGTGAAAGCCAGAAGGGTTCACAAGGGTATTTTCTGGTTGTTTTAACAAAGCTTGCTCTGGAAAGTTTTCCAGTCTAGATGGGCGAGGGGAATAAACAAGAAACACTGGTGACATCTGTAATTTAACAAGTCTGGTGCAGTCTGAGAGGAAATGCAAATTTAAATAAATGTACACAGTTATCAGAAAAAGGATGCTTCGCTACAAGTCCCCTTTTATCGCCAACTTGAGTTCACACTCACTTGGCTCTGGTATGCTGCCTGTGTTTGACAAATGTATTCACCTTTTCCAAGGGTAAGCAAAGCTAACATCACTAACACCTGCTGCGCATCAAAGTTAAGCTTCTTATTCTTAATAATTATTTGTAATGCAATGCTTATTTGTAATGCTTTGCATTACAAAAGCACACTAACATGTTAGCAAAGGCAGTTTCTGCTTGATAATCTGCTAACCTATGTAAAATACTTTAACAGAAGTATGTGCTGACCTGTGACAAGCAATTTATATTGTTTAGTGACTGTGCTCACTTGTACAATAAATTCTAAGCATGTTTCTCATATATACACCTCAGTCCCTCTCTGTGGGGCAGACATGCCGAAGCAACATAAAGATAATGGACACCTGAGTCTAGGTCAGGAGGGCTTCTCTGGGAATGGTCATCCCCGGTGCACAGACGCTGAGGAGGAGGCAAGGGCGACAGTGCTACAGCCCGCACCTCCCCAGTGTCCTGACCCACAGCACAGCCAATAGAGCTCCATTAACTTGGAAACACTCCTCTTCAGCAAGTAGCCCGAACTAAGAGGGTACAGGCAAATTCTGTGCTTCGCTGCTCTTGCTCTCAGCTGCCACCCAGAAACGCACTCTGCATTTGGAAAGCACAGAAGGATATTGAGGAATTACAAAAGTAGTATTTGAAACAAAGAAGCCTTTTTCAGGGATTAAAAGACTAAGTTAAATGCCATTCTATGAAGGTAGTTTAAAAGCTAATTTTTCTGCTTCAATAGAAAACCAAAGATCTGTAGTAGTCAGACTGCAGCACGCATGCCGTTTCTTTTATCTGGTTCCTCCTAAAATGAAGTCCTCAGAGGCCCCACCAACAGTTCTGTGGCTTCTCACTCCCGGAGGGGTTCTCTGAATTTCACCCCTCTTTCTTACTGACCCACCTACTTCAGAAGTATCCATAATGCCTTAGCACTCAACTGACCCATTCCTCCACTTTGCACAGATAAAACCCCATCTTTTCATTTCTTGTTTATCCAAGGAAACACAGAACTTAAGAGACTCTGATTAAAGTAATGAAGAAGGTCCGCGCTCATGATTTAAGGTATCTTCCAGTTTCTCCTTTCTTAGGACATGCCCATACCTTCCTCAGGACGTGCAGAGCCTAGTCTAGAGATCTGAACTACTTTGGCAGGACTACCACAATGCCAGAATAGGAGACAGTATAGCTATGTCCAAAGACTGCCATGAACAAGCTCATTAGTCCTTTTCAAGGCAGGACTTCCCCTCTCCCCACAACATGAGCATGTAATGAGCAGAGAAAATGAATGATTACACTCTGTCATAGCATTAAGGGTCTCTGTCCTGTGCCCCACTGTACAGGAAAACATTATGTCCCTACTTATCTTACCACACCACAACAGTCTCTGGGCTTTATCTGTGAAAACTGCACAATCCATATCTATATCAGTCATTTTCAACAGAACCAAATCTCACAATTTCACCTTTGCTGCTTTGAATATCCAGCTTTGCTTTTAAGACAGAAAACATATTTTGACCAATTAGTACCTTATTGTATCTACAGTTAAAGAGTAGTGCAAGACTTAACAATTTACCTCACTGCTCCTTTTCCTACACAGATTGAGGCAACAGTTAACCCCTTGAATTTATACCACCCGTGACATAAGAATAGTTAGGCAAATGAGTCATATTCGTGGATACAATACTCATCTTCCACGCTCTCCACATTGGTATACAGCAGCCAGAGTCAACTGTCACCCTGTAAAGCATCACAATTATTTTTTAGTGCTTGAAGTAGTGCAGCAGAATGTATGGAAAGCAACTAACTAAGCTAGTCCTATGGCAATCTGCGTTACTCTGCATACATAAGCAAGTTATACATAAAAAATAAAATTTAAAACAAAAAATGCATCCTATAAAGTAACTGGAAAAAAATAACCCCTCAATGTGTAACTAGTGATCCTGAAGTGAAAATACCTCAGAACTTACAAATCAGATAATGTTGCTCAAAATCACTGGGAAAAAAACCCAGCTATATTTTGCTGAACAAACAGCTCAAATCCAGAAAGAGCAGCATGACCAAATCAGCTCCTCCAGCTGAGCAGGCTCATTAAGGTACCTATTTTGCTAGTTTCAATTAAAATACACAAAAAAATTGCTCATGGCCAGCTGGTATCAACCAAAATAAGAAACATGGTATTATTTTCCTTTTTCCACCATGTGAAAAATCTGTTAACATTTGAAGACATGCAAACCATCTTAACCTTGAAAGGAACAAAATAACACAAACATTTTGACTCAACAGATAAAGGAGGCCCAGTATCTGGTGCTAGAGATGGTTACAGCAATTTTACATTGCTGCAAGACAACTTTGTATCACAGGCACAAAAGAGACTGGCAGAAGATTAAACCATATATCCTTTTCTCAGACCACCCCAGAACATACTAGGTGAAAGACGCCTCTAAAGCACCAAAAGATACACCTTCAAATGCTAGGGAGAAGAGACCACAAGAAGTAGGTAGAGAAATTTGGGGGTTTGGTTCTACTGCTTTGATTTCAGTGTCTATGTAATGCGCTCAAATCTTTTTGGAACTCTTCTTATATTCAGCAAAAAGTAAAGATAAAGCTGACAAAAATTAAATGAAGGCTCCTAGTACCTGAAAATAAAATGATAGCTGCAGCCACCCTCAAAAAAACTTAACAACAACAACAAACTTATCACCCTGAAGACTTAGGATAGCCTGAAAATCTTCCAGTGATCAATAAAACCAACAAAATTTCTTTCATTCAGTGATTGGTCTAAACATGCACCGTAATTTATCAAGTGATTTGTAAAGTTTTTAAAACCTAAAATATTCAGTTACTTTCACTTTATTAAGTTTCTGAGCAATGGTCAGGGGTGAGAAGGAAGAAAAGAACCAGGTTAAGGGGACACTAAAAAGGAGTTTGTATTAGCCACTAACCTGAGCAGCTCCCCTTCCTTCCTGCCTGACTTGTTCTCAGAGGTCCACTTCATTATTCAAACAAGTTAATCTGTGGTCCCTCTAGTCTCTTAATACTTGTCCCTGCAAATGTGATATTTATACAGACATCAGTAACAGCAAATGAACAGAAGTAGCATTTCGCTTGGATGTTTTTTGAAATACAGAGCCTATCCTTTGTTTCCACCATTCCCGATCATCAGGAAAGGGCAGCAAAAGACATTCTGCAAGCTTCACTAAAAGCATGAAGCAAGAGGAACCAAGAGCACACCAGAGCTGCTAGTCCTTCTACTCCACACTTTCTGCTGCCTCATCAGCAATTCTTTCACTCCCCTCAGACTCAATAGGCAAGGTTGTCTTCGTCAGCAATTCTTCCTTCTCTCTCTTCTCACAGATGTATATACAAGTCACTTAAATATTTTTGACTTACTGTGGTTTAATAAGTGGGTGTTAGCTGACCTGAATTAACTGACACAGGAAAACATTCTCAGCCTACTGCAAATGTAAATTAAAATATGCACTAGTAACCTCACTGGCTGCAGCTGTCTGTACTCATTCCCCAATTTTGCAACAACATAATGGTGTTTTTTCCAAATATGGAGGTAGGCTTTTTTCTTTAGGGTACTTGCTTTGTTGAGCGTTCCCTGTGCTTGCAAGCATATGGCATTGCCATGCTGGATGACACAAGGCCTCAACAAGACTTGTGGCTGCCTGTGATCCATGGGCAGCCACAAGCCTCGGTGAAGCTGAAAATGCAATAGCAACACTCAGTGTAGTTACATGAAGGAGAAGTTTGATATTTATTAGCCAAAACTGTGAAAAACACAACTCCAGGGACTCTTGACAAATGCCACATGACTAGGCTGAATACAAACACAAAAGCTAAGAACTGATTTGGATGCAGCTGTACATGTCTATGACAGAAGCAATGATTGAAACAGAAAGCCAAGGTGAAAGCCAGATCTGGAAACAGTAAAGGCTAGCCTGAAACTGTAAGTAAGGAGATTGTTTGGTTTTTTTTTTTTTTTTCTCCTAAATCATCCAGCAAAATGGAAGGGCAGAAGGGACTGTTGTACATTCTTTATAAATTAACAGGATCTTACTTGAGACATACTTGACTCATGAGTTTTCCTAATAACATCCCACAAGGCTCCAAGCAATGGATAGCCATTCAGGGCTAAAGAAGGGTAGAATTTGCGTTACGTCATTTTTTAAAAAACTAAAAAACTAAACAACAACAAAAAAAAATTCTAAAGCTGAAAACAAGCGCAGACCAGAAATTTGGATTCTTATTTCTGTGATGCCCACTATTCTGGCTTACCAGCACCTACTAAGGACATGTCTTCCATTTTCAATCTATGTTTAGACCATATACAAAGTGTGCAATGGCATGAAGCATCATACATGATATGTAAACATACCCACATATTCACCTGTATTATTTGTACAGCTACGTAACTATGCAGGGAACCCAGCAAGCACATAGATAAAACACAGGGCATGTGATAAACAGAAGTGTAATGTTTTTTTAAAATGCCATGCTTACATATATAAATTTATCCCTCTGTGGTTTCATGGCTCCTTGCAGCTCACATTATTATTATGTGTGGCTGCACTGTCATCTTTGCATTACTTAAAAGTTTTATTGAAAATTTGTTTCATTTTTTACCCAATAATCTTTTGATAAATCACTTCAACCTGAATAGTTCCGGTTTAGCTTCCCTCCTGTCCCCTTCTTAAGAAAGTCATTTCATGCTTTAAGATAAATCAACCAAGATAAAATAAACAACAGCTAACACCTGGTTAAGGAAAAAAAAAAACAACACAACAAACAAAAAACGTCAGGAACTAATAAAATTCAGAACTTAACTGGCTTTTCTCAGATACTTTTAACATGATTACATGCAATAGCTTAATACTACTGTAAAATCGAATCATTTGGTAATGTTAGTTTAGTTAATGATTACAAATATTTAACTTAAGCAGCTCTGCTTTGTGTTCAGAAATCACCTAAGAGATAGCAAATGTGGCTGTTAACCTTTAACCTTGGACATATTGACACCATCACTTTGAAGGATTATACGAACTTCAAGCTAGCACTCTAACTGGACTTTAAATAAAGTGCTCATGTGCTTAACCATGTGAGGCCACTGTACAGAAGGAAAATTCAGAAACTACTTACAAATACTTTTGAGATTTCCTATACACAGCGTTCCTACTGGAGACCCCTCACCCTCTTTCTCTCCGCTCCTCTTGCTTGGTTGAGGAAATCTTCCACTATGTGTGTGTTTTAAAACTTTTTTTCCCCCCCTCAGAAAACCTGGAATTCCTTTCCATGCTCCTCCATGGCCCAAGGATCGGGGTGTGAGCCCTGGCAATGCCTTCAGGTTAGAGTTGCAAATGAATCAAGGATCTCGGCTGCCTGAACTGCTCCACCTCCCAGGTGCGGTGCAGCGGGAGCCACAGGGATAGCTGGGAAAACAGAACTCCCCCACAAGAAACATACAGTAGCCGGTGGCACAGAAAACCTCAGCAGCTTCATGAGGACTTGGTATCTGTGTCCTCAGGACATTATTATTGCTTTTATGAACAAAGACACAGCTGAGACACCTCCGGTTTAAAGGTTATACCAGATGAGAAAAAAGAGTTCTAGCATGAAAAGCTGCAGAAATGCATTGGAAAGTTCACCCGGATTTGTATTTCATTTTTTATTCCTCTAAAGGCTTTCTACTTGCACACTAGTTTCACCTCACTCGTAAGATTTTCACTGAGTATCTTTGGAGAAGATACTAAAATACCTTCAGTCTGTCTACTCGCAGTTACTCACAGTTTACTGTGAACTTTCTGTTATTGTACCACACGGGAT
Source organism: Pelecanus crispus (assembly GCF_030463565.1). NCBI lineage: Eukaryota > Metazoa > Chordata > Aves > Pelecaniformes > Pelecanidae > Pelecanus > Pelecanus crispus. The sequence goes on from NC_134676.1 coordinate 84,874,260, forward strand.
CATATGCACCACGTTTGTTCAGTGTTAAAGATGCCTCCATTTTTATCACAACTCTCATGATATTCTGAGGTTTTTTCTTCAGAGCTCCTAGAATCAATATATCACAGTGAAATATTAAACCTTAGGTAAAAAAACGAGCCTTTTTCACTACTATTTGGTTTTATTTTGTTTTTTTTTTCTTTCAATGACCATTGCATTTTTGAGTCTGAAGATTCAGGAGAAATTAATGTTTCCTGAAAGTCAAGAGGAAGCCTCAGAATGCATCCAAAATAAAACAACAGTTTCACTCTCATAGTTTCTAAGCTTGTAACTCTAAGCAGCATGAGTCATATGGGGCCAGATGGGATCCACCCGAGAGTACTGAGGGAGCTGGCAGAGGAGCTTGCCAAGCCACTTTCCATCATCTATCAGCAGTCCTGGTTAACAGGGGAGGTCCCTGATGACTGGAGGCTTGCCAATGTGACGCCCATCTACAAGAAGGGCTGGAAGGAGGACCTGGGGAACTACAGGACTGCCAGCCTGACCTCGGTGCTGGGGAAGATTATGGAGAGGTTCATATTGAGTGAACTCAACAGGCAAATGCAAGTCAACCAGGGGATCAGGCCCAGCCAGCATGGGTTCATGAAAGGCAGGTCCTGCTTGACCAACCTGATCTCCTTCTATGACCTGGTGACCCGCCTGGTACATGAGGGAAAGGCTGTGGATGTCATCTACCTGGACTTCAGCAAAGTCTTTAACACCGTCTCCCACAGCATTCTCCTAAGGAAGCTGGTGGCTGACCACTTGGACGGGCGTAGTCTTCGCTGGGTAAAAAATTGGCTGGGGGGCCGAGCCCAGAGAGAGTTGTGGTGAATGGAGTTAAGTCCAGTTGGCAGCCGGTCACGAGCGGTGTTCCCCAGGGCTCTGTTTTGGGGCCAGCCTTGTTTAATATCTTTATCAATCATCTGGATGAGGGCATTGAGTGCACCCTCACTAAGTTTGCAGATGACACCAAACTGGGTGGGAGTGTTGATCTGCTGGAGGGTAGGATGGCCCTGCAGAGGGACATGGACAGGCTGGACCTATGGGCCAAGGCCAACTGTATGAGGTTTAACAAGGCCAAGTGCTGGGTCCTGCACTTGGGTCACAACAACTCCATGCAGCGCTACAGGCTTGGGGAAGAGTGGCTGGAAAGCTGCCTGGCCGAAAAGGACCCTGGGAGTGTTGGTTGACAGCCGGCTGAACATGAGGCAGCAGTGTGCCCAGGTGGCCAAGAAGGCCAACAGCATCCTGGCTTGTGTCAGGAACAGTGTGGCCAGCAGGAGCAGGGAGGTGATTGTGCCCCTGTACTCGGCGCTGGTGAGGCCGCACCTGGAATACTGTGTCCAGTTTTGGGCCCCTCACTACAAGAAAGACATTGAGGTGCTGGAGCGTGTCCAGAGAAGGGCAACGAAGCTGGTGAAGGGTCTGGAGCACAGGCCTTATGAGGAGCGGCTGAGGGAACTGGGGTTGTTTAGCCTGGAGAAGAGGAGGCTGAGGGGAGACCTTATGGCTCTCTACAACTACCTGAAAGGAGGTTGTAGTGAGGTGGGGGTTGGGCTCTTCTCCCATGTAGTTACCAATAGGACGAGAGGAAATGGGCTCAAGCTGTGCCAGGGGAGGTTTAGGTTGGAAATTAGGAAAAATTTCTTCACAGAAAGGGTGGTCAAGCATTGGAACAGGCTGCCCAGGGAGGTGGTGGAGTCCCCATCCCTGGAAGCGTTCAAAAAATGGGTAGATGGGGCACTTTGGGACATGGTTTAGTGGGCATGGTGATGTTGGGTTGATGACCGGACTGATGATCTTAGAGATCCTTTCCAACCTTAATGATTCCTGGTTCTTACTTTCATTAAAAAATAATCGAGCCACCAAGCCAGGAAACGTGAAATTGCACTCTACCCTTAATTGTTTTAGTGGTGGACTTGGTAGTGTTAGGTTAATGGTTGGACTGGATGATCTTAAAGGTCTTTTCCAACCTCACCAATTCTATGATTCTATGATTCTGGAACGCTCAAGGACGGCAGTACAACATGGCACTTCAAGATCAATGCATGATTACCTTTTCTCCCCTCAATTAGTTCGTAGAGCACTCATTGTGCCTGCAGCAGTTACTCTAAGTCTAAATCTAAGCTGTAACAGCATAGCACTTTTGCTCCCTGTGTTTCTATGTAACTGTCTTGATACCTGACCTTTCCCAGCAACTTGTTCCGTCTTCTCGGTGACAAACATGTAACAAATGTTTAAGAGGAATGCTCCCTTTTTATAACAGTAAGACACCTGACAATTTCTCAGCACCACTGACGCAGTGAAAGTGTGCTCCACAGTACACCTTTGCATGCACATACAAAGCAGCTAGTCTGCAGGCTAGTGACATCCACTAGTGCAAAGCTGGAACTCAAGGACTGTAAACGGCACTTCTCTTGATAGTGATCTTCTCTTCTACGATTCTATGATTCTTTTTTTCATTACAAAACAGTCCTCCGCCCTGCTCCACACACCGACACAGGTACGGGCATGCCTGCTCTCTGGCCTCATCTTACACCAGCCCCTGCCAGGCTGTGCTGCCAAGGGCTCCCTGAGCATGATGATCCACACTGCCTTTTCCTCCCCAGACATACATGGTCCCTCCCTGACCCCAAGCCCAGGAGAGAGCGTCCACCCAGCAGTCTGCCCTCTGCACCACAGCATTCCCTTCCGCGGGAGCTGCTGCCAGCAAGGAGTTTCCCTCACTGCAACTCCCACAAAATCCATCCCTCACCAGGCCCACAGAGTCACCCTCTAGGACCTGGCCCTGTTACCCAGCTTGGTCTCTCCAACACAGCAGACATGCTACTCTGGATCTGAAGGTCCGCCTTGCAGGGGAAGACAGGAGAAAATACAACGGGAGGAATAACACCTGCTCAACACACTGGCCATACTGCATGCACACACACAAAGTATACCAAGACTTGAAGCTAGCCTTCCTCCCCTTCCATCCTTGCACCAGCTCAAAGAAAACTATGCACTCTTCACAGAGGTTTTGGGAAAGCAAGGAGAGGAAGAGAGCACAGGAGAGACAGGAGAGTATAGGGGGAAAGGGGAAAGGCCAGGCGCATTTTTCTCACACCTCTGACCCCTAAGCCCTGGCTGGATCCTAGTGGTCACTCACCTATGGGAACACAGAGACCTCTCCCAGACTGAATTTAAATGGCAGCTGTAGCGAGTACAAGAAGCAGCTCAGGATGGATGCACTGAGTGGGGAAAAAGAGACCCAGCCCTCCTCTTGCTGCTACAGCATTCAGCAACACTTGTGCTTCTTCCAGTTGTTGAAGGACACTTTTACAAAAACAAATAAAGTGAAGGTCAGTACCACTGCAGTGAAATGCTGTTCACTGAAGTGAAAAGCAAAGCTGACAGCCTCGAGGGGTATCTACCTTCTGCCACCTACTGTTTTCAGACCGGTGTGACAGTCCCAAGGCAATGCCAAGGGCAGCGGTTAATGAACAGTTCCATCAGAGCACATCAGCTCCGTGCATGGCACTTAACTATAGCACGTAACAGCTGTACAGCCTTACCATGGGGCTGTGACCATTTCACCTAGTCTGTGAAACTGCTTTCTTGTTTTTGTAAAAAGCAGACAAGCACACCCTGGCAGAATACTTCCTCTCTCCACCAAGGCAGGGACAACGCAAAAGGACAATTCCCATCTCAGTTTGTCGCTCCGATAGTTCAACTATGGCTCTTCTGCTACTTTAGACTGCTTGAGTTGATACCTACAGTATTCAGCAAGCCATGACACTTTTACAATGACTGGAGCACTGGATCACTACGTGGCCAGATCCAGACCATGAGATGCAGAATTGTAGTCCTGTTAAACATAGCCTATCTTAAATAACAAAAAAGGAATCTGATGATTTAGAATGCAGATTATAAAGATAAAAGACTCCATATTTCTTAAGTCTACAGGCCTCAATTCTCAAGGATCCAAAGACATCATTCCAGTAGGATCTGTGACATCCTTTGCAGTGGATAATGGAGGCATGTCCTTACCACTGATATCAGGTCAATGATCTATGAGGTAGAATGGCCACTTTCCAGCCCCACCACTGTGTCCAGGGAAGTATATATATTCCTTCTTCGTGCCGTCAACAAGGACAAAGTCACGTGCATGGTGATCCTATCCAGAAGACCACCATACCTCCAGCAGTCAGCAGCATGCAGCAGAGCCCACCTGCACGTCCCCGGTCTGCACCCTGCACGTCCCCTGCCACATGATGAGCCTGGCCGGCTGACAGCAGCGGAGCTGCCGGCAGGCAGCTCCTATCTTGTACCAGCCATTACACAATCTGCCTGGCCTTCTCTTTATCTAACAGCGCAGCAACAAGTTCTCATGGAAACATCCTTTTTGCTTGATAACAGAAATGATGAACAGAGTTCTTTTCTTTCAAGAAAATTCTTTAAGGGCTCAAAAGACCAAAATGGCACTTAATTTTTCCACACACACGATCCCACCCTGACGGCAGGCCCGTTCAGTGCTACACAACTTGGGGTTCCCAGAGCCTGAAAGGATGGAAAATTACCTCTACTACCCTTTTTCCTAAGAGTTTTGGCTCCAGCAAAGGGCATTTTAAGTGATAACTTTACACAGTGCCATTCTTACCAGCGTCATAACAAACTAGCAGCTCCAGGTGCAAAACAATGTCGTGGATGTGACACTGGAAACCGTTACATTCTGCGTGTCACTCTCCTGCCACAAGCTTTTGCCTTCTTATTCTGTGCTGCAGTTTTAATACAACAGCAGCTGCTCCAAAGCTATTTTTCCTCATAACAGAATCTTCCTTCAAATACAGGACGCAAACATTGCTAGTAACTGATTAAAGCTTATGATTATGTGAAGTATATGAACCAAACTGCTGAGATAATTCCTCATTTTTCTATCCATTACTGCTTTGCCTTTTCACTAAACAGTTGCATTAAAAGAAAAAGAAAAATTTAAAATCTCTGTGGAACCCCTGCTAGCACCAAGGGCTGCCAATTTATCTTCTCGGTTAAAATTCCAAGGCAGGAAAAAACATCTTTTGGATCAGCCACAGAATTTTCTAAGAATACTTTTCTTTTTAAGCATAAGTACTGCCTAACAATAAGCACAAATTATACACAAGATCTGGTGTTTTTCAAATGAATGCCTAAGTCAGACATGTCTATATTTCAGAGCTTAAATAAGCAGCTTGATTTTTGAAATTCAGAGCCCTCATCAGCTCCATTTATAATACAAGTTGCTGAACACTTCTCAAAGTCAGGTTTCCTACTGAAACGTTAAAACATGGACATGAGAACTTAAACAAACCACCTCTATTTAAAAAGTGTTGCACATCTAAACAGGTATCACAGTGTCACTGGGAATAAAGGGAGTACATAGGCTACCACAACATTTTTATATGGTATGTTTCTTAAATTCAGCATCAAACATACTTAAGTTTAATGAATATCACATGCATATGCTAGTGTAATACATAAAAAAAAAAAAAAAAAAACCAAAAACCTTTTCTTTTGAGGTATCACATATGTGACTTTTTGGTACACACATATCCTTGGTCCAAGGTAAAAACAGTTATTGGCTTCACAGTTAGTACTGAAAAGAAGCCACTGCCTGTGAGGGTGAATGGGGTAAGTAGTCTGAAAATACCTTCCCTGGAGAAATAAAACTATTTAAAAATAAAACTTCTCCTAAAAGAAAGGTTTTAATCATTTTTCATTTTGTCTGCTGCAATCTGTTACCATTGCATTTCCCATGAGATGTTATCTTAAAAGCATGTGTAAAAAGTCCATGATAGTTAGTATTTATTATTTGCAACATTCACCTGATACTTTTAAGTATCTGATAGCTCATGAATGAAAAAAAAACCAAAAAACTATGACCCCAAACTCTACATTCTGATATCTTATTACCATATTCATTAATTAGTATCATAATAACATAGTGTGCAAAGAAGAAAATGTATCAAAAATATATATACTTTAAGTGGTTACTATGCTTACATAGGTAGTTATCCACTAGATATAAACAGAAAACAACACATTTAAGTAGACAAGAGCTTCAGTGTCTCAGCAACTCTAGCACGCAACTTACCTTGCTTCCATTTGCAATTAGTTTTGCATAATATATCAGATGACATTTTAAGTTCAAACAAAAAAAGGTGTGGATTGCTTTGGTTTTGTTTTTTTTTTTAAACAGAATGTTTAAGTCATAAATAAAATGGGGAAGAGAGAAGAAATCATTCACCACAACATGGCACTTCAGCAACAGCGGTGACACCCTGAAAACTAGTTAAAGAACCCATGCACATTTGGGTGGAAAAACGTTCATGCAAGCAAAAGCAGAGGTTCTTCAAAACCCGAGATTCTGAAATTCTGAGGAATAAAAGAACATTATAACTGGTGGCACAATAGAGCCACATTAAATTAATTATACTTAAATAACTATGAAACTGGGGGGGAAAAAAATAGACTGCTATCTAGTGCAAGTTATCTACAAGAGATTGAACTGTTTCTCTGATATTTTTAGTTCAGCTCTTCCTTACAAGCCAAAGCCTTTTTCCTAAAGCTTTGTAATGAACGTTCACAAAGGAATAAATTAGGGAGATTAATCTAAGTCTGCAGTTCAGCTCTGACCTAAAAATGCAATGATTTTGAATTTATTGAGAAGAAATGTACAGCCTTCAGAACAAATCCTCATAGGTCATTGGATAAAAAAAGTCTTAATCTCTGTACCTTCTGTTTCTCAATATATAGTAGCTTTTGCCTGTCCCGACTTACCACTCTTCCATATTTTTAGACTTCTCACTTAAAGGTACTCCAAGTCAAAACCAAAAAGGCTAGCTTTATTCCAAATTTCCAAGGCTATTTACCATCACATTTCCAAGTGAAACTCCTCTTCAAAATTAAGTTCTGTACTTTTTTTTCTATAAAAATTGCAGCATGGAATTGTTTATTGTTTTTCAATGTTTTCCATACCAAATGCTTGCAGTTCCCCCCCAATCCTATAAAAAAACTTCAGATCAAAATTAAGTTTGGCTCTGTCCACTGCATTATTACCAGCAATGAGAATTGTTACCAAGAACAGAATGATCTTTTTCCCCCATTAAAATTAAATAGTAACAACCAACAGAAGGGGTACTTCTTCAGGCCAAATTCTGCCTGCCTAGGATGCAAAACCGCCACCAGAGAAATCTGCAAGGCAGATGGAGATCTCCTTGAACAATTTTCTCCTCCAGCTTTGGCTCCCCAGACAAGCACACTATCCTGAAACAGGACCTCAGCTCTCGAGGGACCAATTCACAGGCAAGGGCAGAGGCACATGAGAGGGCTTCTTGCACTCACACTGGAAAAAACAGTTGCAGAAAAAGGAGCCATGTTTGTCTGAGCCTAAGCATGTGCACTTCTACAACTGGTAACGCCAGAGAAAGGAATTTGCTCCAGCGTCTGACGTGAAAATAGACACTAAAAGTCACTGATCAGTTTGAACACCAATGGCCCTAAAGCCTGCCTGCTTGTCTCAGTTGATACTATAGTGCAAAGGCAGATTTACTGAGATATTCTACATTGCTATTCTTTTTTTTTTTTTTTAATCAGGACTCAGTATTTACTAATTACATTGGAAAGTAAGTATGCCCAGAACATCTGACGCAACTACACAAAGAGCAGGCTTTGGGGCAGGTTCAGAACCCTGAACATGTCACCCCAGAGAAGAGGTGCATCAAGATGCTCAGTGCTGCTCCAGCGTTTTCAGAATGGTGCAAAGCAGCACAAACACCACAAAAACCTTTACCTGGGCTGCCTCAATCACCTAGTGGACACTTTATCTGGATATAAAAGCATCATGAAAGGCTAGGAAGAGGACACAATCCCACAGATGAAAAGAAAGGTGACTCTCAGAGTTTCTCCAGGAGGAGCAAGAAATGGATTCTAAAAATAAATCAATGGCAATTTAGAATTCTTTTATAGTTTGTCAGTCAGCAGCTGGCTTGTCACATATTGCTGGGAGGGGAGGGAGTATGTTGGGGTTTTTTGTTTTTTTTTTTCCCCTAGTTTCCACTGCTCAATCATATTAAAACAGAGATAAATACAAATGTTACCAATATTGTCTGTTACATGCAAGCAACTGAAATTGCCATAAGGCTGTTAATCATGACACAGGTAAGAGAGGCAATGTGATAGTCTAAACAAGAAGACAGCAATATGTTCCTTCAATAAAATACAATACAAAAAAAACATAAAAATTTGAGAAGCTAGATGCTAAAAGGGGGGAAAAAAAAAAAAAGCCTCATCCAAATGGGTAGCTCTCTACATAGAAGAGGAGGAAAAAAAATAAAAGGTTTACTGCAGACATCCACCTTTTACAAACACCAAGCTGAAACACATTAAAATGACAACTTAAACAGGCTGCCTTCAGCAAAATACTTTAGAAAACTACTCATCCATGACAGGACAAGTTTCATTTGATGGCAAAGACTGTTAAATTGTACAGGATTTATTACTTAAATTGTCTACTTTTAGATAATGTGCACACACAGGAAAAAATATTTAACCATCACAGGTATCACATCCTAATCAAATATGTAAGAACAATTACCAAGAATTACCTACATTTACATTGCAAATACGTAAATTAGTCCTCGCTTTTCATTACTTTGTTATACAAGTGATAACGACAACATTGAAAGTTGGATGTGAGTACGTAATTTTTTTCTTGTTGAATGAAGATATTTTGAGTAAATGAAGTGGGCAAGTCTCTAGCATTAACACAGCAATAAACACACATGGAAAAATCTATTATTAAGTAGGTGACAGCTTTGACTATTATTTGGCTATACATGCATCCAATGTCACATGTATGCACCAATTCCTAACAGACCACTTCAGTGATGTTGTAAATTAAATAAAAATGTATTTTGATTTTTTTTTAACACACAGAACTTAATATACAAAAGAAACAAAGATTATTTCACCTGTCTTGTAAACTGGTATTGAAATGGTAAGACAGCTATTTTCTGCAGACAAGCTTTTTCTTCAGCCCAGTTCCTATTGTCTTTCCTGCAGGCTACAAAAATTTCAGTACCATCTTGCACAAAAAAGTAAACCAAGTTCTCTTCCCTACACCACTGCTTGCTTAATTTCACATTAAGCACTCTTTATGGCTGGGGGGGGGAGGTGGGGAACCAACCAAAATGCCCAGAACAACAACCCCATCCCCAAAAACAATTAAACAAGTATTAGCACCCATGTTCTTAGTTCCTAGGTGATAGATTCATGTTTACTCACGTGTCTTCTACAACCACTGCATCTTTAATTTTTTTCCTTTACAGTAGTACACCTTTAACAATACGCACATAAAATGACTACCTAGAAAAGACGTTAGCTTGACAGGAGGCAGGAGATGAGAATTTCAACATTTCTATATAGGAAGGTACTGAACCAAGGTCTCCCAAGTCCTAGATGACAGGTTTTACCTCTTAAGACATGATGGGCTGGGAGGCAGACAGAACCACATTCTTTTCCATCACATGATGTAAAAGACAGCTTCTCCAAGTGTTTTGTAGGGCTCCCAATCTCACTGCTGGGCAGTGCCTAACTGTCTATCAAAACAAGCTCTTCAGGGTACTTGGACACAGACTCATTTTCGTTTTAGGTCCCCAGTTCCGACGGAAACTTCGCAGGGGGCTGCTTAGGCTGCAGTACTTCCAGATGAGCACAAAGCAGACTCACCTGCCTCTGGAGAACTCCGAAGTCAAACGGACCTACATTTAATGGGTCTGAACGCCTATGATGAAGGGAATCCTCAGATAGCAATTCCTGACTGGTAGAACTAAATGCCTCACCCTTGTAGCTGTATCCCTAGAGCATGACTTAATTATACCAAACTGAGACCAAATCCTGAGCAAGAATAAACTGATCCTCTGTCTTGTGTATCATAGAAATACACCCATTAACACCAGCTGAGGATCTAACCTTATACAAAAATTAATTCCAAGTAATAGAAGCAGTCTACACTAAGAATAGTAATTAATATAATCACGTTAGGTGTAGAAGGGAGTTCTTCAACCCACAGCAAATAAGCAGAAGCCACCTGAAATTCAAAACAATTAAAATGCTAATTAGCTTTTCTCCAATTGCTTGCTAAAATGGTATTGCTCTATTTAATCTGTGTTTCTTCTCTGCCTAGATCAACCACACAAGGAAGCAAAAAAAGAAAAAAGCATACAGACAGAACTCCATATAAATCAAGTCTGACTGCAGATGCAGACCAGGAGATTACCTGCAGTAAATCTCCAAGTGAACAGCAGCATCACAGGACAGGACCACTCTGAAACAGCAAGACCACAATTTCCATGTCTCAGCCTAGGAACATCAGAGGCTGAACGTTTCACTGTCAATACAACTTTTTACTTCTATGGGGGAAAGAATAAGAGGAGGGGTAGTAAAAATATGATTCATGTATATTAAGCAAGTATATTCTTAAATATAATCATCCATTTACACCACTCACCATAGTTTCACTCAGATAACCCACATGTGAAGCAATAAAACTCAAAGTAAAGCAAATGAAGATAAATCCCACACAATGCAAACAAAACTTAAGATGTGTGGGTGAGAAGGAGGGGCAAGGAAAGAGAATCACTGAGACTGAACAACAGAGTGTTAGAGCTCAGGGGCAAGAGGGTTCCTGGGTTATCAAAGGCATGCAAACTCTTGGGTGGAAAGGCTCTGGAATAAAATCTTTGTATTACCTGCACACATGTACTGTCAAGATGCTGATAGACCACAGGGGAGAGAAAGGCTTTGTTGTTTCATTTTTACAAAGAATCCATAGCATTTCATGCATAAAAATATTGAACCTTCCACTTTAAACCTCCCAAGTTGTCCTCTGACCAAAAATACATGATGTGATTACATCAATTCCTCTGTTTTAGCAGATCATTGACTGCACAACAAACAATGATATTAAAAATGTCAGGTAAACATTTTATGTTTGCTCACAAAAACAAAGACTACAGTTATTCAGAAGTGATATGATATTAAATACAGTGCATGCAACACTACAGGCTACAAAAATATATCCTGTCAGGATCAGGTCAGAAATGTGACACCAAATTTTTTTTTTTTTCTGCTGTCTTAGGAGTCTGCAACAGGCCAAAACAGGTGAGAACTGGTTGATGAAAGATTGCAGATGCCAAGTTTTTGAAAGTCTTTTGTAGGACAGGGTCATTTCAAATCTGACACAAACTGAAGATGACATTTCCTAAGCAAAATCTCTTGGTGAGGAAGGCAATGTAAACCAAGTGTGACCTGTGTATCTCCTACATCTCTGCAGGCACTTATGCTTTTGTTATACTGAAATGTGGGAGATTCTGGGATTTGATGCTATGGACTTTCGTACCAATTCTTTCTCTTTACATCACAAGTCCTTACGCAACACTCTCAACCGAACCAAACAAAAAAATTATACTCCTATTTATCAAATAATATTCTCAACAGCCTTTTGGCTCAAGGTTGTGCCTTAGAATGTACCACTGAAGGAAGTTCATGAGACACTTACAGAGATGAACTTGGAGGAACTCGTATCCAACACTGACATCAAGACCCTCAGCATCCCTGGCCAAGTGCCATCTACATATAGGCGCATGTCAAGTCTGCATTTTGATTTCTGCCAGCAAAGCCTTCCCAGTATCAAGGATTAGATAGTCAACACCAAAGAGCTGTTCTGAACCCAAATCCTTGTCCTCTCAGTGCTTTCATCTTCTCACCCAGGCACCCTGGGCAAAGCCTTAAGGCAGGAATGCTTGGTGTATGCCTACCCTTCAGGACATCAGAGAAAATGAACAGGAGGAGGTAACATATCCACTTTAAACACAATATTCTGTTGTAGAACAATCTCACAGTGTAGCTGAGAAAACTTCAAATGCATCTTGTTCTGCCTAATTTGGAGCTGAAATTTAATAACGTCAGCTACCACCCACCTAAATGCCCTAACTATCAGACTACGGTCATCTGGGATCCCTCTCAATCTCTCTCAAGGGAGGTTTTCTTCCCATGCATTAGGTCAAGCAATTTGGTGACCACTAAGTGAAACAGATGCATTTTCCAGCAGCTCAAGTCGATTAACTCACCCTGCTGGCACAAAATGGATCCTACAGAAGGCATCCAGAACCTGCAGGCAGATGGGAAAGTGTAATGAATGAGTATATCCCAAGCCCAGTGATGGATCAGGTTGAAGCTCCCTTTTACATGGTCCAGTTTTGAAAAACAAACACCTTGGGGAGAAAAGCCAGCTTTCATTCAAATTAAAATACACATTTCCTTACTTTATCAAAAAGTTCATCATTATCTTAGCAGTATCTTTCCCAATCTGAAGGAAAGTCTGGCATATTTTCCATATATCATATTTCACTGACAGGCAAGGAAACAAATTAATCACAGTTTTACATAAGATATCACATATGTCAGTTTCTAAGTAGCTTCCTTAGAAACAGCAATTACTGAACAGAGTAGCTGATGGTTGTTTATTCTTCCACTTCTAACTGTCTCACTGTCCTCCTCTGCTGTTTGCTTGTGACTACTATCACATTTTGTGAAATTACATCTCACCTTAAACTCCTGCAGACAAAAGCTTTCATTTCCCTATATGTTTGTGCCCTACCATCCCTGCAGAAATTGATTATTTCAGTTTGAAGTCTAAAATAAAAAGTTGGTGCAGTTGTGATAAAAGCTTTTTACTTGGATTTATTGATCTGCTAAGAAACTAAAATACCAATTATCACAAAATTTCTCTCCCCTAAATGAAACAGTAATAAAATCCATGACAAGTTATTCTTGACAAACAGGACACAATTCGAAACATATACTTCAGGAAGCACAAAGATTTTTCCAAAACCACAGCTCAATGTCATATTTACCAGCAGAGCACGTTAATCTCATGCTGCCATGAGTAGGTCATTCAGCAAGTATGTTTCATGTCTTGAAAGTCATTGTACTGGAAAGCTCCTCTGTGGGCAGGAAAGCTGCTTGACTTGGATAGTAGCTTATTCCTAGGCCAGTTTATTATGTGCCTAATTTTTTTCTCTTGGCATTTTAAGGAGATGGAGGACTCTCAGAGGATCTCACTGAAAAGTATCAGAAGGTATTTAAGAAAAATACTATTAGATCAGCACAGATCAACATGCATGTCTATTTTTAAACTGATATCAATATAACAAAGATAAATATAAGAGTCTTGTGAAGTCAACCTCTAAACCAGAAATATTTTACGTATAAAGACAAGTAGAACAGGTTAATCATAATGCAATCATTTTGGATTGCCAAAAAAAATTCTTGCCCCTTCTTGGCATAAAGAACTATAAAAGCCAAACCTACAGAAACAGGGAAGCCATTGGGATTGAGCAAGGGTGGAAAGAGAAATAGGGCTGATTTTCTGTCTGTTTTTTAACATTTACCAATTATAAACAGACATTGTATCTGGGCACCAATGATGGAGGTGATGCAGAATCTATTTCTGGGTTATTAGGAGAGTAGTCTAACTGGCTGCCCTTTACAGTAACTACAGCTGCGCTGCAGAAAACAATATTAGACATCTGCCATAAAGAAGCACAAAAGATTTCTCTTCCTGCTTATTGTTATAATAGCCAGTCCAGTAATAATCTTGTCTTTCACATTTTGAAATCACTTCATCTAGATACTGCTCATGAACTGATGCGTGACTTCCACATGGGAAAAAACTAAGTGTGTAACTTTGCTCAATTATTTTTTTGGAAGTCACAGTGTCATTTGGAAAAAAAAAAAAAAAACCAACACTTTAATGTATTTTAGGCCTCAAGGCATTTTTTCCATTATAGGCAATCAAGCAGCACAAATAAAACATAAGTGTTACTTACAGCAGGTTGGCCCTTTCTGATATTAAATAAACAAACAAACAAATAAATAATGCTAGTTTATTCTTCTCCCATGGGTTACAACAGCAGATTCCCAAACAGGAGAAATGACATTGGTTTTCTGTTTGTCTAAGCAAACTAAAACACAGGGGCTTGAGAATCACAACTCAGTTGACATTTAGCTCTATTTAGGAAAGCAATTCCTCTGACAGGCTAAGAGCAGACCTTTATTAAAATGCTTCATTTTCTGATGAACACATACAGTGAACACCAGAAGCCCCTAATCTTGCTGAACAACTGGAATGGAGCTATTTTGCTTGTTATTATCATCAGTGTTTTTGCAATTTTTGTCACTTTTTAAAAATCAAATTTAGAATAGGAATAGGAATAGGAATAGGAATAGGAATAGGAATAGGAATAGGAATAGGAATAGGAATAGTTCAGTTGGATGGGACCTACAATAATCATCTAGTCCAACTGTTTGACTACTCCAGGGCTCACAAGAGTTAAAGTTAAAAACTAAAGCACACTATTAAAGACCAAAAGATAAAGCCTGTTTTTAAGGGCATTGTCCAAATGCCTCTTAAACACTGACAGGCTTGGGGCATTGACCACCTCTGCAGGAAGCCTGTCCCAGGGTTTGACCACCCTCTCGGTAAAGGAATGCATCCTAATGTCCAGTCTGAACCTCCCCTGATGCAGCTGTGAACCATTCCCACACGTCCTGTCACTGGGTACCAGGGAATCTTTGAAAATTTGAAGATAAACTATGAAATATAACTACAGGTTCCCATCTATGCAGTGCAATGAAGACAGAAACTATGATTTCCATGAAATTATATGACATAACAAATAATTCACATCCAATAACCTGGACAATGAGCAACACATTGACCAGAATAAGTATACCTGGCTAATGAGAATTAAGTAGTAAACCTGGATTTTGTGAAAATCTGTACTCTAGCCCTGCAATAGCTATTGCTTCTTTTAAACAGGGACATCACCAGGTGACAAGGAGTGTACATGATATGAGCATATATAACACAGGACAAATTAAATATTTTGTACACTTTTCACAAGATAGGTAAACTTTTCCCTAAATATCAAATACTTCAGATAGAAGCCACTATATAAAACTTGAAGTTTTTATATGCACTGGTCATAAGTAACTCACCTTTCATGGTCATAAGTAACTCACTTTTCAATAAATTTGTTTAAAATAAAGCATGTTCACATTGCTGCCTTCTCAAATCCCAATCTTCATTTTTAGTACTGAGAACAAGGATCACGTCAAATAGTTTTACTTTCTAAGTCTCTAATACCTCAAGCTTGTGCCCAACAACAAAGATTTCAGCAACATGGTAATAAACCTTTCCATATTTTAAAAATAAACTCACGGCTTGCAGTTCTGCCCTGCTCCTAACAAATTCAGTCAATAAAAGATGTCAGTCCTTTTTTCTGCCAAACCTCAAAGTGCTGAAATATTGACTTCATCATGCACTATATATAGCTGAAAACCGCTCCATTCCCTGATGAATTCAGAATAAACAAATGATGACTACCTCAATCAGGATGCCCTAGAAAGTTGCAATGAAAGAAAACCTCTCTTTGCCTCCTTTTGCAAGTGCCTTCCAAAGGACAACATGCCTTCAGATTCTGGGCAGTGAAAGGGAACAAACCAGCTTCTGAAGGCTGTACCAAATAATGTGACAGTGACACACTAGTGCAACCCTTCTGCACTCTGGTATCACTATGCTGTCTGTCATCACACCCTTGTGCAGCAGAAGTCTGCATGGTTTTAATTGAGGCCTACAGATCTGCCTCACCAAGCAACTAAATTGCAGGACACATAGGAAACCCATAACCTGTAACACTAACAGTTAAAAAGAGTGTTACGTAAGACAAAAAGACTGAAGAGCTACTGATGCTTTAAAATACTGCACTATCATTCCAATACTGCTAAGATGATGACAAAATTTGAAACAAATGGTCCAGAATGGGCCCATTATAAAACAGGATTTAACACCAATGATGGTAACAGCTGGGGCAGTGCAGGACCCCCCATTCCATCCAGAACTTTGAATTAAGAGACCAGGAAACAAGTTACCAGAAAAGCTGCTGGCATTCACTAGGTAAATCTCTCGGGACTTTTCTGAGCCTCTGCTATTAGCACATAAACCATTAGTATGGAAATTACCACACCAATGAAGACGCGTGGCAATGAGACAGAAGAGACTTCTGTCAAATACAAAAGTTTGTCCTTATCTTCCCTGTGTCTTCCCCTCCACTTCAGCTACTTCCCTCCCTCTTCCATGCATGCATGCACACTCACAAGCACACTGTTTTCACCTAACTCTGAAACCAAATCAAACCTGCTTTGCTAAAATGAATTTCCCAGCAAGTCTTACAGACCACAGCACCAGTCCACGACTGGCCATCTCCCCTTGCATCCCAAGAATGGCACTTAAAATCCCACTTCTACTACCCCATCTCTTTTTCCCTCCATGGCTCTCATCAGCTGTCTCTACAGCAATAAAAGTAACACACGTTACATCAACCATATCAGAATAAATCAACAGATTGAAGTCATTCTTCTTTGCTAAAAAAAGGACTGAAAGAGCAAGCAACTGACTGATAATCTTTTCCTTAGAAAGGGACTCACAAAGATTTTAAGTAGCTTTGTCTTGCATAACTACTCCATTTCAGAATGTTTTGTGCGTTGTCTAGGACCCATTTCTCCTGGCTGTCACAACCTCTCCAAACAGTAATTCTCAAAACTTTGGTATGGATTCTCCAGTGCATTTGTCAAGGGAATAAATACGTCAAGATCTCTCTGCTTAGAAAGACAACAACCCATGCTTAATTGCAGTTAAGTGATGTCAACACCTTTTGTTCTTTTGCATCACTTACTACACCAGAAGTGAACAAAACACACTACCGTGCGCAGCACCTTGCCTGCACATCAGGAGTGTCTCTCTCCCCCTTGCCCTCACTCACATACAGCTGAATCCCTAGGTTTCTGTACACGTCAACGAGCCCAACAAAACACCCCGAGCTAGCTCTGAGAAGGGACATTGCTGCAGGGAAGACACGCTATGCACATGTGGCTAAAAGGTCCTGGTATGTCCTCTTGGCAAGTGCTGGACCACTGCACCTGTACCACTTCCAGTGCCCGCGCCCAGACATGTACTGTCCCATGTAAGGACGAATAAAAGTTCTTCCTTTCCTTCCAGATATTTTCAATGATTTGTAAAAATAGGAATATTCTTACGTACTGTAAGCCGCTGCTTCTCCTCCTATAACCAAAGCAACTGACACCAGGATTTTGACAAAAGTTGTTGTTCGAGTACAGATCATGTAATACGGTAACTGGCCAATGAACCCTTAAGTGGCAGTGCTGGTGTTTCTTTTCCAAATAATAAAATGTACCACCACCTGAGTTTTATCATTTGTGATCCCCACTACAGAAAAAAAAAGTATAAGCAGAAACAAGCAGGAATAATTGTAAAGCATGCTTTTTTATTCTTTTACTTTGTTTTTGTTAGTAAATGGTTTATCTAGAGTATGGCAGGTCTTCAATACCAAGATATGCGTATTTCAAAACACCAGCTAGAACGATCAACTAAATTTAATATTAGTCTGCAATTCTGCAACTGACAGAGGCTTTTGGCAATACCTGACCAACTACAGCTTGTATTATTCAAAACGTTGCTACAAATAGGCCTGAAGTTAACGTTCGTCTGGAGGAACAGCATGACAGAACACCAGCAGAAAGAGCAGAAAACTGTACAGCTGCGGTCAATATTTGGTTTCTGAACATTTGAAATTATTTAACAAGGCTTGAGATACATGCTCTTCCTCAATATACCACCTTTGCAGGGCACAAGGGAACTTTGAATGTCCTTTAAAGGCTCCGTTTCTGTGTATTTGTTATTTTAGAGATGATTTTTTTAGTACTTTATACTTGCAGGAAAGGAACAGAATTTTCTGAAAATTCCCAAGTTTTAAGGAAAATTAGAAAGCAAAAGAAGCAAGAATTTGGAACCAAAATAAGGCAGCACTTTGCATGCTGACATAGTGCCAAAAAGGGTCTACTGGGAAAAGCAAAAAGAGATATAATTCATGATACTACAAACACACCTTCTTCTATCACATCAGATTCCTATTTCATTTTTCTAGTCTTGGTTAACATAAGGAGTTATCTGTAAATAGGCAAGTTGCTCAGTTCTTCTGCATTAGGTGACTAAGAAACACTACCTCTGTAAGAGATCCATGAAATACAGAAATTCCAGATTACATGACTGATACACTTAAACTTTCTAAAGCTGAGGAACCCATTTTCAGCATACCAAAACAAACCTAAGTCACTTACACCTAACATATCATCTGGAATCCTATACACAACGTGCTATATGCCCAAATACTGCTACAGCCTCGCACCCAGTATGCCTTCCCCACACAGAACCACATAGCCATCCACCATATGTCTCTAGCCTGAGAGCCAGGCAATCAAAGCATCTGACTGCTGTAACAGAGGAAAAAAAAAACAAAAACCAAACCCCCACACACCCCCCCACCAAACTGTGTAGGTACAAGTTTAAAAGGAAAATCCCTTCACTCTGTAGATCATTTCAGAAATGCAGATCTCCAACACATCACGATTAGACTATTTCTATTGTTATTCCGCACTAACTCACAGAAAACACTGTAACATAAATCTTAGCACGTAAATTGCATGAGATTAACTGTTACCCTGCATAGTGAACTACATTTATTAGCTGAATCTTAGATATAAATCTTATAAACAAGATAAAGATTAAAATTCCAAATTCTTGTAACTCAGAGAGGGATTTTTATGCATCACACAAGGGTTACATTATGAATATGCATTTATTCCTTCACATTCCCCGGACTCCAGCTGATTCCAACATTGTATTACTCTTATTTTCATAAAAACGTAGTAGAAAACCAAATTGCAAAAGCCAGTTCTTGTGGCATAAAATTGTTTTCATATTAATACTATACTGACTATAGTAATGCAAAACATCAAAACACCATCTGATGTCAATTACATTCAAATTTTTAAGAAGGAGTTATTAAAACTGTAACAGAATATAAAAAGTCTGTGCCAAAGTGGGCAATAAGCCTTTAACTGTAAGAGCAAAGATGTCCTTAAAAAGAAAGGTGGAAGCTCCATTTCTTACCTTCAATTAACAGAGTTCAACAATTCTTCCTACTGTTGATCAAGCCTCCTAGAACTTCAGGAGTTCTAGGACTCCTCTCTGCTGTGCATAAGTTTCATTTGACAATCATTCCTTGCCCAGCAAATACAACAGTAGGAAGTCAGCATTTGCTTTTTTTCTGCTGGAAAGAGTTTTGTCCCCTCTCTCCAAGCATTTAGAGTAATTTGCCAGGTAGAATCAGCTGGATTTTTTTTGCCAATGCTTAAATTAATACATAGAATTTTCTAGCTTTGGGGATAAAAAGAGAATCTAAAAGGTCCTGGAAGGTAGTTACATTTTCTGGACAGAGCATAGGGGCTTCACCACAGCTGAAAATGGAGTCCTGTCCAAACTGGACAAGAATTAGTTTCTGGGAAAAGTCTCAACTTCTTCCCCACGCATTGGGTCTGCCAGCATATGGAGAGCCAGCACATACTAAAACTACATTTCAGCCAGTGACCTCTGCCGCATGCTTTATTCTAGGCTTCAGAACTGCGTAGAAAAGGCTTGGAAAGAGAATTTGGCTCACAGTTACCAACAAAAGCTTTAGCTATAGTTCTCTTATAATTACATGAACGGCAGCATAAGCTACCTTAACCAAACACAGGCTACAGAAAAGTGTCTGGGTTCTCACGCCTCTGGCACTACACAGAAGACTTTGGTATTTGTCTAAAACTTAACTCCATAAAATATTTATCATTAGCTACAGAGCAGTCTAGCTGCTGATTTAATAACACACATCAGAAGCAGCAAACAAGTGTCCTGTGGGTTTGTGCAT
This sequence comes from Pelecanus crispus, assembly GCF_030463565.1. Taxonomy (NCBI): domain Eukaryota; kingdom Metazoa; phylum Chordata; class Aves; order Pelecaniformes; family Pelecanidae; genus Pelecanus; species Pelecanus crispus. Next base: position 84,894,182 of record NC_134676.1, read on the forward strand.
CTCTTACATGAGAGATACGAAACAGAACAGCTCACACAAGGTGAGAAACTGATGATACTCATTAACTGCAAGGTACTGAATGGCTTAATTGGATATACTGAACAAAGAATCTTGTGAGGCACATTAATTTTATCCTGTTTATCAAATGTTTGCAAGTCTTCAAAGGATTATTCATCTTTGCCGAACATGATCACTGGATCACAAGCACAGCAGAGACAGTAAACTGAATCCCGCCAGATCAGATACATTAAAACCAAACGGCATCCTACCCATAGCACGCCTGGCGTTCAGACTAAAGCCAACTTGCTTATGTAAATAGCACTCAGCCCTTCTCCAAAAAAAACATCTGATCCGCCTGATATCACATTTCATGACTCATTCCTGAAAATGATTTTCTTGAGAAACAGTTGCAGAACTTCCCAAGAATAGGATGGAGGGAGGAGAGCAATGGTTTGAACACTGCAGCATTTCAAAAACTGTTTTGATACTGAGTTTTATAGAGCATCTTAACAGTGCCAGTGGTTAAGAGTAGTTAAACAATTGACTAAATCGGCTTTGCTTTTCTGGAAAGAAATTTACTTCCTCTCTCTCCTTTCAAATGAACAGAGGGAAGCTAGAGAAAAAATTACAAAGCTATAAAGAATTAGATTTACACATATTTGAGCAAAGACTCAAGTACAGTATTTCATTCAGAAATATGCACTGTTGTTGCCTCGATTTTTTACAGCAACTTGTGATCTTAGTGTGAAGGAGGTAATACAGAAGTGGGAAAAATAGGACGGGTTTGATCTAAAAAGTAATTTTTAAAAAGATCTAAAAGAATGAACAGCCAAGAATGACAGAGAATACAGGCTGAAGGAAGGAATAAATTCTGCACACAGAGGTTCGCACTTCCCAAATACCAAAATGAAGAGACAGTTCAGAGAAAGTGTTGCACATACTTTAACATTTTGACAGCTCAACAAAATCTGTCCCAGTAGTTGAAGTTCCCTTCCTACTGACAGCAAAAGCTCTAGATGTGTTTCTGCTGTGCCATTACCTGGCCTCAATATTGTCCAACACTCATAGCATACACTTCACCTGTGGAAAGACACATTATCAGAACAGTGTGTCTGTAATTCAATCCAGATTTTTGCTCTGCTACATTTTGGGGGGAGGGGAGGGCAGGGGTGGGAAGCAACAGTCCTGGAGACATGAACTATTTATCTACATGTCCTGGTTTTGGTTGGGATAGAGTTAATTTTCTTCCTAGTAGCTGGCATAGTTCTGTGGTTTGGATTTAGTAGGAGAAGAATGTTGGTAACACACTGAGGGTTTAAGTTGTTGCTGAGCAGTGCTTACACTAGTCAAGGACTTTTCAGCTTCCCATGCTCTGCCAGGTGCATGAGAAACTGGGAGGGGGCACAGCCAGAATAGTTGATCCAAACTGACCAAAGGGCTATTCCATACCATACGGCGTCATGGGCAGTATAGAAACTGGGGGGGGGCGGCTGGGGAGCAGCTATCGCTGCTCAGGAACTGGCTGGGTATCGGTCGGTGGGTGGTGAGCAATATTCTATTACTGTTGTTGTTGTTTTACTTTATTTCAATTGTTAAACTGTTAACAGTTGCAGGTCGCAATATTGATTCATCTGTTCTCAATATCAGTTTATCTGATCTGTACCATGCCCTTTTTTTTGCTGTACATGTTAAAGATTTGTGCTGGAGTTTGCTGTTTGCTGTGCTCTGCAGTGATTAGCCATGTTCTGCCTGCGAGTTTTGTTATTAAAACACTGGCCTCAAGCTTCTTCTGATATTTGGGCTTTGTCCTGAAGTCATTACTGTACTTTGGGTACCACCCCATGGAGACAATTAGTAATTATACCTCTTCCTCTGAGAGGTTTTTTGTGGAGGAAATACAGAATGACACTTTTGCTACCTTCTTCTACGATGTCTCCTCCTTCATTACAACTTTTCAGTATCTTGAACATCCTTGGGTAGTGTCGTGGTTCTTAGATACTTCTATTGGTATTTCTTGGGAATATCATAGAATCATAGAACCATAGAATGCTTTGGGTTGGGAGGGACTTTTAGAGACCATCTCGTCCAACCCCCCGGAAGTGAGGAGGGACATCTTTAACTAGATCAGGCTGATCAGAGCCCCATCCAACCTGACCTGGAATGTTTCTAGGGATGGGGCCTCCACTACCTCTCTGGGCAACCTGTTCCAATATCATTTTGGTTAATAAGCAGTTTCAGAATATCGACCAGCGGGGTTAGCTCAGTTGGTTAGAGCATGGTGCTAATAACGCCAAGGTCACAGGTTCAATCCCTGCTCACTGCAGGGGGGTTGGGCTCGATGATCTCTCAAGGTCCCTTCCAACCCAAAGCATTCTATGATTCTATGATCTATGATTCTATGATCCAGAGATCTGACCCAAGGCTGGATAGTTATGAGTGGCAGGGTGTGTGGGATAGTATGGGCAAGTACCTAGGACAGTGGGCACCTCCAGTGTTTTGGAACTTCACCCCTGAACAAGTGCAGAAACCTGAAGAACTAGTAAAGTATTTGGGAAAAGTATGTTGTCACCCTGGCAACTCCAGAGAGACACAAATCATTGCAACATGCTGGGGGCTGGCCCATGCCTACCAAGCCCTGTTCAACACTATTCAGTACCCTCAAGGGAAAGAGAAGGTCTCTGGATCTGATGACAAAGTGACAGGCACTGCGGCTACTCCAACCCCGGTGGCAGGTACTGCAGCAGAACCAGAGAACCAACCCATGCCGGTATCAGTGGCCCCTATACACAAGAAGAAACACACAAGAAAATCAGCTCCTTTAGCAAAGGATGAAGATGAATGAGGGCCATCACGAGAACAGAAGAAGAAAGAGGCAGAAGTCATAAATGAGATGGTAACCACCCAATTCCTATCCCTCAGTGAGCTGCAAAATATGTGAAAAGATTGCAGCTGTCATCCAGACAAGCAGACCATCGCCTGGCTGCTCCGATGCTGCAATAACAGGGCCAGTAGCCTGGAATTAGAGGGTAAGGAAGACAAGCAGCTGGGATCCCTTTCTAGGGAAGGGGGCATTGACAAAGCAATTGGAAAAGGGGCACAAACCCTCAGCCTCTGGAGACGACTCCTGTCAGGCGTGAAGAAAAGATATCCCTTCAAGGAAGATGTTGTATATCGCCCAGGCAAGTGGACCACCATGGAGAGAGGTATCCAGTACCTAAGGGAATTAGCCATGCTGGAGCTGATTTATGATGACCTGAACAACGAGCAGTTATCCAAAGATTCAGATGAAGTCAGGTGCACACGACCCAAGTGGTGGAAGTTTGTACGGAGTGCACCATCGTCATATGCACTCATTGGCAGTAATGACCTGGAAAGACGGAGAAGAACAATGGGTGCCAGCTGCTACCACAACGGTGCACTGGTGGCAATATCGCACCAAGCAAGACCCCTGATTCCCATCCACAAGCTAATTCATTGACTGAAGAGCCAAGGAGTGATCAGCAAGACTCGCTCACCCTTTAACAGTCCTATATGGCCAGTGCAAAAGTCTAATGGGGAGTGGAGACTAACAGTAGACTGTTGTGGCCTGAATGAAGTCACACCGCCACTGAGCGCTGCCATGCCAGACATGCTAGAACTTCAATATGAACTGGAGTCAAAGGCAGCCAAGTGGTGTGCCACAGCTGATATCGCTAATGTGTTTTTCTCCATCCCTTTGGCAGCAGAGTGCAGGCCGCAGTTTGCTTTCACTTAGAGGGGTGTTCAGTACACCTGGAACCAACTGCCCCAGGGGTGGAAGCACAGCCCCACCATTTGCCATGGACTGATCCAGACAGCACTGGAACAGGGTGAAGCTCCAGAACATCTGCAGTATATCGATGACATCATTGTGTGGGGCAATACAGCAGAAGAAGTTTTTGAGAAGGGAAAGAAAATAGTCCAAATCCTTCTGAAGGCCTGTTTTGCCATAAAACAAAGTAAGGTCAAGGGACCTGCACAGGAGATCCAGTTCTTAGGAATAAAGCGGCAAGATGGACGTCGTCAGATCCCAATGGATGTGATCAACAAAATAACAGCTATGTCCCCAACTAGCAAAAAGGAAACACAAGCTTTCTTAGGCATTGTGGGTTTCTGGAGAATGCATATTCCAAGTTACAGTCTGATCGTAAGCCCTCTTTACCAGGTGACCTGGAAGAAGAACAGTTTCAAATGGGGCCCTGAGCAACAACAAGCCTTTGAACAAATTAAACGTGAGATAGTTCATGCAGTAGCCCTTGGGCCAGTCCGGGCAGGGCAGGATATTAAACATGTGCTCTACACCACAGCCGGGGAGAATGGCCCTACCTGGAGCCTCTGGCAGAAAGCACCAGGGGACACTTGAGATCAGCCCCTAGGGTTTTGGAGTCAGGGATACAGAGGATCCAAAGCCTGCTATACTCCAACTGAGAAAGAGATATTGGCAGCATATGAAGGGGTTCGAGCTGCTTTGGAAGTGGTTGGTACTGAAGCACAGCTCCTGCTGGCACCCCAACTGCTGGTGCTGGGCTGGATGTTCAAAGGGAGGGTCCCCTCTACACATCATGCAGCTGATGCTACATGGAGTAAGTGGGTCGCACTGATCACACAAAGGGCTCGAATAGGAAACCCCAGTCGCCCAGGAATCTTGGAAGTGATCATGGACTGGCCAGAAGGCAAAAATTTTGGAATATCACCAGAGGAGGAGGTGACACATGCTGAGAAGGCCCCACTGTATAATAAATTGCCAGAAAATGAAAAGCAATATGCCCTGTTCACTGATGGGTCCTGTCGTCTTGTGGGAAAGCATCAGAGGTGGAAAGCTGCTGTATGGAGTCCTATACGACAAGTCGCAGAAACTGCTGAAGGAGAAGGGGAGTCGAGTCAGTTTGCAGAGGTGAAAGCCATCCAGCTGGCTTTAGACATTGCTGAATGAGAAAAGTGGCCAGTCCTTTATCTCTATACTGACTTGTGGATGGTGGCAAATGCTCTGTGGGGGTGGTTGCAGCAATGGAAGCAAAGCAACTGGCAGCGCAGAGGCAAACCCATCTGGGCTGCCGCACTGTGGCAAGATATTGCTGCCCGGGTAGAGAACCTGCTTGTAAAAGCACGTCACGTAGATGCTCACGTACCCAAGAGTCGGGCCACTGAAGAACATCAAAACAACCAGGAGGTGGATCAGGCTGCTGAGATTGAAGTGGCTCAGGTGGACCTGGACTGGCAACATAAGGGTGAATTATTTATAGCTCGGTGGGCCCATGACACCTCAGGCCATCAAGGAAGAGATGCAACATATAGATGGGCTCGTGATCAAGGGGTGGACTTAACTATGGACAGTATTGCACAGGTTATCCATTAATGTGAACCATGTGCTGCAATCAAGCAAGCCAAGCGGTTAAAGCCTCTCTGGTATGGAGGGTGATGACTGAAATATAAATATGGGGAGGCCTGGCAGATTGATTATATCACGCTCCCACAAACCCGCCAAGGCAAGCGCTATGTGCTCACCATGGTGGAAGCAACCACTAGATGGCTGGAAACATATCCCATGCCCCATGCCACCGCCCGGAACATCATCCTGGGCCTTGAAAAGCAAGTCCTGTGGTGACATGGCACCCCAGAAAGAATGGAGTCAGACAACGGGACTCATTTCTGAAACAACCTCATAGACACCTGGGCCAAAGAGCACGGCATTGAGTGAGTATATCACATCCCCTACCATGCACCAGCCTCCGAGAAAATTGAATGATATAATAGACTGTTAAAGCCTACCCTGAGAGCAATGGGTGCTGGGACATTCAAACACTGGGATACACATTTAGCAAAAGCCACCTGGTTAGTCAACACCAGGGGATCCACCAATCAAGCTGCCCTGCCCAGCCAAAACTTTTACATACTGTACAGGGGGATAAAGTCCCTGTAGTGCACATAAAAAAATATGCTGGGGAAGTCAGTCTGGGTTATTCCTGCCTCAGGCAAAGGCAAACCCATCTGTGGGATTGTTTTTGTTCAAGGACCTGGATGCACTTGATGGGTGATGCAGAAGGATGGGGAAGCCCGATGTGTACCTCAAGGGGATTTGGGTTTGGGTGAGAATAGCCAATGAACTGCATTGTATGATGTTAATTGCTATACAATCACTTCTACGGTGGCTATATGCCATATCAATGGTATTACAGTAAGAATCACCTGGATTAATGAAGAATGAACTTGGATGAAACTGAGAAAGTGCAACAGTGATAGAACCTGGACCATACACTGCTATATCCCGGAGCAGAACACAAACTCTCCATAAAACAAAACGCCATACTGAACTAAAGGTGATCTAATTTGTAGTTTTGATAAATTAAGTCTACCACAGATGAAGTTTGGGAGAATTCTGTCTTCTTTTATGAGGGAAGAGGAAAACATTTATTTTTTAAACTTAAAGCTTCAGGGTTTACATTATAGCTACCTTCTTAAAATTCCCTAGAAGATAACACTTATGTTATAGGAGATCTAGGACAGATATTAAGATTAGAGAGTAAAAGCCAAATTCAGTATTCAGATCAACCCAGAGTTCTCAGTCATCTTGCCAAAGACCAGTAATTCATCCAAGAGGAATTAAAAAAGATGACACTTGGGTCTATTAATACGTTAGCACCACATCACAAGACAAAACAGTTAAATTAGAACTACCTACGGGGCTGGATGCTGAATGACATACTGGCAGTTTTAAAACTGTTTTAGTCATATTTTTTAAACTGCTAGAAAGCATTTCTCTTTGCAACAGTACAGTAACTGATGTTGTCTTATTGGTATGCCTAACGATTTTCTGCATCCAAAATTTTAACAAGAGGGGAAAAAACATTCTTCAGCCTTTCTTAGAAAAAAGTTTAATACTGTAACAGTGTTCAGGTGTGTGTCTTTTTACATTTAAAAAGTTCAACACAGTTCAGTATGTTATGAAATACACACACGAAGTACACTGAAGTAATACAGTTTGACACAGTCACTTGAAATATTCAGCCGGCTGAACATGAGGCAGCAGTGTGCCCAGGTGGCCAAGAAGGCCAACAGCATCCTGGCTTGTGTCAGGAACAGTGTGGCCAGCAGGAGCAGGGAGGTGATTGTCCCCCTGTACTTGGCGCTGGTGAGGCCACACCTGGAATACTGTGTCCAGTTTTGGGCCCCTCACTACAAGAAAGACATTGAGGTGCTGGAGCGTGTCCAGAGAAGGGCAACAAGGCTGGTGAAGGGTCTGGAGCGCAGCTCTTATGAGGAGCGGCTGAGGGAACTGGGTTCTTTAGTCTGGAGAAGAGGAGGCTGAGGGGAGACCTTATGGCTCTCTACAACTACCTGAAAGGAGGCTGTAGTGAGGTGGGTGTTGGGCTCTTCTCCCAAGGAACAAGTGACAGGACGAGAGGAAATGGGCTCAAGTTGCACCAGGGGAGGTTTAGACTAGATATTAGAAAAAATTTCTTCACAGAAGGTTGTCAAGCACTGGAAGAGGCTGCCCAGAGAAGTGATTGAGTCCCCATCCCTGGAGGTACTTAAAAGACATATAGATGTGGTGCTTAGGGACAGGGTTTAGTGGTGGACTTGGCAGTGTTAGGTTAACAGTTGGACTCAATGATCTTAAGGGTTTTTTCCAGCCTAAATTATTCTATGATTCTATGAAATCCAGCTAGAATCCCTACAATGAAAGTTAATCAATTTGCAGCAGTGTCACTCAGTAGAAAATAAGCATTTTTTCGCTCCTTCAGTGCAAGGACTGTTGCAATTCCTATCCACTAACCATCTACTGTTCCCAATACAATTATTTTATGATAAACACCTTTACATATGAACAGTGAAGGCAGGAGGGGAAAAAAAATACAAAGCCTAAAGGAGGTCATGGATAAACAATAAATTAACAGCTACTACTAGTTCACTTTAAAGTATTTCACATGAGGATAAATGCAAACTGGCCAATTCTGAAAAAAGATGCAGCTCACTTTGAAAACTCGGGAGAGATTCTTTAGTTAATTAAGCAGAGGTTATTCAGGATATAATTAAATACAATTCTGCTGTGCCATCTCTTGATTTTCATGTCAGTAATATACACACACTGTATTAACATACTGACAGACTGGTCAGAGGCTGACAGAGCATAAGAAACAGATTAATGCATTGCAAGCTGCTGAAACATAAACCTTTTATCAGAAATTAATACAACGATGAAACCGCAATACAGAACATCCCTTCATAAAATCAGATGTCTAATTAAACTCTTGGAGAAACAAACAGCCTTGAGAGACTGACACAGCTTTCTTAAAAAGAAATGAATGTTAGCAACAACTTTTTCCTCCTGCTTGCTATTTCTATTTCTATGTAATTTCTGTTAACAAGCGCCAGGCTCTTCTGACCCAGCCTAAACATTTACTCATCTACTTATTTCCTATGTGTCAGTGACCAGATCCTCAAAACAAGCTTTCTCCCATTACCTAAAATTTTGCCCTCATTCTCAGAACACTGCTGCCCTCAAATCATGTTCCAAATACCTGTGCAAATTCGCTCTCTCCAACTCTTTTGTTTTGTATTGTCATTATCTCAGGAAAAGGTAATCCTTGACAGTCAGAACTGTTTGATTTTCCTCACCACCTTCGCTTTTCCCAGTGAAGTTTCTTAGAAATCTGAAGTAGCAATTAAGATTCTCTTGGGTGACATTATCTGTGTAGCTTTTCACTGACATTTTCTGCCTTTTTTGTCTTTATTTTGTTCTTTTGCCTTCACTCGCTGGATCAATTACTGAAACGTGACCTGTGACACACGCCAACTAGAACAAACAAGCCAAATTTTTCCCTTGTGCAACTTCACTGATTCCAGTGGCTCTAAGCCAGATATAGATTTATTCTGGTATAGGCAGAAAAACGTGCACTGTTACTCCAGTCAGGTTTTCACTGGTTCTGCACCCCTTCCATCAGGAACCCTCTCCCTAAGTGCTCGTCACATCCACTGTTGATTCAGGATGACATATGCCCATACCCATGTTCTCTGATTAAGATGATGAAACACTTGTATGTTCTTTGTTATTGCACATCTCAAGAAACAGTGATATTTCCACTCTCCTGGTTTTAACTACATGATTATGAAAAACTGCAAGTGGCATAAAGCTCTCCATGCAAAGCCACATCACACATTCAGGCAAAACTGGCACATGCACTGGTGGGTAAATCCAAGCTCACTCCTGCTGGCAAGGAGATGCAAATTACAAGGGGCAAGTGGAAAAACCCTTGCTGCACTGCCTTGGGGCACAGTGGCGTGCTCAGCCACTGAAAGTCCCATGGAGCAGCAGAAGCCCTGGAGGGCTGTTGTCATCTCCTGCCTCCAAGAGGCTTCCACTGCCCTCAGCTCGCTCCCTCAAGAGTGCAGCACGCCCTGAAGCTCTCACCCACATGAAGGTGACTGGATGCCACATCTAGGGCTAGGAAAGGTTTGGCCAAGAAAACCTGCCATATAGACCTGTGGAAGCTGGAAGAAGGATGATGTTTAATTCCAGATGTGTTTATTTCTTTGTTCCAATAAACCATATTCACATTTTGGCTACCCTAAGTTTCCTGCCAACAAATACAGTAGTGACGATGCCCTTCTGTCCCCAAAACTATTCAAGGACAGCTTTGAGAAGTATTCAGTCTTTGGAGGAGAAGTAGATCAGTATTTAGCACTCAAATGTAAGGGTTATTCTTTGCATAAGACTTCACTCTTAAGTGTGCACCTTTACTCAAACCAAGATACTAAACCTATTCACTGCAACAGAAGCTTTATTCAATGCTGAGAAAACCAGGCCTCTGCTAGGTTGTCCATGTCCAATGCAATATTGCTATACCGCATTTTAATTAGTTCAAGTTATTTTTAAATGGTTTGACTATGCCAAAAAGTACATTCTAAGATCAAATCCACACTGAGTAGTGCAACTTACATTGTAAGTCTTCCCATCCCCCACACTAACTTGTGCTCCTTTTCACAGATGACAACTATATTATTTCAGCTTAAAAGTACAAGAAATTTGACTTCTCATGGGATTTTATTTTTCCCCACCATCTCTATTAAAATATCTAGTAGGTCTTTTTGTGTACAGATTCATTTTGTGGACAAATTCAACTGTCTTGATCCAAAAGAGGCAGTAGCATTGGCTTACCCCTGCAAATCTTAAATGAATCATAAAGCAAGTTGTAATTCTAGTATTGTTTTACTTTTTGATAATTTAATCTCATTTTTGTGATTCTGTTAGTTGCTAGAATTTTTTTGATCTTTGGACATGTAAGGCTGCTGGTCAATAAAAATCCAGACACCTCTGAAAGTCTGTGCTGCTGTATGTAAAACTTGGACTTGAAAAATGCAAGTTGTTCCAAACTCATGTTCCCAGACTTCTAATCCCAAATCCTCAGAGGTGTGTAAATGCCATGACTGAAGTTAGGCAGGGACCTTACTGATCTGGGGGTACAGCATCTAAGTGTGCAAGACTTGACTCCTAAATTATATTGAATTGGAAACTCCAGCCGGTCACAGTGGAAGTTACTTGCTCTGTAACAGACCACTGAGGAGTACCACACACAACTAAAGACAGTCCAACAGCACTTGATAGTCTGAGTCTCATCTCCCCAACTATTCCATAGCTCAGTGAAGCTGGTGAATTAAATCAGATTTAATAATCTGCGTGAGATTATACCTCTAGAGATGAGAAGAGCAGAGGGCATGCTGATTATGGAATAGCAGAACAGCTGTTTCAAATCATCCCTCTGAAACAAACATCATGATCAGCAGCTCTGCAAACTCCACCAACATGCAAGAAACATAGCAAGCTTTATGCAATATCAAAAATAGCAGTTTGGTACGCAGGCACAGTCCAAGTTAATACTAGAAACTGCTTGGAGGAATTGGCCATAACAATCCTGCTAATTAAAGACAAGTGTTAGAAAGCTTGGGTACCACTTTGTTTTGATTAGCAGTATTCCTTCCAAATGTTATGACTGTACCTTGTTCAAAACGAGAGTAATGCCCTCACAACTAAATAACAGTTGACATGTTTTGTAAATAAATGCACTGAACACAACAGCAGACCAGCACTGAAAAAAACCCCACATTTTCATATTTATTAATTGGTAGATGTAGCCATCTTTAAAACAGAAGAAAGTCCTGCAGTCACAAACACTAACACTTAAAATGTGCAATACATTTTTGTGAGCCAGGGGTGGGGTAAGAAAGGGACTGACCACTGAAGGGAAATGCCCACTTCGTAATCACCTATCAAAATAATCCCACATCAAGAGGCAACAACCTAAAACATTTACAGGCATGATTTATACAAGGGATAACCACAGTAGCTTCCAGTCAGCACTGTGCTTATCACCAAAACAACCCCTGGGACACAAAGTTAGGTCTAGGTCCTGTGTTTGTGAAGACGAGGGCTGAACTCTGCAGAGGGACATGAAAGTCCTGCGGACTTCAAGGGGTGCTTGCAAGTTGTCGCAGAACCACTGCCGCTCTTTGTTAGATCACAACCACGGATTCTGTAGCACTAACAAAAGCCAAATATATTCATACAGCTGCTTCTTGACACCAAACAGAGCCTGCCTTTTACTTCAGTTACTAATTTCTCCCTAATTAGGACAGAAGACAATATATAATAATATGTATTAGTCAACTATTCCTGCAAAACGTGGATGACTGCTTAGAATTACACAAACTCCAGAATGACTCACATGTTTTGCACTTTTCTCGCAGGAAATGTATTCCAGGATTCAGCAGCCCCTATCAACACTAGCGTCACCACTTAATTTCAAAACTGACAGTCGGAAGAGCTATGGTTTTGTACACTGCCCTCCCCCAGTGACGAGGGAGGAACGACTGTCATCAGCCTGAACAGACGGCCACGTGTCATGGTGCCTGGTACGTTCTGCCAATTTATTTTCTACCGTCTATTAAATTTGTACTAGTCTTCGTTGTTCGTGTGTCCTGCAGAAATTAAATGAAATGAGAATTCAAATTTGGATAACCAGGCAAGGAAGAAGTGGAGGTTGCCTGAGCAAAAGGCGTGCTGGAAGCGTCCAGGACGGAAACCAGTGGTGGGGGGCTCTCACAGAGACACGGGGTGGCCCTGGGGAAAGGTGCGAGGGCAGCCGTGCCACGGGCACGAACCCCAGCTCCCGCCACGGGGCCAGCCCTCCCCGCTATGGTTTGCGCGGGCAAGCTCTGGGGGAGGTCGCTCCTGCTCCCGAGTACGAGCAGCCCTCGCAGCGCAGCGCGGCGCGGACACGGCCCGCCCCGACGGCCGCCCCGCGGGGGAGCCGAGCCGAGCCGAGCCGAGCCGAGCCCCACGGCGGGGGAGGCCCGGCGGGGCAGCGCGGCAGGGCGCGGCTCTCCCCGAGGCGGGTCCGCCCCCGAGGCGACGGGCGCTCGGCGCCAGCCGGGGCAGCGCCGGCCCGGCCGCCTTCCCGCCGCACCGCCGGCCCTCGCCTCGCCTCGCCTCACGGCCTCACGGCCTCCCCCCCCGCCTCGCCTCGCCTCCGCTCCCCTCCCCGGGAGCCACCTTCCCGCCTCGCCCCGCCGGGACCGCCCGCTCGCCCGCCGGCGCTGCCCGCTAGCCCAGCCCCGCGGTGGGCGCCGACACTCACCGCGCTGCCGTCGCCGTCCTCCGCCCGCTGCTCCTTCCTCCTGCCGGCGGTGGGCGAGCCCTGCAGCAGCTGCTCCAGGCAGGCGGTGCTGGGCAGCGAGGAGCTCTTCTGGTGGGACAGGTGCGCCCCGGGCCGCCGCCCCTCCTTCCCGCCCTTGGGCGCCCCATCGCCGGCGGCGGGGTCCTCCCGGCGGCCGGCCGGCGGGCCCTTGCCCTGCGGGAGCAGGTGCTCTCGCAGGCGGCGCAGGGCGGAGCCGGACTCGCCGCCCGGCTCCAGCGGCTCGGCGGCCGAGCAGCAGAGGTTGGGCTGGGAGGAGGAGAAGACGCGGTCCAGCACTTGCCTGCGCCGCCTGAAGCCGCTCCACTTGGCGCCGGCCGGCAGGTCCCCCTTGCCGCTGGCCAGCGGGGCAGGGGGCTCCGCACTGCGGCGCTCGGCTGCCGCCGCCCGCCCGCCGCCGCCGCTCCGGCCCTTGCCCCCCAGCTGCAGGTTCTTCCACAGCCGGGCCTGGAAGGACACCGCCGGCTCGGGCTCGCCCGGCTTCTCCCCCGCGGCCGCCCGGGGCTCCTTGCCCGGCTCCATCCTCCTCCTCCTGCTGCGGCAGCAACAGCAGCAGAGCCCGCCGGCGCCCGGTGCCTTCGCTCCCGTGCGGGGCGGGCCGGAGCGGCGCCCGCCGCCGGGGACGAGCGTGGGGCTCCGCCGCGCCGCCCCCCGCTCAGCGCTGCGCGGCCGAGGGAGCCCGGGGCTAGCGCTGGGGCTGCGGCCGCGCCGGGGGAGGTGAAGGAAGGACGAAGCCGCCCCTCCACGGCCCCGCCAGGCGGGAAGTTTGCCGCCCTCACCCACCGCCACCCCGGGCGGTCCCTCGCTGGCCGCGGCGGGCGGCGCGGAGCCCGCTGCAAAAGTTAACGGAGGGGCGGCAGAGCCTGCCGCGGCGCGGGCTGCCGGCGGCTCAGCCTATATATACGTGCGGCAGTGTAAGGACATAGCGGGAGTGGGCTTATCCTGCCCCCCTCCCCACCGGTTTGTTTTTTGCATTTGTGACGGTCGCGTCGCGCAGGAGGCAGGGAGGGCAAACGCCCCGGCTGGCAGTGCCGCCGCCGCGCCGGAGGCCGCCGCTGCTCCTGCTGCTGCTGCTCCTACTGCTCCTACTCCTGCTGCTGCTCCTGCTCCTGCTGCTGCGGCGGGGCAGCGCTGCGATGCTGCAGTTTCCCTGCAGCCGAGGGAGCCGGGGGACGCCCAGGCCTCCGGGGAAGGACGTGAGCGAGCTTCCAGCGCTGCTCCTGCCCGGCTGGCTGAGCCCCGGCCCCGGCCCCGGCCCGCGGTGACCTTGCGGAGGGAAGGCTGAGGTTGCTGATGCACGCACAACCAGCGCCGGGGGAAACACCGGCCTGGGTACCAGAGGTGTTTGTGGGCAAAGCTGTCCCTTGGCAGCTGCAGGTGCACAATGCACAGCCCGGCCAGGCAGGTTTCTTGAAGTTTGTGGGAAAAAAAAAAAAAACTCAGCTCATCTGTCGCACTCCTATTTAAAAAAAAAAAAAAGAAAAAAAAAGAATTGTAAGTAACTACATTGTTATCTCATCATAGGATGCTGTACTAGTGGCCCCATCACTGCATTTTTGGATGCTTAACACTGTCTAAAGTTTCCTTTTTAATTAAAATAATAGCAGCAGGGTGATTTCAGAACAGGTTTATGCATTCCTTAAACAAACCGAAGCAAAACTAATCTTTCTTGCGCACGGTGAGCCATACCTTTATCCAGTGTACTTTTGGGTTTCATTTCAAAAGTCGCTTCTTTACACCACTGAGGATTTGGCCGTCTGTGTTCTGATTCAGCTTTCTCAAAAAAGTTTGCAACCAGGCATTTGACAATAAAACTTTTGCTGAACAGAACAGGATTAATATAAATTAAAAGTATTGAGATAAAAGGGCCTAGGGAATTCAATCTACAATATTTGAGAAAATAGCCAAAATAACCTCTGAACCACTGGAGATTATTTTTGAGAAGTCCCGTCAGATAAGTGACATTTCAGGACCAGAAAAAGCCAAACATAGTCATAGCCCCCCACCACCAAAAAAAAAAAAAGAAATTGAAGATAGAAAATCACAGATAAGCCAACCTACTTTGATCCCTGGATGTGAATGCAAATAATCAGCTTCAAACCACCTAAAAGCAAAAGCATCAGATAGCAAATCTCAGATGGATCAAGGCCTGGAGGAAGCTTATGTATCTCAATTTCTGAGATGCCATCTTTAAATCAAAGCAGAAACGTCCTGAAATAGAAGCTCTTTACAAGGTTTGCTTTCTTGTAAATAATGGATTTACTCAATGAACAGGAATCAAAAGAGTAAAAGAAAAGATGAATCTCATTCTTCATCTATACTGGGGCAAGTGACAAATGCTATCTAAAGAAGTATTTCAGTCTATGTACCTGCCTTGTGTTTTACCCTTTTTATTTTCACATTACAGTTGAAACAGCTCTAAAATAAGCAGCTTTTCAGATAAAGAGTAATTTCTATTAAAGTTACGGAAAGGTGAATACTCTTTTCACAAAGCCAATAGGTATAGGAAGAATACAACATTGTATTCGGAAGAACTGCTTATTTGACAAAATACTGAACTACTCTCATGTCTTTAAATGACAGTTATTTTCATCAGTGATCACACTTTTCTATCAAAAAAAAAGGAAAAAAAAAGACCAGAAATTTGTTATTTGTATAGATATATTCACCACAGCAACTAATCTTGTAAGTGCAATACTACATGGAAGCTCACTGTCTAGGAGGAGTGGACAAAAGCCGCAGTACTGCAAGCTGGTGTTTTCGGTCCAGCTTGTGCTGCATTTTTATGACCCCTGCATGGAGTGGTCCCAAATAACATGCTGGCAGGCCTCGACTCTTTCTCCACAAACGCCAGCATAAGCTTTCCTTACATTAAAATTGTGTCATGACATCATCATTTCCAAATCTGTCTAATCATGTCCACTTTATCCAACCAGAAAGTAGATTTGCTTATAAAAGAAAAAGGTCAAAGTAGCTTAGGCTGTTTAGTTGCAGAAATACTCCTTGTCCTGGGGGCAAAGTGGGTCTGGGACTAGAAGGCAGTATATGGCCGTACTGTAACAGGCAGAGCAGGATTATTCTAGCATTAATTCAAATCAATTCACCATCAACAGCTTTATAATAAAGTGAGTCATTCTGCACATTGAATTCTCTGAGCTATATTCATTTATTAAAGTTGAAGCTGAACCTGGCAGAAAGATCACAGCAAGACTTCAAGGAACATTCAAATGGAAATCTCAACATTTAACAAGAATATGGATGTAACACCTGTACAGATGGGAATGACACTTTTCAAAATGTACAAATAAGCCTTTATTAGCCTTAGAAATAAAAGAACGATATCTGAAAACGTTTCTTTACACTTCGTTGCTTCAATGTTTCGTAAGCTAAAACAAAACAGAACATAAAACAAAAAAAAAAAATCCAATATTTAAATATGAAACCAAGGAGATTCGTAGTAGAGAATGTTTTTTTTATAAGGAAGAATGTTTTCTGAGGAAAGCAACTACCAATCTCCTTAGAACAGTATTTGATCTATCTATATATGTCATTACGCTACTTAGTTTAATTTAAACTGATAAAACAAATATACTACTCAATGTTAAGCACTGTGCTTTTTACAAGATTTATTTTCTAATACTCTTGAAGGCTGACCCAAAGCCCCAAATCTCTCCAGTGATTTAGATCAAATAAAAATATCTCGGTTTGGTTATCTCTTGGGGAAAAAAAAAGTTACTTTGTAGCTTCTGATATTTAAGTCATTACCTATATGTATTTCTATTTGGAACTGTATTTAAGTTCGCAGTTAATTCCTCCTTTTGAAGTGCCCTCCCTTCTGCCATCATTCAGAATCTAGAGTACAGCAAAGATGGTAATATTTTGAAATACATACCAGATAACTGCAGAGGCAACATTTGATTGGGGATGGCCTTAGGTTCAGAGGCTGAACATGAGTTTGGTCTTCTCAGCCTGGAAACACATTTTAACACCATTTGCACATGTTCACTGCTGTCATTTTGTCTTACTCTTTCTGAATGTCTCTTCAGTTTGAATTATTATGAATTTGTATCTCCTTTTTTCATCTGAGTTATGTTTCAAACAGCAAAGTTCTTGTCTATAATGCAGTTTTTAAGTACGGCCTTGAATATATTTTTTTGCCCACAGTAACAATGGGACATAGGCAACCCACAGACAAATCTCAGGTCTTGGCATGATAAGCAATATCTTAGGCAACTTCTCCCCAACTTGTAAGAAATTCTGTATTATGCAGACAACCACATGTTCTTTAACTTGTGTCCATCGCTAAAGTATTTTTACCTGAAACTTTCTAATTGGGATTCAGCACAAAACAGAAATCCAGCATAGAGCATGGTAGCCAAAATAGCTAAGGGCTTTGAAATTTAAAAAGTATTGAAATCATGTCATATGATTTGAAGCTTCAGGCAACCTTAGCTGTAGAGGCAGTACTACAAGTCCTGTCTTCACCCACAAGTACACAGTAATGAGTACATTCCTTCTTGGATTTTGTACAGATAATTATGCTCCTACCACATATGGCTCTTCTAATTTGACAAAACATAGCATCTCACAAAGCCAATCGCAACTTAGCTGTGCAAAATGCTTCATCGCATTACTGCAGTTTTGTATATTTTTAACCAGCTATTCAGTTTTTTGGGTGTAGCAATGACAATACAGACTCAGCCATTAATCTAGGATAGTGCAGGCTTCAAAATGTTTTTCTGAAGTGAAATAACCCCCTTTCTATATTAGCAAAGTACCATGAAGATTATAGAATGCACTGTTACGAGAACTTGAGTCAATTTACTGGCGATTGATTTCCCTTCATTTTGCGTACATCTTTGTCTAATATTTTAACCATATTGCTAGCCTTCTGCTAGTGTTCCTAAGCTATTTGTTTGATCGCTGCTGTTGATGCCTGACACAGTTCCTCTAACAACATGTGTAGGAAGGTCTAATGCAGCTCCTGGGAGTAAAGAGAAGGAAAAGCAGAGTCAGAGGTCAGTACAAAGTCACAATGTCGGCGTATCATAAGCCACATGCAGCACTCCAGACCATATACCAGTCTGCACGCAATGGTAGAAAATCCAGCAAGATAGTCTCCCAACTGGGAGAAGTACACTATCCTTACTAGAGGACCAAGCATCAAGACATGGCACTCCCTCTGATGTTAGTGGGGGTATCTTTCCCCTTCAGGTCTCCTCCATAGGATATGCAGCTCTTTTTCTTTAAGTGGGTTCCAGCCCACTTCTTCATTGTTAATGTTAGTACTAAATTGCAATAATGTTAGGGCTGAATTGTAATATTAATTTAGAAATTTTATAAAGCTTCAATTTCATTCTAAATGTGTCTGACATCTTCAGTATTTCTACAGTTAATGTGTCTAAACATTAACAAGCAAGTCTACATTTGGTACAACATTTCAGAGTACCCTATGCCTATTTTTATATGGTATCTCTGCCGGTTTTATAATATGAACAAATATTTATAAAAAAATTTTATATCCTTAAATGCTTGTAGGGCCTTCAGGGATTGGTAGTATTAACTATCTGTTATTATATATCCATTATTATAAATCTGTTATATGTCTGTTATTATAAATCTAGTATTAACTAGACCTCTACTAGTCTAATCTTTATTTGCTAGCATGACAAGTAATTTTGCACAACAAAATATGTCCATCAATTGTTCTTTTCTGTTCTGTGATTCATCTCAACTTCAGCCTTGTTTTTTTATTCCTGTATTGTAAAACCCATCAGTGCTTATGATTCACCACTAATAGTCATGTTGACTTTTAAAGTTATCTTTGCTGATTGACCCAACTGGTTTTATATCATTACAAAATGCCAAGTTCATAATATGTTAGATCAATGGGAAAACCTTGAAATGCTTCCACTGCTCCTCAATGTTTAGGACAGGTTTTGGTGTTTCCTTGAGTATCTCTCAGGGTTACTGGGCCAGCTGTAGCTCCTTCCCCTTTCACTCCCTCTGATACCTCTTTCTAAGGGGGCTTCTCTTAGGCCTTTGCCTAGCTTTCAGGGAAATTTCATTATTCTCTCTTAGGCTGGGACCTGTGTCTCCATAACTCCTGTGCCTCTCCAGGTATGAAGTTCAGGCTTCTTTATTTCCTTCGTTTGCATGCACAGGCACCACTGAGTTGAGAGTCTTCTTAGAACCAGAATGTCATTTATTTTAGCATTAGAAACAAAAAGAAATTTTAAAAAATGTTTTAGAACTGCAGATACTCTCCATATTCATCTTATTATAGCATCTTCTGTTGCTAGGCATCTCATCCTTCAGATCCTGCCTGATTCCTTAGCCACCTTAACACAGTGCCTCTTAAATCTTCTTACAACTGTTTTACTCTTTGTCACTGCTCTGTATTTTTACCCTTTGGTCAAAAAAGCATCTCTGTAGGTTCATCTGGATGTTAAGCATCTCGGATGTCCAGAGTGAATCTTTCTGGCAGTAGCCCTTGACAGCTTTCACATCTCTGTTGAAGCATCACCAGTGGTGAGTCTTTTTTTCTATTCCTGCTTGTTCTTTCAGGTATCTCCTGTTGACCCTGTATAGTTATATGGGGAACTGACTACATGTATCATAAACTGGAGTTCCAAATACTGCAAGACCCAGAACATTTACTGATCTTTACAGTCAATACACTTCACCTATTTCAGCTACCACTGAACAAATTTAGAAAGGCTAATGATTTTTTTCTGTCTTAAACTTTTACTTATTCACGGGTCATCTCTGCTTAAAATCATCTCCCCTCCCAACAGCCTTCTTGTTTTGTAAGATCTCAATATTCCAAGAGGATATAAGCATTATGATTTTTTTTCATGTTAACATTGCTTATGTTTAGAACTGCCTCCTGATTCCTCAAATGGCAGTGGGATCCTGCAACACAATAAGCAATTTCAATTCCAGTTGAAATGAGAGATTGTGGAGGACTTATATCTTCTCCTCCATTTCCTCCTCCATCCTAGCACCGGCATTAGGAGGAGTGGGAAAGGAAAAAGCTGATTGGAGAATCATTTGGAGCTTACATATAAATATATATATATATATAAAAATCTGAATCATACTGCCTTTTTCTGTTATTTCAATCAGCAAAATGTCAAGATCCTTTAATTATAATTTCTCATACAAATAGGTTCTTTCGTTCCCTTCTATTCCGAAAGTATTAATAATAAAGGAAACAAGCTATATAAACTCATATTATCACTCCTGGTTTTGAATGTATGACTTATATCTATGTATTACACAGACTGTCATTTCCCAAATAAATTCATTCATAGACCACAGTGATTTTTGGACACAGAATGTAAATATTTCATTTTTCAGTCTTTGGAGCTTTTAACTTGGTCTTATGTTACACTTTATATAAGACCAGTCAAGTAGTGCATTTTAAGAAATAAGCAATACTTCTTGACTGCTGGACTTCTAGCGTACTGCTTTGAGATACAATCGCATCAATCTAAACACACATCTTGTCTAGCCTTCTTAAGTTATTTTAATGACTTCAGTACCATATCTGTTTGTCCCTGTTGTTTGACCTCAAATAACTCTCTTTACTGCATTTCAGTCTGAACATATTATGATCCAACAGTATACTAGCCATGGACCTTCCTTGTTTATCTATCTATCTGCTCTGCATTTCCCAAAATACTTAATTGCTGCTTTTTTCCTCAACCACTTTACTATTTCCTTGTGGCTACCCAGGGTTTGCTAATACAGTGATTAGTATTCTGAATAAACGTTTTCCCCCTCCTTTGCAAAACTTTTGTTCTAGGAAACTGTTGTCTGCATTTCTACTGCTGTTGTCACGTTTTGAATTTCTTGGAGCAGTACTGAATTTAGTAGCTATGTTACATCGGCTTGTGCAAACTATAAATCTGGTTGTATATAGAATCATAGAATCCCAGAACGCTTTGGGTTGGAAGGGCCCTTTAGAGGCCACCCAGCCCAACCCCCTGCAGTGAGCAGGGACAGCTTTAACCACATCAGGGTGCTCACAGCCCCGTCCAACCTGGCCTGGGATGGTGCCAGGGATGGGGCCTCCACTGCCTCTCTGGGCAACCTGTGCCAGTGCTTCACCACCCTCACTGTACAAAATTTCTTCCCTATATCCAGTCTAAATCTATTCTTCTTTAGTTTAAATCCGTTATCCCTCGTCCTGTCACAACAGGCCTTGCTAAAAAGCTTGCCCCCATCTTTCCTGTAGGCCCCCTTTAAGCACTGAAAGGCCGCAATAAGGTCTCCCCGCAGCCTTCTCCTCTCCAGGCTGAACAACCCCAACTCTCTCAGCCTGGCCTCACAGGAGAGGTGCTCCAGCCCTCGGATCATTTTGGTGGCCTCCTCTGGACCCGCTCCAGCAGGTCCATGTCCTTGTGCTGAGGGCCCCAGAGCTGGACGCGGTGCCCCAGGTGAGGTCTCAGCAGAGCAGAGCAGAGGGGCAGAATCCCCTCCCTCGACCTGCTGGCCACGCTGCTGGGGATGCAGCCCAGGATATGGTTGGCTTTCTGGGCTGCAAGCGCACATTGCCGGCTCATGTCCAGCTTTTCATCCCCCAGTACCCCCAAGTCCTTCTCGGCAGGGCTGCTCTCAATCCCTTCCTCCCCCAGCCTGCATTGATATTGGGGGTTGCCCCGTCCCAGGTGCAGGACCTTGCACTTGGCCTTGTTGGTTCACACAGGTTCACATGGGGTTCACACAGGCCCACCTCTCCAGCTTGTCCAGGTCCCTCTGGATGACATCTCATCCTCCTGGTGTGTCAGCAGCTCCACTCAGCTTGGTGTCATCTGCAAACTTGCTGAGGGTGCACTGAATCCCACTGTCTATGTCATTGATGAAGATGTTAAATAGCACCGGTCCCAGTACGGACCCCTGAGGGACTCCACTTGTCACCGGTCTCCATGTGGACATCGAGCCATTGACCACGACCCTCTGGATGCTGCCTGATTTTACCTCTGGGTCATTATTTCTTAAGTTGTTTTCATGTCTAAAGACATAGAAAGCTATCCAGTATCAAGTTAAAAAATGTCTTGGTTCTTAATTTTGACTGAGAGTTTTAGTGCTTTGGTTGTCTGTAAATTCAGCCTTTTTCTTAATAACTGCCTATCAGGTTACCTAAACAAAAGAACACTTGGCTGTCTCTGTGCTTATTTTTTTTCAATTTGGCTGTCTTCATACTTACTTTTTTTTATTTTCTGGCAGCATTGAGAATCAAAAGAGGTTTCTGTGACTGTATAACTATGCTTTAATTGAAAGTACTCATAAAGTTTTTGTTCTGGTGTCTCCTTTCAGCTGCAGTTTTATTTGGCTGCCACCTTCCCAGCTTTGCAAACCCATGTTTCCAGCTGCAGTGCAGATGATTTGCTCTTGGCCCCTTGTAGCAGTCCTAGAGTAATAATATTTTCTTCACAGCCCTGAAGTTCCAATATTTGTCTCTGATGCTCCAGAGCTATTATTATCTTGATATCTTTTGTCTCCAAAGTCCTCCTCAGTACTAGGACCCATCTTTGTAGCTGTTATGGCTAGATTATTCAACTGACTATTCACTACTGTGAGCTTCTCTTTTTTTTTATTATTTTTATTTTGTTCTGGCTCCAAAAACAACTACTGAAGTTACCGATGCCACTCTTGTATTGTCTGTCCCCACAGCTAGAGAGCCTGCACTCAAGCAGTTGCCTGAGTTTACCTTGTTACTTTTTTGCTCTCCCCATTCTTTGCATCTCTCAGAGCTGCTGGTCACTTGCATGCTGGATAAACAAGGCCATCTGCTGCTCCTCTTTGGTCTGCATCCGTTATCCATCTGCCTTGTGACTGCATTCATCCAAACTTAAAGCACATTTGGGAAAGGGGTCAGGAAGGAAAGAACTATTTCTACTGACTAAGTCTTTATGACCGTCACATTCACTGATGCCCTGTGACCATAGTGGTCCCCCCAGTACCACAGAACCAGTGAACTCAGGAGGTTAAAGGGAAAAATAGCTCTAAGCCTATCTCCTGCCCCCAGAGACCAGAGACAGTAAATTATATCTTTATTTCTTTCCTTAACATTCAAACAGTAACAAGAATGCTGTCTTCTTCAGCTATGCTAACACTGTGATGGATGTGTCAGCAGTGGCAGAAGACAGAGCCCTTAGTTCTGAGATGTGCCACTTTGACCAGTCCTCAGGTAAGGCAGTGTCCCATACCAGTGGGAGATGCTGTGTGGTGCTGCTTCTGGTGCATGGGTTTCACCAGGAGAAACACCCTTAAGTGTGTGCCAGAGGTGTGCGCTGCACAGCACAAAGAGCACGGGTGCGAGCAGGTTTTCCATCCCAACACGCCCCATCTTGCACACCTAACTGCTAACATGCACAAGTGCAGAATGACCCTCTCAGTTACTGCTTTGCTCTGTTGTCTGCACAACAGGGAAACTGTCTTCCACAGCCAAGTTATCACCTTGTTATCCTTCCTGCACTGGGGAGGGAGTTGGAGGCTGGTGGAAGAGGAGAAGCTCTCTCTTCTCTTTGCATACTCCAGTACTGAGGGAGCTCAGCTTCTTCTTTGCTTCTCAGTGAACACATCCTGTAGTCGAAGTGCAGGATTTCAGAGCACTTCCACTCCTCACTCCTGGCATGACCCCTCATCCTTGGGTCCCCCACATCTAGCAAGGGCTTCGCTAAGAATATGTCGAGATGTGAAGCAGATCTGGAGGTCAATGAAGCTGCTTCCTCAGCTGCTACAGGCCATTCAGAGGTGAACTAACCCCAGTGCAGAATATATCTGAGTGAGAACCACCTGTCAGAGGTTCAGACAGCACCAAGTGGCAGACAGACAAACCTCCAGCAGCGTACAGTGGTAAGACAAGATGGTGCTCCTTCTCCTGTCTGGTCAGATTAAGCCTCTTGTGCGTTTTCTGCACCCACTCCAACACACTCAGCATGGTTGCCTTCTGGGAATCCAATAATTATTCACTACGGCTTACTGTTAGGTGTTTCTTGCAGTTGTAGTTTGGAGAAGGTAAATAAGAAATAATATTGTGAATAAGCATCCACAAGATACTTGCATTTCTTTTAGTAATGGAACCGCAATTTAACATGAATATGTATTCCAATGTAACCCCAGGGAAGCATATGTATTTAGTAAAACTGCCGTGCTGGTTTTAAGATCATAACTAGTAATTTTAAGTGCTAACAATTCATTTTTTCGTGAGAAGTAATTGTTACGCAACTGCTGTATGATTTGGGTTGCTTTAAAGTGACTATCGTATAATTTTAACTATTTCTCCACTGTGGACCTTGATCATTCTGTTGCTATTTTGGATATTTTTTCTTTATCTTCTGGCATTTGAGTAAGCTTTTTAATGCTAGATCTTATTCTGAAGTTTCCCTATAATTTATATTTCTCTGTCTCCATGTGGATGGCATTTAATCTGAGGAAGGAGAACATTTACTGACTCATTAAATGACTGAAGTTGGAAATGAAGAAGGTTTTCATCACATTTCCTTAATGCATTTTTGTGTAAGCCACAACTGTATTTTCTTCTAATACACTAATGACATATGTAAAGCATAAAAAGGAGTCCTATTTACTTGTCTGAAACATTCCAGCATTGTGCTCCTCTTAACAGAGTAGAATAAAAATACTTTTTTTTTTATTTGACTTAGCAGATAAGCATAGATATTTCACTTAAAAATTACTTCTTTATCAGACTTCTCACAAAAATCTGGTTTGGCTCAGTTAGGAGTTACCAGTGACTGCAAAGATGAACACAACATTCAGGGCAGTGTAGATAGTGAACTCCATATCTGTACTCTATGCTTAGATGAGTATTACAGCTTTCTGAAAGAAACAACTTGATGAACTTGATTGTTGGGGGATTATGGGTGTGATACAGAATGCCATGATTTTCAGCATTTCAAAGCTAGCCTACACAAATCAATAATAAAAGAATATTATCATCTAAAGATTGATTTATCACTATTTGAAATAAGGTCAGAGACATCCCAGTCTTCATCACAAAGAAGACCAAAACAAGTGGTTTTGTTCAGCATCAGCTGTTCCTCCAAAGTGCCTTTGGACATTGTTCCCTTGAGAGCATTTTACAGATGAAAAAAAAGACACTTTCTGAATTAGCATGGGGGTGACAGATAATCATCTCAGGAAGTGATTTGTGGTTTTGTGGTTTTTTAATAAAAGATCTTCCAAAAAAATCCTACTATAACATGCAGGCAAATTAGGCAAACGTCTTTTGCCTAAATTTAAGGTTCAGTCAGATGGGATTCAAAAGCGTAGCTCAGATTCAGATGTCGTTAGTCTTCCATGATTCCAGATGAGGAAGACAAAATGAAACAAGAAATAGAAAATTCAGTGTTCATGAAGCAGAATCCAATGAAAAAGGAGCGGAGAGGAGTAAGACTAGAAAGTAACATGAAGAATCTCTGGTGAAATGTTAAAAAGAAGTTAAAAAGGACAAGGAAAGAAGGAAGATATTGGATGATTTGCAGGGTGAATTTCTACGAAAAGGTAGTACAAAATTAAGATGTGTCTAAAACGCCAAAGCTTCTGCAGGAAGAATAACTGCAGTCACAGATAACTAACATTGGCATTACTTTTGTCTGGCATGCCACAACATCTCTGGGAATGTCAGCGTGTTGGAGGCAGATGGAGCAATTTCTGACTACTAATTCCCCCTTACATCTGGGTCGGGGAAGAAACATGAGTACACCTTACACACACAGGCCATGTTACACACTGGGAAAAATATATATATACACACACACACACATTGGATCCATAGTTTTACAGACTGGACTGATGGTTCTTTACGTAAAATGCAATGGGCTTACCTTGAGCCTTACATAAGTTACTCTTTCAAAGCTGTTGCTTCTGTCTACAGGGAAGAGGATGCAAAAACCCTAATTTCTGCCACATATGCAAAATGTGTTTCTGGATCTATTTAGTATCATATTCGACAGGCTTGCCCATTCCTGAACAATAGATACTTAATCTGATAAAATTAGTCTGATTTTGTTGGACCAAGTCTATATCCACAGGTACTCATTGGGGACATAAAACATACAGCAGCAGACAAAACTAAAACTTCTGATGTAGATGTAAATGCAGTGGGGACAGTCTTAAAAATATAATCCCAAATTCATTCTGCTTTGATTGATTTAAGATCCATATCATCCTGACAGAATGCGCATGTGCAGATAGGTAATTAAATACCTAACCACTAGTGCCTGCATCTGTAGCCAATGCAAAATAGCCAATGAGAAATGCAGGTGTTGTTTCTGATAAAGCAAAACTGCAATAGACAACAACATGGAAATGGTTCCCAGTGATTATTATTGAGTGAACTCAACAGGCAAGTGCAGGTCAACCAGGGGATCAGGCCCAGCCAGCATGGGTTCATGAAAGGCAGGTCCTGCGTGACCAACCTGATCTCCTTTTATGACCTGGTGACCCGCCTGGTAGATGAAGGAAAGACTGTGGATGTCATCTACCTGCACTTTAGCAAAGCTTTTGACACAGTCTCCCACAATATTCTCCTTGGGAAGCTGGCAGCTCATGGCTTGGACGGGCGTAGTCTTCGCTGGGTAAAAAATTGGCTGGGGGGCCGAGCCCGGAGAGTAGTTGTAAATGGAGTTAAGTCCAGTTGGCAGCCGGTCACTAGCGGTGTTCCCCAGGGCTCTGTTTTGGGGCCAGCCTTGTTTAATATCTTTATCAATCATCTGGATGAGGGGATTGAGTGCACCCTCAGTAAGTTTGCAGATGACACCAAACTGGGTGGGAGTGTCGATCTGCTGGAGGGTAGGATGGCCCTGCAGAGGGACCTGGACAGGCTGGATCGATGGGCCAAGGCCAACTGTATGAGGTTCAACAAGGCCAAGTGTCGGGTCCTGCACTTCGATCACAGCAACCCCATGCAACGCTACAGGCTTGGGGAAGAGTGGCTGGAAAGCTGCCTGGCCGAAAAGGACCTGAGGGTGTTGGTTGACAGCCGGCTGAACATGAGCCAGCAGTGTGCCCAGGTGGCCAAGAAGGCCAACAGCATCCTGGCTTGTGTCAGGAACAGTGTGGCCAGCAGGAGCAGGGAGGTGATTGTGCCCCTGTACTCGGCACTGGTGAGACCGCACCTGGAATACTGTGTCCAGTTTTGGGCCCCTCACTACAAGAAAGACATTGAGGTGCTGGAGCGTGTCCAGAGAAGGGCAACAAAGCTGGTGAAGGGTCTGGAGCACAGGCCTTATGAGGAGCGGCTGAGGGAACTGGGGTTGTTTAGCTTAGAGAAGAGGAGGCTGAGGGGAGACCTTATGGCTCTCTACAACTACCTGAAAGGAGGTTGTAGTGAGGTGGGTGTTGGTCTCTTCTCCCATAGTAGTTACCGATAGGACGAGAGGAAATGGGCTCAAGCTGTGCCAGGGGAGGTTTAGGTTGGAAATTAGGAAAAATTTCTTTACGGAAAGAGTGCTCCATCATTGGAACAGGCTGCCCAGAGAGGTGGTGGATTCCCCATCCCTGGAAGTGTTCAAAAAATGGGTAGATGTGGCACTTCAGGACATGGTTTAGTCTAGTCTACCCTTGATTGGTTTAGAGTGGACTTGGTAGTGTAGGTTAATGGCTGGACTGGATGATCTTAAAGGTCTTTTCCAACCTAACCAATTCTATGATTCTATGATTCTATTACCTAGACTCCTGGAAAGCAAAGACTCTATGGTCCTGCTGGACAAACTCTATTTTCCAACTACATTGCTAGATTTTTCCTTCAGGTGATGTATGTGTTCCCTATCTCTAATTTAGAACAAATACTTTAAAACAACCCACTGTACCTTCGGTATACTTTCAGTGGACAAAGACACTTAAAAAATAATAGGTATTTTGCTTGTATAATACATTTTTTATTTTGTTTTCATTTTTTCATTAATAACTTCAATATGAAACTCATGACAAATACAATGTTTATGGGCTTTATTTTCTGAGTTGCTTTTACCATATATTTTCTGATGCCAACTCTTTCAAAGTTCATAAATGCATTTACTCAAGCTGCATGACAGAGAGAGAGGAACTTCTGCATATCAAGAGGGAGTAACAAACTTTAGAGGTAAGCTAGAGTTACCTTTAATGACAAACATTTTTACAGCATTGATGAAATGCATAGTAATTTGTGGCCAGCTACTTGAGATCCAAGTTCAATAAAAGTGCCACAGGATCCTGCAAAAGCCCAAGCAAAGCTCATTTTTGAGCATTTTCAAAAGCATCTACAGTGCAGAAGCCAGATGGCAAATTTAATGTTCATCGACAGACAGATTTTCAGAGCTGTGAGTGCAATGTCATATTTTCTGGGTACTCTTTTGCATTTGGACTTTTTAAATGATAGATGCAAGCAGTAGTAACTTGTTACCTAATTACCTGCTTGCACATGCAATCTTCTAAAAAAATGTATAGAATTTACATGTTTTATTATGCTTTATATTTTGCATTAGGCATTGAAAATCTCAGGCTGGATGTCTACCAAGTAATATTTGTACACACTTTGACTGCATGTGCAATTATTTGCATGTGTAAATGGCCAAACTGCAGGTCACACTGAGAACTGAGCCCAAAAAGTACAAGTCTGAGAGCTCTGAAAAATGAAGCCACTATTGAGCAACAGAACTGCTACTATTTGGGCAATGGGAATAGAACCCTTTTTGAGTTCCCATCCATTCCCAGTGAGGACTTCTCATGGGAAATGGGAGAGTTTGTAGCCCATTATTAATCCCATTAGCCATCTGTTTATCAGCTGGAGACTGATTATGTATACAGTTCACCTGAAATGTATTTAATACCTCTGAATGTTAAAATGGTTTGTATTTAGTATCTTTTCTACAGTGTATGCATTGGAAAGGATGTGTCCTTATGACAGGGGCGATCCTTTTTTTCAGCAGCATGAAACTAACACTAGTCCTTTCAAACTGTAGCAATCTCATACCACAATAAATTAATTTCCCCTGATCACCATGAGAAATTGTCAGCTGAATATATTATTCTCAAACTCTCATTACCCAATCACTGAGATTAGGCAGGACTCTTGGGATTTTTCCACCAAGCAAAATTTTTCAGGAAGCTGATCTGCGTCATGGAAGTGGCCTACAAGTGACTCAGATCATACCTTTATGAAATCCAAGTAATATGCAAAATGTGCACATCATTTTGCATGTTGAGTCCTGGATAGGTACCTCCTCATGTGAGCTTGTTTCATAATATGCGGGTAACTGCAAGCAAATACTTTCTAAAATGCAGTGTTAACCCAGAATTTTGTCTTACACAGTCAAGAATAGGTGTACCTACTAATATTCAGCACCTGTTTTCGTTGATGTGTTATTAGAACTACAGATTATCCTTCTTTGTACTCATTACTGATCGCAGATGGCTTGTTGTCAGACAGGGCTAATTTCTTGTCTTGTGCAAGAAGGCACCAATAAAAGACAAAACCAACATAATTGTCTTTATGTTTAAGCAACTGTGGTAATTACTATAAGTTTGTCACATATGCAATTAAGAGAGCAGGATTTTTACATCTGTGAATAGACGTGAAACAGACTGTCTGAATATGAAGCTGAAAATACTTTTAACTTCTGGCTCAACAATTTTATACACTAGGGAATGCTATAAATCCTCAGAAAGCAGTACTCAAGCATTGCTGAAAGTTTCTGGCCCATTCACATCTGTTGAATTGTGAAGCATCACAGAGCTGGGCTGATGCATTGTGAATGGGATGTGTCGCAGTTGCAGTAACTCATGGTTACTTCATGGAAGGTGATTTGGTGTTTTTATAAGGTGATGGAATTAATAGAGGTAGCTCTGCCTGGCATTTTCCTTATCGATTTTAAGTATTGAAACAACAGTGCACACGAATACAAAACTATTTCCTGCTTCAGAACTTCAGCATTTCAGAATTTATGCTGTCTTTAGGAGCCAACATATCTCTGTATATCTCTGTATAGCTGATCCATTGCAAATGAAAAAATTTAATAAATCTGATTTTCTCTATATTTTGTTATAATCTGTTTTCAGCAAAAGTAGAGAAGATGCAAAGAGGACTCATAATGTTGAGGTTTCTGCTGCATGAAATGCAGCCAGGCAGTACTGCAAATGAGCAATAACTTGGTTTTCAAGTTTGTAGCATGTTCATTAGAAGGTCATAAGGAGATGCCATAGCATTTCATTTATTTACCAGGTCCTGGGGAGGGAATAGAGAAGAAGTGGGGATAGTCAAATAAGAGGAGAGGAGCTGTCCCTCTAATCTGGCAGCAGCCTCATAATTCAATTTAGGTAAACTAATTTTCTGCACAACATAAAAGTAATTTTGCTTGTAAAGCTATTAAAAGAAAATTTACCAGTTATTCAGCAGCAGAGTAAGTAATCCCAACCTTGTCTGCTACTTTGCAGAACAGCATTCTTATTTTGATCAAATTATCAAGAAGTCGCTTTTGCCTAGAAAGTTATGATCAGAGAACTTCAGTTAGAAAAGCAGAAATTTAGAAGTAGAGTAGCTGAAAACAAGGAGTTAGAAAGAAAAAAGTGTATCTGTGCAAGATGATCTGCTTGGCATAATAGTCTGAATTGATGTAATCCGTAATGGGAATATTCTCAAGTGAAAAAAATTAACTTTTATTTTGAAGCAAAGAACTATCTCTTGAATATGATAAATAGCGTATTATTTGTCTATTATTTATATAAAGGCACATTTTTTTCCACTAAATGTGTGGAATTATACCCATATACATGTGTATATTTATACGTACACAGAGGAAACCCAGAGCTCAGAAGGGTTCTCTTGTGTTTCCCCCAATTTGTGCCATGTTTTCTGCTGAACAAGGACCAGTTTTGAAGAGAACAGAGGAGCAGAACCGTTGTCTGATGGCTGTGCTGCGTGAGAAATCAGTTGCACACCTTTCCCTGGGAAGGGCCACCCCTAATTGTACAGGCTACTTATGGCAGGACTTTGTAATTACACAAAAAGCCAAAGGAGCTGGCATTTAGAAAACAAGCATGGATCCTCTCTTCTAGGACCAACCGAATTCGGTTGCGCTACAAGAGGCTTCCTTAGCACCCGTTCTTTTATGGACTTTCTAAGGAAGAAATTACTGTTTTGCTTGAAAGATTTTCCACACTTCATGGTTTGCATAGGAAGAATTTGGTCTTTCAAGGTTAATACAGTGCTGCCTTCTCTGCTTTTATAGGTCTAGTAGTTGCAGAATGATAAACTCTCCCAAAGGGATTTGTTCCTTCTGCTGGTCCCCATGCACCAGCATGGTAAGTATGCATTTTCCTTCCTTCAGGCCATCGTGGGCAGATGTGGGGTATAACAAGCATTCAGGGGTACATATTTGTGTTGAGCTACAGCTCTGTCTTACAGTGCAATATGCTCTTCCAAGAGCATGCCAAAATATGGGAGCTGAGTAAGCTGCCTTCGTCCTCTGATACCCAAATTCCTCTTGTGACGATACATTCTTATCCACATTGTAAGTGCTCTCACTGCCCACATACCTTTTCCATCATTTCACTCCCACTAATCCTTTCAAGCACTGTGATTACTCTCTGCCTTTTTCTGTTTATTCCTTTCTGGGTGTTATTTCATCTCTCTCATTCACTCTTCTTTTGACTTGTTTGCTTTTTCAGAGTTGTCTTTGCCTTTTCATTTCAAGTGAAATCAGAAATTCTGACGGATTCAGTCCTACAGTCTGTCATACCACATTTTAACTCTGAGTGGCAGATTTAAGAAGTTTAAAGTGTCAGAACACTTTAGGGAGTATTATGATGAAAAGTAAAAAAAGTAAAATTCATCTAAGCAACACTTGCACATTTCCCTGCTTGCTTACACTACACAGATACTTAAAGACATTTTTTCAGAAGATGTTTCATTTGTTTCTTACTTGTGACAGATGTACTTTTTTTCTTCATTATTTTTTTCTTCATCTGTGAAAGCATCCATGAGAAACCCAGTCATCAGTGGGAAATTAGGAATTAAGTTTCATGATTTCTCTTTCATAATGAGCTCTTTTTATGTGTTTTTCTCAAAGCACCAGTGACAACAGCTGGTCAAGGAGTTAATTACGCATAGAAAAATTAATTTTTGTCTAATGAAATTAATATGAACATTTTCAAATAAATCAAAAGGGCGAATGGATGATTGAATATTGCTGGAAATCATTTGATGTGTAATGCATTCCTGAAATGGAGACTACAGTCTATGAAACAAATTGATTAAAAAATATTCAATTGTATTTAAAATACATGTACAAATAACTACAAGCGAGGATCACAAGCAACTGCTACAATGTTCATTTTTGTAGGCTTTGCACTCTTGAAGGGTGATTGTTGTGCGCTGTTTACATAATGATGTGCAGAGCTATACCATCATATGAATGCCTGATCATTTCACCTTGAGGCATGTAACTCTACACTGGCACTTACAAAAAACTCATCCAGAAGAATCTTAGAAAAACCTAGAAATTAATTTACACCAGGGAGCCCCAGCTGCAAAGCTCTCCAGTGAGCTGCAGCTCCCAGGGTTTATGAACCCCTGGCTGCATGTCCAAAATCCTGGAAGCCCTGAATGTCTGTGGGAGTCCCAGTTCAGAGGCGGCTTCCCAGCAGCACAGATCATGCTGGGCTGGGAGGTGCTGGGGTCCCCAGGTCCCTGCTGAGGTGCTGCGGGAAGCCAGGGTTGCCTGCGCCCCAGGGAATGCCAGCAAGGCCATGTCAGTTGAATCTCACCTGTGTTTCCACACGCCTTTGTCAAACCAAGGTATTCCTCTTTCCTAAGGTCTCATGCAGGCCTGTGTTATAGTACCTGGCTGACACGCTGCTATACAGTACACCACCTCCTGTGTCAGCTTTCATGGAAGAGCAATTACACTTCTAAATTCACTGTTTGTGAAGAAAACCTTGTATATATGCCCAAAAAATATCTTGTCTGTTGAGCATTCACAGTGTCTTCAGTAAGCCCCAAAATAACTACAGGGCATTGGAACACTCCTTTATGTTTGCTTTTTCTTCCCTTTCCTGCTGTAATATGGGTTGGATGTATATTCTTACTAAGACTGTACTTTAAAGGGTTTTAAGGATATAGCATCTTCCATCTCTGATGTTTTGGGTTGGTGGTAATACTACCCGGGCGTAACACTACTGACCCAAAACATCAGAGATGGAAGATGCTATAGGCTAGAATCTTTCCTCTCTGAAAAAATCCCTTGGCAGGTTGTTAAGCTGGCCTGAAAACTGTTTAGGAAAAAATGCAATATGAATAAATAAAGATAATGTTCTTGATAACTGATCACAAGGAGTGGGATGCTGAAGTACGCCTGATGCATGAAGTCTGTCATGACCCTCATTTGCTAGCCTCCAAAGCTAATTAATCCACCTGTTTCTGAGACAGTCATTCCCTCATGATTTTAAACACAAAGAATGAAACAACATCTTGTAAAATTCACGCTCCTGGTGACAAGCATAATTTTTATTTTTAAATTAAGAAAGACTGACCAAGTAGTTTCCCCCAAAGAACCCTAGGTGGATATAAAAGTCCATATTCTTCCCTTTTATTCTGAGGTTTACAGTAGATCTTTCTAGCTTGCTCTTTGTACTGTCTTGTTATTGGTATGGATTTCCAATGGAAAATGGTGGTGTGGAATAGAGCCCATAAAAAGCATTTATCTGCCTTTCACTTTGAGTGCTACAATAAGCTGGTGTGCAGACCCATTTTTCATTTGGTTTCATTAACATACAGAAAGCTGACCTGTATTTTTTTCTGTGACAATATGAGTTCTTAGATGTGTGGTAGGCTTACCGGGGCCATGCATGTTTTAATTAATGTAACACTTACTTCATAGGGATGTTGAGAGGCTTAATTAATTCAGTCTTTCACAGTCAGGTGGAAAACAATGAGTAATCACAAAAGACTGCCAACAATTATTTTGTCCAAAACTTGATGGCTGTGTGTATTGGGAAAAGAACTACATTTTATCGGAAATATAATGTCAGTACATGATAGCATAAGATGACACTATTCTGTATATTAGTAAATTCACTGCTACAAAAGGAATTCTGTGATAGGAACCCACACCCACACCTTTCCCACCTGAAGCAGCCCTGCAACACTCGCCTGAGATCAGCAATATGTGTGGACAAGGCTGCAGGTTTTGCTTATTTAATAAAAGCAGACCATCACATGCTGAGAAAGCCCGCTGTCCACATCCATCATTGCCACTGCTTCACAGCTCTGTAATTAGAATTCACAGAGGATTGTTTACAAGTACCACTTCCTTGCAGAGACCTAGATAACCTGCCATCCACCGAGATCTCCAGTCTGCGCAGCCTGCCTGGATGTGGGCAGCAGGCAGGATGATTCCTGTTTGGACTAAGTCAAAATGACATTCCTCTTAGCTGAATTCAGGTCAACCTGCACTTCAGGGTTAAGCCAAGCTGGAGGACAATAGAAGTAGCAAAATTCTGGAGGAATTTCCAGTGAGTTTTTCTGTGCCTCCTCTCTTGTTGCAGCTGATGAAACCTTCTTAGACATCTTCAAGCATTCACCTGAATTAAAAATATGTTAAATGACATTTCAATGCAGGACCTATTTTCCTTAGTGAATATGCACAACAGTGCTTGCTGTCTTGTTGCTTACAGGAAGACAACCATATCTGTATAAATGTGTGGACCACCGCCTGACACCAAGTGGTTTTGGACAGCATAAAGAACCCTTTTCTTATAGACAAAAGACTTTTATATAGTCTATAAAAGTCTTTTTTATAGACAAATCCAGTCCTTTACAAATTTCCTATATAGAATATTGATCAAATGATAAAGAGGTGTTACAACAATAAGAATTTATGAGCCATTTTGTGCCTAGAATACATCAATGTTATTATTTTTTTTTAAAGTAGTTCTCCATGTTTACCATCATCATAGCTTTGGAAAGTCACTGTCAGGTAGGAAAGATGATGTAGCCCTCTCTGCTGTACTTTGTAACAGGAATTAAGGTTACCTCAGCTGTCCCTAGTAGTGCTTAGCCATGGGAATGGGGGTATGTCGGTTCTTCCTGAACAGCAGAGGAGGCTACTGCCTGCCTTTGATTATGTCTTGTGTGACCTCCTGCAAGAAACAGATGGAAAGGGACACCAGGTCTTTGGCCTCCATAAGTCTGGAGGATTCCCCCATCAATTTCTTTTGGAATTATAGTTTCACTGAAAAGTTGTTTGACTTGTGGTAAATAGATTAAATATCCTAGATTTTAGGGAAAATGTGTTGGTGAGATGTTTACTTAGTAATGCTCAGCAAAATATCAGAGAGGATTAGTAATAAACACCTCCATCTGAATTGACTACATAATACCTACATC
Organism: Pelecanus crispus; assembly: GCF_030463565.1. Lineage (NCBI taxonomy): Eukaryota > Metazoa > Chordata > Aves > Pelecaniformes > Pelecanidae > Pelecanus > Pelecanus crispus. The sequence continues at coordinate 84,929,285 of NC_134676.1, forward strand.
TTCTGATCTTCATAAGCCGATGATCTGTCATTGACAGACTTAAATGTTCAAAGCACTGTAATACAAATGTCATGTCATTAGATGAGCTAAATATCATTATCTACATTATATTGTGTATTGTATACTTCGGTATACTTTTTGTACAATTAAAATATTAAGTTATATTTACATCATGTTTCATCATTTTCAAAAAAAAAATTTAAAAGACAAGGTCTTCTGAAGTAGTATTCATAAGTGCAGCAAAACTTGATATGATTTTCATAGCAGCTTTTTCTTCCGCTGGATAACATTGCATACTTCTTGTTAGGCATCACTATGTTCAGCCAGAAAAACCTGAACTATAAATGGAAGAACAATGCGAAATCAATACACTCAGAGGTGTCTTCTAAGAGACTCAGTCATTTTTGGGTTGTGAGGAAGGTGGATATTTTTGATACCTGTTTCTAACTCTAGTACTTTTATTCTGGAACAGGGACAGGATTTGAGAGTTCTTTCTTCTGCTTCCATCCAGCATGATGGCAATGGGCCAGCTCCCCTTTTCTTTTGCAGCTTTCACTACTTTCGTGTTGGTGGTGTCTAGGCAAGGCTCCTAGGCTCTCCTATGTTTTATCTTTCTTTGCACTTTTTTTTGTCCTGGACTCTGTGCCAGTTTTCATCAAATTTGGTTTACTCTATTGGCAACAAAATATTCTATATTTCTGATTGAAAAATATTCAAACCAAATATATTTAACTTCTACCATCAACTCTAAGCCAAATTGCTTCCTTCAATTACAAGATACATTTCCCTGAGCCAACTCCTACTGTTTCTCCACTAACCAAAAAGGGTTCTTTCATTTTGTCATTTTTCGTGAGTCTCAAGACACTTCAGAGGAATATGACTATGTGTCCGCTCTCTCTGTGGAGATGATTTCATGCTTTTATTACTCCAAGCTTTAAACTACATTAATTACTCTTCTCCATGGCTATCAAGAGAGTCATTCTGCATTAAAGTTTATACAGGCTGTCTCATGCTTTCACTGAATCTCTCAAAGAAATAATACTGAAATACAAGTTAAGTGTTGACCAAAGAGGGGGACATGCTAAAACTGACCCTGCCTCAACCACTGTAAGCACTGCAATTTCTAAAGTAATTCTGACACCATTCTTACAATGAATACTAGGGATAAAAACAATCAGGTTTTTTACTGCCTAAGTAAGCAGCGTAATATTTGAGTTAAAGCATGCAGACAACATCTTAATGGAGACACGCACACGTGAGCAGGTCTCAAGATGGATTCGCTCGTTACCTGTGGTGGGCGGCAATGACCCACCCGGTCTGATCCCGCGCTCTCCTACAGCTGCCTGTCGTGAGGACCAGCAGGGGTTGGGAGGGTGATAAATAAATTGGTTTTCGAAAGGGACTTAAACTCACTGCGCTGAGCTTTGTTACATAAAGCGTTTTTCACTCCTAAGCATTGACTGGAACAACAAATGATTTTGAACGCGAGCAGAGATTATGGGAAGGGTGGCCTATTTTTGAGCTGCTCAGCCATTCCTGGTACGTGTCTTGCTTACCCGGCCAAACTCTAAAGTTTTGGGTTGATATGTCTAGTTCTAGTATCATACTCATACAAACAGAGATTGATAAATCATTGATAAAAATATACCATGGGATCAATTACACAAGACTACCAACTACAAAACTTAAAAAAAGTATTCAAATACTTTTTGTATTTAAAAGACTCTGATTAACAACATTATTATGCCACTAATGTGAAATTACACCTTTATTACATCTTAGATGCAGAGCTCATACATTCATGACCGAGCACTTTTGCTGATAATATGGGGATTAGTCTATTATGAGGTCTTTTACAGCATGGTACCAAACATGCCCTCCCTGCTCTATGCATGTAATCCCAGTAATAGCTGCAATAGTTGTTCTCCTTTTAGGATTAACTGAGGTTGGCAGTCACATTTTTTTCCTATTTCATCAGCATTAGAGCTGCTAATATTAAGCAGCTTTCATCTTTTTTTTTTTCTTTTGAGAGATACATGAAGCTAAGAAAGTGCACTCATTTCTGTAATAAAAGCAGAAACAGCAGTCTATGCTGCTGAAAGAGCAGACTTAGAAAGAATCCAAGCTGAAGTGAAATAAGAAATAATAATTGGGAGTACATTTTTTTTTTTCCCCACAAAATAATTTTTTTTCTCAATCTCTTTGTCTTGGATGACACTCGGAGGAGATTTTACTTCTGAGAGCACATAGTGCAGTAATTATTTTCCTGCCCATCTACTGCAGACTCGGCACTATTGATCAGAGACAATAAAAGACTCTAGGTGCTCTAATGGCTTGACACATGCCCCTAAATATGTTTGATCTTTTTCTAGACTAATCCCTAAAACTGTTATGTTTATTACTCAATATTATGTCTTCTAATAAATATCCTATCATTAGGATAAAAATATTAAAAATAGGTAGAGGCTTAATTACTTAGCAGTTTAATGTTTCTACAAAAATTTAAACATTCGCAGCCCCTCCCGTTCTACCAAGAAATAAGTCTTTCTCATGTTTCTTACTGTCAAGGAGAATTTACAAGACCTTCACAGTGACAGAAAGTTAAGAGGAGAATGAACATACTTAGAGAAACAGAGCAGGCTGTATTAGTGATGTCTGCAAAAGACCACAGTCACAGGGAAATTCTGTGCTATGCAGGTGTATCTTTATGTTAATGTAGATGTATAATGAACTTTCACCAACAATAACACGTAACTGACCTCAGGCAAAGTATCCCCTTCAGAAGAGTCAGGTGACAATAAAAAAGAAGTTATGAAGTTAAGTACCTTAATTTGTTTACAAAGTGCATCTTATTCCTACCAAATAAAAAAGGCATTAGCAAAATTTGAATTTGCTTGTTACAATATCCTGTATACAGTTAAATTTGGGCTTTCCTATGTTTCATATGCAGTACGAGCCTCAATTTACTCAGGGGATAAAACAGTTGTATTCTTGCAAGATTCTTTTAGAATGTTATTTATTTAATTATTGTGCTATGTTAGGTATGCTAGTGTATTTGATTTGATTCACTGAATTTAATACATACTTCTGTAGTGCTCATCATGGAAAGATATTATGACCATATGTTCAGCTAAGATAATTGAAACAACATTTCCTACTTATGTGGAGCTAATACCCTTCAGATAGGAAGCCATAAAATCTAGTTAGAATAACTGTCTAGTCATTCAGCAAATAAAAAATACTAAAACAGCGCATCGCACTAGACCTAGTGGCCTGATGCATGGGAATAGCAGTATTATCACACGACCTTTGTCTTCTAGATGTTTTAACATAACGTGACCTGGATTGTCAAGTGCTTAACATTCCAAAATGTTGTGGTTTACACTGTTTGAATAGGTATACACACACATACAATCTGCTGTGGTATCATCTTTGCTCCCACTGACACTCTCCATTTTTGTATTCTTGCTACATACATCTTTTTAGCTTGGCATCTTTGATTATAAGAGAATGTCATGATTCCTGCTTACAGCAGCAAGAAGTGCCAGATTTTACACATAAATAAAAACAGCAATAATTTTAGTTGCATTCAGAATGTGAAAAAAACACCAGCCATCAAGTCTGAGTTCACAGAGCTGGTCTGCACTATGGGCTGCTCCCATCTGAAGACAAAGAACAATGTCTTCCTTCGGAGCAGTTGAAAGCCTGGTGCTATTCAGATGCAAGTAATCCATCTAATTCCAAAAAAAAAAAAAAAAAGGTATCTGTAAGCTTTTTAGTTTTTAGTTCCCGGCCCAGCCTCTGGAGTGAATACAGGCTGCACGTCGGTGATTCCCATATAAATGATTCTCTCTGATCTTTCCTCCTGAAGTTTTCTGCAGGGTCCCTGTCCTGACCCCTGTGGTGCTGGTGGACTCCTGCTGGCTTTGGGCAGCTTGGGGCCGAAGGAGCTTGTGGGTCCCACACCAGGGGCCCAGCCACCCCATGGCTCCCACCGACAGCCCCTCTGCCCTTCAACAGCACCTCACCTCTCCCTCTGCTCCTGCCCGCTGGCCACCTCCTCCTGCGCACGCTGTGCTAAAAAAGCCATGAGATTGAACCAGCCGTCAACTTTAAGATCAAACCTTCATTATCTTTTGTGGGTTTTCCCCTTGCATGATGTTCTCTGGTTTATGTTACAGATTGCACAAAACTTGGGCCTGCCTCTGAGCTAGCCATGCTGCATTTACATGGTTTAAACACAGTGTGCTTTTCTGAAGTTTGGATTTCTTTTACACAAACAGGAGCCTGGTCCTCATTTTGCTACTCAGATCTTCCACCTTCATAACTAAAAGCTTTCTTAAAATAACATGGGAAGGATTTAGCTGATAAATTTATATGGGTCACTACTGAAATGAATATTAAAAATCTGTATTTTTATTTTTGCTCTTACTGACTTTGTGGTTTATTGAGGTAACTACCGAGAAAGACTTGCACTAATTTGCATTGATAATTACCAACAAAAAAACATACCACAATAAGTCCCAATAACTGGAAAGAGTAGAAACAAAGACACAACTTCAGGACTCCACACACAGGAGCAGACAGTACTGTCTGTGCAGAACACAGGGATACGACTGAGAAAAGTTGCAGTAAACAGACAACTTCCAAGAAACCTGATTTTGGAGCAGCCTACCTTCCTGTTAGAAGCGCACCATCAATGAAAACATGGCATGAGAACAGCCAAGCATCAATTCCATGAGAATCCTCCCTGTCTCCATTTAAACCCCGTCTAGATGAGATATGCATTATTTTCACACTGAGGGAATCCAGCCTGCACGCGCACTGTGCGAACAGCCCATCTGTTCATCCCTGTGCTAAACATAACAAGCCAGAGCCTGCCGTGCAGGGGCTGACTTCAGAAACACATGGTTATCCGGCAGCTCTGCCAGGTCCCTGGAGAGTTTTCTGAGGTACAAGATACGTGGGAGCCCATCTGTCTGAAAATACAACTTGTCACAGGCACCATGAACACCACTTTTCATCTCACTGTCATTTGGGGAAAATGCAGCAGAGGGTCTCGTCGGGCAGCATCGGATGCCAGGAGCCCATCGCCTGTGCTCTCCTTGGGGCAACAGCCAACCCAAACCCACACCAGACCCTTATAAACCCATGCCCTGGCTTCACTGTTGTGTAATGCTGCTGAAACTAGTAGTGGCATATTTCTGCGTGCCCTTCTGCGCCTTCCCACCAACTGAAAAGGCGTGAGCAGAAATGCCTTGAGATGAAACGAAGGGTTAGGGCAAGATCTTTAGAAGACTTTGAAGGTGCCAGTGGAGGACTGCAACACAACCTGCTTTACTGCTTGGCCCTTGCTGGGCCAAGAGGCACCTCTCATTACGTCTTTAGAAGGTCAGCACTAGTGGCTGGTGGGCAGGGAGCACAGGGTCCTGCCCAGCAGCTTGGGTGCTGCTCTGCCAACCAGGTGCATAAAACACAGGTGTTTCAGTCACTTAATTAAGAAAACACTGACTCTACCCTGTTGTCCTACCTGCTTTAGGATAGACTGTTCTATTTATTTCAATAATACTTACTCTAATATCCAGATGTTGACAGATGACACTGCAGTGTTGAAATATTTTGCAGTGCAAATTAATTTAAAGTATGTCCACAACAATATTTGTTAAGAGTACATTCTTTCTCCTCTTGGGAGGGGCTATTAAAAAAAAAAAAAAAATCCCCTTATCCAATTCTGTACAAGTCTGGATTTTTCTTCTTTTTTAAAAGATGGTGTATCAATAACTATGTATTTTAATAAGTAACAAAAATCATATCTTTAAACTCTTACTACAGCTGCTTAGAAGTAACTTAAGAGAGATAATCCTTTATATTGGAAAATACAGATTCTCCCATGTAACTTAAGGCTTTTTGGTTTAATATGTGTGATTGCTTTTTTCTTGATTCTTCTATTTGGGAAAAGAATTTCCACCACTCAATTTGAGCAATAAAAATTTTTGGCATGAAAGAGAGACCAGATCTATAAATAAGTTATTATTATAATTATTTACTTGAAGCTCTTCTTATGCTCAGGCAGTCAGGATTTCTCAGTCACCACTTGTCTCTGTTTTATTGCAAATGTTGTCCAAAACTGGTGGGATCCATTAAGACAGCAACAAGTTGAGGACATATTCCAGAAAGCTCAAATGCATGTGGTTTGCCTAGTACTTCTCAAGGTCATTCCCTGATAAAAAATCAGAATACAATAGCTATTGCCACATTTTATAACAATTTTCAGTTGCTCTGTCTTGTCTATGGATTCACCTCAACAAACAAAATATTGGATTGTGGCTAGATTTCAGGTTCGCTATTCAGCACTTTTTATTCGGTTATGCTTGCCACCAAAACATAGTTCTTTGGGCTTGGGAACACAGCTCAGATTTACTCCATGGGTAAAGAAACAGGAACAAAACCCAAAAACCCACTTCCTTCTTTTCCAAGAGGCAAAGAAAGAAATTAAGTGTGGGCATCTGACTCCCCGTGAAAAGCTTCTGCTGAGACTCTTTGTTTTCAAGATGATTGCTCTCAGGGCCTTCCTTGTTTCAACCTTATCATCCCACTACTGACCATTACTTGTTATGCCTCTGCAGGGCGTAGTTACTGTGAAAGATATATATGTAGGGACCATAAAGGAATATTTTTATACATATAAGGAGCACACACACACACACACACACATATATATATGTGTGTCTACCTTCTGTCTGAGAAGTAGGTTAAAACTTCAGTTAGCTGCAGAGGTGCACAGTCTTGAAATAATAAGTCTTTGAAAATGTACATAAATGATTTTAACTCCTTATTTAAAACATGAAGTATCTTTTTATATATATTGGTGATTAATTCAGTTTTATCATATTTTCTATTCACAAACTTTCCTTGCAGGCTTTAGTACTCAATGGATCTTTGTTTCTAATAATAACTAACCTTCAGTGTGGTTGATAAATTAGGCAATAGCCTTACTTCTAGGATGTTCCTTTCCTGCTGGCCACACTATTCCTGATACAAGGCAGGATGCCATTGGCCTTCTTGGCCACCTGGGCACACTGCTGGCTCATGCTGAGCCGGCTGTCGACCAATACCCCCCAGGTCCTTTTCAGCTGGGCAGCTTTCCAGCCACTCTTCTTTAGATGAGGTATGCAAGAGAAACACAGCTACTAGTCCTCCACACGCTTTCTCCTCAGAGCAGGCACCAGTGTTACCTGGAGACAAGAGCAAACACAAAACTTTTGGCAGCAGCAGTCCCCATCGACCGGGGACGTGGTGGCCCTTCTGCCTGGCTGCTTCTGCTGCAACATGCTAAGGAGGCAAGTTCCGTGCACCTTTCAGATCTTACTTTGATTTAAAGCATTTTGCCTGCTCCCAGGGGACAGGATTTTTGGGAGGTTAGCGGCAGGCATGTCTGTGGTTTGCTTGCTGTTTTTCTGGTCTGCCCAACAAATCTGCAAAGAGGCTGGCTGGCTGCGGGGGGGAGTTGGAGTCTGGTGCCTTTGGGGCATGACCTTTGTTTCCTTGGCAATTGCTTCAGCAGCTCTGGCTGGCTGGGATTAAGATTAGTTGAAGTTTCAAAAGACAAAGGGAAAGGAAACTATCAGTTTCAGGGTAAAGCAGACAGTCTATGGCTTTCCTGAGGCTTTCAGCTGCTCCAGTCGAAGGGGACAATTCAGTGCTGTTGTGACACTAGGGTGGTATTTATGCAAGAAGCCCCAGTCTGCAGCTCTGTTATTCTCTGTACTTTTAAAAACTTTTTTTAATTAAGAAGCTTATTTATGAAAATGCTGTTGCCTAAGCAGGTATTACATATGTAGCACCAGCTCAGACATTGGAATTCCACAAACCCTCTACCATTGCTTTTCTTACAGAATCATGAACAAGTGCATTACCAAGCTTAATATATGCATTCATAATTCACGATGCAGTGCAAGCAATGCCATACAGACAGACAGAAGTATATTATGGTTATTTACTCAGATTTTTCATTAGCAATGTTAGGAAATTATTTATTATCCAGTCTAACTCTTATTAAATACCTAAGTAAGTTTTTACAGTATTGAAGTCACTGTAGACATTTATGGGCTGAAACTGTTGTTTCTGACAACACTGATGCAAACATAAAGGTTTTGAGAAAGTTGTTTCTGAGTCACTGAAAACAGAATTTCTTCCTGGTGTATGTGATTTTAAACTATGATTATTTGCCAGCTTTACCAGTCTGGATATTCTCCTCTTTCATGTGCCTTGTCTGCTGCCAGCCAAAGCAGTTTTGCTGTGTTTGCACTGTCTAATACAACCTTTCACTGCTGTTCTTTGAAAATTAACACTTCTGTGAGGTTGGCAGCCCCACGAACCAAGGGCCTTGCTGCTTGTTTGTACAGCCTGTTCCAGCCATGTGGCCATCCCTGTCGGCATCCTCCATGTGGAGAGGATTTAGCTGGACAAAAACAAAGGTCATTCCTCCTGGATCTGAAATCAGACTTTTCCCTGGGAAATCAGCCCCGTTTCCCCAGCCTGCTGGGTCTGGTAGCGTTCATGAAGGCATAAGAGAGAAAGTTCAAGTTGACAGAGGCAATGTTCTGCTCTCAGAAATGTCTAAAACATCTTGTTGGTGCACTGAAAGCCCACCTGAAACTGGTGAACCCATCACTTCAGTCTCAGCCTTCTGCAGTATGGGGCTAAAGATGAGCTTTGTGCTCCAGGCAGTGGCGGGCGGAGGTGCAGAGGAGCTGGTAGCCCAGGTCCATGGCATGAACATCTCTTGGCACTCTGTGCATGTGAATGCCCACATCCAGACACTAAATGCACAAAACCACAGAACTCCTCTGAGCCTTTCCTTTGCCGAGCCTTTTAGGTAATCCTTATTTCCAGCCTCATTTTGAGAGGCTTTTCAAAAGTCTGATGACTCCTCTGAGCATATCTGTATCTTCAGAGCATGCCCACAGCCAGAATAAGGAAGACTCTGCCTCCAGAGCATCTCAAGGGATGCTCCTCAAAAAAAGAGGAAAGCCCTGGAAGGTGCCAGGGTGGAGGGCTGAAGACAGGCCTTTTTGCAAGTGTTTTTCCTTCAGCGCCCAAACTGTCACAGGCAGTGATGGGGTGATGTTTTGCAAATGCAATTAAGTGACACAGCAAATAAGGACTGCAGTTGGATTTCTTAGAACAGATGAGTTAAAACATTTGCAGACAGCATCCTCCTCAAGCTCAGGCAGAGATGTGCAACCTCAGAGTAGCAGGGCCAGCTAGTTAAAGTGCTTGCAAGTATTATTATTTTTCTATCTTTGCCTTTGTAAGTAGGGACCAAAACTTGTCAAGGAAAAAGGGGAAAATACCTGCAATTACACAATTTTGTACTGGTTGAATTCATGTTCTGCACAACATTGCGGACTGATCTCTCTCAAAAGACTTTCTATTTTAAAATGTTCTGCATGCGTTTGGTATCTCTCCTTTTAGACAATTATAGGCATATGTGCCACCAATTTGCTGTGGTGATAAAAATGTGAGGGGAATTATATTATTAATGTTAAAATTTTATGTGTGGTGGACAGGCAATAAAATGTCAGGTTTTGGCTCCAGTTCTGGAGATTTGATCCCATGTCAAAACACAGGTCGAGATCAGTTGCTGAAGGTAGTTTTTCCTGCTGTTAAATGGTTTACTCAACAATACTCAGTGTACTCACTATACTCACTATACTCAACAACTCTAAACCCAGCTCTGCAAGGCATCCCAGCTTGTCTGGATTCTATTTAGTATTGGAAGAGACATTTCATATTTCAGTCTGCTTTAAATAAAAATTCAGGGGACAGATCTGAGTGCAGCAGCAGGCTGAGGAAGCCATCCGCTGAACTCCTTAGATTGTTATAATTTCTTAGAAATCTCCTGTTCAACAGATGTTATTAAGGAATTGCTACCAAGAGCACCAGGATTATTTAATTCATGACAGAAGCAATTAGGCAACGCTGACAAATTGTTATTGTGGCTATGCTACAAAACATGTGTTATTGGTTTTAGCAAGGAACACGCCTGGAGTAAAACTCAACCAATACTTTCTGCTCACCTCCGCTCCAAGTCACCCACCCTTCACCCATGGCCTTTCCTCCTGTGTTGCAGACTGTGCTCTGATGCTTCTTGAGAAACAACATGGAAAAACAGCTAAACAACCACAAAATCCCTACCCTTGTTACTCCAGGATGGCCAGAAGCCCCTGGGAGCATTGTGGTACGGGGGTGGGATGGAGGAGGTCAGACCTTCGCTCTGCTGCTGGTACAACCCATCCATTGGTGTTGCAGCCCCATGAGATAAAAAGCTGTCAGTACAGACGGATGCACTGCTGAAATTGTAGCTGCACTGTGCTGCAATTAAGGTACTGCATTTCACATTACTGTGCTGTACTTTTTATTTTATGAGGAACTGTATGCATCTTCATTGTGTGTTGGTTATTTAAGAGAGTGTCTATGCAACAGCTATGCAATTTTGTGCCTATTTTATAGTCTCATTTTGCTTCATGCAGAAGCCTTCATAATGATTTGTTTGATTAGCAGTACAAATAAGTGCTCTGTAATAGATAAAATAAAAAACAGCTAATAATTCATGGCATATATAAAATTAAAAATATATTATATTAAATATATTAAATTAAAAATAAACTACTTGACAGATTTTTCCTTGGCTTGCTCATAGCTACAAGGGATAATAATTTTAGAAGAGGGACCTTAAATTCAGTATTCTCGGACATACATCACTATTTACATCCGTATCTGTCTAGTTACCAAGAGATGAGTCACACCATTGATCATTCTATTCAGAAGGTTACTTAGAGAACAATGTAAATAAGTTCAAGTCACCATCTTGCAGTATTCATTGATTCCTAGGCTACAGTTCTTCCCAGGGTAACCTCAGTTATCACACCATAGTTATGAAATGCACCACTCGGTGTAGAAGAGCATTTGAGTCAGTGAGCTGATTTCTGTAGCATCCTGTCTACAACAGGGATGAAAATTGTTGTTAAGAGCTGAGTGATTCAGGCTGAAGTAATATGAACCTCTGCAGTCTGGTAATGTACTTTCTCAGGACCTCTGAGGCTCCCCTGGATCTCCACGTGATGGTTTGCATGGTAGCAGCCGTTGTGTCTCCCCCACCCTGTAGAACTGGTTTCAGCCCCATGGTGAATTGGTGTTCCATGCAGCGCCACTGCACTCTCCAAACCTCCCATCCTGGCCTGCCCCACGTTCTGCTCTGCTCTCTGCTGAAACCAGCTGGAGGTATTTTTCTGAAATAAGATCTCCATCATTGCTGTGACTTGTGTCTCTGGGCAAAGATTGGCTTCCCATGCTTTTTGGAGAGCTGTGGGACATGTGAAGCTCCTGGCTTCTCCTCATGCCGCTCACAAACCACCCACCACTAGACCAGGAGCGTTTTGTAGACCGTCAATGAATATCATGAACTTTCTGAATCTTGAGCTCCCAGATGGGCTTTTGGCTCTGCGCACCCCTATGCACATTAGTATTAGAGTTGCTGGAGCCAGCTGCACGGCTGTTGATGTAGGCACTTGGCCTTCTATCTCCCTTCTCACGGGTCACTCGTGTCCACATTTATACATCCGCAGCAGAGATGCCGCACTTCCATTTCTGCTAGAAGCATTGCAATGACCAAGGAAGGTGAAACCACAGCACTGATTTCGCGCTGGAGCTAGCACAAGCAGAAGTCTGACCTGCGTCCTGCCAAGGGGCAGCAGGTGCCCTTGCTGGGTGCTGCTGGAGCTCCTGCCCTACAGTGATGCTGAGAGCTGCTTCTGATGCACGGTCCCTCGGCCGTCATGGCATGTAAAGTTACAGACTCACAAGTCCATGCTTCGCTTGGCACTGTACGGCTTCTGCTTGAGGAATAATGCTGTCTCAAGCCCATATCTCAAACATTTGACCTGCTAATTTCACTAGCGGGAGAATAAGCTAATAAGAACTATTCTTAAAATGTTGACACTTTTGTTTGTTCGTTTCATTGGCCGAAGTGTCACATTTTAAACTACTAGCTTCGATAACTCTTCAAGGTCACCTGTCCCAGAGCAGTTCGGTCTCACAGCTCACTGGGCTCCCTCCCTCTGGAATGTGTCTGGAGCCACTGCAAGCATGGAAGATGCCGTGGATAATTTCTGTGAGTAGGGAAAAACAGATACGAGATGATACAGGGCCAGCTTTGATCTTTTGTATATAGACATTTTTTCCCATGCTGAAGTACAGGAAATGTTTATAGTAACTGAGCTAGGAGGTAAATAGTGATCACTGTATTGCGACAGCAGCTGCACATAATTTATACTGCTACGCAGTAAATTTGCACAAGGTTTGGAAGGCTTTTTCAAGATCTGTGCTAAAATAGCTCCAGTGAAACCATTCTGTGTGGCCAGATTCACTGTGTGTTTCAGACAGTTCTTAAAACTGGCCTTGGTATTTTTTAACAGAGCTTCTACACAGCAGGTACAGTCCCTGGGTCTCAGGGGAGATGGAAAAAAATCTGCAACTGGGTTATAACAGGGAAGAAGGGGCAACTGTCACATGGCAGGAAGGGCAGAGTGACCTACATCAAAAGTGCAAACTGCTCTACCCCCAGCAGGTGAAAATTTTCAGGACAAGCAGTTGCTGGCAAACTGCCCGTTGGTGGCTATAAAAATTCTTCTTTGGATATGGATTTCCAAAAGCCAAACAAAAATAAATGATATATGCAATATATGAATTAACTCAGTCGTGCAACAACTCGGGTTGGACAGGAGCTGTTTTTCAGCTCTGAGGAACATCTGTGCTTTGTCAGCCCTGTCCTTAAATTGGTGAGCATCATGCAGTTCAGGACTCATTTTTGGCATCAGCACTGTGCAGGGATGGTGGAGGTGGCTGGTCAGGGAGGGACACACTGGTGAGAAAGTCCGTGTGTCAGGAGTGGCAGCAGTATCCTGGAATAATGCACAAAAACCATATTCTGTGTTTAGGTCTTAGATGTTTTTTCTCTTATGCCCCTATAAGCAGCTTGACCAGAAGAAGTCCAGATTCTCTTTAAGCCATATCCTTGTCTGCTCTCTGCTGAATAAGCAGAGAAATGAGGATGGATTTGCATCTACCGAGAACATTCAAGGTTCATGTGAGTTGAAGGCACATGTTGATTACTCACAACCATGAAGTGCCAGTGCAGTAGATTACTCTCTTTTTTCATAGAATTGAGGGAACAACTTTAAGTAATGGCAAATTGATTAACTGCCCTTGATGTCACATTTATAAATGTTCCTTCTGAATTTTCCTGATATTTTCTTGCAGTCTCTTTAACCCTGCAGGCCACTGACTTAAGCCTTTGGTTAGGAAATGCTCATAGTCTCACTGGCAGAACAAAGAAGTTACTTGCTAGGAGACAAATGCACACACACCCCCTTTTTTTTTTTGTTTTTTGACTGAAGCACTCTCAGTAGTAACAAAAATAAACAAATAAAATCCAGGAAATACAGCATCCAGAAGTATTTGCCCAGTTTGAATGTTTTTTCTCCCTGTGTGCAATAGTTCCCTGCATTGCTGTTTAGTCTGTTTTTCCAGGAAAGTTAAGTTGTCTTGCTTTTAACAATTTTTTAATTCCTCAGGCATTTCAAACAGATTTGATCTATTTGGTTTTTATTTTCCTTAGCTGCCTCCTCAGCTCTTTCCCCCCACCCTCCACCCCCACCCCATGCTGATCTGGATGCAAAAATGAGACTGACTGGGAGCAGGGAAAAGGAGCAGGGGAGAGAGCAGGAGAGAGGTATGGAAGGGCAACACCCGTTCTTTCTGGTCATGGGAGTCACTGGGCCAGCTCGGCTACCGGTGAAGGGTCCGAGGGGATTTCCCTGGGACTCCTCAGGAGGAAAATGGCTGCAAGGCAGGTGAAAAGGCAAGAGAGGCTAAGGGGAACAAAGGTTCAGAGATCATACATTTAAGTCCTTTGCAACTCCTGCTAAGGGCTCAGGCTCAAATCTAGCCATTGCTCTTGCACTGCTGGACACCAGCAGAGCTGTGGTGCAGGATGCTGGCTGCATGCGCAAAAAATGCAATGTGCTAAGACTTGTTTCAGACTTACCTAAGAGTGCTTTCAGTTAAAGTGTCCTATTCCACATGCACTACAGTCTACAGTCATGGTCATGGACAAGTCAGGTAAGATTTTTTAACTTGTCAAGCTGCCATAACCAGACCTCAAGCCTAAGTCTTGAGATTGGCTATGAAAGGTAAGCCGTACATCAATGGGCTTCACTGAACTTACATTCTCATGCAACCATTTTCCTCTAAAACATTATCTTTTTATTTTTATTTTTTTAAAAAGATGCTTTGTAAGAAACAAGATGCTTTTCTAAACTGAAGGGGAAAAAATAGATTATGGACACACTTCATCTTCTAGCAGTGACTTCTGCTGTCACAAGTAGAAGACAGTCAGCTGGTCATTTTGATATTTAGAGTTTTTACCAAGAAGAGATTGAAACTAAGTGTTCAGGTCTTGTTGGTACTTCATGGCTGCCAAAGTTTATGTTTATTTTAAAACCTTAATTGCGCAGACAAATGTAAAGCAGCTCCTGGTACACGCAGACATAAGCCAGCTGCAGAACATCACTGCAGCCCATATGGCTGTAAAATTTGTTGCAGAGTATCCTCAGGCGCACTTCAGTCATTAAACTGTCATCTTTGCATTTTGTGTATTGATTGAATAGGGTAGCTGAACTTTCTTCTCTTCTCCTTTCTTTTTTAAAAATTATTTTTACATCAGAACTTTTATTTATAGCAGTCTAAAAGCAGAGATCAAGAGAAAAAGTGTATGACTTCTTCCCGAAATGACTAACTGGATATTTTTCTTCATCATTAAGCTACAGAGTTTAGCTAAACTGCGTGATGAGAGGGTACTTCATATAGCATTGAGAGTATAAAAAATATGCCATTCAGATTAAACTAAGACATAAACCAAACTTCATTTTCTGGATAACATGCAAGCCCAAATTTCTGAAGTAATTAAATCTCTCTCTGGCTTGTAGAAAAAGTAAATGGTGGCTCTAGTTTCCTTCATACTCCAGATTGTGCCTGTCTAAATTGAGCTTCATTCTGTACCTGCCAGTTTCAGATCCTTGCAACACCCTTCCTCTCTTCTATATTTATACGGTTTCACTGAGTGTATTTGAGCCCCTGGCTCATTCCCCTGGGTTTCAGCAGGCGGATGGGGAGGGGATAGCTGTAAGAAAACCGTTAGCACTTCAGAATTCTTTATAGTGGGTAGGTGTAAATAATACAAAGGAAAACCAAATACAAGTGTTGCTGTACCTGGCATGAGCTCTCCTTCTGACCGCTCTCAGCTGGGGTATGTTCCTGGGGATGCTCTGCATGAGCATCACCATATCCACTGGGGTATCTCCAAAGGTGGTCACTGGGTGGTTTTGGTTTTGCCTTTATTTAAAATTAAATAGGAAGAGGCTAAAATGAGGATTGCAATGATGATATATTACAGAAGTACCTCAAAGCATCTGAAAAATAAGTCCAGGTCCTTAAGCTGTATGGGTTTTGCCTAAGAGATGCAAAAATGCCATTTACGTCACCAAGGCCATTAATGGGGCCAATACCAAATGTCAGCCCTGCATTGAGAGGTTGTTGTTACTAGTGGCATTGCAGGCATGCATAAGCAATGCATGGGAACATCAAAGCCCCCGGTACAACAATCTGGACAGTTGGGGCTGAGACTGGTCCCACTGTGGACAGGAGACCAACAACACTTGCATCCCTTGGCATCTTTGCCATGACTGGCATGACGCCAGGGTTTTTGGTGTTCACAGGAGAGACCCTTGCCCCGAAGACAGGGCTCGCCTGCTGGAAGAGCGGTTATCCAGCCAGGAGAGGACCACGGCTTTCCTCCTTCATCAGGCTTTCCAAATCAAAGACGACATCATCTCCTACCTCCAGGGAAGCAAAGGTTATCAGCATGGGGTGGCCGCTGCCCGGCAGCTGCAGGAAAACCACATCCAGACCATTACGAGCATCGTTAAAAAGCTCAGCCAGGACATTGAGGTAATACATGCCAAGGAGCGTTTCCCTGCTTTAGTGGTGCAGCTCTAGACCGTTCAGCACTACTATTGGCTTCAGGGGCAGAAAAGTACTCAATGTGACCACTATGTTTTAGTTAAATTCTGATTTTTCTTGTAATGTGGTGCTTACAGTTACTTGTGAAAACAGGAGGGAGGGAACTGGGGAAAGTAAAAAAAAAGGAAAGTAAAATGAAATAAAAAGCGGGTTAATGAGTTCTGGGGTTGATTTAATTCAAAGGGTCAGATTCTGTTTGCTTTCAGTTTTGTTGGATTGAGGGAGATTGAGATCAAGGTAAATAAGGAGTAAGCTGTATTTTCATCTAACATATAACATCAAGACTCAACTTTGGGTTTACTTCTTAGTTTTCCTGATGCAGTTGTTCTACTTCTTTACATAACTTCTGCATGCAAACGTAATGAAATATTGCTGAAACTCTTCACAAAGCTCACTGCAGACCGAAATGGAGGTTCAGATTCACATTTTATTTAAACTGACTAATGTGTGCTGGAAATGCATGGGATGCCCTTATTCTGGCTAAAGACTTTTGATCATTTGCTATTATTTGTCAAATTTGTATGAGAAATTTACCAACACTGTTTGATTTTTCTTTTGGGACAAAGGTGTAAAATACAAAAATATAATGAAATAGACTTCTCCAGAGATTTGTTTTGTCCTTTGAAGTGTTAAATGACTTAAAAATGCCACTAAATTCACAAAACATGTTTTTCTTGTGCTTGGAGAAATATTTGATCTTCTGTACATTTATCTTAAGAAGTATGCAATCATGGCTCACCTGAAATTAATCTGAATTAAAACTAGGGTCTGTGTTCATTTCACACTGATTTAATTTTCAGGCTTTTGATACTATAGAATCATAGAATAGAATCATAGAATCGTTTAGGTTGGAAAAGACCTTTAAGATAAGCAAAGCTATAAAACCACTTACTTATTGTATATCATCCAATTCCTCTAACCCTATCCAGTTCAAGTATGTACAGGACCGTTTTGCTAGAAAAACGCTTAAGATGCTACCAGCATCTAAATCTAATCTTTTTCCTTAGTTGTAAAGTACTCTTCTCTAGATACGAATCTCAGGTGCGTGTTTGCTTTGTGGATTTTGGTTGTGAGGATTTGATAAGGGTAGAGTACCAACAGCACAGAAAATAGTACAGTGAGACATGTCAATCAAAACCACTACAGAATAAGTGGAGGTTTGGAGAATTGCTCCTGGCATGCAGCAAATGAGAATGCTTGAGCAACATTGATTTATCAGGCATTATTAAAAAAAAAAAAAAAAAAGGATCCACCAGGAAATGTGACTCACTCATACTTCAAAACTTCCCCAAAGCATGAACAATATCCTTCAAAAACAACCTGCTTTGGGGAAGATGCTGGCATGCCGTTGCCACCAGGAATGAAAGTGAGCCCAAGTAAACGCACTGCTCTGCCAGAGCCAGAAAAATGCCCTGGCTACTGCTGCAGCAGGGACATCAAAGCAATTAGTTCCAGGTGGAAAATGACCAGACCTTTGATAAAGGCGTCCTTCACAATCCCAGGATAGGATTGCAAATTGCAAGAGAAAAGCATGGATACTAAAACCCTAGGGGCAGAGGGGAGATGTGCCTGGCATTGCCTCTGGTAACAGCCGTAAGATAACCATGTCTCAGCTGAGGGGATGCGCACAGCCTATCAGTCACAAGCATGATGTTGTGCACGTGGCTCTCTTGCCCAGGGGTGGTGAGCTCTGGGACGGGAGCGCTGCCAAGAGCCCAGGCAACTAGCTGGAGAAGGAGAATATCGATTTCCCTTGATAAACAGGAGGCTGCTGCTTTCCATCCTAATGTACAAGTGTCTCATGCTGCATTTGCCAGCAAGGGAGTGGTGGTCCTACTCTGTGCCTCTGTCTTCACAGACTTGTGGCATCAGATTTGAGTTGCCAAATATACTGCCAAAAATACACTTGAGTTGTGCAATACATTCAACCCTTTGAGAACATTATCTTCTGACACAGAACAAAAATAGGAATACCAGGTCCCAGCACAGTATTTCAGTTATCCATACTCTGTGTGCAGGGCAGCCAGGATTATTTGTGAATAACTGCATAAAAGATTTGAATGAAATTTTACTCCAGAGTTATTGCAGCTTTCCCCGCTCACCTGTGCCCCACTTTTGGCAGATGCTGTCTCCTTTTCTGGCGAAGTGGGACAGCAGTACCACATGGGGACCCAGTGCTATGGGTATTTGCATGTGCCACTACACCGTCCCTGCTTGCAGCCGACTGGGGAATGTTTGCCCTGACCCTGTTTGCAGGGGCACGACCACAGAGGAAGAAGGTCAGATGCTGTGTCCAGACACACAAGCTCAGGGCATCAGCACAACCCTACGGAAACCCAGCCGGACTGTCCCTGAGCCCTCCCATGGCCCTCATGGTGGGACAAGCCCCCATGACCCGCAGGACAGGCAAACTCATCTGCAACAAGTTTGCCAAAATTTAAGCATTTGCAGTTGAAATTTTCCTCAATATTTGGCCTTTTCTATATTTTTTTAATTCACTCAGCAGGGAACATTCCAAATAAAAAGCCACTCTATTTTCGCACAAATAGGATATTGCATAAAAAGAGGTAAAAGCTGTGGTTTGACCAGCTGAAGTGCTGTGTAGTGCTGAATTACACTGAAATATCAGCCCCAGGCTTATCCTTTCAACCTGAGAAGTAAAATCAGGAGATTTTAGAAATCATTCTCCCCTTCCGCTCCATATCTGTAAAAGGTCACAGTAGCTGCACAAGGGCTTCCTAAAATTAATGCTTGTGACACATTCAGATACCATCAGGACAAGCCACTTCAAAAGAGCCTGCAGGGCGGTTACTCCTTCCATCTTTAGATCAGATCTTTAATACTGCGCAATAAAATAGAAATCAGGCCACATACTGAACAGTAAGTGTAAAGCAAGGCATTAAAGAGCTCCTTATACTGACCTGCATCCATGTTCAGGGCTCGGTGGGTATATCTGTAATGTGCTTTAACAGCAGGTCCGTGCCTTCACTGGAGCAAAAACCCGCCCTGTGCAGGACTGTGTGTGTTAAGGACATGTTTTTATACATGCCAGGTGTGGTGCATTAGCTTGGATATAAGCATCAAGGAATAACGGATTCAAACTAAAGAAGAATAGATTTAGAATAGACATTAGAAAGAAATTTTTTATAATGTGGGTGGTGAAGCACTGGCACAGGTTGCCCAGAGAGGCAGTGGAGGCCCCATCCCTGGCACCATCCCAGGCCAGGTTGGACGGGGCTGTGAGCACCCTGATGTGGTTAAAGCTGTCCCTGCTCACTGCAGGGGGTTGGGCTGGGTGGCCTCTAAAGGTCCCTTCTAACCCAAAGCATTCTATGATTCTATGATTCTGTGATTCTATGATTTGTGCATTTGCAGCATGGGCAGACTGGGCTCAGGGCAGAGATCCTGTGCCCATCTCTGCTTTGCCTTGTCCACCCTGCAAAGCAATGCCCTCAGGCTGCTGCAAAACACTCAGTTTAGCTATTGCCTCCGTCCTAGAAATGCCTGGTACCCCCCTGTTGAAAGGATCCTGACTTAAAAAACCCTGTGTTATTTATTATGGGCTGCACTGTACTGTGGATGTTTGGGAGGGACAATAAGATTCATTTACCCATTTTTGAGTTTCCTAATTTTTGTGTGCTAGACTTTTCAACGTAAAGCACATTTTTAAGGGAAAAATGGATATATTATTTATGCAGATATGTATTTTTGAAAGAAAAAAACCCACACTGTTACTTTCTCCAAGAAACAAACCCAAGTTTTTAGACCTGCTGCCATAAATGGTGCTTTGAACCCTACTTTGAAACAAAAAAAAAACAAAGCAGAAAACCGAAAGTGCATTAATGGTCTTGAATTTACAGGTTTTGGAGAGGCAAATAAGAACAAGGGATGGTGCTGCAGTACAAACTAATTTTGCTGTTCAAAGTCTGGACCATAAATACATCCAGGGTCTTGGAGACCTGCGTGGAAGAGTGGCAAGGTAAGGAATGCATAATGGCCCTCATTTTCATCTCTGCAAGTCGATTTGTGCAGAGCAGATTCAGAGTGGGCATGAATGTACTTTGCACTCATTTTATATCTCCATTTTAGAGCCAGATCTGTACTTCACACTCTCCATGTTAGAAAAATTCTCAAGCCAGGGAAAAATAACTATATTTTCTTGTCTCATTCTTCATCACACACTTAACATTTTAGAGAATTTTTTCTTCTCCAGTCTGGCTAGACTTCAGCTGAAGTGGTTATTTCCTCCTACTTAAACTCTCCTGTTGTTTCAATAAAAACCTGCCTTGGAAAATAGGTCTTGTTGAACACACTCTA
Organism: Pelecanus crispus; assembly: GCF_030463565.1. Lineage (NCBI taxonomy): Eukaryota > Metazoa > Chordata > Aves > Pelecaniformes > Pelecanidae > Pelecanus > Pelecanus crispus. The sequence continues at coordinate 84,949,745 of NC_134676.1, forward strand.
TTTCTTCTTTTGGTGAGATTATAAGTTTTCATTGGTGCAAGTAATTACATGTAAATAACATAGGTGGACTTCTGTGGGGTGCTTAGTAACATAAAAAATGATGATTAAAAGAAAGGCAAAGTGAAACTGTGCTGTGTAATATCAAGAGAGCACATGGATTAAGAACTGTCTGAACTGATATATTGGAAAAAGTAATAAGTGAGGAAGAAATCTCCCTGAACTGGTGTGTTTCTAGTGGTTGGGTTTTCTCTCTCCAGAGGCCAGTCATATGCTTTTCATATAAACCACTGCTGTTAACATTTGTAGATAATACAAACATTGGTCAAGTGGAGACAAGGCTGTAATTGAGAATAACCAGGAATATTGGCCATGTGGACTGATTGAGAAAAAAAGGTATTTTATAAACCCAACGAGACTGTTCCACTACTGAGTGTCCCCTGAAAAGTTTGGGGACTATGGCAGGTAAATCACTTACCGTGAGATCTTACAATGAGGCAGCATCAGAAATGCCAGGAGTATGGTCTTAAACAAGAGAAGCAGAGGACCCATAAATAGGGAGGTTATTTTAGCTCTATATATGGCACAGAATTAATACCAGAATACTGTACTGAGCCCAGAGTCCCCTTTCTGAAATTAAAAACTTGATATGGTGTAAAGAAGAGCCAGGAATATGATGGTGGGACAAGGAAAATTTCTGGCTGAGAGAAGTATACATCTGTGTATAGTTTATAGCAAAAAATAAATCCAGAGATTTCTTCATTTCCATGTATAACCACCAGAAGAGAAAGGAAAAAAATTATAGAGTACCCAAGGACTCCAGACTACTGCAGAGAGACCCAAGAATCCAAAATGAGAAGCTGAAGCCAACACATTCAAAGTTGGCAGGAAAAGGATGCAGGAAAAAGATAGGGTTTTTTTAACCTTGTGGCTGATTAGCACTGGAACAAGGTAGGAGGTGATCCTGCAAGAACCTCTTGATATTTTGCAGTTCAGGTTGGCAGACTCTCTAGACGATATGCTTTTAGCAAAGCCATAACATTTGACGGGTAAAGTGTCTCACTCCTCTTTTCCCAGTGTTTTCCTGGGTGCGATGCTTCCCTTTGTCAGCTGCACCAGGGATTGCTCCCATCTTCTGTGCTGGAGCATTTGCCTGAAGCAAAGGAAAGCAAAAGCACTTAGGGAAAACAGGAAAATAGGGTAATTGTGGGAGAAAAAATAAGCAGTCCACTTCTACTTGTGTAAAGGAAAAAAAGACACCAGAAGAAACAAGAGGTCAAGTACTCGTGGAGGCCCACAACATTTTTTATGAGGTCCTTCTTCCTCTTCCTTCCTTGCCCATTTTTCAGGTGCACTGGTTGGCCTTTCCCACGGATAGAAGGGAGGATCCCAAAACACACATACACAATCACACATAAAAAACTATCATGAGGGCACCAAAGTCAGCGTCTTATGATGCTGGAAACTAAGTCCTTAGACCCCCTTTATTTCTAAGGAGAGAGAGCAAAGAAAACAGCAGTTTTTCTAGCTTCATCCAAACATACTGGTATTGCAGAGCCAGAGCTGGCATTTCAGCAGTGTTTCAACAGCAATATTATAATGCAGTTTTATGCAAATGATTGCCATTAAGCTAAAGCATAGTATAGTTTTATGTGATTCATGGATCATCAGCACTTTCTTGTTTTTCTTGCTGCTGAAGTTCCCCTCTGGAAATGCCAAGCCTTAACTGCATACCTGCCCTCAGCATCGTGGTTGAGGACTGAGCCAGAACTGACAGACAGAGGACTACCATTATAGTAATGATTAATATTTTGATTTTTCATGTTTCTTTGACCTTGAGTTTCAGGATTTAAAATTTCTATGTATATTAAAGAGAGCCCAGAGTGGCTGGAGAAAAATGCACGTGTTCATATAATTTACATTTATTGAATGAATAGAAATCTTCCAGATGCAAACTTGCAATGACAGTTTTCCTCTTGATTTGTAGCCTAACCTTAATCCAAGGCTATCTGGGATGAAATGAACCTTAAATGGAGCCACTGCTCTTTCTCACAGCAGATGATTCATCCTTCTGTATTCTGCCATGTGTAAAGGATTAATGTGGATTAGCTCTTGTAATTCAAATTGTGTCTATTCTTTTACTCTGTCTTTCCCTGAAAAACAGATGGAGACCTCTCGCCAACTACTGAGGTGGTTTCCCATTAATTCTTGGACCTCCTGACTACATTTCTACATTACATGTAAACATTTCTACATTACATGTAAACATTTACATGTCAAACAGAAGTGATCTAAAAAACCCAGCCTTCAGCATCTCAGCTATAATGGCATTCCCACTGAATTAACTATATATTTTATTTGTATTCTAACTCTTAATAAGAATTCCTTTGGGCAAGGGAGTATGTCTTAAAGTAATAAGAATTAGGTAATCAACTGTAAAAAAAGCCACACTTCTGATAAATATTAATTCATTCTCTTCAGCTTCACAAACAAAAGAATAACTGAATGCACAAATGAGTAAACAATGCGCTTTACACAGATAGTTACATTTGACTTATTTTTCTTGTGAACTTTTTTGTTGCTCAGAGAAGATGTCCAATGTAGCAGTAGACAGTCAAAAGCCCTGGTGTGTACCCATGAAGTTACTCGACATTTCAGAAAATACAATATTTCACCAAGTACAGCAGTCCAATATATGCTCTTCCTTCCCTGACTTTGGAGGACAAAGCTCCTCGAACATATAGCAGGTAGCTGTGTTCCTGTCTCTAATTAAATGCTTTGATATAACCATCAGAGGCTTTTATTTCTTTATATTTTTTAATTTATATGCAAATCTCATAGGAGGACCATTCTGTACCATTCTGTACCATTCCCAGTCTGCCTGCATTGCTGCTTGCACACTCTCCAGCCTCTGTTTTGTATGACTGGAAAACCATGATCTTACCGTAAGCTGCTGAATATCTTCTACAGGAAACATCAAATTAGGGCAAGACTTAAGCAAATCCCAAGCATCCCCTTCTCTTCACAACTCAATCTGCCAAACAGCGATAATGCATTTAACTACTTTGCATGTAATAATGCTATTATGCATAGGGAAAGTCATATCTGAGCGGGCCCAGAGATTTAAGGTACATCAGCAGTGCTGAGGGTCTTTGCAAAGCTTGCCACGTCTGCAGGTCCCCAGGCACAGCTCTGACCTGTCAGGCTACGCAGCAATGCAGACGTAGTTGCATTAATCCCATGCTGCAAGCCTAGTTTTTGTGCTTTTTGGATCCTATCGTCAAATCCTCTGTTTTTTAAGTATTCTCAGTATGGAATATTCAGGTTTCTTTCTCTTGTAACTGAAATTATGTCTTCTTACTGCTACAGATCCATTAATCCTCTTCTTTCTCACACTGCACTTCTTGTGAAGCTTTGTAATTGTTGCCTTGGGGTGGGACTTTCCTAAGGGAGTGGTGAACCCCGATCCTCTGATCTCTGTTGAAAAGCTGGCCCTCATGTAGGTCCAGTCAGTCATCAACCTCACATCGCAACTGCAGCCTCATTTTGTTTGTGCTCATCTACCTCAACATTTCCACCCAGCCCTGCGAGTGCGAGGAGCCCCTGACCTCCGCAGTGCTGGCTGTCCCCCTGTCTCACGTCGTTCATTTGTCCATTTTAAATGCAAGATATTTTGGTGAATGCAGCTGAAGGAGTTTAAATAGGAAAACAACAAATGCTCCTTACAAAACACCAAGGTTTTTTCTTTAAAAGTGACCTTCCCCAACATCTGCATGCAGCTGGTGGAGGATGCAGGCTGGGGTGGTTTTGGCAGCGGTGCGCCGTCTCTCCTGGTAGGCATCCAAAACATCCCCCTTAGCGCGGCCTTCCACTACTGAAAGGGGGCCTACAGGAAAGACAGGGACAAGCTTTTTAGCAAGGCCTGTTGTGACAGGACAAGGAGTAATGGATTTAAACTAAAGAAGAATCGATTTAGACTGGACATAAGGAAGAAATTTTTGACAATGAGGGTGGTGAAGCACTGGCACGGGTAGCCCAGAGAGGCGGTGGAGGGGACCTGGGACCTTTCATCTCCCGGGACCATGCTCCCCCCTCACCCTCCCCTCGCTGGCTCCCAGCTTGTTTTCTAGGTTTGCAGCCGGAGAAGCTGTGATGGCAGCCAGCTCTGGAACAGCCCCCTCCCTCTCCAGATCCGTGTTCACCTTCTCAGCTATTTTGTAGTAGTTTTCCAAATCAATGGTTTATTTTGATCAAAGTTCTGGCCTTTGTACAAAGCCTCTATTAGCTGCAGTAACTTTTTTTATGTCCTTGATCTACACCCTCTGTAGGTGTATCACAATATCTAAGCATCATCAGGAGATGACAAAAAGCTGGTCTATTTAAACTGTCAAAATTTCTCTTTAGATTCTTTCTCTGTCAACAGCACCAGCTTTATTTGGTGGTGATGTTTTGGAGGATAATTTCTCTGGCATTTTAAAACTTAGCTGTTTTCCTCTCTCAACTTCTATTCCATTATTTATATTAAATTGTGCACTGTTTTGTGGCATTAAGGTATTTTTTTCCACACTCTTGCATTGGGGCAGGCAGTTACTCCTGGGGGGGCCAACATGCAGGAGGTGCGCAGAAGGGGAAATCTATGTCTCCTTGCTCATGTTAAGTATATGTATAATGTTATATCTATAATTGCATATACACTAAAGAAAGTATTCTTGCTTATGTCAATTTTTTTTTATATATATGTACATATATATATCTCTACCTACTGTGCATACACAATGTGTGTGTATATATACATACACATTAAAGACAGGGGCTGAAACAGTCATTCATTCTACCTGGAAAGGATAGCTGGTTGAATGCTGTTCAATCCCTGGGCTACTCAATTTATGTCGCCACTCTCATGTCGTTCATTTGTCCATTTTAAATGCGATGACATATTTTGGTGAATGCAACTGAAGGAGTTTAAATAGAAAACGACAAATGCTCCTAACAAAACACCAAGGTTTTTTCTCTAAAAGTAATCTTCCCCAACATCTGCATGCAGCTGGTGGAGGATGCAGGCTGGGGTGGTTGTGGCAGTGGTGCACCGTCTCTCCCGGTAGGCAATCCAAAAGCTGGGGGTGCTCGGAGTGCAGATTAGCCTCTTGATTTGCACTTCAGATTTGATTTAATTTGTGGAGATTGGACAGTGGGAAATCAGGGGGGGACTCAGTCCGGCAGGGTGAGCTGTGGACAGCTCTTGCAACTCCCCTGGAGCCTGCAGGCACCACAAGGAGGTCTGTGGTACGAGGAGCCCACGGGCATCACTGCTGCAGCTGAGGGCATTGCCTCTGGCTGCCTCCAGCTGCCTCCTGCTTCCGCACCATCACCTCTAGCAGCTCTTTTAATGGGCGGTAACGACTGAAAGCAGAATGGGGATCAGGTTTGCTGCAATGGGGTGTCTCTGCCTATTTGCTACTCGCCAGGCTGGTCCCAGGGGGCTTGATTTGGTCTGGTGGCAGTACACGGAGACCAGCATCTGCCTTCAGCCACCCTCCAGCATCCCCCTGCAGAAGCTCTCTTGTCTCTGGTTTGACTGCAGGTGCGAGGCAAGCATTGCAAAACTGTCGGGAGACATCAGTATTATCAGGCATGAGGCCCAGAAGACTGATAAAGAGATTTATGGCCTTCACTCTGCCCTCAAAAATTGTGTTGGCGATTTTGAGAAGAAGGTGAGTAGAGAAGCCTACTTCTCACTAGTGAAATACCTGGTGAGTGGTAACTATGCATGTATAGATACAGCTTCTTTTCCTAATTGCTGACCAATATTAAAGACTGATATGGTATTTATGCAATATGTCAGGATTTTTAATGCAAAAATAAGTTTTCCATGATACTGTGGAATCATAGAATCCTTGAATTGGAAGGGACCTTTAAAGGTCATCTAGTCTGACCCCCCTGCCATGAGCAGGGACAGCTTTAACCAGATCAGGTTGCTCAGAGCCCGATCCAACCTGGCCTTGAATGTGTCCAAGGATGGGGCATTTACCACCTCTCTGGGCAACCTGTGCTGGTGTCTCACCACACTCATCGTAAAAAATTTCTTCTTTACATCTAGTCTGAATCTCCCCTCTTCTGGTTTAAAACCATTACCCTTTGTCCTATCGCAACAGGCCCTGCTAAAAATCTGTCCCCGTCTTTCTTATAAGCCCCCCTTAAATACTGAAAGGCCGCACTAAGGTCTCCCCGCAGCCTTCTCTTCTCCAGGCTGAACAACCCCAACTCTCTCAGCCTGGCCTCACAGCAGAGGGGCTCCAGCCCTCGGATCATTTTGGTGGCCTCCTCCGGACCCGCTCCAGCAGGTCCATGTCCTTGTGCTGAGGGCCCCAGAGCTGGACGCAGTGCCCCAGGTGAGGTCTCAGCAGAGCAGAGCAGAGGGGCAGAATCCCCTCCCTCGACCTGCTGGCCACGCTGCTGGGGATGCAGCCCAGGATGGGGTTGGCTTTCTGGGCTGTGAGCACACATTGCCGGCTCATGTCCAGCTTTTCATCCACCAGTACCCCCAAGTCCTTCTCGGCAGGGCTGCTCTCAATCCCTTCCTCCCCCAGCCTGCATTGATATTGGGGGTTGCCCCGTCCCAGGTGCAGGACCTTGCACTTGGCTTTGTTGAACCTCATGAGGTTCACACAGGCCCACCTCTCCAGCTCGTCCAGGTCCCTTTGGATAACATCTCATCCTCCTGGTGTGTCAACCGCACCACTCAGCTTGGTGTTGTCTGCAAACTTGCTGAGGGTGCACTGAATCCCACTGTCTACGTCATTGATGAAGACATTAAACAGTACTGGTCCCAGTACAGACCCCTGAGGGACTCCACTCATCACTGATCTCCATCTGGTAGTGGCATTTATAATAGATGTAAGGTAATAACAGATAATAAAAATATTCTAGGATTTGGTGATCCTCAGATCATAAATGACCCATTACTGTTTCTCAGTATGATTTATATTCAAGTGCATCTGGAAATTTCAGTTGCAGGCATTCTGGAGCTAAAAGAGGCCATCTAAATCTGCTGGGTTTTCCTTAGTTTTAAGGTGGTGGCAGGGAGGCATCTAATAGCATACATCTAATTCCATATTAATTTTGGCAGTATTTCAAAGGCTTTTGAAACTGTAACACTAAAAATGTTTTGGAAAATGCCATTTTGTGTGAGAGTGGTTTACAGCAGATAACAACTGTTACTGCCTACCATTCCTTATAGCTGGCCTTTCCTTGTGAGAGGTTCACTATGCTCAGTAGCAGTTTTGGAGTCTCTAGCAGGATCAGGAGCATTAGCAGTAATATTTTAAAAGAATCCAGCTGTACTGGAAAATTCAGCTTTCTAAACCTGAGCCAGGGATTTTTTGTGCTCATTTGGTGTAAAATCTCCGAAGAAAACTGCTGGGATTTCACATCCCCTTTAATTTATTAATCAGGGGTAGGTAGGCTGGATCCCTCATCCCTCGCATCAGACCGCCCTTCAAGTGTCTACTTGCAGCAGCAGGTAATGTAACCCAGGTCGCACAGGGAAAACTCCTGGAGGGTGAGGTCATGTGAGAAATAGGTTTCAGGTGGCTTCCAGTCTCCTGAGTCACTCGCACTCCATCTTCCAGAGGCACATGGATGTCCAGCTTCTCTTGAGACAGTGGATGCAGTTGCTGGAGCATCCACAGTGTTTCCAAGCTGCTCCGCTGCGTTGCATCTCTGATGCATCAGGAGTCCTTGGCATTGCACTTTCACACTAATTGTGATGTACAAAAAGACAGACATTTGTAGATGATGGACCAGCAGCTCAGGACCCTGGCTTGCCAGACCCTCCAAGGGCTGAAATAACAACTCTTAGATTAGATGTTTCCAGCTTTTCCTGTCCATAGTGCCTGGCACATTCAGGCCACCACCACCACAGGGGAGTGCACGTGTGTCCATCCCCACAGGACGTGGGATGCTTGGCTTCACTTTGTGAGTCTACCTTGTTCTCTGCATCCCAGCTGAGGGCCCTCAGCCTGCAGGTCAGGTTGCTGAAGCAGTCTCTCTTCCCCTCGCCCCAACAATGAATGATCCTGTGAAAGGGGGCATCTCCAACCAAAGAAGTGTGGGAGAGCATCAGGTACCTGGGACATCCCACAGCCTGGAGAGCATGGGGCTGTGCAGAGCTGTGGATGCACCCCCCAGCCTGGATGCAGCAGGGGGGCAGATGCTTTGAACAGGGTCCCCCAGGCACCATCCTAGTGCTGCAGCCACCGAAATGTCTCTTATTGTGGGTGACCCTCTCCTCTCTTCATCCTTCTTGGGATCCTGTTAGGTGTCAGACAGACAGCACTTTGCAACAGGCATGCACTTTCAAGGATTTACCTCTTGATTCCTCCCACTGCTGGGAAGATTTGAGCAGTGCCCAGTGCCTCGTTCAAATAAAAAAAAGCATTGCTTACCTGTGCATGTAATAGCGAAGCCTGCATCCACAAAGACTTTGACTTCAGCAGGTCTTACAGCCTTGGCGACTCTGAGCTCAAGTCTTCAGTCTTTACTGAATGAAATTATTTGTGAGAAAAGTTTGGTTTTGTGTAGCTGTACCTTGATGTCAGCTGTTTTTTTCCATGCTTGCAATCATAATGCATATTTAAATGTAAGTGCTCATAGTCTGGCTCATAAAGGCATTCTCTGTTGAATTCTCATTAGGTAATGCAGCTATTAGGCAAGATAGAGACTTCCAACTCTGATCAAAGCTTGAATTTAAAGACAGTCCAGGGAGATCAACAACACGAATTGCAACTTCTGGATTTCAAGTAGGTGATGGAGAGTTTTTCATTATGATAATTCACCCTGAACACTTTAGTGTGATAAACAGGTTGCCATGAAACAGCAAAACAAACCTGTTAATTAACATCCATTCAAAACACTAAGAGAAGGTTAATGAAGATCTATGCCATAAAATAATGAAAATACATAATGAAAGTATATTGTCTTGCAAGCTAATTGTTAAAATGAGGTGCTAAATGCCATCCTGTAAGAAGAAAGGTATGAAACCAATTAACTTCCCATACTTAAAAGAAAGGCACCAAATACAAAGATGCTATTTACCATTATAATTGGGGCTAATTTGTGACTTGCCTAACGTGCAGAACCAGGCATTTTCTTTATGCACTTGCACCATCTGCCCATTTCTTAGACAGCCGCCCGGGGCAGTGGTGCTGCTGCTGAAGAACGGTAGGCACAAGGCTAGGGTAGCTGCACAGCCTCATCTGCCCACAGATTTGTGATTTATTTGTTTCTTACTTATGCAGCATATTTTTCCTATTCTAGCTGCAGAAGTACTTTTAGGGTGCCATTTTATTCTTGATGAGTTTTGGAGAGGAAGAAGCTCCAGGGAAGGATGTAATGAACAAAAGTATCTGGCATCCATATTCAGAACAATGCAAAACAGCCTAGCATTGAATAACAGAGCCAGCACAAATAATTTAAAATCTAATTATAATAATCCTGCAATAATAATATTTCAAAGGCAATAGTTCCCCTCCTTAAAATAGTGAAGTATTTGAATAAAGATTTATTTTAATTAAGATTTTATCTGGGTTGTATTCAGAGGTAAAAATAGGCTAGATCTTTAAACAGAAGAAAGTTCTCATCAAGAGAACAGGAAAAGGAATAGGGGTGAATGGGGGAATAACAGCTAAAAAGGGCAATGAATTAAAATTGGGAAAAGGGAAGGAGGAACACAGAGACAGAGAGCAGTGAATGATGGAGATCAAGACCATGTGAAAGGGACAAGAAATGAAAACAAAAGAAGAGGGAAGGAAAAATGGAACAATGCCAGAAAAAGAATTTGGAAAACTGAATTTATGTAAATGCTGTGTTTCTCAAAAGTTAATGAGACCTTAGTGAAATTGTCATCAGAAATAGGAAGCTTGAAAACAGGTGCCTTTCAAGACACTGAGATGTGCTGGCATTGTGTATTTAACATAAAACCCAAAATACTTCTTTACTGAATGTTGAGATCTTATTTGTTAATACAAAATTCAATTAAAATAGCATACCCTTTGGGGAATGTCTGTCTCCTTTTATATTACTCTTTTAAAAGTCTACCAGATTTATGTATTCTTTTTATAGAGCTGAAATAAAATTTAACTTCTGGAACAGACTGGAGCTTCCCCATAAAACCTGGCACATTTAAATCAGCTTTAAAGCCCAGCGTTACCTCTTCAGTTGACATGCAGCTGTCTGGGACCCAATCGTCTTTGACTGTGGTCTGGCAGTTGTATTGTAAAAGTACAAACTGTTATTGTTACTGAAAACTCGATTCATTTTTACGTTTAAATATTTCTGTTTTCCCCCTTTTCCAACTTCAGAGAAATCAGAGCGAAGTCAAATACCAGCTGCCAACTACACGAAGTTTGGTTTTGAACCTTTGAACAAAGCTGACTATCAATTCTGTCATTCATGGTTAATTCATCTTCACACATTAAAATTATATTCCCCAAATCTGTTCAGTAATCTTCACACAAACAATGGTGTAAGACCTTTGTTCTATGTCTCATGGATGAAAAACTCCTGATTATATATATATGAAAATAACCACATGAAAGATCTGTCTGAAGAGGTACCAGTCCTGTAATTGCCTGCTGTGGTGGTTGAACAGAGCTATAACTCTTGCAATGACCAGCCTGTTCAGTGATCCTCAGGTATGAAGATCCTGCACCATAAACAATGACCTTGGGGCAGGCAGTGGTGGCTTTGGCAGAGTGCTGTCTCCATCCCTACTGGACCTTCCCCGAACAGGGCTGGGATGGCAAATCCTGTTATTCCCATCAGATGGCTCACTGTTAGGTCTGAGAAAAGCTCGTTATACCTCCCCTTCCCATGCTCAGGTTGGATACTGGTCTATATCATCAGCATAATATCACAACATCGTTTTATTTTCTCATGAGCAATGATTAGTGTTCCAGGAAGTAAACTCTGTGTGCATGTTCACACTCACATGGTAGGACTAAAACCAACAAACTCAGTACTACAAGTTTTTATTCTTGAAAAGTCAAATCTTAGAACTACTAAAATGAGTAATAGTGATAAACTGACCTAAGAGACAACTTATGTATAAGATCTTGAAAAGACGCTGTCTATAGCAAACTGCAATAACTTATCACTGAGAGAGATATTTCATAATCATTAGGGGTTTTTTACCACATTTACAGTGACTGCTGATGGTAATTATCACTTCATTAGACTGATATAGAGCTGTTATCACTTACTCGGTGGAAAAACCACTTTAACTCAAACACCCTTTTGAAAAGTGATATTAAATGTTAGAAGTGCTGTAAGCATTGTCTAGTTATAACACCCTGGTCCCTACCTATTCGTTTGTATCCTAACTGAGGCCCAAACAAATTTCAAGCGATCATTGTTTGCATGCAAGTGTGTGTTAGAAATTGATACAATTACATTAAAATTCTTCATGACACTCCTACAGTCAGGTCATAAGCATAAGCATGAAAATCTATATATACGACTGCAACTTGGACCTCAGTTCACGTCTGGTTCATGTTGTAAATTACACGCTGCAGCATAAGAAAAGCATAATCTAAACCATACAGTTCTGTTTTTACTTGACATTTTGCAGGTTTGATCCAAGCAACATTGGTTTGCCACTCTTGCCTGTGGTTCACTGTCTCCTCCGCGTGGTGCCTGCTCTGTTCCCTTTGGGTGGGCTATCACATTTCTATCCAACTGCTGCCTCAAAGGCAACTCTGCATTCTCTTTTTGTTGTTAATCTTTTAAACTTTTTGGGTCCTTATGAACTTCATTTTCAGACCACAAGTGATTTTGCTGCTCTCCCCGATGCAAAGTAATGCAGTGATGTCCAATGGGATACTGTAGTTTCTTCACCCACTTCCAATAGAGTTAATTCAAATGGAAGATTAACATGTTTCAGTCCTCAGATATTTTCCTAAAAGTAGACCACACTACAGAAATCACATTTTGGCATGTAGGTACAACCTTTAAGGTAAGGATTAATAAAATAATTGAGCTTAGGGCTTCTTAGGAAGCTATTGAAGAGATTTAGAGTAATTTAAACAATTTTCTCAAGCGACTCAAAACTCCCCCATAACACTGACTAAACCTTAGTCTTGTTACTAAAAAAAAATAATTGTAATTTTAGGTTGACAAGTATTCTAAGTAACTTCAGGGATCAGATACAGACTCATCGGAAGTGGACAGAAACGCAGTTGACACAGTCTGAAGAAGATCAAGCCCAGCACAGGCATCATCTGCTTAACTTGGTGAAGGAGAGACTGGTAAGACTTTCCAGGGCAGCAGCCCAGGGCACTGGGGTGGCCTCCAGCCCACCCAGGACTGGGAGCAAGAAGCACTGCTCCTGTCACCTTGATCCCAGGAGGTACCAAATCACGCACACAAAACCTGAGACCTAACACAAAACTGGTGCCTCAGGACATGGCCAACAAAACAATGAGTTATAGAAATCATGTAATCATAGATTAATTTATTTTGGAAGGGATATCTGGAAGTCATAAGGTTCAACACCTCACTCAAACAGGGCCAACAGCAAATTCAGGGCTCATCAACTTTTGTGACTTTTGTTTCTGAGGATGGAGTTTCCACAATGCTCTGGGCATCCCGGGAAATAAAGTCTTTCCTCATTATAGCACCACTGCACATCTGTGTAACCCTGATGTACCCAACGATGGTGTTTTCCTGTCCCAAGGTGAGCATTGGTGCCACCACTGAACACCACTCTGTTTAATTCATTGACAAGCACAGAAAAGGAAGGGATTGTCTGTGCAAATTCTGCCTGGTTTTAAATATAGACAAACACTCACCATCCTGTAGTAGGTACATTAAAACACCATGCATTTCGATTCCACGGTAGCAGTTAGCGTTTGGCACAGGACCAATGCCTTTTAATTAATTCCTTCACAGCTTTTAAAGCTTTTCCTCCTTTGCTGTGTGCAGTTCATTCCGCTTCAGTGTTCAAAAGCAATTGACACACAATCACCATGTCCTAGCACCAGGATGAAGGCTGCTGATCAAAGACCAGATTCAGAAGTTGCTTGGAAGTAAAACGCTCTTGAACTTCAATCTCCATTTATCCTGCCTGATGATGATCTCTCGTACTCAATCAACCAACAGTTAGTGCAGCCAGGAAGATAGTAAAAACATTTGTGCCGCTATCTCAAAGATACTGCTTGAGTTCCCTTCCTCTGCTAATATTTTTGTGACTATTTTACAGAAAACACACAAATATGTGGCTATTCTCCCCTAAGGGAGACTGCCGTGCCAAAAAGGACAGCGTTAACAGGAGCTAAAGGTTTCAAAGCCACTCTTCAGTAGGTTGAATAAGGAGCATATCTGTTTTTTTAGATATGCGTACATGTACAGACAGGCACACACAGTGCTTGGAGCAGCTGGTGGTCCTCTGGATGTCATATCATTGGAAGCAGAGCTCAGTCCCTGGGAGCTGAAGGAAACCTCAGCATGAACACTAGAGGCAAAGCAGCTGGAGATGAACTTCAACTTGTGCCAGGAGGGCTCTTGTCCCTGCTCAGCAGCGGGCCCTGGCAGCGCAGGCAGCTGCCTTCAGCAGCAGTCCCATTTACGTCCTTTCATCGGGCTGAGAGGACATGCCATCCTGTGTGCAGCCAGGGCTGCAGGGACCAGAGGGCTGATGGATCTGGCAGGCTATGCGCTGGTGATGCAGCTGTCGCATGGCATGGCATGGCAATGTTTGTAAACTCAGTGCATGTTTCCACCACTGTGCTAAACTCTGTTTAGGTTCAGACAGCTTTGCCAGGTTTGCGAACACCTTCCTTGGAGGCAGAGCCACTGCCTTGGGCCCACAGGACTGCCTTGGGCTGCGAGGGCTGAAGAAGGTCAGAGGATTTTGATCACATTGACCAGATTTGGAGTTGATCAGAGGACTTGGTGCAACTTGAAGACCAAGGAAAGGGTGGGCAGCTGTGCAGCTCAGGTTTGAGCACCCCTCTGAGGAGGGGCAGTTGCCTCCAAGAGCTGTGCTGAGCTCAAAGGATGGAGAGGACTGCTTGCCATCCCTCACTTGGGCAGCTCTTATGGGGCTCAGCCTCCTTATTCACGCCAGCAGCTGAGCTGGGTTTACACCACAGTGTTGCACCCCTTAGGTCAGGAAGCTCGGGCTTGTGATGGGCACATGCAAGCAACCTGAAACGGGTTGTCTGAGTTCCCAGTCTGTTGTTGCAAAGCGTGACAGCAGATCACTGGATTTAAAATGAATAAACAAATTTAAAAAACCCTTAAAAAGCACCTTTGTCCTGGCCCAGCCCCGCTCTCCCAGTTTATTTGGTTGGTTGGGGAAGAGGGGATTGACACATGCTCCGGGGTAGCAGACCTCACCTGCATTTATTCAGTGCTGTCACGCATGGGATTAGGAAGTAAGACTGAATGCATGGTTGGCAGGAGGCAGGTTAATGTGGGCATATTTAAAATGTCTTACCTGTGTTATGTATTTAAAGGAAAGAGCAGAAAAGAGAGTAGAAGAAAAGCTCCTACTTCTGTCACTAAAGCTAGAACAAATGGATAAACCACAGGAACATGAAAAGCAGTTGAACCAGATGAAGAGAGATGAAAAAAACCTGCATGCAAGAATCACCAGATTTGAAAGACAGATCTGGAAAGAGCTTGAGGAAATCCAAAATGAATACAGATCAGGTGAGGGTGGGTTTTCATGCAATGTAAAAAAAAAAAAAAAATTTCTGCAGTAACTTGCTGCTCCAGGAGACACTTTCCAGTAAAGACAGAAAGACATTAAAATGACTGTTTGTCTCTCCCAAAACCCATGTACAGAGGTGCATGGGTTAGCCCGCTTGCCTTTGCAAACAGCCAGCATGCCATTTGCACACAGGTTGCTTTCTCTTCCTGAGAGTCTCAAGGTAAGATCATTTAAAAGGCAATTTCACAACCTGTTTTCCAGATTTTTTAGAGTACCTATTTCTTCCATTAGCAAGGTCACTAACCTTTGTTGGGAGGTACAATTCATATCCTTCTGCACAGATCCTGCTGCTGAGATCGTGTTTGATGGTTTTATATAATTTTCATCCTTTACTCCCCATTCTCAACTAAGAGTAGCTGGAAAAAGAGGCACCTGGATGAGTAACAGCTATCCGACACGGACCATTCACTACGCAAGTGAACAGGGAAGTAGTTACATAACATTGCTGAATCCATGGCAGCTGCTTCTTATGGGGACAGGAGCATTAATGTAACTCACAGAGCATGAACAACTTGACCAATCAGAGATGATTCTAGCTGTTCAACTTCCAGCAGCAATAAGAAAGGCTGGCACCTGGCACTAAGCACGTGGCCTTCACAGGAAAGATTTTGCCCACTGTAATCTATTCTACCTGAAAGGTACCTGAAAGGAGGTTGTAGTGAGGTGGGTGTTGGGCTCTTCTCCCAAGTAGTTAGTGAAAGAATGAGAGGAAATGGCCTCAAGCTGCGCCAGGGGAGGTTTAGATCCGATATTAGGAAAAATTTCTTCACAGAAAGAGTTGTCAGGCATTGGAACAGGCTGCCCTGGGAGGTGGTGGAGTCACCATCCCTGGCGGTGTTAAAAAAATGGGTAGACATGGCACTTTGGGACATGGTTTAGTGGGCATGGTGGTGTTGGGTTGATGGTTGGACTGATGATCTTAGAGGTCCTTTCCAACCTTAGTGACTCCTAGTGTTACTTTCATTAAAAAATAATCCCGCCACCAAGCCAGGAAACATGAGATTGCTACTCTTCCCTTAACTGGTTTAGTGGTGGACTTGGTAGTGTTAGGTTAATGGTTGGACTGGATGATCTTAAAGGTCTTTTCCAACCTAAACGATTCTGTGATTCTATTCTGTGTCACTCACACCTATCTATTGCAATACTCTCCACTCGCAGCTGGTAATGGTAACACAGTGGACATGCCAGGTTATCCAAAAAAAAAAATCACTCAGCCCTCTCTCCAAGGGAACAGATGGCTGAAAATCGTTACACAAGGGCTTCACATCTTACGTGTTCTCAGTTGAAACTCAAGCATCTGGTTCTCATCTTCAAAGCTGTCTGGGACTGAGTACCCCAGCTCTCTACTTCAGCCCCAATTCCTTCATTGTCTGCAACCCACCTACAAGCCCTGCTCCAAGGCTGTAGCAAACCAAGCTCTAAATTTGCTAAAGTCTTTGTGCAGCTTGACATGGGAAGGCTTGGCTGTCTCCAAGACCAACTGAGTGAGCACAAGACAGCATCTCAAAGAAAGCTGTGGCTAAGAAATTTCAGAGTAACAGATTCTGGTGCTGAATGAGCGAGTTCTTTACTTCAAATTCCAGCCTGCAGGAATTAACGACAGAAGAGATCTGTTTGTACGAAACTTTGGCCATCCTTGCATTCAAACTCAAGTCCAAGGATTGTTCTTTCCCATGGCAGTACTCTAGTAGGGGCTGACCCTGGAAAAGAAGCCACTAAAGAGGTACGGAGCAGCATGAAGGGCACAGAGGCAGCCTATAGACTGTCTCAGCAGCTGTTTGTGCTTCAGCACAGATTGGCATCTTGGAATCAGAGACATGTCTGGAATTTATAAAATTCTGAGCACTATGCAGTGATTTGGTTGAACACTATCTAGACCGTAGCAGTGACAAAATTAATCCATATTAAACAACAGTTCCAAAAAGAAAAACATGTCATCAGCTGCCATGTTACAGTAAGCACTTAAGGAAAAAAAAAAAAGAGGAAGATAATTAATTTTAATCCATTGTTAGGCTGCTTGCTTGCTGATAAGTTAACACCTATCACAGAATCACAGAATTGTTTAGGTTGGAAAAGACCTTTAAGATCATCAAGTCCAGTCATTAACCTAACACTACCAAGTCCACCGCTAAACCAATTAAGGGTAGAGTAATAATTTCATGTTTCCTGGTGAGACATGCTGGACAAATGTGAAGAACTACTACATTGTAATTTGAAAGTTACTGCAATCTGGAAACAGCTAGGTACCAGCAGCTCACAATTCTACTTTTCTAGTCTTTATTGACAATATTTGACTGTACAGTGGTTCAAAAAAGGTGCAACACATGCTCTGTAGCTCTGTTTTTGGAAAAAAGCGTGCCTGCACACTCCCATCTCTCTCTTTTCATATATGTATATACACAGGCACAAAGATTTAGCTGGTGAAGCTGAGCTCCCATTCTCCTAGAAGCACACAACAAAACAGCATCCATCTCAGATGAAGCGTAACTCTTATTTACTGCTGCTACAACTCTGGGAGATCTGTGGCACCAACCTTGCTACCTGGTAGGCAGACTGCAGAGCAACAGTGTCAGTACCTGGTGGGAATACAGAGTCCTTGATTCAAAATAAGGACTACAGACTTAAAGAAACCAAACCAAACACAAAACCCCAATGCTCAATGAAAGAACAATATACTTTAAGGCTAACAATACTCTTGGTTTTAAAGACAGACACATTTTCTTTACTCCACACCACAAATCTGATGTCAACTGCAGTTTACGGCTACACACAGTCATGCCTGGTATTGTCCATTGTATTGGAAGATACGATACCTACAATAAGGACCTTGCAACCCAGGCTGCTAATGCATGTCCACGGTATTCAGTAAAATCATGAAATACATTGGATTGAATGCACTCTGTACTAAACATGGGTCACAAACCTTTGAAAAGAAAAGAACCTTTTAACGTATTGAAATCAACCACTATTAATTAATTATTCCTATTCTTCTGCCAGGATTTCAATCCATTCACGAGTCTCTGGAGCTGCTCAAACAAATACAGAACACAAAGCTGAAACTTGAAAAAAAAAAAATTAGGAAAGACATGAAAAAGATACAATGAAAGTGACCTCCCAGAAGACTGAACACCAAGAGCAAACCTTGTCCACTCTTGCAGGTGCTCCCTCCAGTGAGTAGCAGCATTGAGTAAAAGAAAGAAGTAGCTTTTAGACACACCTGACTTTGTTTTCCCCTGTCCCTGTCCCTGTAGGACGTTATTGCTAGTTATGGTATTGTGCAGCCACAAGAAAAACAACTCTGTAACATCAATGGTCATTTTCACACCAACTTTACAACAGAGTACTTCAGTGTAGAAGAAAAGTTCAACTTTAAGGATTGACTTAAAATTTTACAGCAGATTTCATACAGAAGTATTCACAGTATTTCAAGGACTTTAAGAAAACAAGTACTCAGTTACTAAGCACAGTTAGCCCACTCCTGCCATAAGCTTCATCTGGTTTAGATTGGTGTAACTATTGAAATCAGGTCTAGTAAATTCCTCCAGCTGCACACAAGGTGTATGTAACAATAGCATTATGAAAACTGGTATCAGAATATCTACTGATGCATGATTTGGACCTGTTAGAATAAATTACTGGATCATTAGAAGTAGCTAATAAATTGGGTACAGGTGAGAAAATGCAAGTTAATTATTAGCAGATGCATTATTAAGGTTTATTCCTCATTTTCTCTGTTTGACTGAATAAAAGGTAGTGGTGGTTTGCAGTAGAACGCTCAAAAATGTAACTGACATTGTGGGTTCTGTTTTGCTTCAAAAAACAAGAAAAACAATCTGGAACTAAGGAGAACAACTCTCGGAGCAGGGCAAAAGAAACATATCTGTATAATTTCCCACAGAAGCTAGTATGAGTTTTTTAGCAGGAAGGCCAAAAAAGGAGGTCACAACGCAACTGCAGTAGAAACCAGAATTTCTACTGCACTGTACTTTTCCTTGCAAAGCTGCATTTGTGCAGCATTAAAATAGTTCTCAAGGGTTTTATATCTATGAATTTAAAAAATACTTGTTTTTTTAAACATAAGAGGTTGCAAGCCTGATACCGTCCATTGCCCAGAAAAGAAAATTTGAAAGGGCTCAGATAAACCTCCTCCGATAATCCGTATCTCAAGCCTGTTGTGCTTTTTGCTGTACAGCAAACCAGGTTTCTCAAAGCCATAGATTTCAGGTGGCTTCTTGGAGAAGCCAGAGCTGCACAGCATGACGGCTGAAACTGAATTGATGCCATCAGTAGGGAATGCCACTTCAGCAATTAATCACATTGTTCCTCCAGGCAGAAACTTTGCTGCGTTTAAACTTTCTCCAGTGAGTAAAAAGTCCTAGAAATCACTCACATGTTCTAAAAGACAAAGAACAGCCACCAAAGTCACAAACGACCTTTCTATATTTTGTTTGTGGCCAGGCTCTGTAGAGCCAAACTCGACGGGAAAGACTCCCAAGCCTCACGCCTGCTGTCAGGTCAAGTCCCTGTTTGTCACATTTCCTACCAGCAGCAGGAAACCAGCAACACTGAAATCCCAATAATATGCAGCAGTTTCTGAGCTACTCTGAATCCGTATTTTGGTCTCACTGTATGTTCTGTCCATTACAGCGGGCTCTGCCTTCACTGTAGACTTAAACTCCACTAGTGCAGTCACAGCAAGACACTTTGGGTGGGGGACAGACAGGCTGCCAAACTGTCTTTCTCGAGCTCGTTCTAGGCACTCTTTCAATTGTTTGCCCATGTACTTGGCTGCCGGTGAAGGTGAAGCAGCAGATAGTATAGCTTGGTGTATCTGCCTCCCCATTGAGCGCACTGGGTGCTGCTCAGTGTACTGAGCAACGGCAAAAAGGTGAAATACGAGGTCATTGATAAACGCGTTTCTAAAAGTGCATGGTGTAAAAAAAAAAAGGGGGGGGGCAGGCAGGGGGGAGAAGCCAAGACAATCTTCCAAGTCTAACCCTGGAATAGAGAAAAGGACCGAAGTATTGCTGCACATTTCCTATCTATCTGTCATCTATCTAACCTTTCACATGGCAGTATGGCACAACCGAACATTGCTTTATCTAACCACTGATCTGTGTGATTATAGTAGAATGGTTTGAGGGCATAATTATAAACTCAGGTCACACATGAATATATATTGGGAACATTGCTATTGTTTGAGTGACTTCACTGCATAAAGGAGTTACCTCAGTATTTATCATTCCACACTGCACCCAAACTCAAAATGACCCCTCTCTCCCCTGGGAACACTAAATTTAGAAGTTATTTAACTGTCAGATGTTCAGTTAAATCAGTAGAAAGCAAATTAACTGGGAGAGAAGGAAAGCTAAATTCTAGACATCCAGGACCATATTCAACTGGGCTGCAGGATTAGGGATGTACTTTTCCTTGCAAAGCTGCATTTGTGCAGCATTAAAATAGTTCTCAAGGGTTTTATATCTATGAATTTAAAAAATACTTGTTTTTTTTAAACATAAGAGGTTGCAAACAAAAGTATTGGGGAGAAAGAAGTACACATCTGTGTTTTTGTTAAGATCTAAGGTTAGGCAAGACTAAGTTAATGTAATTACCCACTGTACTTCATGATTACATTTTCAGAGCAGCTCAGAAGCTGAGTAGAAATCCAGTCCAGCAATTCTTGGGAAATACAGAGAATGGGATGAACATATGTGACCCAAATAAATAAATAAAATTCTCAGAAGCAAGCCCTTGTCTCATGTTTGTATAAAAGGATATGTAAGAAGCATATAAAACCCTTCAGGTCCGAAGTAGCAAAAAGCTCTACCTTGAAATTCATTACATCTCATTCCATTCTGCCTTCAGCATAAGCCAATGTAATAAAACAAATTACAGCTGGGGAATGTTTATTTTTTCCCCTTTACAGTAACAGCAGCTGAATGTCTGACTTCCCAGGCAGTAAAATCTAGAAACTACTCTCTGTTCCCCAGCTCAGTGATGCTTAGGTGCCTCTGCATAGTCCTTTGCATTCTAAAGCTGAGCAATACAATATATAAAATGTAGGACTGTCTCAACCTGCATGAATTTACAAGTTTTTTCAGCATCACAGCAGACCTTCTGCAAGTGCTGATTTCATAGAGGCTACACATTGTTAAAAAAATGAGGAGAGCAAGATTTTTACCTCACACTGCTGGATTTTGCAGAAGCTGAAATTTAAACTCAAGTTCCCTGAGCACTTTTCACTAGAGTAGGTGGTAGAAATACATGGTTTGGTTTTGTTTTTTTTTCCCTACAGGGCATGTAATACAACTTTGGGCTGTATAATTATCTTGTTCAAGGAGTTCATCACTGATCACAGTAAAAGTAACTTCAGGGTCTTCAGAAGAGAAAAACACTGTACTTTTTTTTTTTCCTAATACAGAATATTCATGGTATATACACACCAATAATGACGGTTATGTAGCTCGTTTCTCTGGCCTGTTATTTGTCTGTTCTCCTAGGTGTTAGAAAGTATTCAAGGTTTAGTGCTGAACAAAGTATAGGCTAATGCTCACGCAGAAACATTTCTGCCTAACAAGGGCAAGGCAGCTGCTTACTGCTCTGTCGTCAGGCCTGCGGCGATGGCTCTCCCACCACTAGAGTAGGAGGCACAAATATCAAGACCATACACAAGGATATGAACTACAGGCTGTAAGAACTTTTCCAGGCTTTTAATAGCAGCAAGCTAAAAAAAGTTACAGATAGTCTTGAGAGTCACGAGTCTGGCTTTTGCAGCATTCCCTTTTAATATCTGCAGTTACTGATAGTTCAAGACTATGTGACAGCAGGCTGTGAAGGGAACCACAATCGATCTAAATTTACTGAAAAAAGTCTTTTTAAGGAAGGTATTTTGCATTGAGATGGGTGGGAGAACGAAAGTGTGGGAGACAAGGAAAGATTCTTGCCATTCAGAGAGGTTTCTACTCACCTCCACAGAGTAGAAACCCCAACCTACTGATCTTAAGTTTTCCTCTTTAAAACGACAGTGGCACACTCGTGGCTCCTGCCTGCTTTCCAGAGATCACTGGGCACAGCTGGTCGCAGACATGCATATCCCACACACCCCAGCGCAGCATCCTGCTTTCTTTAAGCTCAATACAACTGGTTCCAAAACCAAGTGTACGCTCAATGGAGTCCTGCTGGATGCCTTGGAAGTGCCCTTTATTCCCTGTAATATGGGATTGTATGAGCCATCGTAAGACTTTGGCAGACAGAGAGTAATTTTAAGAAACTTTAAACCAGGAAATGGACAGCTATCGTGACTCTTGTCAACCGCCTGAAAATTCCTAATGGTACCACCAACAGATTAAATCATTGCTTTATTTTTTTTTATTTTCATGTAAAGGCAAAATAACATCACGTCTTAAGAACCGCTGTCATGATTCATCCAATTAAGCAGTCAGCAGCAGAATTACCAAGACATAAATAGAGCCTGTTATACACATTTACAAATACGACCCTGTCCCTGATGATCGCATGCCTTTCTTGATGGGAATGTTTACTGAAGCCTGCAGTCAAAAGGACACACTGCTGTAATTAAGATTAGCAAAAAAAAAAATTTAAAAAGGTATAAACTGACACCACATATGAAGTTCTACGTGGATTTGTGTCTGAACAGCAAAACAAAGTGTATCAGAGGAATACAGGCATTTTAAATCTCTGAATGTTTTACAATATCTGGGAGAGAAGAAAAGTTTGCTGCTACTTAGCTAGTAAGATTCTGTGCCAAGAAAACCTTGCATCACTGCCAATGCAGTTAATATTGTACTTCTGTGTGTGGCCAAGGGGGAAATACAGACAAGTACTCTCCATTGAGAATAGCACTGAAGTTTCAGTGAGGAAGAAAACAAAAGCAAAATTCAAATTCCTTTCAAATAAAGTGTATTTCTATGGTGGAACCCATGTCAACAAGAAAATAACCTACTTTTGTTCAAGAAAAAGTAAAACTGAAAGACAAAGTTGCAATTGATGCAACAAAAACCCAAAACCAGACACAAACAAGTAAAAAAGCCCAAACCACATATGCTCCTGGAAGATGGACTGATTAAGTTGCATGAATGGAAGATTTTTCACTTGAGATAGTCCATACTAGGCACTTGCTGACAATTTCTCATTTAGTTCCAGAGCTCTAACATCTCCATTAGCTTTGGCATTTTCTATAAGCACCTGCAGATAAAAACAAACAATGAAAAACTGAGACTTTAATAACTTTCTTGTTTGTATTTTACTGGCAATCTCAAATGCATTTTAATTGCTGCTATGCAGTTTCCCTAAAAGATTAAGTAACCCATAAGCCCACATAGGAAATACTCAGCATTACACATCAGCTTCCTTAAAACATCAGGCACTTAAAAACGCCACCCTCTAGTGACTTGCTAAACTTACAGTCACTTGCAATGCACAACAGCATCATTTGTCACTTGAGGCTGAGACCAAGTTTGACAGCTAAGTTAGCTGCTGGCAATGAAACAAGCAGAGCTAGATGAGACCCATCTCCCTGCTGACACACACATGCCTCCTGCTAGCACATCATGCTAGTTTTGGCTGGGGTAGGGTTAATTTTCTTCACAGTAGCTAGTATGGGGCTATGTTTTGGATCTGTGCTGGAAACAGTGTTGGCAACACTGTTAAGGGATGTTTTCATTCCTGCTGAGCAGTGCTTACAAAGAGCCAAGGCCTTTTCTGCTCCTCACCTCACCCCACCAGCGAGCAGGCTGGGGGGCACAAGGGGTTGGGAGGGGACACAGCCGGGACAGCTGACCCCAGCTGACCCAAGGGATATCCCACACCGTATGGTGTCATACTCAGCACCTAGAGCTGGGGGAAGAAGAAGGGGGGGACATTGGGAGTGATGGCGTTTGTCTTCCCAAGTCACCGTTAGACATGATGGAGGCCTGCTTTCCTGGGGATGGCTGAGCACCTGCCTGCCCATGGGAAGCAGGGAATGAATTCCTTGGTTTGCTTTGCTTGTGTGCACAGCTTTTGCTTTCCCTATTAAACTGTCTTTATCTCAACCCATGAGTTTTCTCACTCTTCCCCTTCCAATTCTCTCCCCCATCCCATGGCGGGGAGTGAGTGAGTGGCTAGGGGGGGCTTAGTTGCCAGCTGGGGTTAAACCACGACATACATTTGTATAAATCTAAATTTGCCAAACAGAAGCATTCTCTACAGCTACTTAAACAAAACAAAAAACTCCTCCTTTTGTCTCCCCCATTGAAATTCACCCTTTCTTAATTTACTTTCCACACCTCCTATTTCCAGCTTCTCCACCAGTTAAAAAAGCTCCTATGACAGCCTAATGTTCACAGACATCCATAAGCTTCTGGCACTTCTCTTGTAATCCAATCACATTATACATATCAAAAAGGAAAACCATTAAGTAGAATCAAGCAAATCTTTACTCTAGCCATTATTTTTATTGTACTCATTGGTAGAGAGTACAGATGACTTTGCAGAAGCAAGTGCAATGAGATCATACCAGGATCACCCAAACTCATTAATTCTAGCTTTTTTTATGAACCTGTGTGTCTGTGTATGGATTTTTGTCAATGCTGAGCCTGCTTGATGTGTTGTACCTCCAAACATACTTTGTTACTGATTCAACATTTCACCAGGGAAGAGCTGTTAATCTGGGCAAGAGCTCATCATGCCAGTGGCAGCAGTGAGGAGATTATTAGGAGAGTGTATTCAGAGTTTGAGTAGCAAAGTGATTCCAATCACAAGCCAAAATGAACCACCCCTCTTTGTACCACATGAAAGAGCTGTGTGGATTTGTGAGTTTGACCAAATCCACTTGTGAACTACTATCAACAGAAACCAATGTACCATTTACTACGTACTGAAAATAGTGTACCATTAAAGATATAATAAAAATTTTAAGTACAGGAACTACAGCACTCTACTGTTAGAATCTTTTGAGTCAAGGATACCACACTCTTCCAGCCAGGCTAGAGGGAATTAACATTTTTAGTGCATTAACATGTTCTGGTTAAAATTCTGATAAAATGGTCATCACTCCTAATGAAGAGTCACTAGTAGAATTCTTGAAAGTTTGGATTAGAGAGACTTTACTGTTTGTTTTTCATTAGTATTGGATGTAGGGATGTGATCAGGACAGAATGGAAGACTTTCAAACAAACTGGATGCAATTTCAAAAATTGAGGTACATTTTGTCAGCACAGAATCCTTAAACATTGCAACCTCTAGAGTAGGTGAGCCAGCACCTCCCTAGCCTCCCTCTACCCCACTTCCATGTTGTAAGCACAATACTCAACATAAATAGTTTGAATTTCTATATAAAATGGACTGTCTTACATCTATTAATTCATAATCATCTTTGGCATACAGATGTTGCAGGAGATACCAGCGTGCCACTGACACTATGGTTTCTGGATTCCCCGGTTGGTATACCACTCTTTCCAACATTCGACGAGTCTCCCTAGAAGCATAACCAAAACATAATCCAAATCAAATGCAACTGACTAGGTTCCATGTAACATACCAGTATCCCAGAGCAAGCAACAATGATCAGGAGTACTAAGGGAAGGTCCTTATTTCCATACCAGCCAGGAAAGTGAGGGAGCAGAGTTGTACATTCCTGTGTTTCCTATGTAGTTGCATCTAGAATGCTAAGGAATACTGCCACCATTGTTATGCTTAACATATTACACTCAAGCTAGTGCTTTAACTATCAAGTAACCCAAATTAGACTGACACAGCAGATTTTATGACTGCTACAATAACATGAAAACATCATGCTGTCTGTGAATGCAGCACAACCTCTGATTTCAAACGTCTGATTTCAGTATGTGATCTGCTGAACAAGTACAGCAGATATTCTCCTGTTTAAGAGCTATGAAATACATCTTTTGGAAGATAATCGCACCTGAGAGAAGCAGGTACTACAATAAATCTTAATAATCCCAATAGAATTTAATATTATACACGTTTAATGCAGGCATTCACAAAAGGTACTGCAGTTCCTGCAAACACAGAGGCAAGATGTGAAATTGCAGAAGAGAAGGAAATTGGAGTAGAGTACTACACAAAGTCTAAAATTCTATTTGGCTGATACTACCTTCCAACATCACCCATTTATACCTAACCAAGACATTTTCAAATTCACCATGTCATTAGAAATCTGGTAAAAACTGGCAATTAAGTTTAGGGATGTCATATTCATCCACTGGTGCTCCATCAGCTTTGGCTCTTGTTTCAAGAATTCCGTCCTTCACAAGCAATGTGATCTTCCAGTACCCTGTGATTTAACAGGCTATTGAGAGGTTACATCTGTTTTTTGTTTGCTATTTGTAGTTAAGATTAATTTCTTGTTTCAGGATTTTGAAACACCTAGGCAGATCAATTAGGTCTTGTGATATACCTGACTGTTCATGTAAGTTAACATGTGAAATTGTAATAAGACTGATATTAATTGATTAAATAAGTTTTCAGCCCAATTTTGTTATAATTGACAACCATCAAAATCACATTAGGCTGCCTGTCACCTTCTTAAAAGCCCACAGTGAAAGTAATCCAGTTTATTAGAATTATCTATAAAACAAGTGAAATTATTAATAATACCATCGAGAATATTCCAGTTTTCCATAGCTTAAGCAAAAATACTGTAAAAGACAAGCTAGACTTAATAACCAAATTCACCAAGTAGGAGGCTTCCAAGCCCCCTCCCCCAGATCTTCCTCCCCTTCCTCAAAAAGCCACAATGAGCACCTGGTTGTTCAGGAATGAACACAAACTTCGACTGTGAGCCCAATTTAGGATCAAAATGAATCCCAGCAGTAGACAGGGTAGTGATACCTGTTTCTACTGTGCTACTCAACAAGATCTTTGAGAAATATATACTCTTCCTGACTAATTTATTTAGGTAACATGCTATTAAAATAGAAGTTGTCTTACAGCTGTTTTTCTCTTAGTATGAAGGTTCTCTACAGTTTTCCTGAGAACAGGAGGAAGATTCTACTGCTTCCTGCTCCCCACACTACTAACCCCTTCATCCTTCTTCCTTTTAACTGCCATACTACTTCAAGCATTAATTCCTGTTTTCAATTTTCTTTTAGTTCTTTGAGTTAGATCTGGGGATAACAACCGCTTGGTACTTTGAGACAGTGTGTTCCATTTAAACTTAACAGATCATGCATACCTTGCTCCCATTTTGCGATTATACTGTAGCAGTGCTTGTAGGAGAGCTGCCAGGGGGCAAGAAGAAAGTTTCAAAGCTTCAGCTGTTGCCTCCTGAACCAAGGATGGCCAGTGCTCATTTGAGACATTAGCCTGTGGTAAAATTAAAAAAAAAAAAAAGAAAAGAAAAGGAAAGGGCTTTATTGTAGTGTGTAGTGTAATCAGTTTTTGTTTGCAGCTCTCTAGAGAGCAGGTTTAATTCAAGCTGTTCTGACTTATACAAAGTATTTGGCAGGTTAGAGAGAGATTTCTTTAAAAAAAAAACAAAAAAACCACCCCAAACCCAAACAACAGTTAGAAGAGCCTGGAAAAGTCATGTTAAATATTCTACGACCAGCCTTGCCAGCATTCAACTTGCTTGTTTATGCACAGAATCTTTTTATTTTTTCCATACATGTTTTAGTAATGCTTGTTTTAACCACAAACCCTTGTTTGCTTTTCAGCTTGTACATCCTCATCCCATGTACAACAATGCTCTAGAATGCAGAATTTATCCCCAGAAGTGACATCATATTTCACCAGAAGTAAAAACCAACTCCAAGATGGTAATTACCTAATAGAGCAACTATTGAGCTTTTGGCTTAAGAAAAATCTTACTATCACTGTTGTGTCTGGATAGCATTCAAATTACTGTACTTGAAGGGTTGCCCAAATTTTCATTTGGATAGATAATTGGGAAACAAGCAATTTTCAGACACAGAGCTCTCCTGGATCTGAGCAAGGTTTTCACCAGGCTTTTGCACATTTCATTAAGCCAGTGCAAATTAGAGAGGCTGAACAGAAATCCACTGATCAGCTGCTCTGCTCGTGCAAAAAGTAGAGATGAGATAATCAAATTCATACTCATTACATTTTTAAACAGTCTTGTATATTCTTAGGCAATTGAGGCCAGCATTTGAAGAAGTAGTATTAATTAATTTAGAGGGTATCTTGTAACCTGCGGAGACATTTAGGAGCTATAGGAAACAGGGAGCAGACCACTAGAAAATGGACAGCAGAATCATGGGAGAAAAAATCCTGTCACTTGGCAAATTCTGCCATTTGAAGCATATGGCTTGCGAGAAAGAAACATGTCTACACTAAGAGGGATTCTCGTTTCCCACCAGAAGCAACAGCTTTGCAGCTTTACCCTTGGTAAAACTGACTGCCTTTTCTGATACAAGCACTCAGGATATATGGGATTCCTTTGCCTAATTTTGATTATGGCTGTTAGCTCCATCATCTGTTAAAATACATGAAAAAGTGTTAGCCATGATCACAGCAGTATCTACCTTTTACACCAGGCTTTGAAGAAGTCTGGTAGTGCACTTCAAGCTTCTAGAGTGACAATGCTTAAAGAGAATAGGCACTTGCCAAGACTTTGAATTATGTTCACCTGGCCCCTCGGTGCAAGGAGTAGAATAATTTTCTTTATACCACAAGATACACTTCCCTTAGACTGTTTTTACACTTCAAGGCAAGGCACCATATCTAGAAATGACCACAGAGCATAAAGTTACTTGAAACTTGACTGAAGTCTCCAGGCACCAGTGCAGGAAAAATGTTTATTAAGGCAGTTGTCTGAACAAGATGATAGAGGCTTGAAGGGTATGTCAGTTTGGATGATCAAACTGAATCTTATTAGAGAAATAAGCCTTATTGAACAAGGTAGCCTCTTTATGTACACAGTCGTTCTTTGTGATTATTTCACAGTAACCTCTCTTACAAAAACCAGTCCACCACCCCTTGCAGTCTCATTTTATTCTCTAGTTGTCATTCATAAAATGCAAAGTCATTCAAACAGGGGCTTCATTTAAAGACTGCAGAAGCCCTATGTCCCATGAACTCCTGTTAAATCATGCAGTTATGATGTAATTTTGATTATCCTACCATGCAGATTTCCAGTGCGAGCATAGCTAGCCTGAGCAGACTGGATAACTTCCCGTTCCAGCTGCCCTGCTGTGACGCCAACTGCAGACTCTTTCTGTAACACATCTCTGCTCCAACCATCATTCTTTGAGACTGATATACTTTTGCCAGCCACTGAAAATAAACATCCAGCAAAATCAGTTATGGAGCCACCAAAACACACATCCATTTGGTAATATAATTTAGCTCAATTTATGAGAGTACCACAGCATACTATTAGCTAAAACGCTACCACCCACCCAGTCCTCATTCCAACAACATACTGCACATCACCCTGCAGGAAAATGTAGTCTGCTGCAGAGCTGGCAGTACACCTCACTACTGCAACTTATTTCAGAGTTCCCTTGACCACCCATGGACAACTGTTTGGCAACTGTCTTAATCTGGAGATTGCTCACAGGTGAACAAATAACACAACTGGCTTTGTGAAAGTCATCCTTCAGATGAGAAGAGCATTGTGTGGTGCCTCATTTGTCTCTAAAGGATCTGTAGAGATGAAAAGATAATTTTTCCTCTGCAACAAAGGTTACTCAGCCCATCTGAGTAATGCCAGGAATATGAAAGACATTACAATGTGAGCCTGAGTTCAGATGATGGGTTGGGCTACGCAGTTTCTGACCCAGCAGGGTCATGTTGGAAGAGCTAGCTGGGGCTAAGGAAGTAGACACATCTTTCATGCTCCTGCTCCCTGCTCTGACAGCACAAGATGTCCTGGATTTGCTCAGGAAAAGAAGGAAAAAGATTCTAACTCCTCTCTAATTCTGCAGCCATGTCACATTTTTTGAAGCAGACACACAAGTTTGCAAAACCCTGACATGTACATGGTACGCATGAAGATGCAGAAGCCACATTTAGAAATATTCTCTGCTGGATCACCAAGCAAACAAAGCAACTTCTTCTTAAAAAACAATTGCCTTGCTTTTAAGCAAAGTCCTTAGACTTTTGCTAGCTAAAGACTGCGCGGTGTTAGAAGGGGCAAAATTCTTAACCCCTTCCGATGCACAGAAGTTATTTATCATTAAGAAGAGACAGACTAGAAAGTATTTATTAGCACTAGTGAGATTGTGCATCCTTGACATTGAGCTGCAGGACTGCTTTGTAAAGTAAAACATCCATTCACGTGCAGAAAAAACCAGCTTTCCTTGGCTGCAGTTCTTTGCGACTGAAGATACCTAGTACTCAAGATGTGAAGAAGAGAACCCTCATGCAAAGGCACAACGGCAGTTCTGCCAGACCAGCTTTTCTCTGTTTTCCTGGTAAGCCACAGCACAGAAAGTAGAACAGCCATCAGAACAGTAGTTCAGCAGCACTCCTGAATCCTGCAAAACAACCATTTAGACAAAAGCCAAAAGCTTAAGCAAAGAACAAAGCTAATGGCCCCTCTAACTTAGTAAAACTGTAAGGCATCACAATGGATACTTCCCAGTAAGACAAAACATTTATCAAACTTTTAAGAAGTCTAGAGCCAGAAAACATAAAAGCATAGATCTATCCATTAGGAACAGATGTAGTAGCCAGGCTTTTTCAGAATGCTATCCAAGCCCTGAGAAATATCTTATTTAATTGAAGACTGAAAAGATCTTCCTCAGAGGTATCATATCTGTGGCCTGGATTAAAAAAATAAAACAAAACAACCCTTCCCTCCCTCCAAACCACACACACTTTCAGTTCACTACTTCTCCCTGCTTGTAAGCAAGATGACACTTGGCTATGCAAGGGATGCTTGAAGAATGTATATAACCCTTAATTCCATTTTCAAAATATATTACTAAAATAGAGCATACAATCATATCTTGCATGCCACCATATTTTGCAAATCCAATCTGAATGAGTTCTGCAGTTCAGAAAGATGAAGTCTCACAAGCCAAAGAAAAATGTGTCAAAAAAAGCACCTTTCCACAAATAATACTCATATGTTCCAGAAGGGAAGAGGATCTGCAGCCTTGTAACAAGTGAGAGCAGCAGCCTTACACTGATCTTTTAAGGCTGAAATCAACTTTAGCGAATCTTACACAAACAGGGTTTTATTTGTTCAACAGGCAGAGGGAGCACTGTAAATCCTGCTTACATAAAGGACTCTGAAAGGTCACAGAGTTTTTCTAAACAACGTGCTGCTAACATTGGTAAAGGAAGACAGTGACTGTAATAGCAACGGTTAGGAAATAAATAAATAAATATGCTGCATCACCAGAAAGATCTCTTGGCATGTGTGAGAGAGACTTCTTGGATTGTCTCACAGAAGCAGCATATGAAGCAAGTTATAGCACCTTCATATTAACTAAAAATTACCTCTTGTGATGCGATGGAAGGGAGTGAGCAAACACTGTTACTGGGAGTGATTTCTTTTCCCTACAGACTCAACTTACTCAAGAGAACAGTAACACCTGATGCCAGGAGATTAGGGAGAAAGAGACTTATTCAGGTTTTCAGACCCTGAATAAGGAATTGTATATTACCACATTAGGAAAACATTGACTTCCATCTACTCTTTTGGATTATGAAATATTTCACTGGTTTCTGCTCACATGCCAAGTCACAGGTCCCTAAAGACACAGGTGCCATGGGTTTATCTTGAGTTTGTAATTCTCCTGCCACCATGTCTGCTTGCTCTTACGAACAGTCCTTATTTTTTCAACTATTAAAGAAAGTTAGCATAATGTTACAACTTTATAAAGAACTGAATATAAGCTGTATTTTCTGCCACTGGCTGTCAGCGGACAAATAAAAGCAAACAGTGAAACAAACTCTCACCTGCTTATAGTGCATACTCTGCTGAGAGTGGCATACCAAAGTCAGGGAGAGAAATCACACTTACTTGCCAGGCTGCAACTGAAGTTGAACTGGTCATGACTGTCTTGCGAAGCTCCTCCAGGATGGTGTCCGGAAGTTCTTTGTGAGACTGCAACAGCTGCTTACACTGAACTTGTCTCAAAAGCAAAAATAGAGCTGGGTGCTCAGGGCAGCTTTTTAAACCCTAAAATGCAAAACAAGGCTCAACATGATACCATTTCCAAATATCAGAAGAGACTCTGATTTTTCCATTTCAGCCTTTACAGAAAACAGCACTGAAAGCATTCTCAGGATGCTTGCAAAATGGCATTTTCCTCCTACTCTGCACAAAGCAGTGTTCCAGGAATTGACAAATGAAAACAGATAACCTTTTTTCTGTCCTCAAAATACATTTGAAGTCTATCCTAAATTTTGTACCTGTCCTACCCTTAGAGGTTTCTGACAGATAGAGGTAAGGTAAATGGCAGACCTCTAGTTCTTTGACTACACAATCATTGTAAGTTTGGGGCTAAGGGAGTCAAAAACCTGTCCTGTGGCTAGAAGGGATCCTAAGTATGTTCCAAGCAATTTTAGTTCTCCCAGCTAAGGTACTGTATTCTCACTGGAACAGAAGCACTTTACTAAACATTTCCTGTTCAGTAATAGTGGATACCTATAGAGTATTTTTCGGAACAAACTCATGCAAAAAAAACAAAACCAGAAAACTAGCTATCTGTTGCTTCACCCTTCTCAGGTGAAGCATGTGAAGCTTCTGCAAGTCACATTACATGTTATTTTACCTGTTCAAATCAGAATACTTCCAAGAATCATAACTCACACCAGATCTGTTCTAAGAAACAACATTTGCACTTTTCACCCATTTTTTTTAAAAACAAAATACGTTGTCTGAGAGTCCTTAACAAGCTGCTTCTTTGCAAAGAATGCATGGACGTGCAGAGACTTTCTGAAACACAACAGAAGCTGCTAGTATTTGCTGCAATTTTCCCTCATTAACAAGTGTGGAGTCACACTGCCTTTCTCAAACTGAACGACAGCAGTGCCTGACTCATTATTCCCAGTTATACTAATTTCTGAGAATCGTGGGGTCCAGAACTGTCAATGAGAGTTTGTAGTACCAGAGAGTGTTACACTCGTTTCTTCACAAATTGCAAGCACTGACTGTCCTCTCCCCAAGCTATTTAATTAACAAAAACCAAACAAAACCCACCATAAGATACCACCTTGTGTGTCTAGAAATCTCTGATTCTTGTTAACGTAAGACAGGTCAGTAGACATGCTGGCCAGAAAAGGAAAACACCTCCTCACCAAGCAAAGAGAGAGACAAGAAAGTACTTCCCCCTAGAAAACCAGCATGTTCACGGAATCTGTTTTTTTGTTATTGGTGGTTTGTTTGGTTTTGGGTTGGGGTTTTTTTTGTAAACTCCCTTCCCTGTTAATGCAGAAATGCCATAAGCAAGGAGCACATCTGCATGGGATTAGCCATTTTCCTTAATGAAAGTCAGGGATGTGTGCTGCTGAGTCCAGTTGTTTTTTTGCTTATCTTTTGCCAAGTCTTCTGTTCATGAACACATGAAACACACAGAAATGCACACACCTGAGGCTTGTTAACACCCCAGTCCCCTTCCCCAACTGTGTTGCCTCAAGTTTTAATAATTAAACTTGTCGCATCCACTTGTGGCTCTGAAATGGAGTACCAACACAACAGAGCAGAAGGCATTTCAGTCCCCTGCAAGTCTCCTACCTGAACTTCTTGCCTTGAATTTCTGTAATGTTTTGCTTAATACTAGGTTAATAAATAAAGGCAGGAAGGGCAGACTTAGCTGTGTCATGTCATACACTGCTTGTTCCAACTACTAACACAGTTTTGGTGTTGCAAGCAGAGTCAGTATTTTGGGGAGGGGGGGAAAATGCCAACAACTACGGCATCTTGTAGCTCTGATAGAACAGACAGTTGCCAATTTGAAGACTACCTTTTTGTAAAATGCACACAAATCATGATTTCTATACAATTCTACTACAATCTGCCAGTACGATGCCATCATACCTTGGTACAAAGAGCTTCAGCTTCTGAGAGTTTACCAGCCTCCTCTAGGCTGGTAATAGCTTGACATAGACACCAGTCTTCAAGAGTCCGGATATAATTATGTGGAAGGTTATTTTCTCCAGCTTCAAAAACAGATAAAACACTTAACCAGATTACTGTACATGCTGTAGTGCCATACCACGTCACATGCTCTACATCTGGTACGGGAGAACTTTTAGGAGTATTAACCTGACATGGCTTCCTTCATTAGTAGGAACACTAAGAGATGGTAAAATTAAAAGCAAAGAGAGCGGAAAAAAGGATACACCATTTGAGTTAATGGTTTGAGAACAATCAATCAAACATGAATTTTAATTCCAGTTTTCAGAACACTATGGATGTTGAGCAGGACTGAGGCTGAGGTTATTCCTCTTAACTGGAAAAGTTACAGAACTCAAGAGCACTTTAGCCTTTGTAAGCAGTGTTTCTGTGCTGTAATACATCCATCCATCTATTTAGGCATCAGACTTCAGAAATACTATTTTAAAAAAGCATTTGAGTCTTTGGAGGGGAAAGCAAGCTGTGATTAAGTAATTAACCCTAGCTGTGCAGTAGGATTTAGCATTTTTATACAATAAAATACAGTTACAGCTCAAACTACCACTGAGCATTTCGCAAGCTTATTTGCAAGTTTCTGAAATTCAGAAGAGTGTTGCAAGCTTAGAGCATTTCAATTTTATTTTATTGTATTTAAACTAGAAAACTTGTATAGCTTACTTTTGGCTGAAATGGTAGATACAAGTGTCATCTCTAGATCCGTTCGCTTTGGCTGAGTGTTGTTTAGACACACAACAGTATTTTCAGCATGACAGGCTGCCATTAGTACTGCCCAGGCAGCAGGATTATCTGGAAAAGAATGGTTAAAGGCAACTCATGCCGACTTTAAATATGCTGGCAGTTCATTTGGAATGGTCTTTACCAGATTAAGCATAGAAACTTAGCCATCAATAGGATGACACACTGTAAGTAAGAGATAGCAAGAACAAGGCAAGTAATTCAAACAGACCTTACATCAGTTCAACCTAAGGCAGCTGATAACTATTTGCCTCTAACTAGTAAGATTCTTCAAATTATAAGACAAAGATACTGTTTCTAAAGCCAACTAATGTATCTCTCACGTAGCCAGTGGAGTGCTAACCTGAAGCTGCCAGTTTTCTTCTGACTACACAGATTAAGCTTGATTATCACTTAGTGCTGCATAACAGTGACAGCAAAAATCCCAAGATATCATCCACAGCTTTCAGTCATAGAGAATCAGTCTTGTCTGACCACTGGCATGCAAGTTACAGTGACAGGTGCCTACTTGTAGTGCCAGCTAATTCCAGAATCAGCTTTACCCTGACTTAGCCCCATGAACAGCAACCATGACTGGAAGAATGGTCTCTGTCTTGAACTGGACAGAGCTCAGGTAAAGATTCACTCATGTAAATTTTCATCCCAAAGATAATTAATTTTGTCAGCAAAATGAAGCAAAACTTGAAGATCTAACACAGTAAAATGTAAAGTATACTGCTTTTGAATAGCACTCATAGTCTTGTGTGTACCTGTAGGAAAGTAACTGAAATTTTTAACTTGTAGCCACACTAAGGTATCAGAGCAAAATTACTGCAGAAGAAACAAGTTTTGGTATTTCACTATCAAGTGCAAATTAGCACTTGCAAACCCCACTAGATTTGCACTTCATACATTTAATGAAGTTCACCATTTAGTAACAGGTGAACAGTTCCCTATAGTTCATAACCAGCACACTGTAACAGAACATTTCCAATCCAAATTCTCAAGCTAGATGAATAAATATCATCTGCTTGGTGTAGCATACTGACTCTGAGGGAACATGTGTTTTTCTTTTCTGTAAAATATACAAAATAATACTTATCTCTTCTCCTGCTGAGCAATTAACAAATTCCCCATGTTTTCAGAACAAAAAAACTGCTTAAAACTCAGCAATTTATTTCTTCTTGTCTAGTTTAATTTCCCATGTCTAAACTTGGAATGAAAGTTAAAATTTCAACCCTCAGCATTCTCCCCAAAACATACACGGACAACCGAAAACAACACAACAACCCAAGAAAAGTAGATTTTTTTGTTAGCACAATAATTTTGTTTCTGATGGGTAAAAAATCATTACTGTGTTTGACAACAAGAGTAACCTGGACAGAGGTGGATTGCCTTCTGAATATTTTTCAGAGGATTGTTTTTCTCATCTTCTAACATGTGACATCCTGCTGCCAACTGATTAACTGCAATATTCAGCAGGACTTCCTATAAAACAGAATATAAAAAGTGACTTAACGCTACAATGTAAGTGATCAGATGGAGTTAATTTTAGGATTGTTTATGGAATTATAAAGTCTGCATTTTAAGAAAGCCAAACCTTTCCATGGTTTACATCAAGCACATGTGCGATGCTTCCTGCCATGGCTCCTCCCTGCAAGATTTAAAAAAAAAAAAAAAAAAAAATTTGGTTATATGACTGATTAAGTAAGAGTTTTTATACAAAATGTAATGCCAAGATCTTTTTATCTTTGTTAATCAGAAATACGAAGTTTGCACAATAAGATCTTTTCCTTGCCTACAGTACAATCTCTTTATAAAGAATTAGGAAGAAACATTCAGGATTAGAACTTATCCATATGTTGTGTTTCTAATTTTAGCCCCATATAGAAAGGAGTTTGTTTTCAGGTGCTGTTTCTGTTTGCATAATTGACATAGATTAACACAAAGAGTGTTTACCCGGAGAAGAGCCAATAATAAGCATAAAAGTTACAAGGAAATACTGGCTAATGCGAAAAGTTAAATTGACTAGATTAACTAAATTCAATATATGTAAATCCTAATACATATTTATATACACATATACATATGTATAAAACTAAACAAAATAATTATACATAGTACAGCCTTTTCTGGTCGGAATAATTCTAGTAGATTTTTTCCTGTAAGTTTATTTCAAGAAGATAAAGAATTGCTACCCCATGAAAGATGCAAATAATTGGATACCTAACTTCAATATGTACCTGTGCATTGCTCTGTATATGCCTGTCTGTGTATGTAAGCCTTAAGTTTTCATATTAACTAGTGAATGTCCATGTACTGAAGGGTGGGGTTTTTTTTTAGTTAAGACACAACACAGGCTACACAAGATGTAAACAGCACACGTGTATTACAGCAGTGCACTTACTTTTGCCTTTTGTGATGCATACAGTGGAACTAGTCGAGACAGAAGAGACCAGAGGGCAGGATTATCAGGGTTACTGGGAAAAGAACAAGGATATTAGACCTTCTGGTTTAGATACGAACCTGGTCTTCCATGACTTGGTACGCAGTTGCTATAAATCCCAAATGGATCTTTTTCTATTAAGAAAACAACCCAGTGTGGTTGAAAATAGACACAGGTAGCAATTTAAAACAAACAACACAATGTTGAAGCTATACTGCTGGCTAAAGAAATAAAATGTACAGTATGTATATTAATATTCAGGGGAAGAAAACAAACAAACTCTAGGACTACAGGTCCTGTTCTCATAGTCTGAAGAGCAAGGTATTTTAATTGCAGTCAGAGAAAAACAATTTGCGTAAAGAACAGTTTCTGAAACACTTGGAGGGACTATCAGGTGTGGCTTGCTTAAAGGCATTGATTAAAATTCCCCCTTTCTATATTGCTAAGGCTAATCAAAACACATTTAAACACAGACATTTAGCTAACGGAATGAACAGCTTCAGAGGCTGTTAAATATTAAATGAAAGCCCTGGAGACTTTTCTAAGTTGAAGGTTCTGCTCCATATGATGAAAAATGCTTTTATAG
The DNA here is from genome assembly GCF_030463565.1 of Pelecanus crispus. Lineage (NCBI taxonomy): Eukaryota > Metazoa > Chordata > Aves > Pelecaniformes > Pelecanidae > Pelecanus > Pelecanus crispus. Next base: position 84,987,333 of record NC_134676.1, read on the forward strand.
TGCAGTGAACTGCTCTGGCTACCAAAGAAGCCACCAAAACAAAAGAAGAAAACCCCAAACAAGCCATGAAACTCCTGCCATTTGATCCCATAAATCAGAACACAAGCTTCTGTCAACTGATGCTACAACCTTAAGTGAGCACTTCACATTTGAAAAACAATTTTTTTTTTTTTAGAAGAATGCTGCAAGTGAACAGGTTTGCTTACTATTCAATGTAATCAAAGCAACACATTTACAATGCAATCTAAAGACAAACAAAATACATACCTATGTATTGCTTTGGAGACTTCTCTCTGGACTGCCACATTTCTGCCTTGCAATGCATAAACAGCAGATGCAATAAGGCACCTCTCATAAATATTATCATCCCCTTTTTCATGCTTCAGTAATTCTTTCAGGGCTGCCGTTGCAAGTGTAGCATCCTGCTTTACCAGTCCTAGCGTGCACAAAGCCTTCAGACTTTCCATACTAGGTTCCTTTAATGAGCTGTTGAATCAGAGGGAGGGAAAGAGATGCTATTTTGGAGCATAAATTAAACTCACTGTTAACATTACAGTACTCGTTACTTCTGAGTCCTCTTGCTCCTATGTATCATGTCTGGTATACAGAAATAACAGCCTCCCGCTGTGGGATCATGGATCAAGCTAGATCAGTATCCTTGAGATCTCAGGCTATAGAAAACAGCAGTGGTTATGTGCCATTTCAGCACTCAAGCTTACAACGTATAGCTACTTGGCAAGACTCTGACACATTTATTGTCTTTCAGCAGCAGCCATAAAATGAATGGTAAGACACAACATGTAACACTGGCAACTTACTTTCTTTTCTTGAAGATGTTTGTAGTCCTAACTAGTATCAAACCTGAGTTGCAGTCTGCCTATTTACAGATTTGCAACAGAAATCCAGGAAGGAAAAAACCAGAAATGAGCCTGCTGCATAGAACTGCTCTTTCTGAGAACAGGGACGTTCTGAGAACTTATGCCTTGTTTACATCAAGATTTGTTCCAATGTAAGGTAGTTTGAGCATGCTTTCTACATCTATTAGTTTTAGCACCACTATCAGTTGCCCTGTTCCATTCTTTGAGAGGCAGTTTAACCTCATATCAATAGTATTCCAAGCCTTATTGGAGACCTACTAGATACAGTTACTGATTTTTTTCAGCAAATTTTTCTAGTGTAGGTGGAGAACTCTTAACTCAAGTTAATCCCCTGATCTTAAACTCTGGTGAAAACAAACACTGAACTCAGTACAAACAACCAAAATCAAGGACCTTAACTGATGTACTAGTCAAAGGTGTTCTTACGATAAAGGCAATTCAATGAATTGCAATACAAACTGAATGGAGGCAAATAACAGAACAGTGCAACAGTAATTTGGAGTTACTTCACTGTAATGTCCCAAACATAACTACAGAATGACATCCTGCTTACTTTCACTTATCAGGTGACTACAGGCTCCTAATGAAGCTTCTAATCATTATTTTTGCCTTTGAAAAAAGGCAAGAATGTAAACTTCCAATTCTATGTTTTGTTTTCAGTCCCTAGTAAGAAAAATTTCTAAGAGCTGTTAAACATAAACGTGAATAGCCAAGTACTATGTTATCCGGTGCAAAGGTGCTGCCCTTCAACAAGTAAAAAGTGGGGTTCTATCACATGAGCTATAGACATACTCTCTGTCAAAAATCTCTGTGCCAAGCTGGCCATGAGAACAGAAGAAAGGCAGCTGCTTTGTTCAAGGTCCTACTCAGGCCCTTCAAATCATCTAGCATGAATTCCAGTCAATAAAGACAAAGGCCTACTGGACTAGAATGCACCATTTTTTTTCTTAATATCCACTGTATACCTCTAAAGGCTATGCTTCCGATTCAGGTCTAGACATATTCACTGTAGTGTTACTTTCCTAAACCATTTAATACTTTTTTTTTTTAATTGAAATACAAACAACTAACGTCATGTAGAAAATTCTCATTGTTGATGTTTATGACAAAAACAGAAGTCTGCAGTGATTAATAGGATGTAGGAAATATCAGGTCCCTAGCTAGTTAATCATCAGTTAGTCAGGATTTATTGTGTACTAGGTCATGGACCTTCACTATTTCAGTAACTTCAGGAGTCTGCTGGCAAGACGGAGACTGTACAGCCACTAGTGGAGTTCTCTATTGACAGAGAGTTGATCCTGAGAGGCTGAGATGTTAGCTCTTAATCCATAGCTACCAGGAGACTAACAATGATGCACAGGCTTTTAACCTCCATAGCTCTGCAAAAAAACAGACATTCATGACTTAAGTGAACAACTGATGCAGATCTGTTTCTTTTCATGGGGAAGTGACAAGATTGTCCTTGTCTATGACGCTTGGAACACAACTGTTCTGGAGATATTTGACTATTTAAACTGAAATTATTTTCATTAGTCATCTAGATTTCTCACAGCTAAAGAGCAAAAATAATGCCTAGTACTCAGGACAACTACAGATTAGTATCTTAAAAGATAAACCTATTAAAACTGCCATTCAAGGATATTAGGCATCCAAACTGCCCAGCTAACCCTTCCACTCCATACTGCTTTAAGAATATGGAAGACGACACAGGTCATAAAACAAAACAGATATATCACATGAATGAGCTTAAAAGAACACTGCCTCCACTCTCACTTTTACTCTGCAACAGAAAAAGAAAATACGCACCTGAGATCACCAAAAAAGTAAATTTGAGGATTCAGCAGCACAATAAAACATCATATACTGACTATTATTCCCTCCACTCACCATTTAAACAGCAGCGTCTTTGCAGCATCCACTTTGTTCTGTTTATACTCTATTATTGCCAAGGCAGTCAGGATATGTGCTTTATCTTGTTCAGACTCAGCAACAGACAAGGCTTTTTCATAGGCTGGTAAAAATTCAAGACATGGAATTGAATTAGGAGGGAAAAATACAACATTTAAAGGCATGGTATTAGAACACACACTCAGAGGCACTCTGGTTTCAGGTTCACTATGTTTTCACACCTCAAATTATAGGCAGTGGACAAAAAAAGTTGACTAAGACTCTGGAAGTAACTATGTTGGGAAATGCCAGATTTACAGGGCTGTTTAAAGTTTGGGAGCTGTTCATATGTAGTAAGTGGAAACAGAACTGAAAAGCACATTGGGATGTCCAAAAAATGCCTGAAAGAACACAGTTTAAATACTCCCCTGCGATAGTTTATTTATGAATATTTATTTACTTCAGATAGGCACACATCACTCCAATTAAAAACTAAAAGTTATTTAAAACGCTGAGCTGGCTGCTCCTTTGCAAGTACTTACACTTCTACACTAATGATTCAGTTTACCTTTTTGTGAAGTCTCACATCTCAGCAGTGCAGAATATGACAATACAGCACTTACATTTGGCACTAAAGCAAAAGTACTTTGAACAACACATTAATCTCCTACCCAGAACTGATTTTTCCAGGAAAGCCATTTCATTTGAGAATAAGGGAAGCTAAGCGCACAAGAGCTTAATGGAGAAGAATTAAGCACTTGAAGAAATGTGGCTTCCCTTTGCACATTTTAATAGTTCTAGCACCCTGCTGAACAGCCAAATGATTAAAATAGTTGTGGAATTTGTACCTATGCATTAGGACTGAAAGAGTGAAATAAACTGAACTACAATTTTGGTAAGATTCATCTCAAGAAAAGTGTCCCATAATGCTCTGAATTAGGCTGATCCTTACCTTTGATACTTTCTTGTAAGAGTCCTTTCTTGAAGTAGGCTAACGCTATCCCCACAATGCCATCAAACCCAGTTAGGGGTGTTGATGTGTAAACCTCAATGGCTTTATCACACTGACCAAGGGCACTGTAAAAACAAAAACAGTCACTGGTATGAAGGATGTAGCAACAGCTGCTACGATTCAGATAAGCTGTCCTGGCAGACTGGTATCCTCTTTTCAACATCAGTTTTATGCAGACAACTGGAAAAGAGCAAGATAAGGACAAGAATGTGCATTATTCCCCACCCTTCTTCTGTTATAGCAGTTACCCTCTCCAACTATCGCTTGCATGAAGAATAATTGATAGGAAAAAGTTTTCCCCATCTGTATGACAGCTATACGTACGGATATCACAGAATCATAGAATCGTTTAGGCAGGAAAAGACCTTTAAGATCATCCACTCCAACCATTAACCTACACTACCAAGTCTACTCTAAGCCAATCAAGGGTAGACTAGACTAAACCATGTCCTGAAGTGCCACATCTACCCGGTTTTTGAACACTTCCAGGGATGGGGACTCCACCACCTCTCTGGGCAGCCTGTTCCAATTCTTGACCACCCTTTCTGTAAAGAAATTTTTCCTAATATCCAACCTAAACCTCCCCTGGCGCAGCTTAAGCCCATTTCCTCTCGTCCTATCGCTAACTACTAGGGAGAAGGGACCAACACCCACCTCACTACAACCTCCTTTCAGGCAGCTGTAGAGAGCCATAAGGTCTCCCCTCAGCCTCCTCTTCTCTAAGCTAAACAACCCCAGTTCCCTCAGCCGCTCCTCATAAGGCCTGTGCTCCAGACCCTTCACCAGCTTCGCTGCCCTTCTCTGAACACGCTCCAGCACCTCAATGTCTTTCTTGTAGTGAGGGGCCCAAAACTGGACACAGTATTCCAGGTGTGGCCTCACCAGCGCTGAGTACAGGGGCACAATCACCTCCCTGCTCCTGATGGCCACACTATTCCTGACACAAGCCAGGATGCTGTTGGCCTTCTTGGCCACCTGGGCACACTGCTGCCTCATGTTCAGCCGGCTGTCTACCAACACCCCCAGGTCCTTTTCTTAATGGTCAACACAATGGAGTGGGAGAAAATAGCAAAGGAGAAACATGAAAAAGGCAAATCACAGTATGCATGCACAGAGACAGACTAGTGCACCTACAGACAGAGATACAGCAATTCTTGCTCTAAGACCACTATGGAAGAAATTCTACAGGATTGTATTTATTTTGTATTTATTTTATTAGGATTATTCTACAGGATTGTATTTATCCGAACAAGTTATTAGTTACTGGAGCTTTGCTCTTGTGTAAGTTGCACACAGGAAGCACCATGCATAAAGCTTAGATCTGAGACTACGGGAAACTGAAGAGTTGCTTCTAAAATCTTCCCTGAAGTTAAAGAATGAATTATCACATTATTACAGCCTAGAAGTTCCAGTGTCATGTACAGAAACTTAAGAATAGATGAAGTTTCCCTAGAGAGCTGACAAAAATCTAATTAGCAGAGCTTGAGCTATCTCATATCAAGGAGAAGTTTGAAAGTCTTCATCTGTTAAGACTTGTGTCCTGCACTCACTCAGAACCAGAAGGGAATCATGAAGGGAACTTAGAATTGTGAGTAGGATTGCAGCAGAGAAGTTCATCAGCAGAAAGATCACATACATGTATACAACACCCAACCTCACATGCTTCAGGTTGTACAAGTCAATACAAATTCAAAGGGCAGGTAGAAGGGATTTCGAACAAACCCTGAAGCAGCTATTTTATTCAGACTAAGCCCACTACCTATCTCAAGTGTACAGATCAGCAAAAAACCGAATTTATTCTGGAAACCATACAACAGCTACATTGTGTAAAATATGTTAAGGCACTTAAGTATCAAGCTAAGGATAGGGGAATCACTGATATGTTATAAACTGTGAAGACATACAGCAATTCCTTGCAGTCTGATCTGTTTTTTTTTAAATACACTACCCATTTCTGGAGCACATACAAAGTTCAGTCAAACTTGTCTACAGTTAAGAATGATATTTAATAGATTATTTTTAGCAACCACCTTTCACCTTTCAGCCTTACTAATGTTTTGTGCCACTGCATTCACTACATCCAAAGCTGAAGTTAGGAGCTGGGAAAATATGACACCACCACTTACCAGAGTGATCTGCCATAGTTTTGCATTGCTATATTATATTTCTCAGTATCCTCAGAATTTTTCAGCAATGAAGTTGCCCTGAAAATAACCACAATTAAGAATAATTACCATCTGACTATAACGTGTATTTTGACAATAGTTCTCAGAGCAGAATGGACAAATGTTTTATGCAGAAGCTCTTCTATGCTAATTAAGCACAAACAAAGCTTATTTTACAGTTTTAATGCATCAGCAAACATGTTCACCAAACATGGTTTCCTTCACCACCTCCCCCTACCATCTGAAAAGAAGAGAGAAGAAAAAAACAAAACAAAGCCCAAACACCTCTATTAATTAGAATGGAGTAGAGAACAAAACTAAAAACAAGCTAACCAAAATTTCACTTAAATCCCATACAGTGAATTAGCTAAATGTCCTGCTAAGACACTCAAGCCTTGAAATGACTACTTCTCCAGTTCTGTGTTCTGCATTTCCAAATCTGATACAAGAACATCCCCACACCTCCCCTTACGGTACACTTAGCTGAACTGAGAAAGTAAGGTTTACTAAAGGAAAAGAAAAAACCCTTAAGTTTTTCAGTTGGTATATAGGAAAAGAGGTCAAGGAGCTTCTATCAGTAAACTTTTCAGTGTGTATAGTTTACCTCTCATAGGCATCTGCTGCCTGCCTTTTTAGATGCAGATACTCATTCAAATAACCAAGCATTGTGAAAGCAGATGCATCGTCTGGATTTCTTTCTGGAAAATCAGAATTGACAATGTAGGAGAACATGATCAGAAAGAGCTGTGAAAAAGCATTACAAACACATTGCTACACTGATGCTACAGTGTGTGCATATATACAAAACACTTTGCCAATTGCTTCTGTCAGTTACTCACTGGAATCATTTTGACAGGCTGCAGGCAAATAAAGAAGAAATACTAAAACCCACAACATGACATCAGGTTGACTCAAAAATGTTTAAAAGCTTATGACACAGCATTAATGCACTCAATACATTTTAAGCTTTTCAGCCTGCAGTGATTTGGGGTTTTTTGTAATGAAATAGGAAAGTATTCAGCTTGTATTGACTCTAGTAAAATACTAGTAGAATCTTATGGTTTATTTTTAATACTACAACTTTGAAATACTTATTAGTAGCTAAGGCACAGATTTGTCAGCTGTCATCTCACCTCAGACTTGTAACCTTTTTTCCCAGACTAGGAAGGATCTTGTAGGCCCCTCCTGCAGTCCATTTAGGAACAGGGATTTTGCAAAGAAATATTCTCACGTTTATCTCACTTTAAGTGCTTGCACCTTATTTTGTAGCTCTCAAAAATCAGCAACAGATTACTCATCAAGGGATTAATTTACAGTAATAGATGCAGATTTAAGAAAATCCACATTTGCCCTATCTACCTTCCAGGCCAGACATACACAAGCCTACCCCAACAGAGAGGCCACACTGGCTTGGAACCATGCCCGAGAACACGGTCCATCTCCTGCTGGAGGTTAACGCTATCATATGCTTGAGGTTATGGAGTTACACAGCACCCAGGACCAGGCTTCTGCCAAATGTCACGGTACAGGGGTAGAGGAGCTAGCATCTATCTGCACCTATGCATGCAGGCACACCCAAAAGAAGTCTGACAGCAAACACCTGATGAGAAGTGCAACAAGGCTCTAGTCCTTATTTTGATCAGTCTTTAAGACAAAATTTGCTGGAATGAGTACGAAAGCAGAACTCACGACTATTTCATCTTTGTGTAATAATAAAAATCAGTGGCCCGCTTACCCTGTTTTGATTACTTTACAGTTCAAAAGCCTCTCCCCAACCCATCCAGATCATTCTTTGCCAGAACCACTACAGGTGTATCCGTTCATTCTGACTGCATCTCTTACACTTGACAGGTTAGTGAGGCATTTAAATTACCCACCTGTATATTTGCTCAAGACCACCTGGGCTGCTGGAATAGCATTCATTTCAACAATGTTGTACAGATATAGTTCAGTGTTTCTGTTGCTTTCATCCTGCAGCGTTGAACATACCCAGTGGGCATAGCCTTTTGCTCCTTCAGTCTCAAGAAACAAACAAAAAACCCCAAAATAGGAGTCATTAAACCTGCTCAAGCAACAGTGGAATAATTAAAGATTATAATAACAATTCTGAGGTTTAAGGCAGAGTCTTGGCTAAAAATCTGCATCAGTGTTAAGCAGGAGAAGAAAACAGCAAACTGAATTATTCCACACACAATTTTAACTTGTCCTTTGGGCAAACAGAATTCTTACATTAACATATGACTTGCTGCACCACTAGAGTGATGACAGACAAAAAAAGCTATAAGAGAATGTGAAGTCCTCCACTTTCTTAGAACTCAGGGTACTGGCAATATCCTTGCTCTCTCCTAGAATAATTATAATTTCTGCCTTTGATCTCTGTCCAATTCTGTGGAACATCAAGAATCTTTTTTCACAACTTATGGAACTGATTTCTTGGACCATTGGGACTAAAGCATTTAATAAAGTAACTGCCTGCTATTCAGTGCCAGGACAGGCCAGGAACAACAACATGGAAGTCAGACAATCTCATCTGTAACGTGACTGTAACTGCTTCATCATGCAAGACATGCTTATTTTTTAAAAAATTGTATCACCTAAGTAGAGAGATTAGATACGCAGAAACTTCACGACAATAAATGTGTTATACTTACATGCATACTGAGTTCAGTGGTATGCCTGAAGAGATCCATTGTATCATAGCTGCCTACTGTCTCTGCAATAAGAGCCTACGGAGAAGCAAGAGTTGCTGCAGTCAGGTACTTTAAAAATTAGGACATTGACAAGAACCTCAGCACGCATTACGTCAGGCACACCTTAAGCACTGAACATGAAGACACCTTCTCTTCCTCATACTCTCCAAGAAACATTGGCTTGAGGACTAAAATGAACACAATGAAAGGGAGCACAAGCAGTTCCCACTCTATCAGCACTTGAAACTTAGAAGTCTTCTGCTGCTATTTTACATTCTTCAGGACAAAGACTGTACATGTTAGCACAACTTATAACAACACCTGACAGGAGCTGAATTTCGACAAGTGATGGTGCTAGTTCTTCCCTAGAATCCAGTTTCAATTAGATACTATTAGCAGGTCAGCAACATGGGATTACAAAGTGCACCTAGAGTGATCATAGAAGTATGAGTCACAAGCATTCCTACTATTCATGGATGGCCTAGATACCAGTGGGAGCACAGCCAACCCTCAGTGGTAGGGGAAGGGACCTCCCAAGACATAACTGCTTTTGTCCCAGGTACATTAGAGACGTATTCTTTCTAACAGTGATGTTAGAAGGGAGGGGCTGAGAAGACAGTTAAGCAGTGCCATATAAAGAGCTAGAGGTACAGCTGAAATAACTAGCACCTTATGAAGATGGTGCTTTGTTGACAATGCTCAGTAAAAAGCCTCAGAGGACAGTGATTGTTTTTTCAATAGCTAGTTTCTTATAGAATTCACAACATCAGCCAGAAAAACATTACATAAAGATATCTGATAAATGTAGCTTCCATTGTATTAGCACTATGGAAACAAAGAGTCCCATCCACCCTCAGGGGAAGTAGAAGCTCCCTTTACTTAAAACATTTAATTTTCAGGAACATGCTTAAGTGCCAATTATTATGATAGAGTCCAAGTCCTCTGACTAACAACTGGTTTTGGCACACAGTATTATGACTTTTTGTCATCTTACCTGCCCAATCCAACACAATAAGTAAGAAGGCTCCAGAGACTGGGCTACCTTGAAGGCTTCATGAGCTTGCTGTAGAACCAAAGACAACAGTGCTATTGTACTGTCTGGTATGGTAACAGAGCACTTTTGAGCATACGGGTATTGACATGCAGTAGTATTGGAAGAGATTTCATAGACAAAATTACATCACTACTAAATACATCTACTGTGCCATAAAGAACAATGCATTGCCTAGAGAAATAAACCAGTTTAGTCTTATCTTGTAAAGATTTTTTTTTTTTTTAAGATCAAAGTTCCCCTCCCTTCCAAGTATATTTCCTTCTTAAAACAGTTCAGCAGCTAGATTACCTCTCAGAACAATTAATATTTTAAAATCCGACTCTTGCAGGATCCAGTTTTAGAAATTTGCGTTTCCTTCATGCAAACAGTTAAACAAATACATTTTCAAAATGGTAAAACCAATTACCACCCACAAATTATCTTTTCTCTATGGATTGCTTATGCCGCAACATGGCATAAGGTGGACAAAGTCTTAGCATTAGTAGTCTTAGCAGTAAGCAGTCTGCAGTATCAAGTTATTTTTATTAAGAATAATTCGGACCATCACATTTCCAATTAAACACAATTTCTGTAATTCTGACCAGCAAATAGGACAGGATGTAGTTTTAGCTGCATGAGAACTCTGGACTTCACTTAAGATGTACTCTAATTTTTCTCCAGAGAAGCTCTGAAGGTTAGACAGAATTACAGTAAATCATGACATGCTGATGAGCAGAAAGTAGCTACCTATAGGAAACTTGAACTCAAAGTTCAGTTTATGACTTAGAGTTAAGAAGAGTTCTTGGTCAAACCTGGTGTGTATTGGTTTGATTAACTACTTCTCAGTCCTTCCAAATACTTTTCATTCCATCCAGTTGCTTGGAAAGCAACCTCACCTATTCAGAAGTTAATTTATCCCCTCCAGAACAAATATTTAATTCATTTGCATGCTTCAAGTAAGGTACAGGTGCCACTTTTATTTCATTCAAAGGAAGTACGTTTCTTCTATCTGAGAGGGATGTTCTTCACTGTTTGCCCACAATCCCGCCCCCATACACTCCCTTTAAACAAAAAAAAAAAGGAAACTATATTTAAGGATGGGAAAGAGTTACCTCAATGTTTCCAGTTGCCAGATACAAAACCCCCAAGTTGGTCCAGGCAACAACATTCTAGACAGAACAAATAAAGTTAAAACCAGTGTATTATTACTATATTCAAAAATAACACTGCATCAGGGGAAAAAAGTTTTAAATGCCCACTTGAAACAGATGGCAGCTGCCTACAGCACTTACAATTTGCTCAGCTTGAACAGATTTGATAAACGAATGTTGAGCAAGAGCATAATTCCCAATAGCTGCAGGGGGAAAAAAGAAAAAAGGAGAGCTAGATCTAACTGAATTTCATAAACACCATTAGTCAAGTTGCCTTCTAATTTAGGCTATTATGGAGCTAGGGGTTTTGCTGAAGACTTACCACTACAGGAAGCAACTACACCAAGTGCATTCCAATAAAGATGATTTTTGCTGTCAAGCCTCACAGCTTTTTTGAGACACTGGAAGAAAATCAAATGTGGATTATATCACTAGAAGAGCAAAAATTAAGACTTTATGTACTTACTTATTCAGAGATGTAGGTTTTATTGAAGACAGAGAGAGTATGCAGACAAGCACCAACACCAATTTAAATTTTAAAAAATGTAACATGATAAACAGGCAATACCTGTAAAGACTTCTCTAGCAGTTCACTAATCTCATTCATGTCAGTGCCCACTGCAGTGAGGTGCTCTGCTTGTCGATAATAATTTATTCCAAGATCACACCATATGCTAGGCAAAGGCATCAGTTTTAAAGCTCTGCCGTAACACCTACAGAAACATGAATCACAGAAGCATTATTCCAAGCCTCTCTACATGAAGAGCAGAAAGCTGAAAAAACATTCAATAGAGTGCTTAAAAACCTAAACCAAGCAAACATGCATAAATACAAACAAAACCAGACAAGAATGGAAAGCAAACAACAACTAACCCATTTTCACTCAGACAGTTATATTCACAGAATCTATCCTGGTCTAAAGGCAGTCTGTAGTGCCCACCACTTGTGAAGCCACAGATGTGCGTTAAATCAAAGTTGTGTCAGTTGCAATATGCATGTTTTTACTTAAAACAAACATCAGTCATTTTTACAGTTAATAAGACTTGCTCTAGGCAGTAGGTAACTTCACATATCATGGCTGAGATTTACTAAGCAGCTGCCTTTCCTGCCTTACACATCCTACTGCACAAAGCTCAGAGACAGTCACAGAAGAGGCTACAGAAATACTACAGATATCTTCTACCATCATCAGCTTCCAGGGCCAGAAACAAGAAACTCCCTCTTCCAATGTACTCTAGACCCTATATCTAGGGCAAGAATTAATGACATTTTTATAAGAAAGAAGTACAGACAGAAAGCTTACAGTGTTTTATCTTGGACTTTAGTAGTCCTGGGAGAATTAGTTAGCAACTACTGCAATAACTCCATTTAAAGAGGCACAATTTGTTGAATGACAGGCAGTATGTAGCCACGCTCTGGAGACAGAAACAAGAAGAGCAGGTGCTAGATGAAGTGTTGACAGCCACTATGGCTAATCCAGCAAAATTATTCTAAAATGAGCAGTGTAATTTCAAAAAAGCGTGAGACGCTATTTACCACCTCATTAATCTTTGCTCAATATGCAGGTGTCGACAGATTAGCATGTCTTTCATTTTCTAGAAATGAAATAGTCTAGAATACTTCAAACACTATAGAGTCTCAAGCTGCATAGAAGCTCTTGATAATAAAAAATGATTACCTTCCTCCCAGTCTGAGCAGTTCACTTTTCTTCAGTATCTGTTTGCCTGCATTTTTACCCAGAAGGGATCCTAGAACTTGAACATTCACTTTGGCTGGTGAAATAACATGCACACTAGTACACGTATCTCCAAGCAGTTTCCAGAGGCAAGATACATCAGGACGGTGCTTTGTAGCCCTGTAATTAATGATACAGAAAACCCGCACAACACCCATTCAGACACTTCAATACCCTTTTCTGAAAGAAAGTTCACCACTTTGAAGAGTGGCACAAACTCAAATGTAATTAATCAATGAGCTGGTTTGGTTTTTTTAAATTCAGTTTTCTTCCTATTCAAGCTATAGGTCTAAAAGGCCAAAAATAACCAAAAAAAGGAGAATCTACAAAATGACAATGTATCCCAACTTTGTTGGGACTGAATCAGTTCTGCAAATTAGCCATTATCTATCAACACGTCAGCTGACTACCCTCACTTTTGCATTTCAGAGCACTGTCATGTTACATTACAAGACATGACTCATCTGCAGAAACCTGATGGACCTTCTCCTGTAACAGCAGCTATCCCAACATTTAGGACACTAAAGCATTTTGTATGAAATGCAAAACAAAAAGATTGAGGGAGGGAAGGAACAATCTCCTCTCATCCACCATTTTTGGTAGAAATCCCCTCTTCCCAGCCCCATATATACAGGGAGACAGCTAGAGAGAACTGTGTGTCATTTCACACTTGTGTTACAATCAAATGAGTCTGTATCTTTAAACAGAAAAACCAAAATTCTGTCATTACCATTCATTTAAGCAGCTAAAGTCCAGAATGCATTATTCAAACCATTTTCAATAAGCATATTCTTACTTCTAGATTAGAAGCCTGGTCTATTCGATTTATTTTAACTGAAAATCCTCAAACACTTAACACCTATTCTCCTGCCTGTCAACCCAGAATCCTAGTGGAAATTAAATAACTGAATATTTAGTACTAACCTTGTAAAAAATTCAAGAGCCTGCTCTATGTAATCCACAGCCTTCCTATCAAGATAGTTATCAAGGGCTGATCTTCCCAGCATGAGATAGCACTCACCAAGTCCTGAAAACAAGAGAAAATATCTGCTATCAAAAAAGATACTTTTACAATATGCTTGATAAAGGAGGTAGGGTGGGAGGGCAGAAGCCTGCTCAGTGTTCTGCTTGATATAGAAACTCACACCCTGCACATGCTATGCCAAAATCAAAAGACCCACAACGCTCACAACAGAGACTTTGCTTTTAACCTACCTTGTCAAGTCTGAACTGTAACCTGACTATTATAATAAACCTAATTAAATATAAAAAACCACAGCATTTAACCTTTGGGTTTGTCCTCAAATATTAACTAAAGCCCAGCTGAGAAATCTGCTCTGCATTGGTAAGTCTTTGACAAATACACGAACTTTCAGTTCACACAAATCAAAAATCATTGCCAAAACACAAAAAGAAGAATGAATGTCAAGGTAGGCAACAGGCAAAGTCCTCTTTGAAGAAGGCTTGAAATCAACATTATTTAATCCTATTTATGTAAGAATTTACTTCATATGGAAATAAATCCATCTCTTAAAAAGGAACTGCATCTAATGCCACAATTTCTAGCATTTTGGAACCAACACGGTAACTGCTTGGTTTATACTCTTGCTGGCACCAGCAGCGATTCTGCCTGGCAGTAGCACTCCCATAAACCACGATTTAAGAGCTCTTCAGATGTTTGCAGGCTACTAGACAGGAGCTTTCATGCAGGGGATCACAGTGCTCTACATACCGCAAATCCAACCCTATCCTTCCATGCAGGAAAACCTCAATACACCAAGAACCTCTCCACAAGACCGAAGCACTACAGTGTGTAGAGGGAGAAAGAGTTAACGCTTTCAAATTCGGACATACTACCTTTCAGTGCAGGCACATAGTCTTCTGTCTTCTTTAAGATTTGTTGATAGGTAGCTATAGCATTTTCGTATTTGCCTAGAATCTGCTCAACTGCTGCAGCTCTGTAAATGCTGTATACGAGCTCTGGGTTCAGCTCGCTTGCTTTCCTGAAGGATTTTAGAGCTGTGGAATAGCTACCTCTGCTCAAGTAAGCCTCCCCTAGAGACTCCCAGCAGTTGGAATCCTTTGGATCAGCCCTGAGGGCTGCCTGCAAACTGAAGATATAAAGGTATAAATTTATTTAAATAAAAGGTGACACAAGTTAACATAAACAAATTATTTCCTCACATTGTATATTCTCAGGACACAAACGCACAATTATACAGGACTTTTAAACACAGCGTAGTAATGCTTTCATCTTCAGAGGACATTATACAAGTTTAGACATTGTACCTAATCTTGGCTCATTATTCAGTGCTATACCGTGCTTGTCTATGACAAGCCTGTCACCAGTCTTCTTAGAGCAGTATGCTGCTATGCCGAAAAGACTACGTTTTGCTAATTCTGGAACTGAAGATAGACACAGCTTGCTCAGACCCACTTCCCATTGTTTAGTACAAGCCACCCTATAATCAGCCAACTTATTTGCAAAACTTGCTAAGATCAAAGACTGTTTTATTGGGATTTATAGAAAATGGCTTAAACCAACCACTAGTTATCTTACTCTGCCACTGCTTGTGACGGCTGACCAGTTCTCAGGTAGTAAAGTCCACGATGAAGCCAGGCCCATTTTGCTGTACCAGTACTCGCTTTTTCAGTTACCTCATTCAGAATCGACAGAGCAGTGTCCTAACAAAACACCAACAATGCCAGGTTAGTAAACATAGATATGTGTAAAGAACAAAGTTCTTGTTGAAGAGGAATACTCCTAATCCAGCAAACCATTAAACTGTCTAATCTGTTAATTACTGTAATGAAGCAATGTTACAAGGGCTCTTTAAAGCTGGCAGGCTGAGTGGCAGATTAGAGGAGGAAATTACCACATCTGAAGACGTGATTATTTCTTATGTACCTGTCTGTGCAAATAGACAGTAGCTTCCTGCAGTTTTGTAGAGACTTTTGTTTTTTTTTTAAAAACTAGAGAAGGATACAAGTATTTGCAGCAAGTCAGACACTTAGACTTACTTTCCAGATATTCCAATGGAGTCTGTCAAGGTATGGGTTACACTTGCTCTGTAATTATCACACACTTTTTATACATTGCTACATAAGAAATATTTTTTAAAATGTTCTGATGACTTTGCATGCTTTTCCTGAAAGGAGCAAGGTGGAGATGGAGAAAAGAAGTGGTACAAGTTAAATATGAAAAGAAAACTAACTTTCTCTTCATGTTTCCTAGTGAAAAAATCCTTCACCTAAATCACACGTGTGACGACTACAATGTCATGCTTGGTTCCCCTTCCCTTCTCCCCACATAGATTTAATTTGGAATTGAAGCATAAAACTGAAGCAGGTCCAACTATGAAAACTGCTAAGCAATGACAGAACATCTGTTTTCAGATCTTATTCTCAAATACAGAGGAAACCTGAAGCGATTCCTCAAAGAGCAGGATTAACAGAAAAAAAAACCAGCAGTAATCCAAAGCCCTGAATGTACAATACCATGTCTCCAAGTTCCACGCTTATGTCTACAGCTGCTGTTCCAGATTCTTCATCAGTTCCATCCAGTTCAAAAGCCTTTTTATAGCAACCACGAGCTCTACTTTTGTCCCCAGCAATGTCTCTGTAGTAGTTACCTAAATAACAAAAGACACTTCCCAAGTAGCTGTCCAATTTTGCAGCCTATAAGGAAATATGAACACAATATAAGACAGCATTTTGAAGGATTATACTGATGATACAGCTGGTCCAGTGATAACTACTTGCTCAATCTCTGTTTATTAACTTACTTAAGCTCCTTCTGTGATATATCTGAGTAGTCAAACTTTATTTTAAGATTTCAGAGATTAATGGAGCTTTAAATATTCGCAGAATCTGCTACAAACCTCATGACACAAAGCATTTTGTACATGAAGAAATAACAAGCTAGTTATGCTAGGAGAAAACAATTCCTTACTACATCCCATCATTTTCATCTCCTACTCAATTTCAACCATTATGCTCATACTCTTACCTTCTTACATCACAATTAACTCTAGCCTTTTCTAAAGTTTAAGTTCCTTTTTAGATACACTTGGCAGATTTGTTTATACTTAAGAAACCCACAGCCCCCAAGCAGCAGAAAGCAGCTTTGACAATAATAATAATAATAATAATAATAATAATAATAATAATAATAATAAGCAGCTCACATAAAACGGTTTAGAACTAAAAGTATTCTTCACTTCAACTACATTCTGCAGTACACTCTGCTGTTATTGAAGTGTAAACCAGTAGGCAATGATTTGAGTTGCCAACACCTGTCATGAAGCTACATGGTGAGTTTACAATGTTTAGGATCTTATTTTGAATATTTCCAAGTTCCCAATAAAGATGTCAGACTAAATCTTTTGGATTCACATTCTTACCCATGTTCAGAGAAAAAGCCACAATCACCAAAACCCCAAAGATCAGGAAAAGTATATAAATTGTGAGGTTTTGCACACTAACTTTGTTGGACAGACACTGAAACTCTAACACCACTCATCTTTTTCCCTTCCTCACTTTTTTTCCAATTTGAATTTTGCCCTCCCCATTTTACAATGTCTTCAAAGACCTGTGCTGGTTATCTAGAGGCCTTGACTTCACAGCCCTCAAGGAGAGAAGATTGAGAGAATCACCGCTACGTTTGGCTAAATCAAAGGCCTCAAGAATTAGGTGAAAAGAAGAAAACAAAAGCAGGGAGATTCCAGGCAACTGCACAGCTCTGTGCAATGCATTTTTGCACAGCTGAACTTGGTTTACAGGCTCTGAAGGCTTGTAAATGGTAACAAGCAGAATGTTCAAGTCTGTCACTCCAGTCACCCTATTTTCCAGATTCGGTTTCTGATACAGGAAAACATTAATTCTACATGAATAGTTAAAGCTGCCTTTACCTTCAAGAACTGAGTGAGTGCTTTTCCCTTGTCTTTTTTTGTCTCATCACTCATGAACCAGTACGTGAGCCCCAGGTACTGATGATACTCTGCAGTTTCAGCCTTTTTTCCAATAGCATTTAGAAAACTAAATAAAACGAACAGAGGTCAGATCAGACAAACTCTCAAAAAGTGCAAAACACTATGTTCGACTCTCCCCCCACATTTCCCTGTTAGAGGAAAGAAAAAAACCATAAATCTACCTTCTTTCCGCCTGTTCATAGTTCTTTTGGGAATAATGGATGAAACCCTCTAGAGCATGGGACTCAGCCAGATTAGGGTGGGACAACAGAAGCTCTTGTGAGATCTGCAAAAGGATGTCATTCTTCCCTAGTTATTTCCTCTATGAAACCAAGAATTCTACTTAGCTTACAGGAATGACAATACAGCACTGACCTTGGAAGCCTGATCCATTAAACCTCTGTTTAGGTAAGCCCGACCTCTGATAGCTAGAACCACTGGATCACTGCTTGCATCCACAATCTAGAAAACCAAGTAATAGACATGACCAAGTTATTCTCTCCCCAGATTAAGAAATCCACGCATGGTGTCAAAAGCAGGCAGACTGCATAAAGTTAAAGACAAGAAAACTTTTAGACAGAATACTCTTGAGAAGCCTTAGATAGAATAATTTTAACAGAGAACAGGCAGAAGATTGCAGAGAGCAAGGACAAAGGTACAGAAGTCCCAACAGCAAAGAAGTAGTGTACGGGAAACTGTGAGGCAATAAAGTGGGGAAGCAACTTCTGCTTAAAGCTTAACTATTCAATCTTGAAGTAATAGGTTCTTGTTCATGACTAATGACAAGTGAATGAAGGACATGGGGAGTAGGATTCTAACAATAAATCAAATTAAGATGAACATCAGCCATAGAACTAGCAAGAACCCAGCAGCACTGAGCAAGACCAGACAAGGTCAAAAGTCACAGCTTCTAAAATCAAAACTGTGAGTGAAAAAGAGCTGTAGCAAAGCCTAAAAAGAGAAAGAAGGAGTGTCTGGACTACACAATAGTTGGTAGGAGTTGTCTAAACCACACAGAACGTAAAAAGGAGGCAAGGGGAGAAATAAACAGCTTGAGTTTTTAGGACCAAAAGATGAGAGCACTTCTTAAAATAAAAAAATACATACATTTTAGTCAATGAAAATACCTGCTCAAGTGCTTTAATGGCTTCTTCTGCAGCATCAGCATCAGCTATTTTAATCAAAGCCTCTGCTTTCAACTGAAGGATAAGGTTCTTCCACCGAAGACTAGGACCCTCAGGAGTTCCAAGAACCTCCAGAGCTGTTGACAAGAGAAAAGTTTCATCAAGTAAAAACAGAAAAAGGGACTACAAATAGCACCACTATTCCCATTTTTTTTAACTTGTTAATTACAATTTTTCAGTCTAATAGAGCACCACTTAATAAAACAATTTTTTGACTGCTCTCCCCCATGTTGAAGAAACTGTTCTGTAAAATTTCTATCCATTCAAGTTTAAAAGTTAAAGCAGTTTTAGAAAGGTCCTCTCAGACATGGGGAGACCGACTGCTTTCTAGCTGCTGGCCTTATAAATGTAATGCTACATTTTTCCGATCAATGACCTTTCAATAAACAAGGTGTTTCACACTTTAGTGTTTAAAGAAAAAAATATTACTGAAACCAGGGATTTAAGTCTGTGCCTGTGCAAAAGTAACTTTGTACCTTTCTACACAGTAGCGATTACTTCTCCAATACACAGTATAATCTCAGCTCACAGAATGAGGCCATGTCTGTTGAGCTTCAGCAATTCTCCAAAGGCAAGAACTTTCTGAATAACTCAATTAACTATATTTATTTTCATATATGATGAACCTTTGTCTGACTTGATACAGGCAGTAAGACAGGCCAAGCATAAAGCAATGCCTCCCCAGAATTCTCCTGCTTTCCACATATTCTTTGGACTCAAGGAAACTTTTTGCAACAACAGCATCTTTTAGCATGGCACAACAGCTTAACTTACACCTTGCACTGAGAAACAAAACTTATTTTGTTCATTCTGAGCCTGCCAGCTTCTAGTTTCATCTGTTACTAGACCTCACACAGGAAAACGAAACACTTGATCTTTGTCTTCCACATCACTTGCAATGTCACAGTGTCCTGGTTTCGGCTGGGATAGAGTTAATTTTCTTCCTAGTAGCAGGCATAGTGCTGTGGTTTGGATTTAGTAGGAGAAGAATGTTGATAACACACTGATGTTTTTAGTTGTTGCTAAGTACTGCTTATGCTAGTCAAGGACTTTTTCAGCTTCCCATGCTCTGCCAGGCGCACAAGAAACTGGGAGTGGGCACAGCCAGAATAGTTGATCCAAACTGCCCAAAGGGCTATTCCATACCATATGACATCATGCCCAGTATAGAAACTGGGGGGGGGGGGGGGTGGCCAGGGAGCAGTGATCGCTGCTCGGGAACTGTCTGGGTATCGGTCGGCGGGTGGTGAGCAATTGCATTGTGCATCACTTGCTTCATGTATCATTATTATTATTATACTGTTACTATTAGCATTACTATTTTACTTTATTTCAATTATTAAACTGTTCTTATCTCAACCCAGGAGTGTTTCTCACTCTTACTCCTCTGATTCTCTCCCCCATCCCATCGGGGCAGGGGGAGTGAGCGAGCAGCTACGTGGTGCTTAGTTGCTGGCTGGGGCTAAACCACGACACACAGATTTCAAAATCATCTCTTCTCCAGGCTGGAAAAGGACTTTACAGGCTATTACTTGTTCTCATATGCTGCATCTTCCATACATTTGATCAACCTTATTACTAGTCTATTAACTACTGCTATAATTTTCTTTTCGAGAAGGGGTGGATAGGTACCACGACTGCACAGAGATTTCACCATGTTGCTAAAGTTCTTAAATCAACTGCATGCTGGTGCTCTGTTTCACTACCCATTCCCTTCCCTGTAATTCCTAATATTTGACTTGCCTGTAAAGCATAGAAGGGGAAAGAAACAGTCCTGTTTTTTCATACAAAATGAGGACCTTCAACAAGACTGTAGGACAGCTTTGTGAGAACATTTCTTCCCACAACTAATGATTTTGCATTTAAGACTACAGAATTTTATTCGTGATTTTAACACCTAGTTACCCACTCTGGTAATCTCCTTTCAGAGTTTTGTGGTCTTTGAACAGCACCAAACTTCATAACCTCATTACTCAACATTCATAAAGCACTAGAAAAGAGGATGAGCAATACAGGTATCGGTGAAAATGCCAGGGACACCTCCTTCCAGCCTGAAAGCAGATGTTATTACTATACTGTGCTCTAGCTTTTAGCTTAATTTAAAACTGACAAAAACCAGTCAATGTCACAACTCTACTTCTTAACCCAAGGCTGCTTAGTTTCCTTAACAGTCTTGTAAGAGATCATACCAATTACCACCTGGAAATCAGAGAAGACTGTATCACATCTCCCTTAGCTATGCACTCGTAAACTACCTCAAGGAGTTCTAAAAAAATTCCTTTACAAAAGCCATACTGTCTATCCCCCAGAATAATTTTTGTACATAAATTCCCTATCTCCATTCTTTCAGTTTTAACTAATTCAACCACTGAACATATCAGACTTGTCGGTGGTTTCCCTGATCTTTCCTAGAATCCTTTCTAAAAGTTAGGGTCATGCTATCTGCCTCCAAGCATTTGGTTGCCAAGACAGTTTAAGCAAGCAATCACATAAACCCCTTAGTACTTCAGCAATTTCATTTCCATGTTCCTCAGTCAATTCCTAGGTTGGTATCTCATAGTTCTTTAATGCTAATTTTTCTTGTCTTGTTTTATAGCAACTTCTATTAATGCTGCCATCACAGAGAAGTTGTTTGATGAATCCCCTGAAAAGAAGGGTCATGGTTTAGAATTCACCCTGAGCTCTTCCTCTCTGAACACAGATGGGAAAAGAATCACCTCATTTTCATTCTTTCTGCAACAAATTTCTTTTTGACTACTCTGTTCTGTTTTCAGCATTTCTTCCGTGCAAATGTATAGGCCTTCTGAATCTGCCTCACTGGCAAGTACTTCCCCTTGCTTTTAATAATTTCCCATGACTGCATACATAGCCAGGTCTGCATACTTTCACCTCTTCAAGTCTTTCTTAAGAAGTCTTTCGTTGCATTTGTCCCTATCAGAAAAAAGTTCACTTTGGCTGCCGCTTAATTTATAACCATCAGACAACGGCTCTATTCAGATTACATGTGCATCACTAGACCATAAATACTGCCCTCATTCCCAGCTAGCATGGATGAAGAATTACACTCAGTGAGGTTTCTTAAGATGCAGTGGTACTGCACAACATTTCTGCATTTTACATTAACTTCATTAAAATCTTACCTTTTAAGTCTAAATATGAAGTCTACCAGACTAAAAATTTGTGACACCTACACTTGTCATTTCAGGCAATCATCTGCTGTTTGGTGGAGTTGGTCAAACACTAGCTGAAGCAGCACATCAGAACATGCAAAACTCCTAAATATTAACCATCAGACAGCTTTCTGGTTCTGATTAGCCAAGTGTTTTCTCTTTTCCTGAGACTAAGCAGCACAAGGTACTTTTCAGCTGTCACAAATCAAGAGGAGCAGGGGATGCCAGCACAAGCCGTGAGACTACACAAAACAAAGGACTATGACTGCTGCTAATTCAGACCTACCATGCAGAGCCCACATTGGCTGGACTACATACAGTGGCATACCCCTCCATTTGCTCTTTCAATTAGCGGGCAGTTACCTTGATTGCAGGACAGGACAGCATCCCCGTGTTTGTGAATTTTCATCTGTGCCTCTGCCAAATAATGCCATGCTGCTGGACACTGGCTAGTCTTCTGCAAACCTAATGAAAGAAGAGTTTAAAAAAGGCACTAAAAAAAGTTGCTTAGGGCTGCAAAGACACTGTAGCTGGCAGATGTTATATTGCCACATACCATCAAATACATATTATCAATCAGATAATAAGACTTGCAGATAATTTTTTATTTGAGTCTTATTTTAAACTGTTTTAGACATACAGGCCTCCATGCAGTAAGGCAAAGACTAAGAAGCACGTAAGCTTCTGTTAGGCTTAATTTTGCATATAACATCACATACACAGAAAAGAAAAAGGGGAAAAAGTGAGGAAATACACAACACTGGCTTAAGGTGCACCTCTGGTTCAAAAAGAAAAAAATCCTTCACTTTGATCAGATATTAACAGAAGCAGCCTGCAGACCACTTTATAAAGTTTTTCTTAGAAACTGGAGAAGGCCTACAGAACTTCAAGACAGCAAAAAAAATGATGGCAAGTGTTCACTGAAATTTCCTGATAAACTTGGCTAAAGATTCAGTAATAAAACTGAATTTTGAGTCTTCTGAGATACATACACATATATATATTACTACTAAATAATGCCTTGAAGCTTCAGTGCCTAAAATGCAAACACTTGGCTTACTGGGAAAGACATCATTTCCAAGCTTTAGACATTTCTGCTGATATCAAGAGCCTTGTCCTTTGCATTCTCCCGTTCATGAGCAGAGTATTACATGTAAAAGTAAAAATAAATAAATGAAATTATTTGGGAGATGTATCTTTTGTCAAAAACAGGGTGTGTGTTTTGTCAAACCCTCCAATGGCCATTTATTAAGCCAGAAGAATTTGCCTTCCATGGAAGACTTTTTCCCCTTAAGCACCTCAGATTTTTATTTCAGATTTTAGGCAAGACGTGTTATTTTACTGTGGGTAAGCTACTGCAGAATATTGTGGAATATTCCAAAATCTGATTTCAGAAACAATCTTTTTCTAAACCTGGGTGAAAGGATGCAGGATATCACAGCATAGCCTGACTGACTCTTGATTGCTTAGATCCCAAATGCATATTTACCCAGCTTTCTCAGTAAGCAGTTTTGAATTATCCATGGCCAGCACAGTGAGAGTGGAGAGTGCTAATCTCCCAGTAGTATACTTTTGAAT
Source organism: Pelecanus crispus (assembly GCF_030463565.1). Classification (NCBI taxonomy): domain Eukaryota; kingdom Metazoa; phylum Chordata; class Aves; order Pelecaniformes; family Pelecanidae; genus Pelecanus; species Pelecanus crispus. The sequence goes on from NC_134676.1 coordinate 85,010,786, forward strand.
AATTTTCAAGGAGCTTTTCCATTTCAATACAAGCAAAATAATTACAGATTAGTAAGCCAACTCTTCACCAATTCTGGCAACTGTAAAAAAAAATCCTCCGATATTTCTTTTCAGATACCCAATATAAGTGTTTACCCAATGTAAGTGTTAAAGAGGTCTTAAAATCATGTAACTTTAAAGGGAAGTCATTTTTGTTCGGGTATAGAAATGCAGTGACTAGATTAGAATAGCTGCATTATATTTTACTTTATAAATTCCACATTCCTTCATTAACTGCTGTTGCTGTATTTTCTGCTTCATCTAGGTATTTCCCCAATAAGAGTCAGACTGAAAAAAAGTTTAAACTTGATCACACTAAAATACTACAGAGCTGACTATAATAGCAATGACAGACTTCAGAGATTTTATACCTTAAGCTATATTTAAAAAAAATTCAATCTCCAGTCAGAGAAAGCATTCAGTATTCTTTTAAAATCTAGCTGGTCTTAGAACTGACAAAGTACTATGCAAGTATAAGATTCCCAAAATATCCACCATAAACTAGCTGGTGTTCAAGTGATAGAGTACTTATACCTCATATTACACAGTTACCTTCAGTAAGACTCTTAACAGCCTCCTTGTATTTCTTTTCTTGGAGGCATCTTACACCAAAACCAATGATGCCTGGACCACTGCTTGCGTCCATCTCCAAAAGCCTAGAAAAACAGTGCAAGGCTTCTTCTGACAAAGTACCTAGTTTCAGAAAAAGAAATATTTTATGGAATTTTATGGAAAAAAAATGCAGCAGGATACCTTATCTACATAAATACGACCCTTACCCTTTGAGCTCAAAGTAATGTATTTATTAACAGATTTTTTTTCCAAAGGTACTACATACTTACCACCCTCCACCCCTAAAATCAAACTAAGCAGTAATCTAAATAACCCAGTACCACCAAACACAATAAACTGTCAGTTTGAAACCTGAATTTTTAACCACTCATGTTAAATTAGTACAGGTGTACTTCCTTTATTAATAGAAACTAATTCCTTCATATGCTTTTCATGTAAGCCCAGCTGAATGCCCACATGTCAGTATCTGCCTCAAACAAATCAAAATAATTTTGTTCCAGAGTAGGCCTTGTGTACCTACAAATTTGCTGTGGTGAGCTTGCTGAAACTGTCTCACTGTCAAACCACGTAATTTGATGTCTTGGCTTAATTTTAACTGATGCCACTAACCTTTTACACTTATGTTTAGCTGTGATTGCAGACTTGGCAGTTCTTGCTTAAAGCAACTGTTGTGACTTGCATCAACAGTCTCTGAACTACTGTTTTCTTTAAAAAAATTATGGACTCAGTTGACATAAAGATTGACTTTGATTTGCATTTTAGAAAGGTGACTAATAATGCATCTGAGTTACAAGCCCGCAAGTTTGGGGCATGAAGGACTATGACACCTTTGGAATGCCTCAGATATAAATAGCCTTACTAAAACCTAAGCATCATCTTCTTCATACCAGGACGGCTGTGGGATGGTGAGATGTTGTTAGAGCATTGGTATATAAGAACTGTGCCAGCCAGATGCTCCTTTTCCTTTGGAAATTAGTTTCTGCATGTTTCTCCAAACTGTAAAGCATTCTCAAGTGGAAATGAGAGTCTGGGCCTCATTTGTCTTCAACCTTTCAAATCAAAGTGAAAAACTCTCTCTTGTTTTATGTTGCTACAGTATTCCATGAAGCCTACCTTCAAAACTGGAAAAGGCATTCTTCTACCTAAGCTGAAAGTTATTTCTCTTTATATAAACCAGAGGGGTTTTCTTCCTGATTTTCTTTCCTTGTTTTAAAAAGAAATAAAATCACCTTCTGATGCCTTAAATGATAAAATGAAAGACCAAAATTTGGTAATCTTTGAAAATGCTGAGAAAGTGTCCAACAGTACCACAATAATGTTTAGTGAACTACTGAAAATAGCAGTTGTATACCTTCAGATCGCTGCAGTACTGAACGTACCGTGTTTGGGTTTTTTTTCCTCAGAGATTCTCCTTTTCTACTTTGGACATGTATCTAGACAGATCTGTTTATTCCCTATTCACCAGGCATTCTTTTGAAGAAAGTTTCACAAATATGTTTGTTTTTTTCACCAAGAGAGATTTTCTCTGTCAAGAATAGCCTAAGTGTAGCCCATCCTCAGCCTTAGTGCACTGGTTAACTTTCTCCATTCCCTCTTCTAGGCTTAAGAAGCTAACCTTCATTTATCTGGAGAGGCTGCTTTTGAGTTGTGTAAAACATTCTTTCTTTGTGACTTTGTACATTGCCAGAGTTGGACTTAACTTGCAGAAGATTTTAGCCAATTTACAGTCACCACTCAGTTACAGAGCTAGGAAATAGCAAGGCATAGGACCAAACGCTTTTCATTTCCAAACAAGCAGAAATATAACATAAAAGTAAATAGGGTACTTGTATTGGGTTGTGAAGGGTAAAAACTTGTAAAGAGACTGTCACAAAACTAACTATAAAAGAAGTCTTTTAAACCCCCAAAATTTCCAACTCCATCCTACTCACCTGATTGAATAAAGTGTAAGCAAAGTACTTCTAAAGGATAACTCACAGTAGGATACAAAGCCATCATATCATTACAGGCCTTTTCCAACCTAGCTGTTTCATGAGGAAACTTGAAAGGAAAAAACCAAATAGTTATTTATGTGAATTATCAGGTGTGGAATATTACATCTATTCACTGATGAAGACAGATTAACATAACCTTACTTTTGACAAGCACTGAATAAAGTCCTTGTAGAGATTTTGGTGATCTTCACCAGGAACAGTGTCAGCAGAGTTCACCGCATGTTCAAATGCAGTCAAAAGCTGAAATAAGAAATAATTAGGAGTGCAACAAGCAATGACAGTAGGAAAATGTCATCTTCATTGAACAGAATATTTCAGTTGGAAGGGACCTACAGCAACCATCTAGTCCAACTGCCTGACCATTTCAGGGCTGGCCAAAAGATAAAGCCTGTTATTAAGGGCATTGTCTAAATGCCTCTTAAACACTGACAAGCTTGGGGCATTGACCACCTCTGCAGGAAGCCTGTCCCAGGGTTTGACCACCCTCTCGGTAAAGAAATCCATCCTAATGTCCAGTCTGAACCTCCCCTGATGCAGCTGTGAACCATTCCCACATGTCCTGTCCCTGAATACCAGGGAGAAGAGCTCAGTACCTCCCTCTCCACATCCCCTCCTCAGTAAGCTGCAGAGTGCAATGAGGTCGCCCCTCAGCCTCCTTTTCTCCAAACTAGACAAGCCCAAAGTCCTGAGCTGCTCCTCATAGGACATTCCTTCCAGCCCTTCCACAGTTAAGTGGATAGTTACATGTTATTATATGGATCCTACTCATTAAGTTTACGCTAGTACTGTGAACAGAGAAAGTCACAAAGGAAGTTCCTTACTATAAAGTAGTACTCAAATAGGATCCAAACCATGTTAATTGTCTAGTATGAGAGGAAGCAGCTATGTACTGTTTCATAACGTAAGATGGGTAAAAGGAAGGCAAAATTTGTAAGAACATAGATTCTTCTTCATACCTAATCCCAATTCAAAGAAGGACTTGGTACAACAAAACCTAGGTTGCTATCCTCTACGGTTAGCTGTCAGCCCTCCCCCCTGCTCTAGTCCAGAAATCTAGCCTTTTATTTCTTGACTCATTACATTCAGGAGAACACAGGCACCACAGAGCGCAGGCTACCAAACAAGCACACTAAACAAAAAGTTGCCCACAGCTTGTCACAAGTGAAATACTGAACAGGATGTTGCCTTCAATGCCACAGCCTTCCAGGTTCAGATGCTTTATTCCAAAAAGCAGTAAGTTGTAGATTTGCATGTGAAACCCATTCCTGGTATCTATGCAACTTTTTTCTTCTTAAAACACCTTGTCCCCAAAAAGTAAAGCAGTGCTGCCTGCAGCACCTCTTTTCTACAACAGCTCGTAAGTTAGAGCATTTGCCTTCTCAAAAAGTAGATATCCAGATTCAATTTTCTTCCATCTCAAGTTATTTCAGTTTGTATTTTCCACCTTTCTGGAGCACTGCTATGAACCAGATTGGTGATGAGAAATTTCCACCCCTCCTGTTGAATGAGATTCATCTTGCAAGAACAGATAAATTGGATAAAACAAAATTAACTTTGGCCATAGAGGACACAGGAACAGTATAATTCGTGATCATTCTGTTTGCTCTAATTAGCTTTGATGTTCTTATAAGAAGTGAGAGTTTAAAATCTACAGGAAAAAAGAAAATTTGAAACCAAACATCGCTATCTAGGATAAGCATTATGTACAAAGAAAAGGAAAACCGGAACAAAGCTACCTCTTTCATCCTGGGAGGAAAGCAGGGGGAAGTTTCTTGTTTTGAAGAACACCTACATTCTAGACTCTGTCAAAGCTCATGAATGACGCTTATGAGTGATGCTTCTCAAAACATGCAGAGGTAGAAAAATGCATCATTGTGCTACAGTGCAAACTTGGGACTGCTGCAGAACTTAAGAGGCAGTTAATGAAGGAGTTCCAGGATGAATGCTTGGATTTAGGTGCCTTATTCCAACTAAGGCCCATCTCAGGCTGCTGCACCTTCACTGTTTCTGTCAGAAAGTAAAATCACCCACAATTTCCTGAGAAGTTTAGTACTACTGAACATTAATGAGACAAGCAGACACAACATTTGTATGGTTTTTAAGGCTTTATCTGAGGTCTAGCTGCACTGCGCATATATATGTATCTAGATAAGTAGGAGTGAGAAACATTACCGACTGTTCAGTCTTATTATCCTGGTTCTGTGTACTGTCTTTCAGCAACTGGATCATCTTCTTCCAAAGCTGATGAAGCTCTGCCTTTTCTGCACCTTCCTCCTGTTTCATTTGTATAAGTTTCTGCCATGTTTCAGCCACCTGTCAAGAGGGAACAGAAGAACCACACTGTCGCTCTTTAATGAACCAGAGGTCTAATACAAGGTTTCCAATTACTGCCAACTCTACCACACTAGGGTAGACAACAGAGTAACATTTAAAGTAACGACCCAGATTTACCCGCTTTCCAATTAAAGCAATAACAAGTCCCAATGCATTGTGTGGGACCTGCCCACCCTCCAAGGTACAGTAAGTAAGGGAGGCAACATCAAGATTATGAATTTTGACTCTGGCTCCTGGAGGAAACAAACAGTAAAAATAGACCTAAACAGTCCTCCAATAAACTCTGAAGAAAAAAATGGAAGCCTTATTGGACCTACAAGCACTACAAACAGAAACACAACAGCTGCAGTACATGCTGAAATTCCAGCGTGGAAAAATCAACAGAACTGGAAAAGAGAAAATAGGACCCTGAAGTCTAATTTGTGGTTTCCTGTTGCACGTAGAGCAAGTCTGCTTTCATATGCTAAACTATTAATATTGAATTTAGTTTCAGAAACTGGTATACAGTTTCAAAGAGCCTTTGGAGCTAACGAATAGTCTTGAGCCTGATGCTAAGTGATACATAAATTTTTTAATTTTCCATTGCTGGACGAAAGGGGAGATGATGACACGGAGTAAGACCATGCACTACCTTGTAGGAAAGCAACCTTTTTAAAGAGTAAAGGAAGAGTGAACAGCATAACTACAAAAATATGTATCCTGTAACATTACTGCAGAGACTATAGGCAATGTTACTGCTGAACCATTCAGGCATTTAACAGCTCCATCTCGTGGTACGCTGACAAGAGCCATGACTCTTTCTGCAATGGTCATGCTGACACGGACTTTGGTAGGGCTACCTGGGCTGAAGCTTGGGTTGCTCTGGAGCAGCTTTGCACATCCTTATCGTTGTGGATGGAACGCACCATGTAAGCCACAGGCAATTGTGTTCAGGTCATGCAGAAATTCCACCCTACCCTCTGGCATGAAGTATCAGGGATAGTCTAGGATCACCACACCACTGAAGGGCTAATCAGATACCTAGAACTGGCCACGCTAGGCAAAGGACACCTGAATCACACATACTGCATGTACATGTGCATTTGGGATCATGCTTGACTTCTAGAAAGAAAGCAGAAGCATGAAGTTGCACCCTTTCAGCCTGTATACTAATGTTCTTTGTCAAGTTTTGTCAGTTTCATGGATTGCACCCAAGGCTTATGCAGTAGAAAAGAAAGGAAATAATTAAAATCAGTTCTTCCTGGTAGTGGTCCACAAGGAGACCTTAAGTGGTCTGTGGCCAAAAAACCTGGGGATTCCTTGATGAAAAGTAGCTAGTTCTAGGAAGAAACTCCCATTTGATCAGAAGACAGAAAGTAGTCAACCTACCTCTAAGTACTTCTTTTCTTGATGATATAGTTCCACAAGCTTGTTACAGACATCACACCATTTCTGCTTGTCACCACTGGAAAGGAAGAAGGAAATCCCACAAAAAGAAGCTAAGTTTTCCACAAAACAGTATAATGTTTTTCTAATTTTGACCAGTAATTTTTTAGTAGGTTCAGTTGCTGAACAAATATTTAGAATAACTACTACAGATTGCCCTAAAAGTTTTACTCATTGCTGCTGTAACTGAGTTTAAAAAAAAAGTTACTTTAAGGGATTGTACTTTCCTTTTTGAACAATTTTCAAAGAAACAAACTGAACAGTCCAGTCAGCTACAGTGACAGCTGAGAGTTAGATTTGTTTCGAACTGTACTTATATGAATCAAATGACAATCAAATGACATATATTCTGTGATCTTAAAAGCAGAGAAAAATAAGCCTATTTATTAAGACAGACAATGAACTATCAGAGCTGAATACTTCAAGGCAGTGAGTTTAGAGAGAGGACATAGGGCAACATTAGAATTCTCTAAACTACTAACCTCAAGTACAGTTACTCCAAGAGTTTTTGCCCAATCAAAAGGGACAGGATGAAGAAACCTTATACAGGTACATAAAACCTTTGTAACAAGTGCTTACCCACTGATGTGACAAGGCTTTTAAAAAAAAAACTTGCAGACTATCCTGTGTATCAGCAATGGCATTCACTGAACCAGAAATCTCAGACTGAATTGCAGTATTCAGTATTCTTTACCTTTTATAGAGTTCCAAGAGCTTTTGGTAAACATCTGCTAAGTCTCCTTTGACAACTGTTTGGTTGGATTTCTCATATAAATTTGCTAATCCCTTTAAAAAAAAAAGATAAGAAATAAGTAAGATTTGATGTCAACAGCTATGTGTTAGGAGAACACTGCAAGCACTGCCTAGAAAAATTATTTCATTGCCTTCAGTGGGGTCAAATGTTGATACAGCAATGTAGTAATCTCTGAGCAGAACCTACACTGGTACTTCTGTACAGCCTTATGAATCTGCTTGTTTTAAATGAAAAGCTTTCCTCACTTTCTTAACTAATACCAACAACTATTTGAAACCTCTATATATTACATAATCTTGTCTGCATAACAGACAATATACAAAGCACACTAAGTCGTATGATAAAAGATCTGTAACCAAGTATCATTACCATCTTGTAGAGTAACAGAAAGCCAGAATCTGATTGCAGAACTGAGGGAATTTCAATATACCTTGAAATCAGTCACAGACAGTGATACTTTAAAAAGCTAGTTGTATTGAAAATATTCGGAACCTTACTAGCTTAGAAAAGTATCAACTGTTGGTATCTGAGAGACAGACCTAATATGCGACCTTATGCTTCACAGGTCTCCAAATAACACAACTGTACGTTTTGACTATGTATTTTTATAGGTTGTCATGCATACACGACCCAGCACACAGCTATTTTAAATGTATACTATTGTTTTTCAGTAACAATGACAAAATTCTGTAACAATCCACTTGATGTTGGAAGCTAGAAAAATAAGTTACTAGTTAAAACATTTTCTCTCCTACGAGGGAAGCACTGTCAAATGCTTCTTCAGCTACGAGCAGCACATAAATTCCTAAGCATGGACAAATTTACTTATCTGTTTCAATTCATGTTCTCCCTTGCATGTTTCACTGCCATCTAGTCTACATGGAAATACAAAATTAAATATACTGGAACTGAAGTTCACCCTGCTACACACATGCAGCCACCCATTGCTTTACTCTGGACACACAATATGAACCTCAGCTACTCCAAGCCTTCAGGAGAACTAAGGGCCTGAAGAGAACAGGATGCAAGTCTCAGCTCTGCTTTGTTCCCACATTTAACTCCATAGTGACATTTTCCAGAGAAAGAAAAAGTAAATTTGGATGTTCACGTACCTGCCATGCCAGTAACTGGTTTGGCTCAAGTTCAATAGCCTTCTTATATGCTGCTTTGGCCTGATCAGGCTGCTCTAACTCAGTAGCTGCCAGGCCAATAAATACCCAAGCATTGTAGTTATTTTTTTCTTGCTTCAAGACTGCCTAAAAATACACAATTGTAAATGAAACTGATGAATGAAATGCATCTTATAGATCCATGTATTGAGTTTTATCATTACAGTTTGGTGAATTACTCTGTACAGTAATATCAGAAGCTAAGACATTTTTAGGAAAAGGGTAAGATTAATAACTTCAGCTTTTTATGCCAGATAATCCTTCATATCTGAACTGTTCTGCCAGTAACCAAATCTGTAGCTCAGCCATTAAAGCACCCCTGTCGAGGTCTGGATTACACATGGATTTTATCACTGTCATTCTAGACTTAACATTTTTATAACCACATATAAGCAAATGCAAAAGGTAAAGGGAATAAAGGTTTACCTGTGGGCAACTAACATAAATGATCAATAAGTTAAACGTGAAAATCAATCTCAACTATTACATCAATAAGGTACTCTACACTTTGCATCACTCTACAGCTGCAGGGGTACAGGAACAGCAAACAAAATGTTCAAAAAACATTAATTTCCAAGTAAAAAATTACCTTGCAGTGTTTCAAGGCTTCCTTATATTCTTTATTTCGTATTGCATCTCTAGCACTCTTTAATGCTGCCTTCACCTCCTTATTTGACATTGTAGCTACTAAGTAAAAAGGACATACAATCAGTTCTTATGAAAAGATAAGCTGAACTCAAAACATTGTTTACATCCTACTGTAACAGCATAGAGTGCATTTTAAACACAGAAATACAGTGCAATATGCCAAAATGTATACAGCACTAAAAGCTGCTGAGACAAATAATATCGTTAAAACTACTTATGCTTCGCTCCAATGCAGGATTAAGTCAATATTCCAAACAGTTAAATGATAGAAAGTACCTATCCCAGAATGCAATTTTGGCTACGGTTTTACATAAACTTAAATAGTAGGAGAGCTGTTGTGACAGTCACCACAGTTAGACTCCTAGAAAGACACCCTGCATATGGTTTCTTTTAAAAAAGGTATTACTAAGCACTGAACTGTGCTTCAGAGGCATACCGCACTGGACATGGGCTCAAGGGCTTCCTAAGGATCAGCGTTTTTCTTGCATGCTATTTACAGCAGTACCATGGCCAGCCTGTCACTTACATTCAGGCCTGGTCCGCAACGCTCTTGGTCCCTTCACACACACTTACGGCAGACCCTGCTTCTGACACCAGCTGTATAGCGAAAAAGAAGCAACCTTTAAGGACACATCTGAGAGGCATTCACGCTTTTGAACTCTAACATAAATGTGCACTATTTGGATGCACACAGTAAATAATTTGCCTCAAACTGACTTTAGAAACACCATCATCAAAACTGCCTAAATGGGATGAGGCTAAGAAACAATGCTCCTGGTGCAGACACTGAAAAAGACTGAAAAAGTGACAAGCTAAAGAATCAAAAAAATCTTTCAGCAGCTGAAGAGCAGAAGTTAAAGAGTGGATGAAGGGCCTAAAGAAAAATTCGTAATGAAAGGACAAACAAAGAGGGTGGATTTCAAATATTCCCTCCGAGCCTAAAAAAAAAAAAAAAAAAAAAAGAAAAGGAATAAATCTGTCAAACTTACATTGCTCAACAGTTCCTGAAGATCGATTCGCTTCCTAAGAGGGCACAGACTCCTCGATCACCACAAGCACACCCGCCCGCCGACACTTCCGAGCCTGAGCTCCATCTTCACCTACAGAGAAAAGACACACCACGTCAGCGCGTAACCGGGCACCTCGGAGCAGGTCGGCTCCGGAGGTCGGCTCGGCAGTGAGGGGCGACCAGACCAGACCAGACCAGACCAGACCAGGCTGGGCCGGGCCGGGCCGAGCCGAGCCAGGCCGGGCCGCAGATGGGGCCCATTGCCTGCGGGCCGCCGGGGGAAGCAGCTCCGCACCGGCAGCCCCTCCGAGCGCGGCCGGCCGCCGGCCCATCAGACATCCCAGCGGGGGAAGAAGACACGGCGGGGGAAGAAGACACGACGGACCGGGCCACCCGCCGCCGCTTCGCCGTCGCCGCCGCCGCCAGGCGCCGCCGCGCATGCGCATCCGCCGCACACGTCAGCGCGGCGACTCCCCCCGCCCAGCCGCCATTTTGGGTCGGGTGTGAGCGGGCGCCGCGGCCTGCCGCCGCCCCGAGGCACGCCGGGAGTTGCGGGCTGCGCCGCCGGAGGTAGCGGCCGGTTCTGCAGCTGCTGCCGCCGGCGCTCGGATCGGCCTTCGGGGCGGCCGCTTCCCCGCTCTGCGGGAGCGGGAGGGGGGCGGTGTCGGGGCGGTGGGGCGATGTGGGGCGGCAGGCCGCTGGGGCGGGCCGGACTGGCGCTGCTCCTCCTGGCCGTCGTGCCCTGGGTGGGGGCGAGGCCGCGGCCCGCCGCCCCCGGGGGCCAGCCCCGGCCCAGCGTGGTGCTGGTGGCCTGCGACTCCTTGGTGAGTGTACGGGGCGGGGTGCAGGCGGGGGCGCGGGGCCGGGCCGCCGCACGGCTGGGGGAGCGGCGGGGGCTGCCTCGGCGGTGGCATTTCGCACGGCTGGGACCTCCGAGGATGTGGCAGCAAGAGCTTTCCGTGGCTGCGCCCGGGCTACAACCACAGGCCCGCGAAGATAGGGCTGTTTTTTATTCCCCACCTCCACGGGATGGAGGGCTTATTTGGGATGAAGAGGGCAGGCCTCCCGTGTCGCCGAGACACTGGATAACTCTTGTTATCTAAACCAAACTCGTCTTTCTTTCTAGGAGTGTGCTACATATTTTAGAATCAGAATTGTTTAGGTTGGAAAAAACCTTTAAGATCATCAAGTCCAACCATTAGCCTAATACTACCAAGTTCACCACTAAACCAATTAAGGGTAGAGTAATAATTAATTTCATGTTTTCTGGCTTGATGGCTGGATTATTTTTTCATGAAAGAGATCTAGAATAGAGTCATTAAGGTTGAAAAGGACCTCTAAGATCATCAGTCCAACCATGAACCCAGCATCACCATGCCTACTAAACCATGTCCCAAAGTGCCACATCTACATGTTTTCTGAACCTCTCCAGGGATGGTGACTCCACCACCTCTCTGGGCAGCCTGTTCCAATGCTTTTCATTAGGCAAACTACAATAATCAGAAGCTTCTGCACAGGTGGTTCCCATGAATAGCTATGGCATGTACAGCTTGTCACTGCAGCTTATGGTGGATGGGGCCATGTCTGCAGGACTGTGGGGCAGGGCAGCAATTAGTGGAACAGACCTGGTGTGCAGAATGAATGCTGTTCTTGTGGCTTGAAAAGCAAAAAGGAAAGGAATATTAGTAAGCCGTGTTGTTCTTGCCATTGTAAACCCTGAGAACGTTAGGTCTCCATGTAGCCTAAAACAGACAAATCTTATGATGAAACTCATATGTTACTTGACTGTTATGTGAACTCTTATGATACATGTGATGTATACATATGTAGAAGCTTATTAGGGAAGTAGGAAGTAGGCTGATACTTGTCAAAGAGACAACATAATCTTCAAGCTAGGTAACTAATCACTTCAAAGACTTCCCAAACATCAAATAAGTATTTAAATGAAACAACAAAGCCTCTTTAAGAACTTGGCAAATATGAAGTCAGCAGAGTTGGTGTCCTGAAAAGACTTGATACCTTAAAAGGACAATCAGAGGAAGGGTCTCCTACTGCCCATGACCAATGAAGACCACCAGAGACCCCCAGACATGCCCAGAAGGACTTGCTGACTAACAAAGATTTGTCAATAAAAATAATAACTTGGTAATGAATATGTATTAGATAGGCGTATTGCATGTAGCTGCATGTATAAATACTGCAGAAGTTATTCATTGGTGTGCTTGATTTGTGGAAATATGCCACCTTGCACGCGACGCCGAATAAAGCAGTATCTCCTCTCTAAATTGGATTAGTTTCGAGAGTCTTATTTCAGGTAACATCCACAACAGATGAAACGGAGAATTTCTGTAATAACAGATGAAATGACTGAGTTAAGCTGTTGGGCATCATATATTGACTTACTCGGACTTTAAAAGTTACTTTAAAAGTTACACTTTATTAGGTGTAACTATTAGAATAAACTTGTCGGATGAGTGTCTACAGGTAAAAGGATAAAGGAACCTGTAGATATGTTTCTATAAATTTCTACTGGCCTTATAACAGTGTTTTGTTGACATACTTGTTTTAACCCCCAAACAGGTAGAAAAGACTTTTTCCCCCTATTCACAAATACTAAGTGTGTTTCCTTGCTTACAGCTAAAGACAGCACATTTTTTCCCTTGTCTCACCATGCTTTTGTCTGCCCACTTGGCATACTGGAAATGCTGTTACTAAGGTTTTACTTTGAGGAAAGGGGAAGCCTTAGTTTCTCTGCCTCATATGAGCTCTCCCTTCTGTTAAATCAAACATAAGCTCCATGCTAGTACTTCCAAGGGCTTTCACATCTCATCACTTCTCATTCACTGTTGAGAAATCAACACTTGGCTCCCAGCCATCTCAGAATGCCATCCTTGACTGCACAGGTAAGAGCACTTGACTTGCCTGCTGCCTGTCATTCTTAGGATGAGTTCTTCCTAAGTAATTGTTAAACATGTATTATCCTTCTTCAAACTTTCTTAAAATGTGTTTGCTATGATTTCAAACACAAAGCAATAGCTCCTTATTTACTTTCCTTCTGAGTGTATTCTTTATTTTGTTTTGAGAATATCATCTCTCAACATTCCAAAGTAATGTGTGGTTTTTGTAGATGAGAAATTTTTCTCCAAATTTTCAGCTTGTACTAAAACTTAGGATTAAAATGCCAAATTTATAATAGTTTAGGTTCTGGGAGTTCATTAATGGCCTTTTTGTCTCCAGATGCTAGCAGAAGCTGCAGACAAATCTTAGTAAGGCTTTTGTATGTCCTGTAAACAGGAAGGTTCTCATGGCTATCTTACAGGGATTAGTGAAGTAGCCCTTACAAGAATGAAGGACAAAACCCAGATGTTTGTGGTGTTCTTTATAAAACAATTAAAAATAAGGTGCTGTTTCTGAAAAGTATATTTGCATAGCGCATATGAAGAAGAATACATTAAAAGAATTGTTGTGTAAATTTTTTTATGAGATGGATTTGAAGGCAGAACTAGATTAACCATTTTGATTATGTCACTAGTAGAGAACAGGAAGAGTTGGGTACTGTTGAAACTAACAGTTTTTTTGGGAAAAAAAGATTAAGTCCTGCAGGCTGTCAAAAGGGATGGGCTTTCATTTGAAAGTGTTCCTGCCTTTGTCCTGGGTGATGCTATCTACAAAAGACTCACCCCTGTTTTGTCAGCTGTGACAAAAGTTTTCTTGTCAGTGATGCTGGACTGTATTTGGCTCCCAGAGCAGTGACCTGTTGCTTGAACAGCCAGCTTTCTGCTGTTGTGTCACATCAAGCGCTGTGCTTCTTACAGGGCTTGCTGGTGGAATGTGCTAGTAGTCAGTTCAGCTCCTAAACTGCTACTTGAGGTTAACTGAGTGATGACAGGCTTTGCTTGCAATGCAGCTCAAGTTCCTGGGTGAAATGTGCTTGCTTGTGTTACTCAGAGTAATTGTATTGTCTCAGGCACTTCAAAGCCTGCAAGTGTTACACAGTTCTTGGAGAGCAGACTTCCAGAAATCCTCTTTCACCTTCTCAGCCTGTTAAAGAAGCTTACTTCTTTCACTGAATAGACATGTCACCTGTTTGTCCAGTATCAAAAGAATGAGCTCTTGTCTCCAGCTGTTCAAAGAAACAGTATCTTTGTTGGAGAAACTCGTGAATATGTTGTTGACAGGATGACCCATCAGTCATGTACTTTCTAAAGAGCACTTTCAGCCCAAAGTTTCTTTCAGGTTCGTATTGCAGATTACAGCTTTGTTTCCAGTTTGTCCTACCAAATGCTTGTTCTAGTTGCCATTTGTAGTAGTGTACAAACTTAGGTGATCAGTCTTGTATCACATTCTGATCTCCAGTGGCCTGGTTTACTGTGTAGTTGTCCACTGCGATACGATGCTGGGATGCCACAGTTCACTCTCCTGGTGCCAAAATAAGTGATTCTCTCTACAATGCTATGTTATCCAATGGCATTTTCTGCCAGAAAACAAATGGAGGGAATAGTTTTCTTCTGCATGCAGTCTCTGTGTTGAGCTCTAAAGGGTGAAGAAAGTGACGTTAGTCTCTGACTGTGGACTTAGAATATGAGCAACGTATGAGTGGCTAGTGAGGTAATGAAGTACTCATGCTGTAAGGTTAAAGTATTTTAAACAATGACAGAATAATTATAATCTTAAAATATTTCAGTAATTTGTAAGAACTATTTTCTACTGTGGAGCACAATTATGCTGTGCTTAACTGTGTTTTCTGGGTTCTTTCTGAAATGTTGCAAACGCTGATTATGTGCAGTATTCTTTGTAAATTTTCCCTTGACAATTAGTGCCTATCACTGGGGAGTTGTGGGTAATGGAAAAGTAGTAACACAGGCTGTAAATTCTTCCACAGGCTGTAAATTCTTCCAGTTCACTCTCCTGTATCTTTGGTGGTGGTTTTTTTGTCCTCTCACAAATTGTTCCAGAAAACTAAACTAGTAAAACTAAAGTGAAAATTCAGAAACATGTCTGCTAATGTGCAGAAACAGCATAGTATGAAATTGATAGGAAGTCTTACTTTGTCTGATCTGTATTCTTAAATGCTGAAGACAGAAAGAAACTATTGTTCTTTCCATGTAAGCCTGTCTAATGTTTCATACAGGAGAATATTACGTTAAATACAATGTTTGTTTCAAACAGTTATTTTCAAAACAAATACAGTCTTTAAAAAAATGCATTTTCTTAATTAAAACTGTAGAGGCTAGCTGTTCTCAGAACCCATGCATCCATCTATCTGTTTCGTTCTAAGCTTATAGCATTTTCTCTTATCCCGTGGAGTTTTCACTGCGACTCAGATGCCTGAGAAGTATTTGTACCTGTTTTGAATGTTCCATTATTTAAAGGTGAAATTTCACAGAAAGTAAGGCCTTGGTCCTGTGTCCCTGGAGACTGTGCCTGTTCTCTACATTTTGAAGTAGATGATCAAAGGTCTCCATTTGAAGTAGTCATGGAGTTTTTATTAGTTGAATAAAACTAGATATTCAGTATTAAGAGAAAGTAACCCCCCTGATTCACTGTTGGTCATATCTGCTGATTTTTGGTTACGATTCAGAAGGATCAAAGTGGTTGTTCAGTTGAATATTTTCTATTGAAGAGTAGAGTTCTACTTGAGTAGAATTGGCAGCATTTGAGTAATACAAGTTCAAGGTAACAAATCTATGAATTAATGCAGCCAATAGTTTGTGTTAATGCTGGTTTTATACTGTTTTTCTCTGTTTGATTGCAGGATGGACGCTTGACATTTTATCCAGGAAACCAGACTGTGGATTTGCCTTTCATAAATTTTATGAAAAGATATGGCACTGTCTTTCTCAATGCCTATACCAATTCTCCAATCTGTTGTCCTTCCCGCGCAGGTAGGACCAAGCTAAACATCAGATAAGTACTTGCATATGTCAATTTAAATATGTGGTAATGATGGGAAATTTCAAAGGATTTAATTTTGGGGGATTTTTTTTTTCAATAAGACACAATTTTTTTAGTTTGTGTCTGAATTTATACAGTATTCTCGTGTTTGATCTGTTTCTCTTTTCTGTTTATCATGCTTCTTTCTTTCTTTTTTTTGTTCTTTTTCCAGCTATGTATGAGCTCCCAAATCTTTTCACAAACTCCACTGGAGCTTCTGTATTTTTTAAAAATCTTCAGTATTTGTAGAGAAATTGTCAGTTTGTCTGCTGCAGTGCTGAAGCTGCATTCAGAACTAGTTTCCCTTCCCAATACAAAGTTAATAAATCTCTTTCCTCTTCTCAGGAAAAAGTATTAAATAACAACAGCTGAATGAATCGGTGGCTGTTAGCACTGCCTTCCAATGACATTTATTACAAACACTCTGTTAAATACATAAAGTATCCTTCAGTGACTTTAGTTCAATACTTCAGTACTTTTCTTTACTTGCTGCAATCATTGTCCTGTGTTCAATTTTGCACTTGCAGAATTTGCTGGGAAGTTAGAAGGAAGCTATATTCTTGAATCAAAGGTTAAAATATGTCTTAAAACATTTCTAGCCCTTTCAATTGTTGCAAAGACCCTCCAGAGGTGATGTAAATGAAATTTCACTTATAGCTGATAGGGAGATCCCCCTTTTTCTCAAGCATACATTGGAAGAAGCAACCTGTCCTGACTGCAGCAGGCACAGGCTGTCAAATCTAGTGTTAGTGTTTAGTATGGATAATCTAGTCTGTTTTTCTGTTTCTCAAGGTCACATTTTAAGTGAGTGAGATTACATGAACATGCCGTCAATCTTTTCTTTTTCTCGATTTTTTGAGTCTTTCAGCTAGCCACTGTTGCTGAGAACAATAACCTTGTGTTAGGTTATTTAATTTTAAGTTTTGTGAAAATAGCAGCTAGTGAGGAAGAGGCTGCATGATGAATTCAACAGTTCATTCATTCTGTTTAGCGTTTTAGGTGGTCCATCAATGTCATCATGACCACTGGTCAGTCATCACAAGTGTAGCCCTGAACCACTGGGACATCTCTTGTTTAGCCAATAGCCTGGAGACCTGCAAGGAACTGAGGGTACATCTATTGTGGAGGTGTCAGGGATGATACTAGAAGAGATGGTGGGAAGGAGGACTTTGGGGTGGGGAAAGTAGGAGTATCACCATGGTGTGGTGGTGGGGTTGACACACTTTCCATTGCTTGTAGAACAGCTTAGTTTTGTTTTAAGACTTCCTTTGACTCTAAATTAGTGTTGGGAAGAGTGAATGACTCTCAACCAGCTGCAAAGAAACACAGGAATTCACTAATAAAAACTTTCCTGATAGTTCCTTTGCATCTCTGCCCTTGGTTTCATTTCTTCTTGGCCTCTTTAATGATCTCACTTTGTTTCTACAGCTGGTAGTGAAGTAGATTACCTGAAAAGGATAAAACCGAGAGCATACAGTATTTATAAAAACAATGTACTCTAATTCCCTCCACAAACATACTGAACTTTAAATTCACATTAAAATCTAACTCAAGTAAGGGGAGATAATACACTGGAACACATGTAAATACATGACTGTTTCATCAGGATCTGTACTACCATGGTATTTTCTTTCTGCAATCAGTAAAAATATTTTCTGATCTACAGAAAACCTTGATTTAATGATTGCTTAGCACCTGGAAAGATGGGACCTTCTCTGATTCTGGGGATTATTTTAGTAAAAGTTGTTATTCGTATTGATGATGAAAATAAGATTTGGAAGAGTAGTAGTTTGTATTCCCTGCTCTATTGAATGACAATGTGGACTTTTTACCTCTAAAATAATGAGAAGATTGATCTGTTCTCAAGTATATTCAACTTAACATTTAGACAGGAAGTACCACTTACTCATCAAAAACCGTATCTCTTTTGGTTTTTTTTTTCCTCCCCAGCTATGTGGAGTGGTCTTTTCACTCATTTAACAGAATCTTGGAATAACTTCAGAGGTCTAGATCCAGATTATGTAACATGGATGGATCTCATGGAGAAGCATGGCTACCGCACACAGAAGTATGGGAAATTGGACTATACTTCTGGACATCATTCAGTAAGGTAATCAGATTCTGCTGCTATGAAATGGACAGGAGTGAATAAATCATGTAATGGTCTAGCAGGTGGTTTCTGTCTCTGATTGAAAAGGGATTAGCTTAAATGTAAAAGAAACTGTCTTACGAACCTAGCAGGGGTCTGTCCTGCAATTTTATGCAGAAGTGAGCATATCCCATGCAGATGCACTTTGGCTTTTATCTGTAGCTGGAAGGTAAGACTGTGGTTTTGCCCAACATGAATGAATGTTATTTTTGCTCACTGGTATCGCTCCCCAAGTGAAATTCATAAACCACTTTTGCCTTGCCTTGAGACTTACTGGCTTGATTATACTAGCAGTGTAGGAAAAGCAGAACAAAAACGTATTTGATAATACTTGAATATTAAATCTACCATCACAAACCATGAGGTGTTTTTTTTTTTTTGAAGGCCATATGTTTTCACAGACTTGTGCTCTACTTCCTATGCTGTAAAAAAACCTGTGACTACAGCAATTTATGAAAAATAATTAAACATTTAGAGACTAACTGCATTATGTTCAAAAAATAATAAGCATAATGTGTCTGGTCAGTTGGGACAAAAGACGGTGTCTTCCTTCTGTGTAGTTTTTATGAAGATGTACCATATCCCTGATTAATAATTATGTCCATTTTTGAAATAATAATAGAGTAGCTTTTTTTTGGTATTAAACAGGTTAGAGTTACTTAAAATTTCCTCACTTCCCTCACTAAAATGAACAATTGGAAGTTAAAGTTAACTACATTAGTACTTAATAGTATGTTGCACGAACACGCTGCTTTTTATCTACAAAATAACTTTATAAACAGTGTCCACTTCAGAATCTGGCCAAAGTAATCACTTTCTCTGCAGTTAAGACTGTCAAAAAAGAAAAGAAAGCTTTTTGCCCTTTTTCCATATACCAGTTCTACATTGGAAGTAAAAGATTATTCAAATACTGACTTACAGCAAAAACTTAATGTTTACTTACTTTACCAGACAGTATACATATTTGTGTACTACTGATGCTTCTCTCTTGTCTCTGTCTGCAGCTCTTCTTAGTAACTTAGCATCTAACTATGAACAGATGGGTGTTCAGCCGCTGGTCTTTTGCTTCAAATTTTTTTTTCTGAAGACTTACTATTCTTAAAAATTTTTTGTTTTTTTCCCCAGTAAGAAATAAATTACTTGTACAATGTACTGAAAAGTCATCTGCTATAGTATTATTCTGATTCTTGGTGCTTCCTTACTGAATGTTGGGAAAATTTCCTCCCTGGCAAGAAACAACTGAACCTTAAGATGAATGCTTACAGATGTTTGTATTATTGTAGTGTAGAGATGGTTTGTTGTGACTGCCCTAGGCATTCATGCTTTTCAAAAGAGCGTCATCTTAACAGCATACTGTAAAGTGCCAGTAACGGACTATTCTTTGGGAAGGCAAAGGGTCAGATTTTGTTCATGTAATGAAGCAAGACCAATGATTCCGTGAGTGCATCATTCTTAAGCATTTCTTGAATAGATTTTCCGTACATCAAAATTACTCTGAAAAATGAAAATTATCTGCAGTATTATACAGACCCTTATACTTTTCTTCTGAATCACTTTTGCACAGAGAAAATTCTGTTGTCTAAACAGTATATAGTATGCACTTACCCTGCCCTTCACTGAGACAGAAGAAATGTTTTATAACACTGAAATCTGTTTATCTCTAAAGTACTCCAGGTTTAAAGAAGAGCAGCTCTAAGTAATTCCAGAAGTTCCTGGCTGTTCATATGACAACTGGAACACAAAGGTGGCTCTGAGAAAAAGGCTGGTTGCATATAAATGCCTGGATTCCAGAAGTCTTGCTTTCATTTGCCTGAGCTGAAGACCGTAGGTGAATTCTGGCTTCAGTACAAAGACCTTCACTTGGGGAGTGCAAAGCTGAACAAACAGATAGTCCTTAGTTCTCAAAGAAATTTTATTGTGTAGGAATTAATGCAAAGAAAACCTTAATTGAGACTATATAGAAGATGAACACAATTTTATGTTGTTTAACTTTCTAAGCTGGTGAACTGTGCCAGCTCACAATCTCATACCCACAAACATACTCACAAATACTGAGATTCATGCTCAAGTAGTCTGAACAAGATTGCTGGCATGTGATAGGGCAAGGGATGTCATGTGATGAGGTCTTTCCTATTTTTCTGTTGATTGGCAATGATGAAATGGCATTTTCCGTAGGTATTTTACACTCTTTAGGAGTGAAAGGTTGCTATGGTGTGATACTTTGCCTTGAAATCTTGCTTACGTCAGTCTTCAGGAGCATCAGGCAAATAGCCTTTTTGTCTCCTTATTGTGGCTGTTCCATTTTTCTGTTGGAATAACAGGAAGAGGAATGGCACACACTGCATGATGACCTGGTTGCCGCCCTGCTATCAGGATGCTGCTGACAAGTAATCTGTACAATGACCTTAACACTGACAGACCCCTCCTCAGTACTGACCTGTTTTGCTGGTGGCATTCATGTTCTTGGTTATTGATGCACGCCATTGGTTTAACCTTGCTGTGATACTTACTTTGTCTGCTACTCTCACATTTGAATGGTTATGTTGATACCATTCTAAATATTTTTGTTACAAGTCTTCAGAGATGAGAAATAAATTAAGACAATTCAGGGTATTGCAAAACTGTAGCAGCACCAGTATCAGTGGAGTTACAATACCGTACTCTGATTTTTTTTTCCTCATTCTGCCATGTATAGATTCATCTATTTTAGTGATAGCATTCGAGTCTCACAAACAGAAATTACAATGCAACCATATAATAACATCATGATTGCATAGCTCTTCGCCCACAAGGCTGAATTCTTAGGCACTTCAAAGATAACAGAAAAATACTATGAAGACTATGGTGCTGCAGTTTTTAATTATCTTTTGTTCTAGGCCTTTATCCTACATTTTCACCTGGTGCAAATTTTTGATATTTTTTTTTCTAACTTTCCCTTCAGTGAGAGTTTGAGATCTGTACTTAACAGAATCAAGCACTTACTGTTATTTGAATAAGTGCAGGTAGGGGTTGAGAATAAATGAGAGTAAACAAATGGTTAGTCAGCCTTTCTATGCCTACACAAGAGGAATTTGAAAATGGCAGTTTACACAGTTTTTAATTCAAAAAATGAAAACTGCAAATACAGTTCCTCTCGTTCCTAGCATGGCATCTCTGTAGACGTTTAAAAACCATAAGTATCCAATTAAGTAATCTATAAATAGTGTAGATGAGTTGTAACAAAGGTTCTTGTGCATTGTGGAGATAACTAAAATGTCCTGCTGTTTTAATTTCTTGTTAAAAAGGAGGCTAGTGAAGGGATCTAGAAGAGTTCAGCTAGTGCAAGATTCAGCAGGCAGTATTATCTCTTTAGAAATTTTCTTAAGCACATACGTTGTTTCTTTAAACAACAAAACCACCACTGCTCCCACATCCCATATTTACCTAATAGAAAAAGAATGCTAACTTTTCTGCTGCAACATTTAAGTGGTGTGACATAAATTGATTCTGCATTGTCCTAACCTATCACAAATAGTGCATTGCTAACACAAATCATCTCTGTAACTACAGAAGTTTATATATCTTAAAAATACAAATACATAGCGAAATATACTAAGTATCTATTTGAATGTGACTTACTCATAAGATAGTTATAGCTGTGAATTAATGAGATTTGAGGAAGAGGGTTTCTAGGAAGTACATACAAAAAATACGTAGTAACAGAGAGAAAGAGCTGGATCTTCAGCCTCTGGATGGTTGGAATACGTGAATCTGGAATAATTCCAGATACAGGAATACTGCTTCCTGTCAAAAAGGCTCCATGTGTCCTTTTGAATGTTGGTGGCCGTCTTCACTTTAAAATAGATGTAGTTACTGAC
The DNA here is from genome assembly GCF_030463565.1 of Pelecanus crispus. Lineage (NCBI taxonomy): Eukaryota > Metazoa > Chordata > Aves > Pelecaniformes > Pelecanidae > Pelecanus > Pelecanus crispus. The sequence continues at coordinate 85,032,671 of NC_134676.1, forward strand.
TGTCAAGTAATTACTTTCCCTTGGGTTAATAATATGAGATATGATCCCCCTTCATTCCTATTGAAACTGTTGAAAATTGGAATCCACTTATGAAGCTTTTAAATAATTATCTGTCAAGTCCTTGCTCTTTCCTTTTAAATTCAAGATTTTAATCTGGTATTGCCCCCTTTTTCAACTCTCCACCTGGCTTTTTGAAGATTCTTATTTTGGCATATCTTCTTCTCTTCTGCCTGAGGATTAGTTTTCCTCTTGAATGTGTCAAAAAATATCTCCTTTGTTGCTCCAGAATGTGGAAAGGGTCTGAAGTGGGATTTGTGGCAGGTTTTTTTGAGTTCCAGGGTGTTTGTTTTTGTTATTTTAACTTGATCCTAACCTCAGTCTGATTGGATAGTCAGACTGGCCCTGTGGCCTACATAATAATTTTTTCTATATAAGTCAGTACGCTGATCTTAGATGCAATTTAACGCACCCACCAACACACCCCTTTACTATCACTTCATTTTAATGTTTATGAAACATGCTTTCTCTATAGGCCATCTAGCTACCTCAGTTTGTTCTAAGTAATTTGTTTAAGCCTGCATACCTTGAAAGTGTGAGCCTAAACAAGGAGTTAAAATAACAAAAAAATTTGTTGTTACAGATAATTCTCAATAGTTTTTCTGGAGGTTAAAAGTGCACTGGTAAAATTCCTGTAGGGACAAAACTGGTTAGATGCTCTTTAAACAACAATAATGCTGTGTTTTGATTAAAGTACATGATCAAGCCTGGAGCAGTTTCATTATTTTCTTCTATAATTTCTTTGGCTATATTGAAATTGCCATGAGCAAAATGAAGATTAGTCCAAGTCTTAAATGGGCTGTTTCCTCCCAACCCTTGTCTATGGCAGTTGTGGTGTCATTCACTCTGGCAAAGAAACAAGGACATCTGCAGCTCAGATTTCTCGGTGTTTTAGAGAGGGAACAATTGTCACGATATTAGAAAATCTGTTCCAAAAATATTTTATCATTACAGTGTTGTCTTTTTTTTCCCCCCCTTCTTGCTTTCTCTATACCCTTCTCCTCTGTTACTCCCTTTTCTTGATAGCATTTATCAACTACATCAAAAGCAATTGTACAAGATAAATCACTCTTACAGATTTTTGTCGTGATAGTGTTTAAAAATGTTGTAAGAGTAGAACCCAAAACCAGAACATTGCTTCTAAAGGCAGCCTGTCTAGGCAAGTTACTTCCCACAGGACTTTTTCAAATAACAAAAATCTAAGACCCACTTTACCAGATTAATAGTATGTGAATCCGTGACAGAATGGGGAGCAGGGTCAACAAAACAGAGATGCTATTTCTAAATATTATTTTGTAGACGTGAGAAGAACCATTCTGACATGAAGTTACAATAAATAAGAAGGAAGATTCAGAAGCAGAAAAAAATGGCTAAAGCTTTGCTGCACAACAGCTATCGATCAATTGAATAACAATTCTCCCTTTATGTAGCAATTACAATTAGATTGCAGCTACAAGTATAGGAGAGGGTCTTCAGGAATTCTTAATTCTTTTGACTTGGAGGAAAAGTGAAGAAAACATTTTCCGCTCAGTATGTATCTTGCGTATATATTTTCAGTAACCGTGTGGAAGCCTGGACTAGGGATGTTGACTTCCTGCTCCGACAAGAAGGGAGACCCATGGTAAATCTTACTGGTGATAGGAGGCATGTGAGAGTGATGGAAGCAGATTGGCAGAATACTGATAAAGCAGTAAACTGGATAAAGGAAGAAGCCATTAACCTTACTCAACCGTTTGTTCTTTACTTGGGACTAAATTTACCACACCCATATCCATCACCCTATGCGGGAGAAAATTTTGGAGCCTCTACGTTTTTAACATCTCCCTATTGGCTTGAAAAGGTATGTGAAGATGAAATTTAAATGTAAATTTATTTATAACTGAACTTACTATGAACAGTATTTTATTCCTCATGAGTTTTTCAAGTCGGACCCAGTATTTCAGTATATTTCAGTACATAGTAGGAGGGTACTTGGATGAGATTAATTAGATTTCTGATTTAAGGATAAGCAAATAGAAGCGAAGAATTTCTTTCTGTTGTAGGGAAGGGTTTGTTAGCAGTAGTCACTGAATCAATAAAGAAATTTGGAGTTCAATGGCTAGAAACACATTAAACGGAGAATGAAATCATTGCTATACTTTGCTGTAATTTTTTTTCAGTAATGGTCTGAAGTTCATTGTTTATAAAATTCTGTATTGTGCTTGTCATGAATGATGCTATATGTAATCATTCTGTCTGAGTTTTATAGTGAGAGATTGACATTTCCTACAATATGGACCTAGAATGTGAAGTAGTAAGACACAGCAGAAGTCTCTCTTTTCTGTTAACCTATTTCTGTGCTACTGTAGCTTTTGAATGTTTTCAGAGTGCAGAAAAGTCCTGTTATGGCCATGTGTGGAAAGCTAACAGATAGTACTCCATTCCAAAGAAGTAGTAAACACTTTGTCTTGTGTGGTCTCCAGGTGCCATTATCTGTCATAAAATGTAAATGGGTTACAAGAGTGTTTGCTGCATAAAGGCATTAAGTTAAGAGTCTGCAGCTGAAAAACTGAGAATTAGGTTTGAAAAGACTTACTCCAAAAAAAACCCGTATGCAATTTACGTAACTCGTTTGGTCTTTTTACCTAGGTGCAACAAATATACAAAGACTTAGAAAAAAGGATATACAAATGAAGGTTGAGAGATGTGAATTTCTTTGTAATAGTGAGGGCTGTGGGTTCTTTTCTTCCAGGTATGGTGAGAAGTTTGTGGGGAGAGGAAGAGGGGGGGAAAAAAACCCCTTCATTTGCAAAAAGTAAGATCGAGCTTGGATGTTAAGGAGAACCTTCTAGGTGCTAATTGCTGGGTTAGACATGTCTTGGGAAGTGGGGGTACCTTTTTTCAAGTCACAGAGAGAGTTATAACATCTCTGACAAATTTTTGTCATCCTCAATGCAGTTAGAGTACTTAAAACTCCATAGTTTGCCGAGGTCCTTTCCAGCACTACATATGCATACTCAGTTATGTGAACCACATATTACCATTTCTTGACCATTGCCTGCTTCTTTGGGAATGTATCTGTGTTTTGGCTATGGAAGAAGCAGTCTTTGACAGAGATCATTCTCATGAAGAAGTTTGAGTGCATAGATGAAGATCTTGAATTAAATTATATGTTTACTGGGGAGCTTATACAGAGTGGAGTATCAACATGGTATGTTTATGAAACCCTTTGTTGCTAAGCAGATGGTCCCCTGTATTTTGCACAAGCTGGCACTTTTTCAGGGCGTGTGGCTTCTTTCTTAGCTATGAATTATGACAGACAGACAGGGATTATAACTTTGTGAGTCCTTAAAACTAGGTTTTAGTCCTGTAGAAAAGTGTTCAGTCTTCTGATGAATCATGGATGGAGTTTTCCATACTGAGATTACATATTCTCTGCTTTGTGGTAATTTGTGCTTTAAGTCTGTGATATAGAAGTAATTAACTGTTAAATGCAGCACTTAAGGGAATGCTTACAAGTGTGACTGTCTCAGCTAAATGTGTATGTCAAACTTTTGAGGCTCTAAAGCTGTGACTGCAGCGCACAATATCTGTAAGCATGCCAGTTTGAATATACAAATCCAGCATTATTTGTAATTGATTGGCTCCTACTTTTTAGTTTCAGACTGATTTTACACTTCTTTAACTAAATGGATTGACATCTGTAGAAACTAATAGAAAAGTATTAGCAAATTGGACTAATGCAGTGAATTCTTTTTATCAAGATGTCAAGATTTGTCATCCACTGTCCTGGAGACCTTACCAGACAAAGTACATTTCTGTGTTGTTCTATAGGCTCACATAACACGCGATCTTTTTGATACCCATGGTATAGTCATCCTATAGTTAATGAGACTCTATGCCAATACTTCTGTATTTACTGTAGAGTACAGTTCTAGAAGATTGTTCTGCGGTGTCTCTCTTAAAAAAGGGTATCAGCTGGTAAAGCACATATTTCTGGCTCCTAGCCTTAGGTTCTGGCTGATTTTTATAGCTCTCAAAATTACTTGATACCTGTGGAAGCAGAGAGGAAGTACAGAGGAGGTAGCAGCACCATGTAACAGATAAGCAGCTGGTGTTTCCTGGACCACATATTGAGAACTGTGAATTTATGCTAAAAGTTTTAAATTAAATCTGTTTTTTTAGAAAAAGTTTAATTCAGTTGCTAAACTAATGTTAATTTCCTCTTATTTTTAGGTAGCTTATGAAGCTATTAAAATACCCAAGTGGTCTTCTCTTTCAGAGATGCATCCGGTAGACTATTACTCATCTTACACCAAGAATTGCACAGGAGAGTTTACAAAGCAGGAAGTGAGAAATATTAGAGCATTTTATTACGCTATGTGTGCGGAGACAGATGCCATGCTGGGTAGGTAATATTTCATTATACAGTGATTTTCTTGTTCTGATTTTTTAAAGAAAATGCTGATAGGGCTGGTCTTCTGGGAGAAGAACCCCTATGACTGAGATCTGGGGTTGAGTCACATGGATGTTGCTTAATCAGTCTATATGATAAAAAACTGGATAGCTTTTAAGGCTATTGCAAGGTGAATTCAGAGCACTCTGAAAAGTAATCACAGCCACTGGTCAGAGACTCTGTAAAAGCCCAGTAACTGCAGCAAAACGTTGTGTGACCCTTGTACAAGAGGAACTAAATACTCTGATTAAGTGCTAACTGAAATAATGGAAACAATTGTGAAGGCGACAGACCAGCAAAGCAAAGCTGGAAGGAAAGATAAATTTTAGGGCATAAGCAGTTTCCTTGGAGATTGATTTCAAATGCATAGACTGGATGACAGCTCTTATGTATAGACAAAATAGTAAGGTTACCTTTGAAGTCTGCCTTAGCAGCATATTATTGAAAGTTAAGAAGAAGAAGAAAAACCCCATAATTAGGCATTCAGAATTCTTCCTAGTTTACAGTAGGGTCTACATACATAAAAATTATAATGCAGATTGGTCTTCATTTATGGTATTTTTTCTTAATTTGAAAAGTGATCATGAAAGAACAAGAATTTCCTTGCATTCTAATATGAAATTCATTAATAAATAAGCTGATCTTTTTAACAATGTTAGAATGATAAAGTAATTTAAAAGACATAGTAATATGTTTTAAGTTTTTAACTAGTTTGTTTAACCAAGAGTCATCTTAGTGTTTAAACATTAAAGATGTGTAAGTGCTTCGCTTCATTACCAACTTCATTGGTCTTGGCCCTGTCTTCATTGCACAAATGTATGTGCAAGGGACTCCTGTAGGGATATAGGCACAGGAAGGAGAGACTTCCACTGATTATGTGTAAGGCAGATACTGTCAAGAGCCCTTCACTCTAAATGTGTAGTGTCAGGGTTTCTGCTGACCTATTTTACTGCTGTTGCAATAACTATTACTAGTTACACCAGAAATTAAAAAAAAGTGATGATAGCAAAATTGCAGCTTGTCCTGTGGTGAATCCTTGCCTTTTGAAATTTTTATGGTTGTTGTTCAGTGCCCTCCACACTTCATTGGGAGCCAGACCCCTGCAACTCGTTGACGACTGTATGTTATTCTGGACTGAGTGCTTTGGGCTCTGCCTTCTGTGGCAGAGAGAGGAGTTTCCAACCCTCCATCTAGGATTCCTCGGGGTTTGCATGCTGCTTTGCAGGTTGGAAGGAATATTTTCAAGGTATCCTTTTCAGTATCTTTTTCTTGTTGCAGGTGAGATTATTTCAGCTCTGAGAGATACTGGGCTTCTTAAAAACACAATTGTTATATTCACTGCAGATCATGGAGAACTTGCTATGGAACACCGGCAGTTCTATAAAATGAGCATGTATGAAGGAAGTTCCCATGTTCCTCTTTTAGTTATGGGGCCAGGCGTAAAAGAACAGCAGCAAGTACCAAATGCAGTGTCTCTCGTGGATATATATCCTACTATGCTTGGTGAGTTAAGTCATTTAAAATGAAATTTTTTTTTCCCAGTTACTGTTATTACTATGCATTTGTATTGTTGTCAGAATTACAGCTCTACTTTGTGAGGCAAAGTAGTAATGCAACAGGACATAACAATTTATCCATGAAGCATACATATGAACTTAATACGAAATGCAAAAAATTGATCTAAAAATTAAATAAAGGAGCTGATGATGTTTCTTATTACTGTCATCAACACAATTACGGTGAATGACTACATACAGGATTATTTGTTACAAAAAAAAAAGGTGATAAAAACCAATCAGATGTGTTTTAGATATGAATAATCCTTGCTAGCCTTCATACCTAACAGTTTTCTATAGAAATTACAGTGTATATGCATCCAGAGATCAGATTAAACCTGAAAGGATGGCAGCTTCATTAGCTTATCAAAGGAATGTCCTTTATGAAGGGTCACATGGAAGAAACATGGTAAAGACTTTGTATAGGAAAAGTACAATTGATCTGGGCAAGCATGATAAGATATGATAATGGATATCCATTCTTACTTTCTTGGATATGGAAATATTCATTATGGGGCAGAGAAGGAAGTAAAAAGGACTGACATCAAATTACTTAGACACAGATGAAAATTACTTTTAAGAGTGAATTCTTGAACAGTTACCTGTGATAAAGCATGCAAGAGATGAATCTCATTGGAACTAAACATTAGGTGAAGTCGCCATTCTAGGCTTTATCTGGGATCTTTTAGGCTACCCATCAGAAAAATGTTCTTTTCAAGGTAGTCTGCAAAGTTCACTCTTTAAGAAGTGTCACGTGTACATTGCAATCGCCTGAGAGAATGTGGGGCAGTAGATAAAACTGTACTACTGACAGTAAAAGCCAGTGAAAAATCCCTTTCTATATTGTTCTAAGTTGGTTTTCTAAAAATGGAAGAAAATATATTTATCTGCCTGTCTCTTCTCAAAACTTTTGAACCAGTTGAAAATAGGATATAATCTGAGTACCTTTCTCTTCCAAATTCTAAAATGAAATTTTTATATATAAATATAATATATTTTTTTATATATATATATAAAAATATATATAAAAAAAGTAATCTGTACTAGATACGGTTCTTATGTATGTTGTGGTATCATATGTAAAGACTTAAAAATCTCTGGTTTTCTTCTTTGTGGCTTTTCCCCAAGTAACATAATTGGTCAGGTGGTTTAACATCCTTCCTTCTTGTTCTTTTCCTCCTTTTTTTCCTTCCCAGAACTTTGTCTTTGTAAGTCCTTTCCTTCTGTTCCAGCAGCTCCCCTTTCCTCTAATCTGAATGTCAAAAAAGGCACATATGTCAAGATGAATGTGAAAACATGAAGAATCATCTCTGTCATCTATTATCTCTTCAGGCTGCATGCTACTGCTGACTATTGAGGAAGTAGATTATCAGTCTTTTTTCATGATAAATGTAATCTCTTTGCTTTGCATTGTCTTGGGCCAATAATCTCTCTAAAACACCATCCAAATGCTTTGCTCAATTCTTCCTCCTTTACTGACTTTGAGATTAGGTTCACCCTATACAAGTGCAGTACAGATGTTTTGATTCCAGCAGAATCTGTGTGATACAGATAATTCGGCCAGGAGTGCAAGAGCTCTTCCATTTTTTAACAGGACGTAGCATAAGCTTTCCTTCAGACAGCACTGGTTTTGTTGGTCTGAATGAAAGTACCTCAGGATCTCTGAAAAGCAGGAGCTGCTGAAGGTGCCAGCCTGGAGCATTCTTTGCACGGGGAGAATGCAGTTACTGTGATTAGCAGCATTACTGGTTTAGGATGACAGAAGAGGAAGGCCTATATCCCTTTTTCATTTGCTCAAATGTAGTATGTATCTGTTCAAGTTTTTAGCCCACACACTGGAAGCTACTGGGTTTACATGTTACAGGTCTTCCTAGTGCTTAGTCCAATGCTGGCCTTTTTATTTCCTCAAGGAAGAACTACAGACTAATGGCAGGCATACACGCTGTAGAAAGAGAGGAGAAGAAGGAAGATACCTGCTGATGAAGGAAGAAGTCACCTATGGGCAGTCTGTATGCACTGGGTATCACCAGTCAGCGTAGAACAGAAGATAAAATACTACCACAGTGCCCTGTGGAGTGTTGAATTTTGAATGACTATATGCTATGTTCAGTCAGGTGATTAAAAATAGCAGTACTGTCATACCCTGTTTGTAGGGCATGCTGAAGTTTAGGTAACGTCCTTGGGATTTGCACCTTAGGTTTTTCAGAATGTCTCTGAGACATCTTTGCAGCCTCTTAATACTGACCCGATCTTTGGGAGCTAGTGAGGCTTGTGATGTTGATACAAAAGAGCTTATTCAAGTTACAGCATCTTCTAGGGGTAATCTAGTAGGCTTTGGAGTCATGCAGTGTTTTCCATATCCACCTCTGATGCTACCTTTATCTCCATCCCTACCAGAGAAGCAAGTGTCCCTGTTCCTCAGTTTCCCCACCAGTTCAGGAGATAACCATAATGGCCACCTTTTGTAAATTGTTTTGTAATTAATGGATGAAGAATGCCAGATAGGAGCTTAGCACCGTTATTATCAAAGAAATGAATGGTTAGACCATGCTGGATATGGAGTTTTTAGAGTCCTTTCATGTTGTGACAATCTCTTTCTCCTGTCTGATGTGGTCAGAGCAGAAGGGAAGGGTGTAAAACCATGATGAAAAAGAACTAGAAAAGCACCACCCATCACTGGAGGCTATTGCAATCGGTTTTAACAAGCCTCTGTTTAAGACTGACTTAGACAAGCTGATACTGCTTCTGATCAAGATGGTGGGCAGCTGACCTTTGAAAGTTCCTTAAGGGTTTTTTTGTTATTTGTGTATTTTGGGGTTCCTGTGTTCTACAAGGAGAATAATTAGGAATGCATGTTTATTACTGAAATAGAATTTACATTCAGACACCTGTAGCATTACGTTAGGCTTTTTTAATCATGATAACTTTGACTTTGTATATCTTTGCTTAGATATAGCAAGAATTCCTGTCCTGCAGAACCTCAGTGGATATTCTCTTATACCGCTGCTACGTGGAAAGACTGAAAATGAAGTATCACCCAGAGGGCCTCGGCCCTCGTGGGTGTTGAGTGAGTTCCATGGATGCAATGTGAATTCTTCCACGTACATGCTTCGAACTGGCAAATGGAAATATATCGCATACTCAGATGGCCATTCAGTACTTCCACAACTGTTTGGTATGTTACAACGTTATGTCCTGACTCGTTAATTTACTTAAATGCAAATTGGCTCTTAACTGACTTTTTGTTTTTCCAGACCTTATTGCTGATCCAGATGAGCTAACAAACGTTGCCCTAAAATTCCCGGTAATCATACATTCCTTGGACAAAATACTCCGCTCTGTTGTAAACTATCCAAAGGTTTCTTCTTCTGTTCAAGAGTATAACAAAAGACAGTTTATCAGCTGGAAACAAAGTTTGGGTCAGAATTACTCCAATGTTATTGCCAACCTTAGGTGGCATCAAGACTGGTTACAGGAACCAAAAAAATATGAGAATGCAATTGACAAGTGGCTTAGTCAAAGTAAGTAAATAAAAACAACCTAGATTTAATGTGACTGAAGATATGAAAACATTCAGCATTTGTAATACTATGCTGTATTTCAAATGTTAGAATTATTGTCTTATATGAGCTATTGAAAGCAAAGATGCCCGAACAATTAGCACTTCATGTTAGAAAGCCAAAAGCATTTTTATATAACTAGCCAGCACAACAAGTCTAGATTTTTACTTGTCATAATTCTGTAACGCTTAAGTATACGTAGGAAGGATAGTATGTAAATAATAATTGCATATATGGAATATTTAGCCGGTTGCAAAAATGCAAAGTATTAAGGGCATTAGAACTCAACAGGAATTTGCATTTCTAAGGACAGACTAAAGCAAGGATTATAAAATTTAGTGCAGTGGGATACCAGTTACAGTTGAGTGTGCTGGAGCCAACTTTCCATTAAGACAGATTTTTAAGTTGACAATGAATACACATTCAGCCACCTTAGAGAAGCATAATGGTTAAATTATAATAAAAAAGTTAACAACTAGTATTGGTCTGAACATAGATGCAGTTTATTAAAGAACTTACTACGTCAGCATTCCTGTTTTATACATGATTGACTCTGCATCTTTTCAAGATCTGCCTTCTAATCCCTTGCTTTGATCTGGTACTTAGCACTCCTTGCTGCTTAAAATTCCGTAATGTGCATAGGCTACTAGTTGAACGTGTGTGCAAGTGAAGAGGAATCTGGTCTCTGTCACAGTCAGAAATTAAAAAAAAAAACAAAACCAAAACCAGAACAAACCCCCCTAACTAAACTTGTGAGTTGAGCAGTTCCCTGAAAAGTAATAGTGTGATTTGCATAGCATAAGATGAAACCTGCTTGAATAAATCTCCATTATGCAGTTAGATTCTGCAGGTGAATGTTTTAATGTGCATCAGCGAGTGGAGAACTGGAACCTGCAATGTGCACAGAGGAGCAATTGAAGCTTGCAGAAAAAGTTAACATAAAAATACTATTTTATATTTTTCCAGGGATGTGATAAAAAAACAAAGCAGTTTTGGGAGAAGGTAAGGTTTAGCTAGTAACTCCTCTGCTTAGGGAAAAATGTAATTGTAGCAGCACTTACATTTGCTTATTCTTGATCACAGTTGTTGCTGCTATACTAGCAATTCAGGATGACACTATACTTTGTACCTATATGCTTTCTGGAATCTGTAATGAAATACTCAGCAGTAGCAGTAAGCTAGTAAAAATAAATATGAAAAATATATGTCTTTTCTGGTAGCTAAGCACTCTACATGCATTTTGTAAACTACTTACCACACTAGAATTAGGTACGTATTTATGAATGTTTTAGCTGGTTTATATTTTTGTGTTCATAGAACATTAAGGTTAACCTTATACTACTTACTGCTACAGTAGCATTTTTTCCTTCTTTTTTTTTTTTTTTTTGGTAGGCAAGGAAGACATTAATAGTCAAACCTTCTAACACTGTAGCACATGGCATTCTAGTATTTGCTAAAATGAGTTCAGATAGTGATGAAATAATTTCAACAAAACCCACGTCTTGGCAATGTAATGTATAACAGCTGCGTAAGAAGAGAAAATAAGTATCTCCATATGAAGGCTTATTTAGCAGGGAAAAGAATAAATAAATTGATCACTTTCCAGAGGTCTGGACAGAATGCAGTACATTGTACAGAATATAGCAAAATAAAATTATGGTGAACTGGGGATGCGTTTTGTGTGTGTGCATTTTTTTAGTGACTGAATGAATGTTTAAAGAAATTACTAGAAAATGTTGAAAGAAATTACTAGGGAAAATTGTATTTTGTTAAAGACACAAGCTTTTAAGATGTACTACTTCTTGAGTGTTAGGTTTACAAAACTGCAGTTTGTGATACTTTGTGAAATGGAAGAACAAATTGGAAAAACAAACTTCTTACCATAATTCCTTGCAACAACTTCTTGTATCACAGGCTGTCCAAAGAAGCCCAGTGCAGGGGGGCAGGTTTCCAGATAATGCAGGAAACCCAAGAATGTGCCAGCGGCAAAACGGAGCTAGAATGTCAGGAGATAGGGATGCTCCCTCACAAGGTGATTCTGTGGCATGCAAGCCAACCAGTAGCAGACCGTGACTGGATCCAAAATCGGTATGTCTAGTCTAGTACTTCTTTTTTGTATCTGGTCTTCCTAAAATGCTTATTTAAAAAGAAAACATTGACTTGTCTGTTAAAAGCAAATCTTTGACTTTTGCTGGTTAGTCAGCCTTTGTTCTGAAGAGTTAGAAAGAGAGAAGGCAAAAGCCCCTAATGCCTTCCTGCCTGCATTTGCAATAAACAATCTACCTGTGTTGGTACAGAACTGAGCTAATTTAAGTCCAAAACATATATGTTTAACAACGTGGTCATACTCAGTTACTCTGTCTTAGTTATGCTCATGCATTTGCATTATTGTAACACGAATCAAATGAGGTTTGCAACAGGCAAGGTTGGCCTGTTGAAAAAAATACGTTTTTTCGATCACACTGACCAAGTTAGGCCGTTTTAACAGCAAAGAGACTTTGGGGAGTGAAAGGGAGAAGGAAGGCTGGCATGCCAACAGGTTCCAGCATTAGATATAGTCAGGTCAACGCGGCTTCATGAGATGTACCTGAAACCACCAAGGGCTTCAGCTTCTGAACCTTTCTTTTATCTTCAAGTGTTTACAAAGACAGAAGAGGTGCCACTGTCCTGACAAACAAAAATGGGAATTTTTTGTAAATACAAGGTCCTGGAGAGGCAGGAGACTGCCACTGTGAATTTGCCAACAAATCACATGAAAATAACAATCTGCTGCCTTTGTCAGGATAACTAGCCTCATCAGTAAGGAAAAAAATCAGTGGGGAAATCCAGACCTTGAGTGTACTTGGGCAATGGCCTATCTGATCTTATTTTAAGCAAGCTATGGAAATAGACTCTAGATAAAATTACTCTTAAGTTAGGTTCACAACTGGTTAAAATCAAACTCAGTAGTAGATAAAAAAATTAAAAAGTGGGAGGGCTGATCAAATAAGGTCTGCAAGAATTTGATGTAGTACTGTTTGAATAAGTAATTTGAATGCAGGAGTAGGCACTTTTTTCTTACTAAACATGAGAAAAAGCACCCTGGGAGAGCTGTCAGCGGTTCTGAGGATAGGCTGAAAATCAAAGGAGACTTGATTAGCTGGAAAAATTACCTGAAATCAATCAGGTGAAGTTTGTCACAGATTAGTTAAAAAGTCAAAATAAAAGGGAAAGGGAAAAATATTAAAATGGTGAACAACAAAGTGTCTAGGCTTCAGTTTTGCAGAAAAAAAAAAGCCCCACGTGCTGGGAGATTTTAGAGAACCAGAAGCAGAGTATGAATCAACAGCATCATGTGGTGACAAGGGAAACAAGTGATATTCTAGGGTGATTTAAAGGAGTGTTGTGTGTAAGACACAGGAGGCAATTATTTTATTATTCTTAACACTAGTGAATTGTCAGGTTATTGTCTCCGCCTTGTGGCTTTTGCATTTTAAGAAGGATGTAAACAGACGGGAGGATTTGGAAGAAAATAATATAAGTGACTTGTGAATCATATTAGGTTTGTTTCAGCCATCAGAGAAACCTTGACGAGTCCTCAGCTATGAATAAGGCTCGTATAAGAGCGCAGCAAACGCTGGCACAGAGAGCAGAAAAAGAAATGCCACTGGTTTTCAGGCAGGGCTGTTGTGATGAGCTATATGGAGAAAAAAAGAGCTATAAATGATAAAACATTAAAACAGCCTGACTAGAGAAGCTATCTAAACTGTGTCACTGGAGTTTATTAAAAAGTTGAAAATACTTGTCAGGAATGGCCTAGGTGTGTGTGATCCTGCAGGAGATCAGGGAGCCAGACCAAATATCCCTGGGATGCTCTGTATAGCCCTTTTCTGCGTGCTGGGTGGGGATTTAGGCTTCACCACAATTTGTTTCTTCCTGAGCGAAGTTTAGCCCCTTTTACACAGCACAGTTTCAGCTTTACCCACATTATAATAACACTTTATGAGCAGCAGTAATTACAAATAGACAGAGTTATGGTTACAAGGTTCTGTTAAAACATCACATGAGGTCACTGTTTTTGGAGTGGTGATGTCTACAACTCTACAACTACCTGAAATGAATTTGTAGTGAGGTGGGTGTTGGTCTCTTCTGCCAAGTAACTAGCAATAGGATGAGAGGAAATGGCCTCAAGCTGTGTCAGGGGAGGTTTAGATTGTGTATTAGGAAAAATTTCTTCATGGAAAGAGTGGTCAAGCATTGGAACAGGCTGCCCTGTGGTGGAGTCACAGGTGGTGGAGTCACCATCCCTGGAGGTGTTCAAAAAACATGTAGATGTGGCACTTTGGGACATGGTTTAGTGGGCTTGGTGGTGTTGGGTTGATGGTTGGACTGATGATCTTAGAGGTCCTTTCCAACCTTAGTGATTCCTGGTGTTACTTTCATGAAAAAATAATCCAGCCATCAAGCCAGGAAACATGAAATTAATTCTTACTCTAGCCTTAATTGTTTTAGTGGTGGGCTTGGTAGTGTTAGGTTAATGGTTGGACTGGGTGATCTTAAAGGTCTTTTCCAACCTAAACAATTCTATGATTCTGTGTCTTCTAAGAAAAGTCACTGTAAGCCTAACTTCCTCAGAGGAAGGTTGTTGAGATTCAGATACTACAGCTACCGGTCAGACAGCATCTGGTATCTTTACAAGTAACCCCAGTACAACACGAGCACCCACCAAGAGACAGTTTTGGTAGAAGACATGATACCCATGGAAAAGAGTGAGGTGTAGAGAAAAGGTTATTGGGTAGGTTGGAGAGCACAGATATCAGGAGCCTCAAGTCTTGTGTTGCTGAACCAGTGTTGATCTGTCACCCAGAATACGCAGGAAAAAGCCACACTGAAGATCCAGTGAGACCCTGTGCAAGTAGGAGCCTTGCCCAGAATTGACCTTCCTTATTCCCCACCTGAGGCATTAGTGAGAGCCCAAATGCACGCGCACCGCTGCAGGCCCCCACTTGGCTGTGAAAAAGGCATTGCCATTAAAAACACCATGCAGCCACTGAAACCTGCACAGGCAGCCAGGCTGTTCCCCAGGCTGGTGGTACCTGCATGGAAACCACAGCCAGGGCTTTTGGGGGAGAAGCAGCTCCACGCAATCACAGAGTAAACACATTTCAGTTTGTGTTCAGCATTTTGGACTCCTTGAGGGTGTTAGTCAGACCGGGAATCCACCACGGCAACCAGATGTGGGGATGCAGGTGTACCTTCCACCCCGTCAGGTATCAGTGAGGTCCCTCCTAGGTCCAATGATAGCGTCTAACACAGCTCCTGTCTGCAGATGCAGAGCTCTTGCTGTTACCTGCTCTGGTTTGTCAGTCATTTTCATACACCTGAGCTGTCATCAACATATTGAGGACATTGACGTGCGTATACTGCCAGCTATAAGCATTGCACATCATTCCTGCTCAGTCCTACAGAAACAGAGCTCTTGTATCTGAGGAAAATGCAGGTTCAACTTAATTTGTAGTGTCACCATGGCAAAAAATGTTCAGCTGGCGAAGTGGGTGTAATGGAAATCTTACGAATAAAACCAGAGCTAAATGAGAAGGATATGGTCTCAGTGCAGTATTCCTTCATTGCTCTGCCTTAAAATGTGCTAGGCAGGAATAAACATAACAATGTTTTCAAAGACTTTTGCCGCGTTTCACACACGTACATCCCATTACAGCATGCCTGTTACAGCCCCTTGCTCAGTCTGCACAGCTCATCAGTTAACTAATGCCAGAATTACATCAGCCCGCCTGAAATGAAATGGTCACATCCATACTTCTCTGGAGGATTTAAACAACAACAGCAACAACAAAAGAAGAAGTAATTTCTTGGACTGACCGATTTTATTTCCGAATTAGGTATCACGAAATCCACAAAGTACGACCAAAATACTCGTAGGGCTTTGTAAGGATGGCAGGTCAGTCGGGCTCTGAACGGGAACAACGTTCACGCAGTTTGCATAGCAACAGCCATCCTGCTGGTTTTGTCCTTTTCTGTAAGTGTGTCTGATGCGAAAACACACCAAAAAGGTGCGGGAAAAAAAAGAAAATATATCCCCCAAGCTCAGCCAGTGCTCAGGTAAAAGGACTGCGGGCCCAGCCATGCGGCAGCCCAGGCGCTTCCCCACGCGCAGCCTGGCCCGGCTGCTCCTCGGGAGGAGAGATCCTGCATGACGAGACGCCTGCTGCGCTAACACCACGCCTGCAGCAGGACAAGGCTGGGCGCTGCCACTGCCAGCAGCCCCAGGGAGCCAGAGACGGAGGTGCTGGAGCAGCCCAGGGTGCTGGGGATGGCGTGCCGGTGGCAGGGGGGTTGAGGCTAACGGGGCAGCCGCTGCTCGGGACCCCGAGCCAGCACCGGCGGGCATCTTCCCTCGGTGGTTTTCTCCCCCTACACCCTCCCAGCATCGGTGGGCATCTTCCCCTATGCCCCCCGGGACTGGCGGGCATCTTCCCCTGATGCCTCTCAACCCCTATACAGCCCAGCACTGGCAGGAGTCTTCGCCCTGGTCCTGGTTTCATTTGGGATAGAGTTAATTTTCTTCCTAGTAGCAGGCACAGTGCTGTGTTTTGGATTTAGTGTGAGAAGAATGTTGATAACACGCTGATGTTTTAGTTGTTGCTAAGTACTGCTTATGCTAGTCAAGGACTTTTCAGCTTCCCGTGCTCTGCCAGGTACACAAGAAACTGGGAGGGGGCACAGCCAGGAGAGTTGATCCAAACTGCCCAAAGGGCTATTCCATACCATATGACATCATGCTCAGTATAGAAACTGGGGGGGGTTGGCTGGGGAGGAGCGATCGCTGCTTGGGAACTGTCTGGGTATCGGTCGGCGGGTGGTGAGCAATTGCATTGTGCATCACTTGCTTTGTATATTATTATTATTATTATTATCATTATTCTATTGTTATTATTATCATTACTATTTTACTTTATTTCAATTATTAAGCTGTTCTTATCTCAACCCAGGAGTGTTTCTCACTCTTCCTCCTCCGATTCTCTCCCCCATCCCACTGGGGCAGGGGGAGTGAGCGAGCGGCTGCGTGGTGCTGAGTTGCTGGCTGGGGATAAACCACGACAGCCCCGCAGTTCTCTTCCCCGGCACTGGCAAGCATCTTCCCCCGACATTTCTCAACCCGTACACCGCCTGGCACTGGCAGGCATGTTCTCCTGATGGTCCTCAACCCCTATACAGCCCAGCACTGGCAGGCATCTCCCTTCGGCGGTTCTCTCCCCCTACACCCTCCCAGCACCAGTGGGCACCTTCCCCTATGCACCCCAGGGACCAGTGGGCCGTCTTCCCCCGATGTTCCTCAACCCCTATACAGCCCAGCACCAGCGAGCATCCTCACCCTGTGGCTGTCTCCCCCTACACTACTACCACCGGGAGTCTTCCCCTGGCGGTCCACTCCTGCGGCACTGACGGGCATCTTTGCCCGACGTCTCTGAACCCCTATAGCGCCCAGTACCGGTGGGCATCTTGTCCCGGTGGTCCTCTCCCCCTACACTGCCTGGCATGGTGGGCGTCTTCCCCTGATGGCTTGGTAACCCCCTCCTGCCCAATGCCAACAGCTGCAGTGGAGCATTCCCCGGAGCATCCCCGGAGCACAGCTGGGGCGAGCAGCAGAGGAGTGCGGGGAGCTGGGGGTCTCGTTGCCGCTTGTTCTGGTCTCCACACGGGAGCTGTTGGGAGCCCCCAACAGCTGCCTGCCCTGACACCCGTGTCTGGGGCACATCGGGCCCATGCCCTGCGCAAGAGGGATTTTTTTTCCCTTTCCTCAAAGGAGGAAAAGGAGTTAGAGCAGGGTACAGCATGAATTGCTACAACTCATAAACCCCGCTGTATTTCTAGCCAAAAACAAATCCTTTTGCTGCTCCCAAATCCATTCAACTGTGGTTCCCACCTGACAGCACTTTGGCTGCGGGGACACCTCCATCCAGTGCGGGGCTCAGTGACTCAGAAAATGTCAAAGCAGCCAAACTCTTAAGAAAACATTAAGAAAAATCTAGTAGGAAGTCAAGTGTGTGTGTGTGTGTGAATAACCTTTTTTCTTTTTGATTTAAATGTTTTTTCTTCCATTGGTAGGTGCTGCTCTGGTGGCTGGTTGGTAGCCCCAGGATTCTGTCGTGGGACCCAGGGAGGTTATGTGGCCATTGTACTCTGTGTCTTGTTTGAATGGGTGGTTTTAATGCAGTCATCAGCCTGGAAAAAAACAGGAGCAAGCAACACTGGTTATTATTTCACCTTAGGTAGAGTGTGATGGAGAGTGCACTTCCCAAGGGGCTGTGAGAAGGCAGGCAGACAGATTGCTGTTTTAGTGTGCTGTGACAGGCAGGTGACATGCACCAGCTCAGCTGTCCCCAATCCAGGCTTAATGCCTGTGGCTGTGCTGTTTAAAGGAGGAGAAAGCAGGTCTTCATTTGTCTGGTGCCAGCTGTGGAGGCAGTGTTGTCCAGGTGGCACCAAGCTGGGGGCTGAGGTGGAAAAGGAGAATGTCTCATTGGGTGAAAACCACCTCTGAGATCCTTCCCCTATGCTGGATACTGTCCCAAACTCCTCTAGGCAAGAAACTGCTGCCTCCTTTGGGGCTTTCAGTGCCTCCTGGGCTGCTCTGGGTTGAAATCTCTCATCTTCTGTTCATACTTTGCAGGTATGTGTCCGCTTCATGGATGGGAAAGTGGCCAAGAGTAGGCCTGCAGTACGAGGGTCTACTTACAGCTCTTTTGTGGTGAGGAGTCCTTAGTGCACTCTTTTTCTAAGGGAACAAAGTCTTTTGCCACCATGTGTTTCACAAAGTCATTAGCGTATTGGCAAGTGTACATTGCCTCGAGGGCTTGCTTCTGGAGGACCCCTGATGTGCCAAGGCAGTTCTTAATCTGCACTTGGTTGTAGATAAGCGTGGAAGTCTTGGCTATAAAATGAAGCCATTGGTATTGATTGCTTACGCTGGTTAGGCTACGTAGCGTCCACAACATGCCGATAGTCTGAGCCAGGCTTCAGACTGGTGTGCCTGGATAATTTATGTGTACAAAATCCAGCCTGACAACAGAAATGTCATCATTAAATGAACTGGAGGTTTGGTGCCAAGTGTTATTTTAATAGTCATCTGAACAGTGTATATGTGTGTGTGTTGGTGTATGTAGATATATAGGGGTATGTGTGTCTATATGCGTATGTATATAGAGACAGGTTTTTAGAGGTGTCTTCATAAGAGTGTTTCTAACTACAGGCTCTGTATTTCATGATTTTGGCCAATTTGGAAAGTTTATATGCAGAGTCAGTGAAAAGGTGATCGTAAAAAATTGGGGGTTTCCTACTCCAGTTCTTGTGGTTAGTTTGCTACATGCTGTGCTTATTTTCTAAAGAAAGTAAGCGTGAATGCCTTACTGGATGGTCCTGTGAGTCTGACAGTGACGTTTCACTTTCTAGGTAAGACTGGGTGGAAGTTCCTGTAAACTGGAAAGCAGAGGGTCAGTCCGTATAGTTGATCATGTGCAAGTCAGATAACAGCTGGCTTTGAAAATGCCACGCTTATTTACACCAGTCTTCCCGGTGTAGTGGTTTATTAGGAAACACGCAGTTGCTGATCCTGAATGCACGCATAACCTAACGTGTGGCTCTGAGCAGGATTTTGGTTCAGCATGTCCCACTTGGAGAAGGCGGTGGTGGCACGGGCTCACAGGGAGCAAGGTGGAAGGAGGAATCCAGAGCTCTCTTCTTCTGTTATCAGGCCAGCCCCAGCATGTCCCCACTCCTTATCACTCCTGGCAGAGCTAGCTCCTGCCGCGCTGAGCCTCCATACATCCTGCCTCTGGTGCTATAGGGGCTGGCTCCACTGCTTCCCGTTTGCACGTAAAGAGGGGCTGCGGCACACACCATTACATATGTGAAGAAGGCAGGACAGCTGCGATAGGCACAGAGAAGAGAGGTGATGGTGGACCTCATTATTCTGAGCCTCCATTTCTTCATCTGCTTTCTCATCTTCATTGTCATCTGGCGTGGACCTAAGGTACGGTGTGGCTTGCTGCCATGCTGCTCTTCGTGGCTCTGCACCCTTCTGCAGCGGGATCCCCCTCACCCACGGTTCCCCTTTGGTCTCAGCACATACAAAGACCTTTTTTAGCCTGATTTTTCAGAGGAAGCAAGGGTCATATGGTTGTACTGGGAATTCAGGGGGAATTGGAACACAGTAACTAATTGTAAGCAAATTTAATAGGAAGGCAGGTTTTGTAATAAAACTACTCATGTCCTCTGCAGGGAGACAGAAAGGCTATTAGACATTTGAAATACATAAGAGGAGGAAGGGAAGGGCTGCCACATTTGCTAAAAAGCCTGGGTTGAATACAGTTTCTCAATAAACAGTTTTTTTCCCTTTTGCAGATGTTGTTTTCAGGTTTTTATCAACTTACATCGGTTTGTATTTCTAGCCATTATATTATTTAAAGAATATTGGATTTACATGTAAATGCTACTGTTTACCCATTGCATAGCTAAATAGTATGGTATTTTACATGTAGCATCCTTGTATTTTTTTGCATGTAGCTTTCCTGGGGATATGGTGATTAAAGTGCAGAGTAAATGAATTGTGATTTAGAATTTATCTTGCCTCAGCCTCAGGTATCAGGTTTGCAACAGCTATTTTTCCTAGTCCCGGTTCTGTTAATGAACACATTGGCCAAACATTATCACCAAACTCATGCGCTTTGCGTTGTATGCATGTTGATAGTCTTTTAGTAAAACTTCTGCTCATTTCACTTCACGCGGGGTTTTCTCTGGGACTGAGACACCCATTTGACATATAGAAACTCAAACAAAAGCTGTTTCATAAGGTGGCTTTTTAAATTTTTTTTGGTTTAAGGATGTGGATTTGCACAGCTCAAGCACAGGAACAGTTGAAATGGAGCCAGATGGTCTTATATTAATTGGCAAAGAAGATGACATAAAGAAGTCTGGAAGAGTAACAGGCAAAGTCAATGGCAGAGAAGTTGTTGTTTTCTACCATGAAGGGAAATTTCATGCTATGGACTCTCGCTGCTACCGTAAGTTATTTGCACATATGATCTCAATGTTGCAACAATTAAGCATAAAATCTGCTGTATAAATTAATACTGTGTTCTACCATGTTTCAGATGAAGGAGGCCCTCTGCGTCTTGGAGAAATAGAGGTACATAAACAAAATAAAAATAATGTAGTGGCATAGAGTCACATGAAAACTCTAATGCATTTTCTGAATACTTTTATCTGAACATAACATCAAAAGGAATGGATATGTATGTAAAATAGCAGACAGCCATACAGCCCCATCATGAAACATGCTTTTTGTCCTAGAGATTCTTCCAGGAGAAGAATCAGAAGCCATGACTTGCTATTTTTATCTTCTTCTTCTTGCAGGATATCAATGGTCAAGCATGTATTGTTTGTCCTTGGCATAAGTATAAAATTACTTTGGAAACAGGAGAAGGATTATATGAAGGAATAAACCCTTTGGAGCCATCACCAACACCACAGTGGCAATCAAAAGGAGTCAAACAAAGGATTCATAAAGTCACAATAGACAATGGAAACGTTTATGTGAGCCCTCCAGATTTGTCTGTAAGATTTGACTCCGATTATTTTGCTGACAAGTACAAAAATAATGGGGATTTAGCTATGGAAAAACAAAGCGACTCACAAACAGCAGAATAAGTTGTGGCCAGAAAGAAGAATCCTGGTGAATGCACCAATGAAGAACTGTCGTCATGAAATAAAACGTACCATGGCCATGAAGACTGTGTCCAGATTAAACTCTAGTGTTACTGTTATGTTAAAGCACTGAAACACATAGGATTGAGTAAGATAAGAAGCTCTGCATTGTCAGAAATGTGACTGATCTTGTGCCCATTTTTTTTTTTTGCACTTGCATTTCAAAAAGACTTATTTACAACAGTGCTTCATAAGATTTGATATTTTAGAAATCCTATTTTGCTAGAATTGTTTTAATTTTTAGGAGGTAATGTAGTATATTACCGCTTACAAAACACATTACAGAGTTTAAGGCAAGTAGTCTGGTGTAAAGGTTATGCTTATATACTTAACAGTTTATACTTATAATGCCTCAGTATAAATGACATGGAATTTTTTAAATTTTTAGATATGCAAGCAATCTCTGAATGTTTAAGTGCCACAAAGAGAAGTACAAAATTTGAGCATATTTTAGTGACCTTCTTTATGCCTACTTGTGTATTACTACCGTGATTCCATAGAAGTATTTATTTTCCTTCTCCTCATTGAACTCCTTTTAGTAGTTCATCAAATAATGTGACAAGCATTTGTCATGTATGCTTGTTCTTCCTGATTCTGTTGGATGAGAAAGAAGCTGTTGTGTATAAAACCTTGATATATAATGTAGTGGCTCTCGTTTTTTGTTTTTATTTATTGTAAATACATTTTTATACATTCCTTTGAAAAAATGTGCTTTCAGTTTAGAGCCAAGAGTTAGGTTTCTCTGTGTGCATTCACTGTATAATATCAGATCTGCCTCAGTAATCCCTCTGAGAAAGTTTCCCCCCAGGCTGTACTGTGTGAGAGGCAAGCTGGGCTCTAGGACACGGTGGGTTCTTCTGCCCAGCCCGCGGGGTCCAGAGTATAGAGGTACTGTGTGAATGCTTACCGTCCTCTTGCATGGCTGCAATTGCATGGCTGCAGTTCTTTGGGGTACATTTTTGGGTGATTCGTTGGTTGTTTGCAAAGTTCAGTTGTAATCAGGTTCAGTTTGAAGTTGCCTGGTCTGTAAGTTTCTCTTGTGCATGCAGCAGGTTGTCTTGCTTTTAATGTATGTGAAGGATAAGTAGGTCTGTGTCAACACCGTTGTTCATATAAATGTATTTAAAAGTAGTGAGGCATAGGGAAGTATCAGAAGAAAATTTCTGTGCCCGATTGATCACAATTAAAAAAGCAAAGCATGCAATCAGTTTATTTCACTGCATTTAAATTTAGTTGTCCACTTCTGATCATGCCTCCTTAGACTGTTTTTGTGGTTGATGGGGAGAAGTGGCACCTTCAAGATGCTGTGGAGCTGACCTGTTTCAGTTTTGTATTTTAGAAGAGCTACAGCATGAAAATGCTTTCCTCCTCCTCCTTCTCCTCTCACTGACCACTCAGCCAGCCAGTGCTGACAAGAGCAGATACAAACACCTGCCTTCCGTCAGATGAATCACATCTTGATCATCTGCTAGAAAATGCTGTTATGTACTGACCAGTTCTGTGGGGTTTGTTTGTTTCTTTCTTTGTTTTTTAAAGGAATACATAACCGTCTCTTTCTCACTCCTCTTGCAGCCACAGGGTAGATGGCAGGAAGGTGAGGCAAGTGAGGAGGTGATAGAGCGGATACTCCAATGCCCTTTGGGTGGTGCAGAAGGGGATGGAGAATTGCTTCCCTTCCCTCCCTCCTCACCCAACTACCTGCACCTGCGGTGAAATTTAAGCATTGTTGTCTTGTCCTATTGAAAGACATGGATCATATAAAAGAAAAGTATTGTGAAGTCTTCAGATACACCTGCATTAACTCATGTGATTGTTTAGATACTATTGCATTGCCTTTTTTTAAAAGTATTGCACTAATAGAAATTGACAAATTAATAAAGATGCAGTTCAATTTAAGAAACTACCATTTATGAGTAATATGCTATTGCCTGTATGACGTTTAGTAGAATGTTGGTAATAGGAAGTTTTACTTGAAAGTTTCCTGAATGTGTTCATATTAGTGGAATAGTTCTTAGGCTTTTACAGAATTGAATTTTCTGGCTAAAATCCAGCAAAGTGTTTAATCATATGTTTACTGTTAATCATATGAAATCAGTGGAACTGCATGTCCAGGATAGATAAGTCCCTTTTCTTCACTACTTCTCAAGCATAATAACTATCTGCAAGTTCTTAAGGTGTTTTTGCTTTTACTTTATGTTTTTATGTTCTTATTCTCAGGGAGATCACATTAATTTAATATCTAAAGTTTGTCAGTTTGCTTTCCCCTCAATTTTCTTGATGAGGATCACAGAAGGAACAAGAGAATTATTAACGCCGGTGGCTGTGGACAAAAGAGGGAGAGTTGTCTGGCTGTTAGATTTTCTTTTTTCTTTTTTTTTCCTAATTTTTTGACAGCAAAGAACAAAACCTACAGTGTGTAAAGTTGCTACCTTTAAAAAAATACCTGCATGATTCCGTTTTATTTGTCTGAGCTTTGAAGCGCTACAGTATGCACCTGAATTGAAAATACTGTCACCATTTAATGTCCCAGGGTTGGACACTTCTGAGCCTCTTGTCCTGCCAGCCCTTTCTAGGTCTCTAGTTATACTGGCATATTGTGTGAAGACACGGAAAACGCAGGGGTTATCCTGAAAGGGAGCCAGTCAGGAGAATGGTAGGGAGGAATGGAGGGGGAACACGGGGGGGATATTGGATGTGATGGGAGAGCAGGTATGGCAGGCGCCAGAGCTGGGTGAGAAGTGAGGAGTGTCAGGACAGGTGAGAAGAGGAGGTGTTGGTATTCATGGGAGAAGGAAACTTCAGTGGGAAAAAATGAAAAGGCAGCAAAAGGCACTTTTGGAAGACTGAAGCAGGGTGGGCCAAGAGCCGTCCAGGGAACCGCTGGTGGGCGTGGAGGATGGCTGGGACGTGGCTGTTTGCAATTAGAGACTAACAGCGGGACAAGGAGGGAGACGAGGAGCGGTTAAGTTAAGGCAGTGAGTCTGAGGTGGCATTTAAGGGACAATGAAGAGAAAGAAGGAATGAGTAGGTGTGGGTAAGAGACCAAAAAGTCACTGGCTGGGTAATTAGAGCTTCCTGGAGAGATGTGTTAACGAGAGCGATGCTAAGATCAACCCTCCAAATCATTCAGGAGGAGTGTTTTGCTGGTGATAGTTCTGAGGGTTTAGTTTAATTTGACAAATGAGCAAACACCATCTGTTTTCCCATCATTAATCAGCCAGGCAAAGAACAGAGAAATATATTTTGTACCTTGGCTGGAAAATTTTCATGATGACTCTGTGAGACATTCAGGCTTTGTAAGCTGCTTTCACAAGCAGCTTGAACAGAATAAACAAGTTATATTTATCCTATCATGGAGCCATCTTTTTTAAGAAAGACAGATGAAAACTATGACTGTAGTAGGTTGAACTGCAGCTTGAGCCTTGACCTGATGTAGCTGCACCGTAAACCTTAATTAGACAATATTAACTGTAAGGCTGTATGCTTCATATTTTCCTTGTGCATGTAGTGCCTTGTTCTGCAATGTTCCCTTGACTTCATTTGGTGCTGCACATGAAATAAAAGACAGACTCAAAGTAAAAAGTGTTATAAAGTCAGGATCGAGAAGCTTATGAACATACGCTGATATGGAGCACATAACAGTGGTCAGAGCAGTCTTTGCAGGATAGGAGATCACACCAGGCAGGGAAAAATGTCTAGTCTGTAGGAAAACAATTTTAAAACCAACCTTTCACTTTTGAAGCCATTTTCAGCAGCATTGTACAGTTCCTAATTTCATGCTTAATTTTGGAACAAAATCAAGTCTGAAGTTTGCACCTCCTCTTTCTGATAGGATTAGGAAAAGTAATTCATATTGTTCCCCTGCTGATGGTACAAACATGGGCTGCGAGAGGCAGCACTCACCGATTCCCAAGTGCTCCATCGCCCTGCCCACTTGGCTTGGCAGCTGCTTTCGAAGGTTTCTGGAGGAAGCAGGGGATGGGGGATGGAAATAATACTGCTGGAGAGGTATGTGAGCCTCTGGTTGTGTGTGGGAAGACTGCCCGTCACCGGCATGCTGTGGGAGAACCGGTCCCACAGTGGATCTGACCAGTGGGTGCTTCCCCCGCCCAGCTCCATCTGAGGCATCCGGGGTAAGTGGTTTTCTGCCGGGCCAGCAAGTTCAACCATCTCCACCAGTGGCTAAACCGGCACTGTGCAGAGGGTGTGGGGATGCAGGAGGAGTGGGTGAGGCTTGAGGGGGTGTGTTGGGTTGGGTCAGTCCTTTCAACTCTATCCAGCAAACTTTTTTTTCTATGTGTGTGGAATTTATTCATGCAAACCTACGGGTTTTGTTTAGTGGAATTTTTTACTTGAATGAAGAGTAAGCACAGTTCTCAACATCTGACATCTATAAATTACTGAACTAGGCTAGAAGTGAAAATGCCAGTTTTACTTGTAGGTATGGAAACTGAGAAATTGATGCAGATAGCCTGATTAGGCCATTAATGACTGTTCTTCTGTGAGATGAAGAGAGTGCCCTTACAAGCAGTGGCTGTGATGTTTGAACAGTGGGATTGTTTTGCTAAAAGAGGTGTTTGCAAATTATGGTTTGTTGTTGCAAACTGTAGTAGTTAGAAATCCAAGGCTTATGCAGGAAAGACTACTCCAGAAATAATTACCCTATATGAAAGTTATGGTAAAATGTATGTGATCTTATTTTAAGTTATAAGTTATATAACTTATACAAAGTTATATTTAATTTAACTCTTCAGATTACAATGAACAAATGAAATTATTTCATTTGTGGCTTTACGTGTGCTCTTGGTATTTTGCTGAGGCTGTGTTTAACTTAGGATCCAGACAACACAGAGATTACAGATAAAGGTAGTATCTTTTTATTAAGCCAGCCGCTGTAGTTGGACAAAGTACTAAAGTTTTCAGGCACAGTGAAGTAGGGCTGTAGTGCCTGAAGGCTTTTCTCATTTATTTGTGTTTATATATGAGTTGTTTAATAGGAGATACTACCTCTGCTTGCAAATGCCCCGCCTTGATTTTGATTAAGTTCCAAGACACATAGCTGTATCCTCATTCAAGTAAAAAGTATCATCTTCTTTATCCTGAAAAAATTGCATGCTTATTTGGCACAGGTAGCTCCAGGGAGAACTGCATACTTCTGTAGCTGCAGCTAGGCCCAGAAAAGCACAGAAGAGCAGTGCAGTGGTGGCCTTCCCCTATATGGGTTATATGGACTTGCAGTGTTCCTGGCACTGTACTGACTCAGCACCCAAGCAACCAGCACCATCATCTGGATTTGAAAGCAATAACTCTTCAGGATGAATAACACCTCCCAGGAGGCTGTGTCACCTTGCAGTGCTCATGGTATTTTTCATGAGACTCGGCAGTTCAACATCAGTTTGGAGATGCAGGCATTCACATGAATTTTCATTATCAGTTTGGCTACTCCAGCATATGCTAAGCAGAAAGGAGGCTTGATATTAACTAAATTAATGTGCAAGGCCAAGTGCAAGGTCCTGGGTTGGGGCAAGCCCTGCTGTCAATACAGGCTGGGGCATGAAGGGATTGAGAGGAGCCCTGTGGAGGAGGACCTGGTGGTACTGAGGGACAAAAATTGAAGGAGCTGGCAATGTGTGCTCACAGCCCAGAAAGCCAACCATATCCTGGGCTGCATCCCCAGCAGCGTGGCCAGCAGGTCGAGGGAGGGGATTCTGCCCCTCTGCTCTGCTCTGCTGAGACCTCACCTGGGGCACTGCGTCCAGCTCTGGGGCCCTCAGCACAAGGACATGGACCTGCTGGAGCAGGTCCAGAGGAGGCCACCAAAATGATCCGAGGGCTGGAGCCCCTCTCCTGTGAGGCCAGGCTGAGAGAGTCGGGGTTGTTCAGCCTGGAGAAGAGAAGGCTGCGGGGAGAACTTCTTGCTGCCTTTCAATGCTTAAAAGGGACTTTTAAGAAAGATGGGGACACACTTTTTAGCAGGGCCTGTTGCAATAGGACAAGGGGCAATGGCTCTAAACCAAAAGAAAGTAGGTTTAGATTGTACATAAGGAAGACATTTTTTATGATGAGTGTGGTAAGGCACTGGAACATGCTGCCCAGAGAAGCTGTGGATGTCCCATCCCTGGAAGTGTTCAAGGTCAGGTTGGACGGGGCTCTGAGCAACCTGATCTAGTGGAAGGTGTCCCTGCCCATGGCGGGGGGGTTGGACTAGATGACCTTTAAAGGTCCCTTCCAACCCGAACCATTCTGTGATTCTATGTTTTTATGTAATGTTGTATTCCTGGGTATTTTTTCCATTGCTTTTTAAATAACTGATAACTGATTAACTGGCATTTAACATACTGACATTTAAAAACCTGTGTTACGTCTGTGTTGATCTCTTATCTCAATGGGCTTTGCTTCTGTAATTTGGACAATGCAAGCTTTGAGAGTAATTACTTGTTCATTTCTGTGGACAACTTTTACAAGATTTTTCTTTGCTGTGCAGAATAGAAGAATCCTTTCCGATAACATTCATGGCACTAAAATACAGTAAGTCAATAATATTGCCTCATATAGCCTGCATTTGCAAATTTTACCAGTCAGTTCTTTGGTGAATAAATTTACCCATACTTCATAGCTGTGAAACTGAAGCAGAAATTAACATTTGAAATTATCTCTAGTTTTGGTATAGATGAGTATTCCTCTAGGAAAAAAGTGTAAGTACTGAAAATGAAACAAAAATAATACAAAACATGTTTTTGGCATTCACCCAAATAGTCTTCCCGTATCTCCCCACTGCAAAATGGAAACAAGAAGGAATCCAAAAGTTCCTTCAGGCTAAACAAAATAAACCTGATTTCTTGTCTTTTTAAGTTCAAAAGAGAGAAAACCAGAGCTGTTCTAAACCCCCTTCCTGAGATTTCAGATAAGCCCCTTGCAAAAGGGCAGCAATTATGCTCTTTAACAGTGATGACTAGCTTTTCCATGACTTAAGCAATGACATATTTAGCCATTTCTTACACGTATGAGGCTGCTTGCCAGACAGCTCCCAAACCCTCCCTGGACCTGGCTCTGCAGAGCTCACCCCGGAGCTGTGGTCAGGACCTGAGGCGACAGTGTATTCCTGTGCAGACTATCACTGACTACTGATAAAATCCATATATCCGTGAGAAATGGTGGTTCCTGCTATAGCTGCAATAGTTTGGGTTGTGCTGGCAAAAACTAGAAATTCACATGGATGGTCTGTGCCTGTTCCTTGGGGGACTTTGCTGAGGGTATTTTGCAAACAGCTTTTGATGTCTGTATGGCAAGGCTGGGGTCCTGTGGTGGTGCAGCTTGTGGGCCTGCTGCAGGGTAGCTGGGAATTGGTCACCAGGTCAATTACAGAGGATGGGGTTCCCGCAGGCCCCTCCAGCTCCCTTTATAAAGGAGCTGAGGGTGGGAAGAGTGACAGAATATCAGTTTATTCAGCCAGAGTTGCTTCAGGTGAAATAAAAAGTGCAACTTCACCTTGGGACCCCTGACAAACTTCTGGTGTTTAGCATAAAACAGGCTTCTGCAATGTCATCTCTACACCTCAGGAGCAACATGAAGATTAATAAAGAGTGAATACCACTAAGAAAATAATTGCCAAGGTCTTTTATATATCACCCATCTCCAAGTTTCCTTGCAGCCAGGGAAATGGAACAATGGAGGGCAACGTGCCCAACAGCCAGGAAACTTCAGGTGGTTATTTCAAAGGGGAGGAACTCAGTTTCCAAAACAAGCAGTCCTCACTCTTTGCAGGATCTTTTTTAACCCAGTGGCACTTGACAGCATACATGCCTGAGAACTGACTGTAGCTGTGTCCTGTCCTGCTGAACACAGGGCATGTGTGATGCTTACTCTGCTGAGATGGGCTCTTGGCACAACACCAAGGGAATGGTACCTAGTCCCAGGTTTCTTTTAAGTTGGATTAAGAGGAGGTGAGGTACATGGTTATGCATAGATTTGCTTCTTATACAAACTTTTTCTGCAAATAAAGTTCTAGCTACTAGGCTATAGCACATGGTGAATGGCAAATGAGGTAGCTGTGAGATCATTTCTTCATTCAGATGTTCATCCTTTTCAGAGTTTGATAATCCAGGTTCCAACAGACAAACATAAGCCTTATAATTTAGGGGTATTGTAGCAGTGAAAAATCAGTGTTTTTTTATGAGGGCATGACTTAGCAATACTTCTTGAAATAGTGCCTTCATTTGGCTGTGAAGCACAACCTGAGCTATGTTAGAATCCCACCATATTAACATGCGCAGTTCATCGTTTCCTGGCATGACGCAGTAGAGGAGTCGTGTCTCACACCACCTTTTTTCAAATGCAAAACCATGACAGCCTTGAAGTTAGGGGCAAAACTTCTGGGACGATAGACAGACTAGGAGATTTTTACAGAAAGTTCAGATACCAAGGTATGGGAATCTCATACTGCTCCCTAATTAGTGCTCACTGGTGCAAAGGCAAGTTTAGCAAAATTCATTAGGTGAATAAAGACACAGGCACATATACTATTTTGCAGGATTGAAGATCTAATGTCCAGTCGTTTGCTTCTTATGTGTTAAATATTCTCTGTCTAGCTTTGTTTTACCTTAATTGCTCTGTGTATGTCTCAAACTGTACTACTGTAATATCCAAGTTTTCATTGAAAATTTTATTTTTCATTTTCTAGCAAGATCAAATAATAATGATCCCCATTATGCCTGGCAAATGAGGCAAAAATTAACATAAATGGTGCTTGTTAACTTTGGGTCCAGTCCCATATCTCTGAACTGATACACTGAGAACCTAGGGTTTTTTTCTGAGTACATATTAACATACAGCTCTTTTATGTGAAACAACAGCTTTCTTCAGTGGAGGTTTCAGGTGAGCACTCTGTACTTAAGTGAATCATATCATCAAGTGTCAAGAAAATGAGAAATGTACCATTAGTCAATGCCCATTAAAATTTGTTTCAAGTAATTTGCCTAAATTTATTTAAGAATTCTAGCAAGGAAAAAATTCTTTAAGTGTAACTAGAAATTTTTCACATCTATAATGAGCTCGTTCACTCAAGCTGTAAGTGGCAGGGTACTGGAAAGTTTTGGGACAAGAACCTTTTTAATGCTATCATAGTCATAGCTGCTATCCCAAACCTATGCTGTTACCTTGGTATTAGATTTGAGACTCCTCATTTCCTCTTAATCTGGAATGTAACAAGAGAATTAAAACGCTACAGAAAAGAGGAGAAGGTAGAAGGTGAATGTCCATGGAGACCCAGGTTGCTTAACGGGAGCTGCAGCACTAAGTGATGACCCAGGTGCCTGCTGATCTCTGAGCATCTCCCAAGTCCTGTTGGGAGCAGTTGTGGCTTCTTGGGACCTGAGTTCAGCATGACACCATCCCTGCACTCCTCTGGTGTGACTACGACAGGGGCAGGGGTGAAACTCCAGCTGGAGGCTGGGGGGCGAGAGACACAGACCATGTTGGGGGGCCACAGGCGCAGCTTGGTTTTGGTGGAGAGACTGCCTGTCCAGAGTGCCCAGAGCTGCTGTTTCCTGGAAACCCAACAGACCTTGATCAAGGCATACGATGAACAATTAGTGTACAGATAACAACAATACAGTATATAGCCTCTAAAGAAATTGAATTCCATCAGCAAAGTGTCTTTAATGTGCTCAAGTAATTAAGCTTTTATTTTAAAAAACTTACTTGAAAATATATAACTCTGGAGGTACAGGGTAGTCTGGCCAAAAAAGGAAAAAAAAAAAAAAGGACAATAAGGACAGACAAATGTACATTAGGTGATTCTACTAGAACCAAAAGTTTGGAAAAAATCTGGGCAAGCCTAAATTGGTATTGAAAACAATTAAACAAGAAATAACAGCACAAGATCTATTTAAAACACAGACAGCATTTTAACATCACTCTGCTGATGTTTCTCTTTCTTATAATTAACTTTTTCACTTGCATTTCCCAATAATAATGTTAATTACTGTATTTTTAATGCTCATGATTTCCAGTTCCAAACCATCTGATACTACTGGTCCAAATACACCAAGATTAGCCATAGGACTTTATAACATGTTACTAGATGAAATTATAATTATGATTTATTTTCTGGTAGATGGTGTCAAGAAAGAAATTGGGCATAGATTCATCTCTGCACAATGCAAGAGATTTCAGTGCTAATAAATGGCAATCAAATCCATTACCTAAAAACAAGCAATGCAGAACCTGTTTAAAGGTCAGAGATTTTGTATTTCATTAATTATGATGCAGTATTTTTCAGAGATTTTCTTTAAGCTTGTTAATAGCAAATACTGAGGCTGAAATAGCTAAGCATGGTATTTTTACACTTTGTTATTTTCTTTCACTATACTAGATTAATAAAATGCCTTGTTAATTTTGAGCAGCTTTAGTACTTCAGATAACTTACGTTTGTGATCTTACATCCCTTACTTTAGGCAGCAAGACTTTCAGCTGACATCAATGGCAGATACTTTTTCAACATCAGATACGTGTCATTTATTTAGGTGCCTAATTTATACATACAGTTCCAAAAGTCCAGGTTACACAATGGGACCATGAATTTATGTGATCCTTCCCTTTGGCAATTTCCCTGACATGAAGTCTTTTCCTCCTCCTCTTGATGAAAAGCTGGACATAAGCCGGCAATGTGCGCTTGCAGCCCAGAAAGCCAACCATATCCTGGGCTGCATCCCCAGCAGCGTGGCCAGCAGGTCGAGGGAGGGGATTCTGCCCCTCTG
Organism: Pelecanus crispus; assembly: GCF_030463565.1. Classification (NCBI taxonomy): domain Eukaryota; kingdom Metazoa; phylum Chordata; class Aves; order Pelecaniformes; family Pelecanidae; genus Pelecanus; species Pelecanus crispus. Next base: position 85,064,799 of record NC_134676.1, read on the forward strand.
CTCTGCTCTGCTGAGACCTCACCTGGGGCACTGCGTCCAGCTCTGGGGCCCTCAGCACAAGGACATGGACCTGCTGGAGCGGGTCCGGAGGAGGCCACCAAAATGATCCGAGGGCTGGAGCCCCTCTCCTGTGAGGCCAGGCTGAGAGAGTTGGGGTTGTTCAGCCTGGAGAAGAGAAGGCTGCGGGGAGACCTTAGTGCGGCCTTTCAGTGCTTACAGGGGGCCTACAGGAAGGGTGGGGACAATCTTTTTGGCAAGGCCTGTTGTGACAGGACAAGGAGTAATGGATTTAATGGATTAGTAATGGATTTAAACTAAAGGAGGGGAGTCTTGTTCAATATCTTTATCAATATCTTTATCAATATCTTTATCTTTATCAAGAGGGCCAGTCTTGTTCAATATCTTTATCAATGATCTGGATGAGGGGATCGAGTGCACCCTCAGTAAGTTTGCAGACGACACCAAATTGGGTGGGAGTGTCGATCTGCTCGAGGGTAGGATGGCCCTGCAGAGGGACCTGGACAGACTGGATCGATGGGCCGTGGCCAACTGTATGAGGTTCAACAAGGCCAAGTGCCGGGTCCTGCACTTCGGTCACAACAACCCCATGCAACGCTACAGGCTTGGGGAGGAGTGGCTGGAAAGCTGCCTGGCCGAAAAGGACCTGGGGGTGTTAGTAGATAGCCGGCTGAACTTGAGCCAGCAGTGTGCCCAGGTGGCCAAGAAGGCCAACAGCATCCTGGCTTGTATCAGGAATAGTGTGGCCAGCAGGAGCAGGGAGGTGATTGTCCCCCTGTACTCGGCGCTGGTGAGGCCGCACCTGGAATACTGTGTCCAGTTTTGGGCCCCTCACTACAAGAAAGACATTGAGGTGCTGGAGCGTGTTCAGAGGCGGGCAACGAAGCTGGTGAAGGGTCTGGAGAACAAGTCTTATGAGGAGCGGCTGAGGGAACTGAGGTTGTTTAGCCTGGAGAAGAGGAGGCTGAGGGGAGACCTTATCGCTCTCTACAACTACCTGAAAGGAGGGTGTAGTGAGGTGGGTGTTGGTCTCTTCTCCCAAGTAGCTAGCGATAGGACAAGAGGAAATGGGCTTAAGCTGCGCCAGGGGAGGTTTAGACTGGAGATTAGGAAGAATTTCTTTACGGAAAGGGTGGTCAGGCATTGGAACAGGCTGCCCAGAGAGGTGGTGGAGTCACCATCCCTGGAGGCGTTTAAAAAACGGGTAGATGTGGCACTTCGGGATATGGTTTAGTCTGGTCTACCCTTGATTAGTCTAGAGTGGGCTTGGTAGTGTAGGTTAATGGTTGGACTGGATGATCTTAAAGGTCTTTTCCAACCTAGATGATTCTATGATTCTATGATTCTATGATTTAGACTGGATATAGGGAAGAAATTTTGTACAGTGAGGGTGGTGAAGCACTGGCACAGGTTGCCCAGAGAGGCAGTGGAGGCCCCATCCCTGGCACCATCCCAGGCCAGGTTGGACGGGGCTGTGAGCACCCTGGGCTGGTTAAAGCTGTCCCTGCTCGCTGCAGGGGGTTGGGCTGGGTGGCCTCTAAAGGGCCCTTCCAACCCAAAGCATTCTGTGATTCTATGATATGAAGGTCACAAATTGAAACAAACTGATTTTTTCAGGCCAAAATTTTGGACTGATGTTCTGAGAAGATGCAAGTGCAGAGACACACACAAATATTTTATTTTTCTGCCATGTGGGGATCTGGCTAGGAGAGCCAAATAAACTGTTCTGCAGGATCTCCTTCTGAGAGCCATGGTGTTCAGTAAGAACTGCTCTGTAAAACAACAGTGTTTTTCCAAATTTCTCACTGTCTTGGCATGACTTTATTCTAGACCAGCACTTACCTGAGGAGCTTCTGAGGAACTGCAGTTAATTTAACAGCCTGTGAGTATCTGCTGCAGTTAATATCACAATATGGGTAGCTCATCACCCAAAGGAAGACAAGAGAAATGAAACGTCTGCTGGTTGCAATCAGAAAAAATGAATGTGATAAACTAGTTGTTTAGATTGACACAATAAAGCTAGATTTAATTACTTTTAAAGTCACAGAAGTATAGATGGATTTGTTTGTGTGTCGTTCCCCCTCCCCCTTAATATTCTAATAGCTTTGTGAACTTTTTTAAAATCTCTCAACACTTTCTGCCAGTGTTTATACCTTTTAAATTGATACTTTTTAAAAGTTTCTTACTATCTCGTCATTCTTTGCTGTAATCCATTTGTTTTTTTGCTTGTGCATCACTGCTGCTCTGCTGTGAAGGCAGAGCATCATACTGTGTGCGCAAGCAGAACGGACCTCAGACCTAATACTCATATAATGTTGTACAAAAAGACCCTAAAAGCATGATCCATACAGAAACTGATGCCATTCCTAAGTTTTCCTAACAGTCTCAAACTGTTAAATAATGAGTCCAGATTCTGCAGCCTAGTGGGCAGAATTTATTTTGTTGACAACAAAAATTGTGGTCTTACTGTCAGAGTGTATGGTAACTGAAATGAGACAGAGGACAAAAAATCGAAAGATTGGCAATTAGGAATGAAAGGAATTCTTCATTAACCTTCAAAGTCTGCCTGATATCAGGTTAGACATCAATATAAACAAGAAGTCTTTAGATTTAAGTCCCTACCTTGATGTGTTAATGTATACATTCTCTATATAACCGTAGCAACACTTAATATTTGCTAGGGAATAGGGGTTGGCATTCTGATGCTTCTTCGGTAAAACCCATCCTTCATAAAACTCCATTTCAAAATTTCCGTACAGACTATAAGGCAACAGCAGGGCACAACCTCCAATTTTAAAACATGTCCTGCTGTTTATCTGTGGCAGCAAGGGCTGAAGTCTGGCTACCCCCTTCCCATTGCACCGCATCTTGGGAGGGTTTCAAACACTGAGAGAATTAGGTGATACTGATAAAGTTTCTGAGATTTGTTTGCATGGAGCTAATTTAAGACACCTTCCACTTGCACTGGAAGTGCTGGGTGCCTGGTAATGTTTCTATAATCTTCATTTATCAAACAGATGACTGGGCTTCCATCTCCCCAGGACTGCTCAAAGTTTACTTGTGCATGACCATCACCTGCAATAATCAGGCCGGAAGATTTGCCATCCCAAATGAGTGAAGCAGTTTTTCGTTATGCTAGCAATGAAGAGCTCGTCCTCATCCTTGCAAAAAAATACTATCTAATCACAGGCCAAATATTCCACTATCCATTTTCTTTTAAGATTTCTTCATTACCTGCTTCAAAAAGTATTTTTTACTGTTGCTGAGCTATTCCTGTCATCAGTGGTCAAGTATGAAATTGAAAATTCAGGTCAAAAAAATGCCTCTTGTATACTAGAAATTAAGTGAGCCACAATTTTGGATGGATGCAGAATACTATCAGGAGAATCCAAAACATCAAAACCATAACATGCTCATTTCTCATCATGAGCAAATACCTTGATTACTTAGTTGTAAAAAGTTAATCCTTTTTTCGTTTGGAAATTCTGGAGCTTCTGAGGAGGTGTTCATACTGTGATGTATCTAATGGAGAGGCATCTACCATATGGCCTCCATACCATGACACAGGCCCTGCAAGAAGGTGGATAAGATTTTTGAAGAGCCTACTCTCACTGCACCTAAGGTTTCGGTAGTATGTGTCTGGCTTGAACTAATTATTTTTTAGAGACTTCAAAAATTTTGTGGATGATGTTATTAGCTTTGTTCTTTTACTGACTGGCTGTTGAAGGTTTCTCTTGGTCAGGAATTAAACTCATAAAAGGACCGGATTTTAAACCAACAGGTTTTCTGGCAGAGAAGTACATATTAAACCATGGATATACCAAAATAAGGTTAAAACTCAGTTAGTTAAATCCCATTTAGCAATCTGTAGAAATGTATCACATAAAATATTTCAATATACTAACTCATTACTTTGCTGACAGCTCAGCTTAAATTAGTATGAATGTTTTGACTGATAGAGAATGGAAAATACTCTTAAAGACCAAATATTTTCAAGTAAGTTCCATTTATATTTTTTCTTTTGAATTTTCATGTTTTCATATAGTGAATAGGACATAAGAGGTAAGTCCAGCCTGAACTTAAAGCACAAGTTATTTTTTGTTGAGTTATGATGCTGTATATTAGTTTGTTTTCAACTCACTTGAAAAGACTTTTGTTAATAAGCACAGGCTGCATAAATCATTGCACACAGACTTTATTAAACACTGGCTTTCAGAGGGGGAAACTAAGTGTAAAACCAGAATATTCTGTCCCAGCAGAACACATTTTTGTCAAAAGTAAGCCAAAGAAGAGAATAAAACTGTCTTATAGGGATGTTGTTGAATAAACTACTGTTTCTAAAATACATGGGAAAGTCTATAAACCTAGAAGCTTATAGAAAACCACTATTGCTATTAAAGAGAAAACACAACTGATTTTGTTCTTTATAGCTTGTTTTCCACTTTGTTTTACCTTGTTCCCAAATGTTTTGCTCTGCTTGGTCATTTTTGAACACCATGCCCCTACCTTCCTATTTTGTTAGACAGAAAAGCATTGTTAGGCAACCCTGGCAAGATTTCTGGAGATACAAACCTACACTCAAGACTATAGCTTAAGTTGCTGCCAAACACATAACTGAAAATCATGGTGTAATTTAAGACTCTTCATTGTAGAAAACTGAAGATTACTGCTGATTCAAATATAAGGGAAAAAAAAAAAACAAACCAGGAACTACAAAATCTTTTCTTGCAGAAAAAAACTGATTTTTTTTCTAAATGTTTTCAGAGAAGGAAAAAACATGCCAAATGTGTGACTGAAATGTTGCGTTTTAGTAGTACTTAATGTTTATACCTACATTGTAAGAATGTCAGAGCATCTTAATTATCTGGAGACTTATCCAGTGCCTCTGAAGTGAAAGTAAGGCAAAAATAGGGCCTTTGCCATAATAAAATTGATGTTATTTGTCATATGCTGCTTCTGTCTTCAGTTTTAAGCTGGGAAGTGAGATGTCATTGTTATCAGGCTATGAACATGATTTTTGAAAACAGTACCAATTTTGTTCTTTCTTATGATTCAGTAGAGGAAAAGTTTTAAAAAAATGAGGAAAAAAGATTTATGAAATTCAAACAAAATCACATTCTTTTATGTTAACAATGCATGACATTTTACTATGAGGTTAACTGAAGAGAAGCAGATGGAAATTTATAAGGCATATACTGCCATCAGAAAAGCACCACACCTGCCATGAAAAAGAAAATACAAGAAGTAAAAAAGGAAGTTTGTCAAGTTACTGATGGCAATGTTTGCTAGACATTCATAGACACTAAGCAGAAAACAAACCAGATATGTAACTTGTATATGTGTTCTTTTCACCCAACTCAAGAAACTCTCTTTGCAATTGTTTGGCAGCTCCTCTTTCAAATTATTTGGCAATTCTTCTAGTTTTTCTGCAGTATCAAGAACAGTATATTGTTATAATATAGGAAAATTCCTCTTCTTGCTCTTTTTTTTTTTTCAATATGAAAAGTTTAGGCCCTCAATGCTAAGGTATTTTGATTGTTTCTGAGCAGACCATCTTTCATGCTGACCAGTGGAGTTTTGGCCTCAATTTTCTTGCAACTACGATACTATTAATGAAGCAATAAACACTGAACCTAGTTACCACAAAATATCTAGTTCTAATCAGTTAGTTTATATCTGTGTGAAGTCTAGTCCAACAACAAATACAAGGTAATTTGTCGTTACTTTTATTTACCTCAACTTAGAGAAAGTAAACCTAAAGGTACAATACTGATTTATGGATTAAGTCAAGGTTTCCATTTCAGTTTGGAGAGCTGGCATTCAGAAATGTCAGCTTTTTATTGAAAACCTTTTACTTGAAAACATGCCAAATATGTCCTGGTCCTCCTTAGTGATTTCAGAGGTGAGATATTTAGTGCAGATGCACACTTCAAGTTAAAAAAACCCCAAACCCCAAAACAACAACAACAAAAATTCCAAGAAATTATTGTGAAAATAAAAAATGACACAGTGCTGTGGATTTCCATCTCCCTCCTCTTCAGAGGGAATAGTTGCCAGACTGATTTCCAGGGGAAGCAACGCTTAGAGGGTCATGTTGTCCATAGCTGTCCATCTCTAAGCCCTTAGTAGTAAACTTTGACTAGAGTGGAATGATGGTGGAAAAGCCTTGAAGATTGTAAATTCCTATTAGTTTTGTAAAATAGGCTGTTTAGTAGTGAGACCTCAATAACAGCCAAAACAGGAACCCTTCTGTGACTATGCATTATATACCCAGGATGTGAGGCAGAAAAATAGTCATTCATTGGCTTCTGCTCTTAAAAAAAAAAAAAAAGAAAAGAAAAAAATCTATTTATAGAGACATTTTCATTTATGTCCTTTTATTACTTGCCATTTCTCACATTGTATGTATAGTTTATCACCCAGCAAAGGCTCCTGAGCAGCCAAATACCTCTTGAGAGCGTGCTCCAGTTTTGCAATAAGTAATATAAGAGTGCAGAAGAATGTAAGAAGCTATAAGACTAAAATGAAGGGATTTTCTATTACAGTGAATGCAGTAAGGACAACATTCAAATCCATGAAAAACATTCAGTTTCCACACACGGATCATCCTCTCTCTTGCTGCCTTGATACATACTTCTGTCGTTAGAGGCATATGAACAGCAGAGGAGGCTGAGAACTAGTGAGAACTGGAAGGAGCATTAAATAGCTATAAAATCATAACAGCAGGAAAAATAAGAAAGCAGAAATAAGATAGATAAATAAATAAATAAACAAACAGCTGATTGAAAGCACAGATCTGAACTGGATCTTTGGATTTTTGGAAATGAAAACAATTTTTCAAAGATTAAATGGCCATCCAAATACCACTTGGAAGATGTTCAACACCTGTATAAGGAAAGCTAATTAACAATCTGCTCTGTCTTTTAATTCTGGAGAAGTGCAGTTGTATAAAAAGAGTTAGAAGGTAACTTTAAACAGAAACTTACTCCCAGTGAAGTTTTATTTATGACTCGTTGAGAACTTACAACTTTGATAGGTGAATAACGGTTTTTGTTATGCATATACTACAGGGTAGTTATTTGCATATCTAGATATAATCTTTGTTCTTTAATTTTCTCTTCTTAAAATGCACATTAACTCACATGTTTAGCTGACATTATGAGATCATTTTCATTTACCCGATGTAATGAATACTATCTGCACCCCTGTAATATGTTTTTAGTAAGAAAAACTATAAACTTTATACATTACTGAACAAAACTGTGGGCCGGCAAAGGGCAGAGCTTCTGCAGGATCACGTTAAGTCATTTTGAGGCACTTCTCCCTGTAGAATTGATGCACTGGGTCACTCAGTCTTAAGCAGTTACCCAGGGGATCATATAGTGGATTGAAATAGCCCAGAACTTTTGAAACATGCTGATCATATGCCATCCCTTCCCTGCTCCCAGACTACAGCAGCATCTCCTGCCAAGGTGGTCCCATGCCTCTCCAAGCACCTCATGGAAGGGGCCACCCAGGCAGCAGAGACCTGTGGAGCAGTTTGATCAGTACGTCTGGCGGGGCCACCCCAGAAGAGACCTTCCCCACTACTTTGGTAGGGAGCCCCTGCCCCTTCCCCATTCCCCTTGGTGCTTGCTCCATGCCCACCTCTCCCCATAGCTCAGTCTCAGTACCAGGCCCAGCCAATAAGGCTCAGCAAGGAGAACCATAGCAGGCTGTCCTGGAAGTGCAGGCTGGGGGTGGTGCACCTCTGCATGACGTGATGGTCCATGTCCACCTCGAGGTGATGTTTCTAAACTGTTTCTAAACCAGCAGAAATAACATATAAAGTACTTTTTTGATCCTTTGACCTGCGTGCTAAAGAAATTAATAAATCTTGTTAAACAACAACATGAGAATTACATAGGGCAGCTATACGTCTACAGCTGTGTCCTGGTTTCGGCTGGGATAGAGTTAATTTTCTTCCTAGTAGCAGGCATAGTGCTGTGTTTTGGATTTAGTAGGAGAAGAATGTTGATAACACACTGATGTTTTTAGTTGTTGCTAAGTACTGCTTATGCTAGTCAAGGACTTTTCAGCTTCCCGTGCTCTGCCAGGTACACAAGAAACTGGGAGGGGGCACAGCCAGGAGAGTTGATCCAAACTGGCCAAAGGGCTGTTCCATACCATATGACATCATGCTCAGTATAGAAACTGGGGGGGGTTGGCTGGGGAGCAGCGATCGCTGCTCAGGAACTGTCTGGGTATCAGTCAGCGGGTGGTGAGCAATTGCATTGTGCATGACTTGCTTTGTATATTGTTATTGTTATTATCATTATTCTATTGTTATTATTATCATTACTATTTTACTTTATTTCAATTATTAAGCTGTTCTTATCTCAACCCAGGAGTGTTTCTCACTCTTACTCCTCCGATTCTCTCCCCGATCCCATCAGGGTAGGGGGAGTGAGCGAGCGGCTGCGTGAGCTGAGTTGCTGGCTGGGGATAAACCACGACAAGCTGGGAACTCTTCCCACTGTGAACAGGGTGTCTTCTTCTGCAGCATGTAGTGTTGTTTCAGACATTCGTCTCTGCAGCAGGTTGAGGCATCTAGGCAGCAGATGGGTCCCCTGCCTGTGATACGGGGACTCATTCCCTCACTGCCGAAGGCAGCAAGCTTGGAGGGCAGTCCTTCCACTGGACTTTTGCAGCAGCAGAGCTGGTAATGCATGGCTCACCCTCACTGTGTTAGCAGCTTTCCACAACTCAGTAGTTGCTTTCACAGCTCTGTTCTGCTACAAACTGGATCTGGTTTACATTGAAAAAGTGTCATTTTCCTTTCTCCTTCTCCTCCCATCAGATCTGTTTCCACCCCCTTCATACTTTTGATTCAATATTGGGCTGATATTATGTTACTTGATCTGATACAGTAAAACTAGAAAAAGTAGAAGTTAATAAGTACCCAGGAGTGGATAATGTTTATGAGGGTGTTCCTCAGAAACTCAGATGAGAAACCACAGAACTGGGTCTGGGGTCTGTCTATCATTGGAGGTGCCATTGGAGGCTGCCAGTAGGTTCGAAAACTGCTTTAGCGGGGCCTGGGGAATGCCAAAGCAACGGGGCTGGCTGCTGTTCCTGGTGAGATGGCACAGTCTGTGATAGAGAATGAGATCAAGGGACACACAGGTGAACACGGTCTGTTGGGAGGGTGTTGGAGAAGCTCCAGTGAAGTCCTGCATCACTGGCATTTGGAGGAAGGGCGGTAAGTATGCTGATAAAGGGGGTCGTGTGGGCATAATAATCCTCTTGCATTTTCAAAAAGCCTTTGAGAAGCTTTTTCTAAAGCTTATTAAACTTTGTAACGAAACTATGTTGCCACAAGATTGGACGGGAGGTTGGGTTTTGGGTTAAAAGCTGGTGTAAGAAAAGGAAGTGAAGGACAGGGCCTAGCAGTCACTTCCAGGAGGGAGGGGATTCGTGGAGTCAGGGAATAATTCAGGTCGGAAGGGACCTCTGGAGGTCATCTAACCCACCCTCCACTCCAAGCATGTCTAATAAGCTCAGATTGCACAAGGACTTTTCCAGTGAAAGCTTGAATGCCTCCAAGGATGGCAATTCCACAACTCAGTACAAAATCCTTGGGATCTGTGGTGCTTTTCCTTGATGTCTCTATCAGTGACCTCTGGGAAGCAGTCAGCAGTGAAATGTGTTAGGCTGCAGGGACAGTAATGTCTGGCAGTGAGTGCCTGTGCCGTCTCTAAAATTGGCTCAATTATTCCTGCGGGGAAAAAAACCCAAACTTTCTTCCAAACCTGATCAGCCCTACACTATTTTTCTGGCATAGTTATATGGAAAAATATTAGTGGTCCGTAACTCTGTCCTGCCATTCATTCCTCACTTTCCCACCCACAGGCTGCTTTTGTTGGTTTGAATGTGGCAGATGGCTGCAACAACATAAAAACTGCTTTTGTTTGCTCATGCTTTGTCCATGTGGGAGGCCTCGGCTAGCAGATCTTGCAGCAGCAATCTCTGTAGTGTGGATGAGCCCCAATAAAGTCAAGCTTATCACAAGTTATGTTTTGCAACATTAGGAGGAAACACCTCTATTCACCAAAATGTGTTATCTGGACCCACCTTCTATCTTTGAAAAAAAAAATGGAAATTTACCTTTCCTAGAACAACATAGTTTCTCATACACCTAAAGCTGCTCATAACATCAGCAGCAGCTCTGTGCGGTGTGCAGGCTCAGCTAACGAGTGGGCTTAGCAACAACTTTGAATTCAAGTGCATTAGGTCCCCTCACTGCCCTGAAAATGTTGTCCCCTTTGTGATATTGTGTCCAATATGCGATTCAGTGCAAGTAAGGCTACAGCATCCACAAGGAAAAAAATCCTCCTCTGTGACTTGGCTGCAGTCTTCTCCTTGCCATGGAAAATGTCATTACTCTTTTGTCAGCAAAGACTGCGTATTTGTATTCATTGCTTTATCTAAGATACTTGCTGGAAAGCTTCAACACAAATAATTTGAAACAAGATAATAATGTTCCTGCGTAAAACGCAGAAGACCAAATATGCCATTGTTTTCTGAACCCTGTCAAAGACTCCCTTTTCTGCAGTTTTGTCATTGTATGTCAGCAGCAATGGCAAATGCCTGCTGCTGAAATGTTTGCTGATCATAAGATATTCAACTTCCAGATTGCCAAACAAGGAACAGTCAAGCAATCCTCTATAATCCTCTTCTCTCAGTTAAACAATCTTTTATGGCTTTCCCTTGCAGTGCCCACATAACTTGCAGAATGCATCTGAGGTAGCGGCACCAAGCAACTTCTCCGTTCGTGATGTTTATTACCCTGCAGAAGTGAACTCATTTCCTTTTCTGTTTTTTTGTTTGTTTGAAATGTATTACACAGTCCCTCAGCAATGCAGATGAAAATGGGGTTATGGACCTACTTTCACAGAATAACAGACAGCATGTTCATCTAATTTTAAAGCTTGCTTTTCAAATGTTGTTTTAAATCTTCTGATTGCTGAAGTGTTACTAAAACAGTACGGTATTTTAGTGCTGTAAGCTTCAAGTTCTCTTCATCAGGTGAGATGAATCCCACATCCACCATCTGCATAATTTGCCAGAATTAATGTTTCTTGCAGTCCTAATTAGTTTCCCAGGTGGTTCAAAGAAGGAGTGAGAGGAAAACAAGTGTTTTCTGCAACCCTCCATCTCTGCTGGTACCTCTGCCCTTTGCACCCTTGGGCGGGGCTAGGTCCACAGGAATAACTAAGTTATGTTAATTGGAGTTTGGGTTAATTGGGTCATTTCTCACTAGGGCTGCCAGATTTACCAGCCCAGTTTTTCCTGTTGTTACAACTATGTGTGCGCATGCATGCGTGTACATATATATAAAAAATATATGTAAATGTATGTAATATATATATGTGGGTAAATATATATGTATGTACGTGTGAGTATATATATTTGTGTGTGCGCAAGTGTGTGTGTATGTATGTATTTACGCTAGGTTTTGTTCACTAGTGTTGTAAAAAACCTTTTCTCTCAAAGGTTTCCTCATTTTCAACATCTAGACAACTACAAGTTCAAATTCAAGATTTCCAAGGGATATTCAGTGCCCTTTAAAAAGTACATTAATAGACATGGTTGAAAGAGTGTGATGTCTCTGAATATGTTGGCTCTCATGAAATGAACTTCATATACCCAGTGTTTGGACGCTACTGAGGATTTGGATGTGGAGGATGATACATTACAGTCTGGGCATCATCTGGGGAAAAAAAACAGTGGCTTGCTTTGTTTGTCTATATTTTTTTAATTCACTTAAGAAACATGGATTGAAACTTTTTCTTGGGGGGGGGGGTGGCACACCAAAACCCCCGTCTGTCATTTGTCTTATTTTTCTAAGCAAAACGAGATCAAAAAGCAGAAGAAACTGGAATGTGATAAAATATGGGGAAACAAAAATGTTGGTGAATTTTTCTGTTGGTTTTGTTTGTTTGTTTTATGTTTGGTTTTGGTTTTATTTTCCAGTGGGCTCCATAGAATTAAAAATAAAAATATAAAAGGTAATACCTGACTTCATTAGCATACAACAGCTAGCAATGCTTATGATTTTTAAAAATGGCCTGGCCAGTCAATACAACATTGGTATAAAACTTTGGCAGTGCATCAGTTGTCATCTCCCACATTTGCCAATAGTGGAACAGTACCTTTCTCAGAGTATGGGCTGTTGCAGGCAAAGGTCTGTTAATTATTCTGTGGATAATCGTATCAAGACCAGTGTTGAATGAGTTCTTGCCTGTGGGATTAACAGCAGCATATGTTCACATAATAGAGGGTATTTGTTTATCATGAAATGTGCCTAAAATATTTTTACTCTGGTTTTTTACTCTCATGTGTATAATGGTATCTGACAGATAACATGCCATTTCAGGATGGACTTGTTTCCAGGTATTTGTGTTTATTTTATTATAATTAGAGATCATCCTTTTTGAAAACTGCATTTTAAGCAGCACATAAACACTAAAAAAATCTACATGGGCATTTAAGAAATTATCAGCCTAATATTGAAAAAATAGATACTATTTGCTTAAAATAGTACTTTAACAGAGGATTTGGTCCACTGCTCTCCTTCAGCTGTGACGGTCCCTTGGTGCTGGGCTCTCCTCTGGTGCAGATGAGCTGTGGCAGCGACCTGGTGTCATGATCTTGTTCTTTTTTCTGCAGGGCTGCAGCAGAAGCGTGCCCTGCAAACTCTGCTCGAGCGCCTTTGTCTGCCTTTGCTGACCTGGCTGCATCGTGTTGGCTCTGCAGAAACGTCAGCTCGCTCTGCCCATTGCGTGTGCTGTGCTCCTGCTTACTGACGTCAGGATGCGATGGCCGTGACCGAGCGGCCAGCTGCATGCCTTACGCCTTCAGTTCACCTACAGCTGCTGAGTAAAGCAGCCACCAGTGCCTGGGCTGCTGCTGCCACTGCTGCTACTGCTGCTGTTGCTGTTGTTGCTGCAGCTCTGGCGTGCGGCTGCAATCCATTGCCTGGAGCAGCCGGCACCAAGTTAGCCACGCTGGCCACAGGCGAGGGAATGCAGCAGGAGCCCCGGAGGTCACAGCAGCGAGGATGAGTTTGGACATATAAAAAGCCAAGCCAGCTGGGGGTTTGTAATGCAAGCAGCGTTTCCAGGTTTCTTTTCTGCTTTGCTCTCATCCTGCTGTTGGATTTGAGATCATGTATGTGATTTTGCTGTTGATTACAGGCGGTGTTAAAATCTAGGGAGGGAAGAGGATTTGGAAGGATTAATATGTTAGTTTTGATTTAAGGGGATTTTTTTTCTCTTATCCCTGCCCTTCATCTTTGTTAACACAGCTTTGTCTTCATTATTTTTATTTTAGGTCGGTTAATATTGCAGCCTTTGGGAATGAAAGAGATGGGCTTTCTGAGGACAATCAGCAGCCGAGCCTGATCTGGAGCTATCTTGGGAGAAGTGCTCTCATTTCCCAGATCGACAGCAGCTTGTCTGCCAGTCACGTTGGAAACCCAGTTTTTACCGAGTATCAAGCCTGCGTGTTTGGAAATGTCAGACTGATGGTACACGACTGTCCTGTTTGGGTAAGAGATCAGTCTCAATCTTTTTAACTGCACTTAACAGTGTAAGATGTTTTAATCAAATAAAAATATATCCTAATTTTAAATTATTTTCATTCTTCTGGGATTTTATTCATCTTTTAATTATTGCAAATATTAAAAGCATATAAAATGTAACCAGGCAAATGCTGCAAAGTCTTGAAGGTGCTGCAGAAAGTTTCTCATTAACAAGCTGCTGCCCACCTCCTGTGTAGGAAGGTGGTATTTTCAACTGTGCTGTTGAGTGAAAATTTTACTGAGGATAATCCCAATGTAAACAAGAACCCCTTTTTTGTGACACTGCATTGTAAGTACTCTCTCCAAATATTTATCAACAATAAAACAAAACTTACTTTTTTTTTCTGTAAAAATGAAAAGGTAATCAGTTTTCCAGCTTTGAAAAATGACAGATTATAAGATCCGATGTCTTGCAAAATGCAGTATAGGGAGTAATTTTATTTTTGTTATGATGAATAATCACATCTTAACATTATTTCCTTTGTTTTGAAGGTAACTAAAAAGGCTTTTGGCACTGTTCCAGGTTGTCAGCATTTTTGTTAGTAAGTGTGGTAACTTAGTTATGAGTATGAGCATATCAATGATTATGTAAGAAATGATGCTGATAATCTAAATTAAAACACATTTAATGACTACTTAGTAGCGTTACAAAAATTAAGCTTAGCAGCTTTTAGAAGTTAAAACAATAATCAGTTTCAGCTCCATAATTCTATCCTTAGATTGATTTTTGCAGCCCTGTAAGGAAATTTATTTTGCAATCTGCAGGAATCCTGACTGTTCCAGAAATACATGATCAGAAGTTTGTAATCTTAAAACAGAATGATCCAGTTTACCTATCCTTCTGTTTTCTATTTCTCATGCTTTTTTGTCAGCTGCATTTACAGACACTGGTTCAGATGGACTGGGGAATCCTGGTTTTAACCTTCAAAGCTGCATGTGACCTGCACGTGCAGTTTGCTGGAGTCATTTGAGCACAGCAATGAGTAAAAGCTCCTGAATATAAATTAAGGCTGTAGAACTTCAAAGGGTGTTTCAGAGAATTGGGGGTTGGTAATGGATGGGGGGAAGGCAGGCAGGCAGGGAGGGATAGCTAGAGAAGGGCAGAAGGAAGGACCTAGACTGGAGATGTGGTTCATGTGGTTTTATGTCATTTTATTTGCATTTGCTTTTCTACAAAACAAGGTTCTTCAGTTCTGGAGACCTTATAATTTTTGCCCTTGAAAAACTAGCTTGTTACTGCCTGAAGCATTATGTTTCTGAGGCCTGTTGTTTTTTCCTTTCTCAGCTAAAGGAGGCAGGAGATTTATTACTGGAAATGATGAGGAGTAATTGGTATTTTTTGCTTGGTAGAAGACATCTCAGATAGCTGGACTGGACTCTGCAGGAGGTTATTGGTTCTGAATGAAGCTGTCTCCTTGCTAGGGTTAGGCAGAATAGGATTTTTTCCCATAGCCTGGATGCTTGACGTTTGCTACGTCACGGTGGTCATTTTAGGACTCTTCCTCTCATAGCCTGGGGAAATGGTACATGACAATTCGAAACATTGACTGACATTGCCTGAAGCACAATTGCTGTTAATACATCATGTTCTTCATGGAAAAGGATTCTTGTTGCACGTTACTGAAACATAGAAGTGGTGGTGTAGTGGACCTTGCATTATTTCCATCTCTATCGTCTGAGCATAATGTAAAGGCGCATTTGCATTTTACCTGAGATTTTTATCTGATCTAGATTAAATCCATATGATTAAGGCAAGCCAGTCCTAGACATAGACTTGGCAACTGAGTACGCTGATAGCTATGGGTCTCCACAAACTCAAGAGCTGCAAACTGCTCTTTGTCCTCTACACCTATCAGTCTGGAAAAGCAACATGGATGCAAGTTTACCAAGTAGAGCTCCCCAGTGCATGGGCAGGTTATTCTGTGAGATAGACTGTGTACAGGGTGCGCTTGCTAGTGTTTCAGTCGGCTGCTGCACGTGTCTTGTCAGCCCAGGACACTGCTCAACTCTCTTGAGTCTGCAGGAGGGGTCAACAGCTCAAGCGTCTTCAGTTGAACTCTTCCTGATGATACTATGATATTGGGCGTCTTACTATGTACTATATATCTCTTTCAAAGGGCTGCAGCAAGGCTTTTCATCAGCTGCTGAAGTGTTCATGTGCTGATGGGTTGGAGAAAGGTAAAAGGTCTGGACCATGCAGTGAACGCTGTCATGGTGGCATCATCCTGCTGGGCATGTGGTTGGTGAAACAGCAGCAGTGCTACCGTGAGCACGATATTTTATAAGCTGATGGTTACTGAAGGTGGCTGCCAAACTGGATATCTGATGGCAAGTGAATCTTCCTCAACTTCAGAATGAAGCATAGCATAGGAGCTATAATTCATGTTTTGATTAATTTAATTATGATGCTGGAAAAGAAATGGCAGAATGAAAACTTCACTGTGAGTGCCCCCTACCTGTGTTACCTCTCTTGTTCCTTGATCTCTTGTTTGGAGCAGTACTATATGGATGTGAGAGAGTTTCCTCCCTGGGCTGGGGGTCTTACTGTCGTTTTTAATTTTTTTTCCTCTGTGAGCCACCTGGTTTTGGGTTGGGTTTTTTTGTTTTGTTTTGTTTTGGGGGTTGGGGTTTTTTTTTTGTTTTTTTTTTTCCCCCTCAGGGAACAATACCTCCAGAAATTTTTTATTGTCCCCTAGTTCATGAAAACTGCCCAGTTTCTAGAGAATCACTGATATCATCACATTCCCAGTAGCAGAAATGTTTCAAAAGGAGAAAATAGAGCAGCTGGGTTTTGGAGAGTGCCTTGTGCTGTGTTCAGCACTTGCAGAGGGTTGGATGCTGTGCTGTCTTTGTACCCTCTAGGGACTTGCCAGTGCCTGCTCAGAGGCTTGCACAGAGCTGCAGACCTCCATGGGACTCACTAGTGAAAAGGTGTTCTGTGCATTGTTTTTTTTTAATTCTCCCTTTCAACAATCTCTTTCCCTGTGTCTTTCCATGTTTTTCTGTCTGCTTGTTTTACTGCTCCAACAGTAGTAATTCCTTGAACCCTGTGAGCTTTCTTATGTCTATGGTATCGTCCATGCTGTAGTTACCTGGCTTCTTCCCTCCATCAGCATCCTTGTGCTGGCTAGGCTGGCTGGCCCTTAACATGTCTGAAGGTAAAGGAATCTGATCCACTTTTTAATTTTATTTATTATTTTTAGAAATCAAGTCAAATTACTGCTTCAGTACAAAACTAAAAATTGCAACTTTTCATTTTTAGTATGTCATCCTATCTCATTTTTAAGCTTGGCTGTCTGAATTTGGCAGTTTACAATGAGTGATTGTATCCCGGTAAATTATTTTCCCTATGGTATTCTTTATTTTTGCTTTTTACAAATATCATTAAATTACTTTATGAAAGGACAACACAGGACAATGCTAGCCTTAATTATTTTTTCTTGGGGGTCAACTCAACCAGTTAAAGCTGGTTTGGAAAGCCTCAAGTGAAAAACAAAAGTGGCATTCCAGGGTTGTGGTCTGAATTCCCTTGATTTCTGAAGAAGATACTTCCGTCTGTGTTGCAGGTTACTTAGCTGCATAAGTTCAGGAGACTAGTAGGTTAAGGAGAGTACTCCCGCAAAATTTGTTCTGCTGTAGACCTGACTGATTAGAAATTGCAGAAAAACCTTGAAAAAATGTGGAAGGCTCTGGTATGTGAGGCGGAAAGCATCACTGGAAAGAAGGCTCTGTTAATGGAGAATGGGTCTGTAAATGGATCGTAGCGAGAGATGAACTTTCCAATATTCCCAGTAGTACACGATGAAATCCCAGGGGAAGGGTCCTTGGGGATGTCCAGGCTCCCTTGTTCCCCCCAGAGAGCATTTGCTATTGCTCCTGCCCCAGATCAAGGGCTGGGCTAGGTGGACATGAGGACATTTATGAGCAACTTTTAGAAAGAGTGTGGGCATTGCAGGGGCACAGTGGATTTCACTGCCATTCCATAAAGGCATTCATAAATTATTTTTAACAAAGCAAGTATTGTCCTCTTGAGGGGTCATGTGATTGTGTAGGAAATTCATGTCTTCATTGCCTCTGAAGGCTTTATTTTCAATGTTAATGCTTGAGAAGTATGATTTACTAATGGCCAGAATATATTATCAGACGTGTAAAATGGAGACATGCAAGGAAAGAATGAAGCTTTTTTTCTAGTAAGTCCTGAGAGGAATAATGACAGGAGTATAATTATAATTAATAAGGTCATATTATAATATCCTTAGCTATGCAGTTACTTTTTCCTTTTGTCAATGGCTGTCATGGGAAATGGACTGTACCAAGGGCAGGAAGCATGATGAGGAATAGCTGTTACATAAATTTCATGGTTGGAGCCTGGAATGAAGGTTATTCCTGAATCTGAACTCTTGTTCATCATCTGAAGAAATTCCCTCTGCCATTTTTGTGTGAAAGCTTCCCTAAAAGTGGTAATCAATTTAACTAGCTTAGCCTTGCCTGAGACTCCAGGTGCTCTGTCTCAGTGACGCCTTGGGCAAATAACCCTTCATTGTCAGAGATGTTTTGGAGCATTTTCCCAGAACAGACCAGGCTATGCTACGCTGATACAAAATGAAAATAATTGCACCAAGACCTCTGGGAACATGTCTTTCTCCTCTGTGTTTTTAAGCATAACATCCGTCTTCAAGAATGGGCTTTCTGGGTGTTAAATCAAATAGGTGAGGGCATAGGGAAACCACAGAACAGTAACAGAACTTGGGTGTCGTGAGACGTTTGTTGGCACATTTTGCGTTTTTCACTTCTTGATGTAACCCTGGCTGGCTCTTGCCTTGGTAAAGTGGGGTCCATCCCCACCAGAACTTCATAAACTTTGGTAAAATCCTTCTTGATAAAATTAACAGACACACACAGTAGTGGCACAGGGCGGTGGTGGAAAGCACAGACCTCCACAGACCTGCTGCAACATGCAGCCACACGCACCTGGGAAGCTGTTACAGCCTGCACCACATCTCCATAGGATTTCTTTCCTCTAATAGTTAAACAAAGAGGTGTATTTGCACACCTGTGTGGGTGTTTTCAGTAAGGATTTTGCTAGGTTTCCCCACACCTGCAGAGACAGAAATACGGCAAATTGGGCTAAGTACAAAAAGGGTGGGGGAATCATATGAGGTAATGGCCATATCTTCTTTTCGGTGTTGTTTTGTTTTCCAAAATAAAACTACTTTTTTTTATTAGTGTTATTTTCATTAGAAAAAAAAATCTATTTTTTTTTTGCTATATGATATTGACTTCTTAAACTGCTGTTGTGTTATATGCAAGAGCATGCACATGCAACTGCAAGTCTACTTCAGCGTACTCTGTGGAGATTCCTATCAACGAGAAAAGCATTAGAGCTGCCACTGCTTGGGTTTAGGGCATGGAGGGTCTTCTAGACCGGTGTTTTACTGGACAATACTCTCCTTGGAGGCCCAGGATGAGGGCTGGGGCCAGAGCAGAGTGCATGTCTGGCTGTGTATCAGATACCTGGAGTCCTGTCCTCTGCTGCTGGTGGGGCTGGAGTCAGGATGGAGCCACAGCTCAGCGCACTTTGGTATCTAGGAGCCCTGTCCTCTGCTGTAGGTCAGGACTAGGTTTATGCTGAAGCTAAGGGTAAGGGTCAGAGTTGGTTCTTTCCTTGGGCATGGCTGTATTCATGTTCACCAAAATCTTCCCAAAATCTTTCTGTTTTGTAACATGAAATGATGTCATAATGCATTAGACATTTAGCTCCATTGTAAAGTGGAGGGAGCTACAAACCATATACAAACATATCACAACATGTAAAAAATACATATTACATTCTGTAAGAAGTTTCCATAAATATTTTTTATTATTAATCCTTAAACTCATGGCAGAATTCTTGTGTATTTATGCACCTGTGTGCTAAATCTCAGTGGTGATATTGCTGGTTATCACTGAGCTCATAGAATGGGCATGTGCAAACCGGGGCTGAGCTTGAAGACAGGCAGCTAGAAGGAAATTGCAAAGGAACAGCTATGCTTTCTGTCTGCTGGCATAGGACAAGTAAATATTTCATATTATTTCTTGGTTTGTGTTGTATTTTTCTCTTAAGCCCTTATTGTGTTAAATGTATACAACCCTACTAAAATCTCTGTTGAGATCTTCATCAGCTAAAACCTATTAAAGCTGTCCCTTGAAAATTCTCAATTTTTGCCTATGTGATCAGGTTCTGCAAATACCCATCTAGCTGGCTGTCTCAAAGCATTGTAGCTGGTAGTCTTACTGTTACAGGTGCTAAACTTTATGTGTTAACTTTATATTTTTAGCACAGCTTAAATTATTCTGTTAAATGCTAGGGGAGATTTTCCTTAGCCTGGGATTATAACAGTTTCTAACTGAGTCGACTGAAAAAACAAATACCAAAAGCAGTGCTCTTAAAGCTCTGTGAACATGGTGAATCATTGAATATCTATTCTTGATAATTTCTCAATTTATGTGGTTTTCGTATTACAAAACAAGAACATCTGTTAAAGAAATTAATGGGAATACCTATTGTACCTTCAGTTAATTTCCTGATATTTCTTTGTAAAGACAAGACCTAAATTTGGTATGATGTGCGCTTATAGTCTAGACAAATATTTGCCAATGGATACATTTCTGTCAACTTCATGCTACCTGTTGTCCAACCCCCCCGCCATGGGCAGGGACACCTTCCACTAGACCAGGTTGCTCAAAGCCCCATCCAACCTGGCCTTGAACACTTCCAGGGATGGGGCATCCACAGCTTCTCTGAGCACCCTGTTCCAATGTCTCACCACTCTCATAAAAAAAAATTTCTTCCTTTTATCTAATCTAAACATACCCTCTTTCAGTTTAAATCCATTGCCCCCTATCCTGTCACTACAGGCCCTGGTAAAAAGTCTCTCCCCACCTTTCTTATAAGCCTTCTTTAAGTATTGAAAGGCCACAATAAGGTCTCTCTGTTCCAAAGGTCATAGTATTTTAGGCTTTTTAGTTGATTTTTAGTTCTCTGGACCAGTTCCAGATTTCCGTCAAGAATTTTCAATTGAGCATATGTGCAAAGCCATGGATTTCATTGGTATTTATAAGCTACCTTTACGTACAGCAAAAATTGTGAAATTACAGTTCTCATGACAAATATACAAGTAATAACTGTATATTACATGTGGTTACAGCACAGTTGTAAATTAATGGGATACAAAATAATTTTAGAATGTAAGTTTTACACTTAAAGCACAGAACAATGACAAATTGAATGTGAAGTCAAAAAAAAAAGTTTAGTTATGTGATTGAAGTCCTTATCCTGAAGACATTAACACTTGTTAAAGCTACATGGAAGCTCTTGCAAAGCAAATGAAAATCACACCCAGCTGATGAAACTTGTATTTAAAGGTTCATAGGTACATAGCATAGTTCTGTGTAACCCTTTCCCTAAAATATTGTGATAAATAATGGTTTTGTATGAATTGCTACAAACCTCTACCACTGAAGCTGCTTTGTTTCATTAATAAAAACATTTTAAAGTTAAGTAATTAAACCCGTAAATTTTCTTCCTGCAAAGTATATTCCTAGATAAAACCTATTTTTTCCTCTTCCTGAAGAATTCCTGAATTCATAGAAGAGGTTTATTATTATAATGAATGACTTGTTCTCCAAATAAGGAAATTATAAAGCATGAATTCTGCTCCTTGTTTCACATCTTCAAATGAGAGATTAAGTTATCAGTTAAGAATGCTTTTGTAAGATTTTGCATTAAGACTGTTGAATAGTTCACCTTTTCCTTTATAGACAGGAAAATCTGAATCAGTGCTTTTTCTGTTTAGGATATATTTGACAGTGACTGGTACACCTCTTGCAGTCTCATTGGAGGAGCTGATATTATTGTGATTAAATACTCTGTCAATGACAAGGCCTCATTTCAAGAACTAAAGGACAGTTATGCCCCAATGATAAAAAAAGCATTAAACCACCGTTCAGTTCCAGTAATAATTTCTGCTATTGGTGCAAGAAAAAACGGTATGTATCCAGTCTTCTGTGGTAATAGTTAAAATCTCACTTGGAAGTTACAGATGCTGTAATTCCAGTAGAAGCTGATTTTTTTTCCAAGTTGTTAACAGAAACAATTAGTCTGTCAGGATGACAGTAATATGTGCATGTATATGGTTCTGTAGACTGGTGTACTGGCAAGAACGTTATGCTTAATTACCCTGGCAATGAAAGGCATCCTATCCTGCTTTGACCTCTGCAATGACTCTTCTTGTGGAGCCATCACACATGGGGATTAAATCTAGTGCTTTGGAATAAGCAGCATACATTTGAGTGTATGAGATGAACCCTATGGTTATGAGTTCTCTCTGGTCATGTCTCAGGTATAAAATA
This sequence comes from Pelecanus crispus, assembly GCF_030463565.1. NCBI lineage: Eukaryota > Metazoa > Chordata > Aves > Pelecaniformes > Pelecanidae > Pelecanus > Pelecanus crispus. The sequence continues at coordinate 85,086,832 of NC_134676.1, forward strand.
TCTCTAGTGTATGAGATTAAAACTAAGTCTATCAGCTTGCAACCACTGGGGACAGGGTGTGAAAAGCCTCAAAATTCTCTAGGATGTTGTTGGATAAATGGACTTACCAGCCTTTTGGGTACCACAAAGTGCCACGTGCTGCTGTGTCAGCAGAGCTGACCTGTCATGGCAGAGTAGCTATGGTATAGCTATAGTTTAGCTTACGCGTTCGCACAATGCCCTGTCCAGGCTGATCAGTAGTCTGCTATGAGAGCAATGCAAATTGATTTTACACGGAATATTTAGCTAGCATGAAATTGTTGATGTTGCTGTCTAATCAACATGAAAATCAAAGTTGCTCAACTGTGGAAGGACCACGTGGACTTACAAAGTGTTCAGCAGCTGACAATTGCAATGCTGGTGAGAACGCGTTCATGGTTTGGGTAGACATTAGAAACTTCTGTCTGTTAACATCAGGGAAATGAAGTTCAGAAGGAATAGCACAGATACCAATAGAACAAACATACAAACTTTATTCTGTATTTCCAAATGTTTTGCATTGTGCTTTTGTTGTTTTTCATATGGTCTTTTTAGTCATGGGGCCTGATTTTTAATTGTTTTTTTTTCTAAAGCAATGAATGCAAAACTTGAGCCTGTGAGTTGTCTTTTACTTTTGAAATTTGACTAAAACAAGTGTTTCTGAGCGTCCCTCCTGCTATGAGTAAGGGACTTGATGGATGTAGATGTAGACATTTATCTTATAATGTACAAAGAAATATTGAGCTACACAAAGTGTGTCTTCTGTGGCCATAATGCTCAGTTTTGCCAGGGTCTGCTTTTTGCTCAGTGATTGAGAAAGGACTGTTAAAGAACTCTATAACAATTAGATCTTTATTTTCTTCCCAATAGTAACTCACTGATAATGATTAAATGTCTTCATGCTCTGGTTTATACAGGGGTAATAAACCTGCCAGCCTAAAGGCAGGGTCTCACTAAACTAATGTTTGTCTTCCCCAACACCTTTTCTTGCACTTTTTATTTAAGCACATAATACCACCAATCTGAGTGACTCCACTACTGGCATTTTTCTTTTCCCCCTTTTTTTTCTGTCTTCCTCCCAAAATAATGTGACTGTGGGAGAAGTCAGGCTCTTCAGTTGCAGTTTCACTTTGGGATCTGCCAGAGCAGACTTCCGTGCAGACACAGAGCCCTTTTGTTTCTAGGAGGTATGTGTGAACACAGCAGTTTGCTCATACAAATTACTAAGATCTTAATCCTCTGTAGTAGCAAATGGTGCTGCCAAAAGAAATAAAAAAGAGCTGTGTTATTACACGTTATCCATATGTCTCAGCAGAGAAAATTAATGTAGAGCATGCACGGCACATTTGAATGCACATCCATGGCTGGCAAGTTCTTACTGGCATTAAGTGAAGTTGAGCCATGGCAGCTAACAGATTTTTATCAGTTAACCAGCATAATCTTCAAAAATGACCTATTTTGGCTTAAAAAAAAAATATGTAAAATATGTGTAATGAAATCTTATTCTGCAGTACTAACATGCCTGCAACAGCCAGGACTGCAGTGGAAATTTTTCCCTTCCATTACTGTGCACAGAGAGGCTGCAATGATTAAACAAGTTTAAGGGTGACATTAGCAAATGGTAACACCTGCGGCTAGTACAGCACCTGTGCTTATAAGGACACTGAGGTCCTAAGCCAAACCTGACTTCTGGAAGTCCTGCTTGATTTTTCCACCTTCACCAAACTGAATATATAATAATGGTAATGTAATGTAAGCTGAGCTTTGTATAGCAGCTGATATTTTGAACTGATTAATAATAAGTTCATTTTTTTTGCAGTAATTATAGATTTCTTACTATAAAATGACTATGTTTCCATTTCCCTTTCTGTTCTTTTGTAAGTAATACACTTTACATTTTTTTAGGAAGGTAAGTATTCTGGATTTTTTTACAAAAATGGGTTTTTTGCATGGCTTTGCACCACAGGAGTGCCTTGCACCTGCCCCCTGTGCACATCGGACAGGAGAAGCTGTGTCACCACCTCTGAGGGAGTGCAGCTGGCCAAGGAACTAGGAGCTACTTACCTTGAATTGCACACTCTTAATGACTTCTACATACAGAAGTACTTTGGAGGAGTGGTGAGTGAGAAACCCCTGGGTTGAAGGCAGGGTGGCACACATGGGAGGTGCATGACCGATGTCAGGGCTTTGGAGAGTGAGCAGAGGCAGACCACAAGCCCTCCCACTGAGGGTGAGTTCTCACTGATGCTAGATCTAGACTAGATAAAAGGAAGAGATTTTTTACCTTGAGGGTGGTGAAGCACTGGCACAGGTTGCCCAGAGAGGTGGTAGATGGCCCATCCCAGGAAGTGTTCAAGGCCAGGTTGGATGGGGCTCTGAGCAACCTGATCGAGTTGAAGGTGTCCCTGCTCACTGCAAGGTGGTTGGAACCAGATGATCTTTAAGGTCCCTTCTAACTCAAACCATTCTGTGATTCCAGGATGCTAGCTGAAATGGCAGTACCAAGGTTGCTCTAGTTTTAAATACCTTCTAGGAAGGTTTACGAAAGCCATACTACACACTGCAATAAATTCCCCCCTCCTATTCCTGTCCTTTTTTCTTGCTGGGATGGGATAATCAAAACCCAGCTGGACAAGGCATTCAACAACCCCATCCCACTTTGAAGATGAGTCCTGCTTTGAGCAGATGCCCTGAGTGGGTGACCTCAACAGGTCCCTTCCAACCTGAATTATTCCATTCTATCCTGATATTTTTTATTTTAGTTGCTTAAACTCTCACAGCTGTTGTAAAGTGAGACAGGTAAGATTGTTGAATTGCCTGATTTTGTAGCATATTCTTGTGGTTGCTCAGTTTGTAGTGATACAGTTTGCAACCCTGAGCAGAGCCTTAGGGCAGCCACAGCACAGCTGAACAAGGCAGAAGCTGGGAGACTTGTTAAAATGTCACACCTCTAATGAGCTTGTTCTTTTTCCACTCTCCTGAAGACAGGAAAGCCCACTGAGCAGTTTCTAAATACAGCCTTTCAGATTTATTTGTTTTCTCCACAAAATTATTTCACACTGATATTTCATTTTCAATTTTAGGAGGTGTTTTAAGGTTAGCCTTTTTTTTGAACCTTTTAATTACTTTCCCAGTGGCATTTGGGCTTGAACAAAAAAAATGCAGTTCTTTTGGCACAGTAATTTCACATGGTTTGTACTGTTGTTGTCTCTGGTGTATAAGTACAGTGTGTTTCCATGGGATTTGATAGTAGCTTGGAATATCTGGCACAACAGTTAGCCAATTTTCATTGGATCCATTCATGCCCAATTAAAATTGAGGAATCCACTCAACATCTGGTCCAGTCTGAGTATTTTTCTAGTTTTTAGAAAGCATTATATGTGCTACAGTAATACCTTGGGTGATAAAAGCATTTACGACATGCATTAACTCAAATTGATCCACCCTTTGTGCCTCTTTGTTCCTGTAAAAGGAACATTTCCCCTCAGGTACATTTTTATTGCAGTGATGATACCTGTAGTCTGTCCCAGTGAAACAAACCTGGCCCACAAAGATTACCCTGTAATGTGACTTCTTCAGAGGACATGGTAGCATTGTGTGGTGGTGGTTAATTGCAAGCTGAAGAGCTCATATATGGTTTTGTTATTTCCATCACTTGCACCTGACTGCTATGCATCAAGTCTTATTATTCTGTGTAATTCTGTAATTAGTATCTATGGAGGTTGGTAAATTGAATATCTTTGTGCCTGTCATTTCTGGGAAGATTAAATGCAAGAGAATTAAACACCATAATTTAAATAAATAGCCTTTTAAATTGTGTAATTCCAACCACATTTGGTACCTTCTGCTGGTAAGGGGGTGTTGGGACTCAGTGACCTGGATGACTGTTCATAGTGGCAGTAGCCTCTGTCCTGCATACAGCACCTGCTCATTCTCCCTAGTTTGATGCCTAGCATTTTTTAAAAAATACATTTTGTGTTTTAGCTGGAATATTTTATGATCCAAAGTTTGAATCAGAAGTCATCTGAAAAAATGAAGAAAAGGAAAAAGACACAGAAGTGTCATCGAGTTCAACCACCTCAGCTTGAACAGCCAGGTGCTCAGTGATGTCTGGTCTCTAGTACTGTTCATTATGTTGTCATGTTCTTTGCACAGTTAACATTTTGTAATCATTACTGTGAGCTGCGCTATCTATTGTCAGCTATTCTGGTTGTGTTGCCGTAGTTGCATAATCTTTTAGTGGTGGTTTAATTAATTTGGGGAGAATTGTATAGCAGTATGTAACATTGCAATGGACTTCTAATTCATTTTAGACAGAAATAATAGAGTGTTTTTCTGGTGCATTTGATGAAATAATGCAAACATGAATTAATAAAAGCTTTACATGAAAGCTGTACTGACAAATTATAGAAGAAAGTCATTACATAGTGCTTTATTATTCTACAATATCATCAAGTAATATTTTTATTTGCTGCAAATAAAACAAGGGAGAAATGTGTGCCTGTGCATGTGATTTTCTGCACATGATTTCTGAGCATCTGATGCATTTATTCAGTGAAATAATTACTGACAAGTAGTTACCTGTGAATATGTAGTTGTCTCTTCTCACCTGTACTAGAAATTCACTCAGATGCCTTAGGTTTGGGATTCACAGGCAAGGTTTCTTTCAAACGTAAGTGCCTAAAGACATCTTTTGTAAAAGGATGGACACTTTTTGCTAAACTAAGTATTTCTTATATTTCTTATTTTACTATACTAAGCATTTCCATTTTTAGAGTATTTTACTAAACATTCAAATTGCATATAAGAAATTTTCTTACCAAATACTTCTTTCAAAAGTTGTCCTTCATTTGACCAGGAGTCTGGGAGTAGAGTGGTTCTGTGGTTAATACTTGCTTCAATTCTACAGCCCAACTCATTATCTTTCACAGAAAAAATGCCGATCTTAAAGGGCGAAGCCTCGCACTACGATGCGGACCTGCACAACCTGCTCTGTTGCTGCCAGTGTGCGGATGTGGCATTTTACCCTGAAGACCTTAGCACAGTGGTAGAGGCTCACAAGATCATCCTCTGCTCTGTCAGCCACCTCTTCATGCTGCTTTTCGAGGTGAAGAGCCCTGCTGACATCCACGATGCCTCCATCGTGCGGACAGCTCAGAGCCTCTTTGCAGTGGAGGTGGGGGCTGCCTTGCCCCTTGTCTCCCGCGGTGTCCCACCCTGCGTCCCACCGGTGAGGGTGGTGGTGAAGGACTCCATCTTCTGCTCTTGTCTGCCAGTCATCCTCCACTTCATTTATTCAGGTACCCTAGGGAACCGGTCCGGCTACTCATTTCTCGTACAGCTGATGTCTCATGAAGGAGTACGTACATCACCCTAAGGAATGTGTTTTTCTGTTGGGAGATGATGTTCTGCCATGTTGTGACATCTCTTTTATCCTTTGCGATTATTACAAACAATGTCTGTATGAAAAAAAGCCCTTCACCTAGATTTAATAAAAATTAAATTAATTGTCATTCCAGATCTAATGAACATAAGTGAAGTGCAATATTTTACTGAACAAAGCCCATAAGCTAACATCAATAATATTCAAAAGTTTTGCCAAAAAAATCTGGAGCTTGAGACAGTTTCAGATTTCAGGCTTTTAAAATATTTTAAATGGTTCCATGTTCTAAACACATTGACAAGAGTGCAGGGTGTCACGAATGCAGGTTTGTGAATCCTGCTGATTACGTTAATTTATTGTGGATGAGTAACTTTACACAGTTTGATTTAGTAGCAGTTTAGAGTTTACTTGTAGCAAATCGCAGGATTTGATTGTAATATTTTAATAGCACTCAGTCATCAGTGATTAACAAAATGATTAGGCAAAATTGATCAAGACAGTGACTTAGTTACGGATTTGAAGATGGCAAGGTTCGCTTTATTACTACATGGAAGTGCATAAAGGGAAATTAAGTTACACTGGAATGTAATATTTATTTGGAATGATTGGAATGATTTACGGAGAGATCGTGGATGCAGGGGATAGGAAGGACCCTCCTGTTGAGTCACGAGGTTCAGAATAGACCCCCTTGCTTTCTAACCTCCTTCTCAGAGAGGAGTCTAGGTGCGGCTAGGTCCAATCTTAGTCTCAGACTTGGTCAACCGTTTATGTGAATAAGGATAATGCAGCAGTATAAGACTCACTTTGAAATTAAATCATACATCTACAGACTACTTAAACTGATTCACACATGCATACACACAAACATGAATACATATATATATATATATATATATAAAAAAATGGTATACCTGTTAAAAATTCCCCTCGAGTTCGGTGAAATATTCACGTTGAATGTCTTGGCATTTCTCAGCGGGCGAGGGTTGAGCCTCAGGAGTGAAGGGTTTGAGCCCAGGCTCCAGGCAATGGACCTCTGATTTTAGCACACTTTCAGAGTTTGCTAGCTCTGAGAGGCGTCCCGCTCAGAGGGAGGTGCTGGTGCAGCCACTGCAGTCCCAGAGAGCTGAAAGGGCCTCGCTTAGGACTGCTGTTTATAGCATCGTGAGATGATTGGCTTTCGTCATTATAAATCTCCATCTGAGCCACAATCCGGGTGGGTAATTACTTCTCTGTTTCAAAGCTGTGAGGGGTAACTTGATTGTTCTCGCTCCCCACTTCAACCATGTAAGAGTTTCTGATAAGGACAGGGCCGCTCTCCACGTCAACCACGTAGGAGTTTCTGGTACAATTAAGGTGCAGCTAACTGACCAGCTCACTACACAAGGTCGCGGTCTGGCGGGAATCCCTGAGGTCATAAAGTGGTTGAAGAGAGAAAAGGGGAGGGGGGGATCCACCACCACACAGGGTTCCTTAGGAACACTGAAGTGATTTCTCTCCTGGGTATGGTGCTGCTGAAGAGAAAGCACTGTGAACTGGCCGGAGTGCTGGGGGCTCTGATCTGTTGCATGTGTTTTGCTACCAATTCAGGACAGGCAGTGACCTCCCTTACCTAATCCCAGCTGTCTACTGAAGTGGCACTGGTATTTTTCTATCTTTTTAAGTGTTGCTTAGGAATCCTCAGGTGAAAGAGAATTTTTTTTTTTTCTGGAAGTACCTGATACCCATTTATTCTTTGTAAAATATTTTGCAAGATCTCAGTACATATCTATTTGATATTTATCAAAAGAATTAGCAAGCTTTTTAATGATGCATTCTGATTTTAACTGTAATTAAAAAAAAAGCACCAAATAATTACATTGTTAGAGCTGCATCTATAAAGAAGCTTAGTCAATCTCTGTAGACTGATACCTGCCTGACATATGAAAAGGATTTCTGCCTTAGTAGCTGAGACGTGAACACTGGCTTGTGAAGACACAAGGGAGACTCTTTCAGCTTTCAGTTAGACTTTGTACATTGAAAATATCCCTTTCAGTTCTTTCCAAACCAGTGTCAGACATGAAGAACAGATGCAGAATTTTTTCAGTGTGAATGGATTGGGTTTTTTTATTTATTGGTGACATGAATAGAGTATTAAACCTGGAATTTCAGAAGGTGAAAGATAAGTGCATCTGCTGCCTTCTGTGTATTGATTTTACTTTTGCTTCTGTCAACCAAAGAATTGGGAAACTTTGGACAATTGTAGGTGAAACTCTGCTGTAAGTCACAGCTCCCAACCTGAAGGGCATTGCTAAAAGTCATTGCACTGTTCAGCACCTTTGAGAGATGACGAGGTCTTTCAAAGATGTTTAAGGCACAGCTGAGAATAGATCAGATCATGAGGCAGTATCATTGTTTTCAGCCTTTCAGGACCATGACATTGTGCCCATGAGGTCATAAACACATCCATATGGTATACCTAGGAGCTGATAGAGCTAAAGATGCTGTTATGTGCTGTTTCAGCCTTTTCTGCAGCAGAGTGCCTTCAGGGCTCTGCTGACTTGTGCTTTACCCTGAGCTTTTTCTGTCTCTGGCTTTTCCTTGCTGCATTGCCCTGGGGATCAGAGCTGAAATTTACCAAAAAGCCCCATGGTGTCTTTGAGACTTACTCCAGCAAAATGCATAAGAATAAACTACGTTTGTTTTAACACTGGTCAACAATTCTAGTTTTTCCAAGAAAGCTATTGAGAGACCTAAGAGACTATCATGGTTTTGAATCTGAAAACAAGAAAAAAAGAAATTCCACTGCAAACTTTGTGCTGTTTTTAGCTACCAGTATTCAGAATATAACTGTGCATGAATGATTCTATGATTCTATGAAGCTTTTCTGCTTCACACACCTGCAAAGCAATGCAACCAGCAATATGAGCAGAAGCTAAAGAACTTCCATAAATATTAAAACATTCAGGATTTTTTTCTACCTGTAATATGTACTGATTGAACTGGGAGGAATCCAGAAATTGACTTTGAAAGCAAGGCAGAAGCCCTGATTGGTCTGTACTTAATTGCATTCTTGTAGAAGTACCATGGAATTTTTATTGTGCAAGAGTTGCATCATGCCCTTCCTAAGCACAAAGGTCTGGCTGATTTATGTGCAGAAAATACAGTTTCTGCAGGATCTGTTTGGTATTGATATCACCTTTTCTCTGCTTGCTAAGCCCCATGCCTTGTTGATTTATAATCCAACTTTACCTGGTCTTGTGACAGGTGCTTTTCAGTGGGAACGATTAGAAGAAGATATAAAAAAGAAGTTGAAGGATCCAGAAAAAACTGACCATGTGCTTGAGAAAGTTAAATGTATCCTGAAAACTCCAGGGAAGGTATATCTAACTCTCTTGGGGTAACTGTTAGTATTAGTTACTTAAGTTCTAGGGAAATTGTTTTGTAGGCAAGGTTTCCTTGTCAGTCTTTGTTTCAAACTCACTTTGGCTTACACAGCTTTTATTACTTTATCAGTGGGTTGCTCACAGGCATGTACAAGATAGAAACACAAAGATGCTAATGCAATGTGCAGAATTACTGTAATCGGTAAAAGCACACAAGTATTCTAAACGGATTACTCATATTCACAGCTTTGCACATTGTCTAACAATATGATTATGTGTTCCTAATTCTCATGTAATAGAGGCTGCCCAGGAAAGCTTTGCTTTCCTGAATATGTGCCAAAAGTTATGTTTCTGCAGTAGACCTGGAGAGTTGGTTTCTCTTTTAAGTGTTGTGATGCAGAAGTCTGTCTATAGCTCAATATATTTAATACAACAGATTACTTCATAGTAAAATGTAATTTATGTCACACTATTATGTTAATAAAAAGTTAGAATACAGAATTAGTTTTAACAGCTTTTTGCTGATAGAAGTCGTACATTCCCTGATACTTCCACAAAGTATTTCTGTCAATTTAAATGGGAAATCATCTCAGACTGTCTTGAGATAACATAATATAAAGATCAAACAGTTTCTTAGCTGTTTTAAGCTTCTGATCGCTCAGCTGCAGGTTTGCCAGTCCTAAGTGTCCACAGCTAAAACATTCATAGGATTGGACTTAGAAAGTCCTGAAAACTTTTAAGATAATAAGCCTGAGTTGTTGTTGTTTCTTCTGGGGTTTTGTTATGCCTTTGGGAGACTTTCATTTCCCATTTAAAAGTTTTGCTTCAAAGACATAACTAGAAATGAATTGTGATTTTCTTGATAAAAATTAATTATGTAAATTAGATAAAATTTTAATCATAAATTCAACCTCATCTGAATTTCACTTACCACAATCTAGCAATATGATTTTGACATTGTGTCTTTTGGTAGCTTTAGATTCCATTTTTAAATAAAGAAAAACAGAACTGAAAAACTAACTGGAAGTACTGGGTTTTGGAGGGTCTTGATGCTAGCATGCCCAGATTATTGTAAGAGAAGTCTGTGCTTCAGCCCGTGAGCTCCCTCTGCCTCTGTGGAGGCAGTATCAGGGCAATATCAAAAAATGCTAAACTTTTGACTGCTTTGCATCTGTACATGTCATCATGCCAGGGGGTGGCTGTGTGTCCCATCGGTGCTCCCCCAAGAACCCTCAAACCTTGTGTTTCTGCAGCCTTGGGTCTGAACAGGGCATGTGTGAAAAAGCCTGGAGTCCAGAAATTTTGTGATGCAGTCACAGAGGTGCTGGATGGGGGAGTTTTGTCACAGGCCGGAGAGTGCCAAGGCGGGAGGTGGGGTGTAAGTGTAGGAGACAGAGACACCTTGGAGCTGCTGCACTGCAGAAAATAGGAAAATAAACGATAAAAGAGGATTGCAGAGGATTGCACATGTGAGAGGCATAGCTGAGTAGCATTAGCAAAAGAACATAAAGTAGAGATCAAAAGACTGTTGTTTAGTTTCCCCATATAAATGATGTCTTGTATTATTTTATTCTGACAGTATTTTATTAATAATTTATTTTGCAGCTAAACACTATAAAGGACTGCAGATCTCACCAGATAAAACGGCTGTATAATACTTCTCTCAGGCTGTTCTTTAATACGCCTGTCCTAGCTGATGTCATCTTCAAAATACAAGGTACGTTACCTCTGCTTCTGTTGACATGAGCACCACTTCACCTCCAGCATTTACCATCCCTGCAGGAGAGTGGGAAATGGAGGTGACTATATTTTCTGTTGGGTCAAAACTAAGAAAATGTATACGCTTTGCTATCACTGAGGAAAGCAGTTTTTGCTTAGAACTAGGGCTTGTCCCTTAGGGATGCTTTACAGCAGTGTCCACTCTCAACGTGGTTTATAAGGGCTGAGCCTGTACAAATGCCCTCTGCCTGTCATGGTAGACTTTGTGCCTCTCTGATTCACATGTGCCCCTCGGAGGCTTAGCAAAATGAGGTTTGTGCTGCAGGAAAGGCTCCTGCAATGGCACAGCACCAAGATAGCAAGGCTAAACCAGGGACTGCATCACAGGGGAAGCTGATTTTATTTTAAAACTTATTTATCTCTCTCACATTCCCACCTGCACAAGCAGCGGGACACATCCAAGAGCTCTGCCCAGCATCAAAGCTCGGAGAGGCATGGACTTCAATGGCCACATCTACACTTGTTGCCTTCAGTGAAAAGACCAGAGATGCTGGTTGTTGACTCCTGACCACTTTCCCTCTGTCCATCTCAGGCTGGCCCTTGCTGTGGATGTGCCTTTCTCTACCCTCCAGAAGCTGACAGGGACTGAAGTCCAACCCCTGTGCCTCCTTAGGCTTTATTCAATGTCCTTCTTTCCCCAATGTGGGCATCCCTGGAAATGCACGTAGATGTGCTGGGGTTTTGATGACCTGCTAATCTAGGTACCCTCAACACCTGATGTGCTTTGCTGCCCTTCTAGATGTTCCCATACCGATCTTCATGCTTCTGTCATGGGTCTCTGCAGCTTCCATCTGATTGGTGACTAGTTATGGAAGCAATCTTCAGCCTTGCAGCGCCTAGAATAGACCTGCCTACTGCTTAACCCTACAAGAGTGAAAAGAAGTGTCTAAATTATTGTTTGGGTTTTGGTTTTTTTTTTTTTTAAAAAGCAAAAGTCTGTTGAGAGGGTGGTAATTATCTAGTCCTCTTTGTGGCCAGGATTAAAAAGATCTCTACAACTGTCTGAAAGGAGGATGTAGTGAGGTGGGTGTTGGTCTCTTCTCCCAAGGAACAAGTGATAGGATGAGAGGAAATGGCCTCAGGGTGTGTCAGGGAAGGTTTAGATTCGATATTAAGAAAAATTTCTTCATGGAAAGAGTGGTCAAGCATTGGAACAGGTTGCCCAGAGAGGTGGTGGAGTCACCATCCCTGGAGGTGTTCAAAAAACCTGTAGATGTGGTACTTTGGGACATGGTTTAGAAGGCATGGTGGTGTTGGGTTGACGGTTGGACTGATGATCTTAGAGGTCCTTTCCAACCTTAAAGATTCCTAGTTTTACTTTCATGAAAAAATAATCCGGCCACCAAGCTAGGAAATATGAAATTAATTCTTACTCTAGCCTTAATTGGTTTAGTGGTGGACTTGGTAGTGTTAGGTTAATGGTTGGACTTGATGATCTTAAAGGTCTTTTCCAACCTAAATGATTCTGTGATTCTATGATTCTATGATGTGGGGGAGCAGAGGCTGGCTCTCCACACTGACTTGTCTGTAACAGACTGTTCAGTTACAAAGTTTGTTGGTGTCATTACGTAGGTCTGCTCACAAAGATGCCAAATGCTGCTTGGTGAAGGCGTAAGCAGGATCTGCACTGGTGAAACCTTCTTTTGTTCCCTTTTTGTCTGCAAAGAATGTGCTTGGGCACACCAACATGCTGTAGTGTCATGGCTGATTTTTTCTGGAAATTAAATGCGTTCACCCTTAAAAATAAAGATACAGGGGGAACAAAGTGTTGAATGTTTTTTTGAGAATAAGAATGAGATGGTTTTTAACCAGTCATGATTTTCGCAATTTGTCCACGCCCACCCTTTGTGCAGAAATGGTCTTAGGATTGGACAATTGTTTAATTATTTTCAGCTTTAAATCTCAGAGCCAAATATGAAGCATTAATCCTTCAAACATAAGCACATGAGGACAAGCAGATTCTTTCTAGCTGTTCTGTTTAATATGCAGAAAAAACAAAAAGATCTTTGAAAGTGAGAACAGAATACTGATGCTGAGTTTAATGACTTGAACAATTCATCTCACTGTCCCACTCCTGAGAAAGGCTTTCTGGGAAGTTGATGAAACCATACCACCACTATATATTTTACAGGAAAAAAAAGTTACTGCCAAATAGGTTGACAAATATTTTAAAAAAAGTGTGCTTATTCACTACTAAAATGTGGACTGCTTTTCCTAATGCTTGGTAAATCTTTCAAGTCTTTTTCTCTAATTCATCAGCCACAATAATTGCATTAAAATTAAGTAATTACTAAGAGAAACTGAAGTCTTTAGTCTTGATCAGGCAAATACATTTTTAAGTCGTCAACTAATTCCTTGAATATTGGGGGTTGCTTTGAGCTTTCTAGCTTACAAAAGTACTTGGGAGCCATTGAAAATGAGAGCTCATTATATCTGTGTAAAGACCCATAATGTGACTGAACTTCCTAACTAGTAGGTAAATATCCAATTGCATGCACATACAAAAGTGCACGTGTATCTTACATCATGTCTGCATTGTGTATTGCTCATGTTACATGCGTAAATATATAATACCAGTGACATGTGCTCTCTCTATATAGAAATATATATAAATTTTGTATGCAGCTTAGACAATTTGGAATAGAAGCACAGATGAAGAGAAATAAGAACAAAAATAAAAAGTGTCAGATGTTTTCAAGCAATTAAGCAGGTGGCAGGGTTGTGATTAAGGAGGAAATTAAGACAGTAACTTCTATGTAGGTATTTACAATATATTTATCTTGCATGTCAGTTGATCTGTTTATTATAATTTTGATTAAAATGTTTGTATCTGGCTGTATATTCTCATTCTGTCTTCGGTTGTTGCCATGTCTGGCACTTGTTTGGTGCTTTCTTGCGCACAGGACTGTTGAGTTCACCTGGACTCTGCAGAAGTCTGAGCGTCAGGGCTGGCAGCTCAGGCTGTCAACATTTTCATTAAAAGCCTGTAAGACCTCTACTGCACTGGGCTGTTAACCTTAACAGGTCTTAGAAATGCTGTAGCAAATGATTCACTTGCAAATATTACAAAACAGAAACATTTCTGGAAAAAATTATCAGCATTATTTTTGTAAGACAACCATCAGGAAATGCACTTAGGCAAAATACTTAATCTGGTTAAATTCATACTTCCTTAATGGATTTAAGGGAATTTCATCTGCAATAATTTGCCTTTCTCTGCTTTCTGTGGTTATGTGAAAGTTTGACTTCTGGAACACACATTCATTACCAATGGGACTACTGACGAACACAAATTACTCATTTGCATAATAATTCACAACACTACATATTTATGCTATGGGCCAGAGGTTCAGTTAGTGTAAACTGGTGTAACTCCAGTGGTGTCACATTTTATACTAGTTGAAAGCCTGTTTTTGACTGATAAAAGTTTGCCCTATTTGGAGCACCTGGTGTTGGGAGTAGGTTGTCATAATAAATTTGGTATTTCTTTTTGTTTGCTGGTGGCTACTAGGCAGATGTAAACATCTTGACTGGTGTAAAGTGAGTGTGTCATTAATTATCAGTGGGATACGTTAATTTTCAACACTCTAAAATTGTTTTAAATCATGTTCAGTGAAATGGAGGCTTTCTAAGAATATATGAGCTTTAAAATCAAGATACTACAGTGTATTTAACATAATCATATATTTTGTCTTGCATCCTGCAGGTGCAACTGTACCAGCCCACAGAGCAGTTCTGGTAGCTCGCTGTGAGGTAATGGCAGCTATGTTTAATGGTAATTATCTAGAAGCAAATAGTATTCTGGTTCCAGTGTATGGGGTTTCCAAAGACACTTTCCTCTCCTTTCTAGAGTATCTTTATACCGACTCCTGCTGCCCAGGTAAGAAAATTTAAAAACACACATATAACTGTCACTCATTTTTCCACAGTGGGGCATTGATAGAAAGCAATGTACAGCATTTATTTCATTGAAAAATGTCAATATTTTAATGAATTTATGTCTCAAGAAAGAGAACTTGTTCATATTGGACAATAACAAAATAAATCAATCTTATTCAAGTAAAATCAGCTGGAGGCAGAACTAATATCACTGTTCTGTGCTTGCATAGTAAGATTCAAAAACCTGTGAAATTTAATTTCTGGTCCAGTACAATATTTGGAAGTTTCTTTCTACATTAAAGTAATATGCTTTCTAATCTTAATTCTGGGTTTTATTTCAAAATCGTCACTTTGTTTAGCATATGTTTTGTTAAGTTTAATATAAACAAGGTTAAATTGCAAGAATAACTTATTTATACACATGGCTATCTTATTTGTATGTAAAACCAGAAAAAAAATGTGTCAACTGGAGTATTTGGCAAAAAAATGGAGCTAACATATTCTTCGTGTCTTCACCTTTGTCTTTTTTAGTGAGAAGAAAATCTATGTAATGAATATGAAATACGATTTAAATACAGATAATTTTCCTTTGATATAATGAATGAATGATAGTGTGATATGTATTTTTGCTTTTGTTTCCTTTTCAAATGAATCTACCTTATTCTTAGGTTTTCTGTATCTTTCTCTTTTCAGTCTGTCTAACATTTCCTTATTCATCAGTTTAAATATGCAACCACCATATCACAGTCTTTTAAAAATATGGTTGCTCCATTTCTCTTTGGCCTTTTCACTATATTTTCTCATATATTTATCATAGAGGTTCTTTTCTGAAAGAGAAGTTATAAAGCTAAATCCTCTTATTAATCATCACTTACTTTAAATAGCCCAGCAGCTCTTGGCTCAGCATCTTCAAGATACAGTATATTGACTACAGTTTATTACACTTGCCTTCTAAAAAGTACTAACTATTCTTTTCATGTTAATTACACAGTTTATCTGGAAAAAGAGTGATACAGAAAGCTTGTAACGATAATATTGAAAAATAAAAGGTGATCAACAGCGGTTTTATTTTGTGTTCATTGTTAGGTGTTTAAAAGCTGACTGTGAGAAGTGGCTTTGATCATCCTGTCAAAAACGTAAAACACCTGTAATTTCTGTTTTCTTGTTTTTCAGCCAGTATTCTCCAAGCTATGTCTCTCTTGATCTGTGCAGAGATGTACCAAGTAATGAGACTCCAGCATATTTGTGAGCTTTACATTATCACGCAGCTTCAGAGCATGCCTAGCAGGGAACTGGCATCCACAAGTCTCAGTATTGTTAGCTTACTCAAAAAAGCTAAGGTAAGTGTTGTATCTATTAAATAAGTATATATATGCTGACTGTGATTAGTGGGGGTTTTGTTTGTTTTTTAAAACATAATCGTTAAGATTTTTACGATCTTAATAATTCCCGTTCCCAAAACCAAACATTGACACACAGTCTAGTGATTCGGGATATCTGGTGGCACAAGGTTGGCTAAAATAAGGCGTTCTTCAGCCTGTTGTTGCAGAATGTGCAGTCATACCATAATCCGTGCCATTTCCTTCATTAAGGACACACTGCAGTAATTCAGCTTAATTGCAACTGCTGTCAGAAAAGATGTGTTTTAGGCAAGTGAAGCTGCACTACTTCCTGTTTTAGTCAGAAAGAAAATTGTACTGGTGGTAAGTGGCACCAGTGGCAAGTGGCAAAGGAAATCTAACCCAATACAACATTGAGTGAAATGCATAAAAAGCATGAAAAGGAAAGGTTAGAGGCTGAAAAAGAGAGAGAGAGACAGCAAAGACAGATTTGGAAAAGCAAAGCAGAAAATAAAACCTGCATGGTTTACGAGTCTCAGGCAGGATGTTGTCCTACATGAACAGGATTTTGTGGGGAAAGAGGAGACAACAAAACCAACATGCCACACTCCTCACCTTCCTTTTTCTGAAGCTCTTCTACTGTGCAGAAGAGAAAAATTTCCCAGATTGATGACTAAAGGAGCCCCAGGGGTTAGGTCACAACGCTGGGGGAGGGAGTTTTGTCATTCGTTCTTGGGTCTCCATCGGTTTACATATTTCCATCAATGACTTCTCTGTCATTATCTCCTACAGTCAAAACTTTATGTAGTGAACCACTACGTTGACGGTGGAAATCTGAAGTATTTTGGCACGTGAGGCATGGTTGTGTTTTAGATGCAATAGCATTAAGCGTTGTTTGTGTTTCTGCTCTTCTCACAGTTTCACAATTCTGATTGCCTTTCAACTTGGCTTCTTCATTTTATTGCCACTAACTACCTCATCTTCAGTCAAAAGCCTGAATTTCAAGAGCTTTCAGGTAATGATTCATCAATTACTTTTAAAACAAGAAATGTTTTCCAGTGCTGCTTAGATCAGAAGCGAGGCGCTGGACAATATTGCTTCTGCATGAGAAGATGATTAGGACTTCTTTAGGCTACACAGTCTAGTCCAGTGCAGAGTCTGTCTGAGCTGGATGGTTTGCCACCCCACTGTGGAACCAGGAAGTGACGCATGAAGAGCAGCGTGGCCAGCAGCCACGTCGCCTTGTCTTTTGGTTCCTGTGCTGATGGCCAGGTTCCCACCCGTAGCTGAATCAACTAGGGAAGTTTGGTCATCGCATGTCAACTCCTCCCACCTTATGTACACAATTTTGTTTAGTTTGTACATTTGAATCAAGGTAATGATTCACTCCTAATACCTTCTCTTTAAGGGTTGGGGTTTTCTTTGAAGAAAATAGGATTCTTAGAGCACTCTCCAGCAGAATTCATGAAATCAAAGAACTCATGTCCATTCAAGTAAATAAATGCAGGTTCTTCCAGGGAACTGATATTTATTTTCCCAGAGAGCGTATTTGTTTCTTGACATGTAACTCTAGAAAGTTTTGCTCATTGCCTATGGGATTTCTCATCAGTCTGGTGAAGGAGACCTTGACGGGTGCATCTCTTTGACCCGTGGTTCGTATTCAGACCGTTGGTATGGGGCCAGTGTATGCCAGAAGGGGATTTCCCTTATCAGTGAGCCGAAGCTCTGTTTGGTCCAAAATACATTAAAGGTCCTCGTTCCTCATTTGCACAGCTTGTACATGTGTGTGTGATGATGGGCGACTTCGTAATCATTGTGAGCAAAGAAAGGAGAGCTAGGTCCTCCCTGCTTTGTTGGAACATGGAATTTGTCTTCCAGCGGCCCATCTGCGCATCTTCTGACATGTCCGTTTTGTATAGCCTGATCTGGATTAAACATGAAAGACCAGGGCACCCGTGCTGGCGCATGTCACCCACCAGTGGGTTCAGTCCAAGGTGGACTTGCTTTGCTTCCCGTCCTGCTGGTTCAGGTGCCAGGGTGTGTTCGACGGCACCCTGTGGCATTTTCCATGCGACAGGGCGTTGGTCTCAACCAGCCTGAGGTTGTCCCGAAGCTGCAGGAATCAGGTTGTCCTCTCCACTTGGTGAAGGTGGGAGGTGCCGGTGGCTCCCCCTTGGTGAGGCAGGAGAGCGCAGAGACCCGATGGCTTAGGATCGCCACAGGGCTCCGTCTAGGCACATCTACTTACCCGTTTTCCAGTTCCCCGGTGGGACACCGATTTATCACTATTGCTTATTAAATGCTTTTTTTCTGCTGTGGAAAGTAATAACAACAGCGCTGCCATCTCCACGTTGCAGTTATCCTGATGGATAGCAGGCTGCGTATGAGCCTGTCGTGAAAATTACGCAGTGATGCTTCTGACAAGCATCGCTTACCTGCACTTGTCAGCACGTGCTCTGACAGCACCCGAGTAACTCGGGGATGAGGTGTACGATATCACCACGCCAGACGTCTGCTATGCCATTGCCTGGCGTTTCCTCCGTGCTTCCACCACTTGTGGAGCATCCAGGGCTGGTGCAGAGCAGTACTGAAGCTGTTGGCTGTCGGATGAGGTTTCTGGAGTCTCTGGCGGGTGGCCGCTACCAGGCTGGCCGTTTCGGAAAGTACCTGGGGACTGACTTAAGCAAAAGGGTACCACGCCAGCGGACATGCATCCTTTGAGATTTGGTGTCCCCGTGCCCGGCAGCCTGCCCTTTGCTTCTCTCCTTCCTTCGAGTCCCTTCCGCACGGTTAGCTGAGGGGTCAGCATGCTCCGCTGCAGCGAACTCGCCCTGAGCAAGCCGGAGGAAAGAAAGAAAAGCACATAAGGAAATACAGGTGGATGGGGTGAAGCCATTCTGTCCTGGCTTGCCCGGGCACAAACACTCCCAGGCACATTCCCATGGGAGCGCTCCTCCAGGCAGCAGCAGTTACGGGTAGCTGACCTTTGGTACTCGGGACACCACAACTCAGCATCACCCCAAGGTTCAGGGAGAGCAATGCAGCATGAGGCAGTGGCTCTCCTCTGGCTTTCCAACCCCTGAACTCTTCAGAAGCGGCCCCGCGTTTTGCGCAAGGCAAGCGGGAGGGCCCTGCCTGCTGCCCGTTATTACTGCAATTTCCCAGACCTCAGCCCTGGCCAAGCTGTGGGTCTCTCTGCTGCGCGTTGGTCTCTGTCCGGCTTGGCCTGAAGCCCTCAAAGGACCGGGCGACCACTGCTGCAGGCTGCCTCGGGAAAATCTGAGCTAGGGGGATGAAAATGCACATTTTGGGAAAGGCAGAGGGCATTCATCCAAACAATATGGATAAAAACCCTGTTACCTGATTTTGTCAGTGACAAAAAGCACATGGAAGGAAAGAAAAAGCTTTTGCTGACTTGTGAATTGCTCGCCTTACCTTGCTTTTTGGAATCATCTTGAGACAAACTACTGGCATAGGGATTGAAATACCCTCCTTTGTCGTGTCGCAGCGCAGAAAAGCCCTCGCGGTTGATTACCGCGTCTGGTTATCTTCTCAGGTTAAAGAATATTCATCTTTAAGACGATCTGCTCTCTTTAATGGGTATTGTATTTATTTTATTAAGTACCTTATTTCTTGCTCACTTAATAGCAAGGGAACACTGTGTGGAAGCTCTTCTGCCTGTACTATAGTGAGACCGAGGCAAAATGGACAGCACTCATCTTCACTTTTCTAGTCATATTTATATCCTTAATGTTTTTTAACGTCTTTTGAAAGGCTTTTTGCAGCCTGTGCACTTGTGCCGTATGCCTGGATATTACATGTAATTCCCTTATTGCTTTGTTTAGTGGAGGAGCGCAATTTTGTAGAGACGCACAGATGGCCTTCCGATTTGTACCTGAAGCAGCTTGCCGATTACAGGAACTACGTCCACTCTCAGAAATGCCATTGCACAGTCATGTAGAGAAGACGAACATACGCAAAGTGCATCCCGACTGGGAAACCTCGGGCTGGGAATTATACAGAGTATCAAGATCGTGCCCAGAGCAAAACCAGATACTCATCTCCCCTGGAGCACTGTATGCCATGCTGCAGTGCGCTTGTCGATGTTCCTCGCTTTGATAATAAACCACGCCACTGTTTTCCTTAAAGCACGGAGGAATGTAGCACGACGATTTCTTTCAAGCACAAGGATTTCACACCCATGGGGATTAAACGTAGTACAGGACAGTGTCATGACTGTCACCTCTTCCCCCTTCTAATTTCTGTAGTGGTTATTTTATTGGTTCTCATGGTTATTTCTTGGCTGCTAAGACAGCATCTGTTGAAAACAGAGTTTTTTGTAAATCTGCGTACCATAGGAGCGCAGTAGCAGTGCAGGGAAGCTGAGAAGCCAACTTCCTTAAATGTTTAGTTTCAGAACACAAAAATTTACTGCCACGTCTGTTGGTTTGCCAAATAAAGGGTAGGCTTAATAAGCATCTTCGTTACTATTCATTTTCTACTTCAAGTCAAGCCTGTAGTTCCTTTTACCGAGACTCTTACGGTCATACGAGTGTTTATTTTAGTTCCAGAGGAATGTCTGTGCAACACGATATGCATCACTATCTCTAGTGCCTCTCAAATACCTAAAAAGTGAAATAATTTTTCCTCCCAGTAAATAGCAGAAGAAAGTCTGTTTTAATAATCTGCAGGACACCTTTGTTAGTATGGTCATATTGTACTTCTTCCCCCCTAAAGAAAAAAGTCAGGAAGAGCTAAGTCTGCTCAGAGCATATCCGTACGGTACTGGTAGGCACTGGGAGGAAAGGGAATGGGGTCGACAGCCACTCGCAGGTTTTGTGGGAGAAAATTCACTGGCACTAGTGACTTTCTGGGGAAAAGTGGGTCTCGTGATCCTACGTCCCCACTGGCAGCTGGCTGCATGAATGTCTGATGTGCTGGTCGTGGAGGGAGGTGACCCTCACGAGGGTGCCAGTCCGATGAGGACCGCCAGCCGTGGTGGTGGGACTTTGAGCCTGACCCTGCCCAGCGGGGACTCAGTTTAAATTGTACTATCATGATGTGCTTATAAGCTACACCGTGTGAGACAAACCTGATTATAGTTTCTGGCTGCGTGGATTCCTTGTCGCATGTAACAGATAAATCCTGAATATTATGACTAGGATGACCCTTGCAGGCGCTCTTGAGAGTTTTCTTGACCTAAATCATTCATTTGTTGTGCCACTAACTTGTAAGTATGTAGTAACATTGATGACAAAATGAACCCAACTTTTGCATCAGCATATTTGTCTGAGCACAGATACTTTTCCGTAAATGAAATCTTACTGAGGAAGTAAAGCTTCATTATCAATCTTGTTGTGCTTTTAAGTCTGCTTTGCCAGCTGCCTTTAAATTTGGTATACAGTCTGAGCCTAGAAAGACAAAGAAAAGACACTGAAAAAAATTATTCGGTGTTTCCCCAATGTCTACGGCAGACCACCTCAAAAGTACCTGGAAACTGCAGCTGTGCGATGAAGATGGAACAGCAGCTTGCTGGAGCTGAATCTTTTTTTTTGCTTGTAAGAGTTGTTTTTACGTTTCAGTACAGTTTTGTAGGTAAATTGTTCTATTCAAATTCCATGCTAGAGTCGTAGGGATTTTATTTTTTCTGGTGATATTTTGCAGAGGTTGAGAGGGTACTTCCTTTCCTGGTTTTGGACACAAAAAAGATAGAAAATGAGCTTGTGACTCAGCTGGCTGCTGCAGGCTCAAAATTCTGAGGTTAGTTTTATGTAAGAATGATAAACTTTTTTATTTTCAACTTTTCATCTGAAGATCCTAAGGTTCTTTAAAAGCTGAGATATACTTATCTACATCTCGCATATAAGGAGTCTGAACTGTAGAGCATTGCATTGCATTTCAAGATCACTGAAGAAAACTGAAAATGTTAAAGAAAAAGAATGAGTATGAAAGTAATATGTATTGAACTTCAATGTGAAAAAGGTCATTTCCTGTCATTACAGTAGAAATTAAAAAACTTAAGCATAAGTTAACTGGCTGGGTAGGAATAAAACTTAAGAGGTTTTTTAGCATAAAGTCATGAACAAAAGTGACCATACAGCTGAAGTAAGCTTGCCTGGACAACTGATAGTATCCTTTGTCACAGCATGTGCTTCTGCCAGCTCAGTTATCAGTAGTATGGATTATATGCCTCACACTGCTTCTTGTACGAAACTGATACAAAAGGTGTGTGAATGTTTGTCTGCGTTGCATGTAGTCCTAAATTTTTAACATTTTGAACATTGAACATTCCCAGTTTTTTTGCTAGAAGTTAGTCTGTTGCCAATAATTTAAGTATGCATAACAAATAACAAAATACTATTTTTAACTTTCTGAAAATTTTTATAGGCATTTAAAAATAGGCTTAATGGAAATACAAACACTTTATATCCAACCAAGAGAAATAATTTGCTATTATGTATTTTAGTCAGTGGTAACCACAGGTTTTATACAGAGAAGCCAGGCAGTGTAAAAATATTTATTATTTATTCACAGATTAATTCATACTATTATTCAGACATTAAAACAGATTTCTATTTTACTGAGTATCCCATAATGCTGCCTGTATCAGGTGCAGATGTGCTGTCCTTGCAGACATAGACCATCTGATAAATTTAAATTCTTAGAAGAATTCTTATTATAAATTCTTATTTTTATTCTGTATGATGATTTTCTGTAGGAATGTATTTATCTTAAAGCTATTTTTAAAACTCATACTTTAGCATTCAGAAACTTGACTGAAAGTAGATCATGATGCTTGGTGAGTTGCTGTCAGTAATTTTTTTTAGTGGAGGCTTTATGACCATATCCCTCATGGACAGTTAGGAATTAGGGCAGTACTGAGTTTGGTATTTATGAATAACTTTGTATGGTAGAAAGTAAAAGTTGCTATGGTATAAAAAAAACCCAAAACCCTCTATACTATGGTATAAAGTAAAAATCAGGAACCAGCTGAAAAAACAATTAAGCAGGTGGTTTTGAAAAAAGGAAAAGGTCTGAGGAAGGCTTCCACTGGTCCCAGCATCTCCTGAACTCCCAGGGCATTGGCAATGTTGGGGTCAAAGAAGGAGGCCGGTGGCAAATTTGTGTGCCTTTTGGCAGGTCTTAGAGGGTTTGGGATTACAGTTTCAGACCTAGGTTTAAGTGGAGTTTCAAGCCCTGAGTCCTTCATTAGAACTAAGTCTCAAAATGCACTTTTAGAAGACAATTTTTTGAGTAATGGATTCCACTGTATAATTCCTGCTGTACCGATACACATGTATGCTTGTCCCAAGCTAGCACTAAGCTTCATAGAGACTAACAAAGAAAGCTTTCTGCACTAATAAAGTTTTCCACATGATAGTTAAAAAACTTCGGCTATCATCCTTTAGGTCTTGGTGTATTTGACTTGAAAAAAACTGTTAGAAGGAAGAAAAGCTGTTTGATTAGGCATGTACTGAAACTCCTGTATGTTTTTCTTTTAATATACCCTGACTAAATGTACATGTTTTTAGACTGAATATGTAAAATTTTGTCACAAAATAAAAAGTTTTCTCTAGTCAGTCTTGTGATTATTTACTCATGTGCATTAAAAAAGTTGAGTGTTACGCTGGAGATATTTTGTAGGTTATTAGAATCGTAGAATCTAGAATATTTTTGGTTGGAAGAGACCTTTAAAGATCATCTAATCCAACACCGCTGCAATGAGTAGGGACATCTTCAACTCGATCAGGTTGCTCAGAGCCCCATCCAACCTGGCCTTGAATGTTTCTAGGGTTGGGGCATTTACCACCTCTCTGGGCAACCTCTTCCAGTGCTTCACTGCCCTCATTGTAAAAAATTTCTTCCTTATATCTAGTCTGAATCTACCCTGTTCCAGTTCAAAACCATTACCCCTTGCCCTACTGCAACAGGCCCTACTAAAACATCTGTCCCCATCTTTCTTATAAGCCCCCTTAAGTACTGAAAGGCCGCAAGAAGGTCTCCCCACAGCCTTCTCTTCTCCAGGCTGCACAACCCCAACTCTCTTAGCCTTTCCTCACAGCAGAGGTCCTCCAGCCCTAGGATCACTTTTGTCCTCCTCTGGACCCACTCCAACAGGTCCATGTCTGTCCTGTAATGAGGACTCCAGAGCTGGATGCTCCAGGTGGGGGTCTCACCAGAGCAGAGCAGAGGGGCAGAATCACCTCCCTCGACCTGCTGGCCACCTGCTTGTGATGCAGCCCAGGATATGGTTGGCTTTCCAGTCTGCGAGTGCACATTGCCGGCTCATGTCCGGCTTTTCATCCACCCAAGTCCTTCTCCACAGGGCTGCTCTCAATCCCTTCATCCCCCAGCCTATATTGTTACCGGGGGTTGCCCTGACCCATGTGCAGGACCTTGCACTTGACCTTGTTGAACCTCATGGGGGTCGCATGGGCCCACTTCTGCAGCTTGTCCAGGTCCCTCTGGATGGCATCCTGTCCCTCAGGTGTGTCAACTGCACCACTGAGCTTGGTGTCACCTGCAAACTTGCTGAGGGTGCACTTGATCCCACTATGTCAATGATGAAGACATTAAACAGTACTGGTCCCAGGACAGACCCCTGAGGGACACCACTCATCACTGATCTGCATATGGACATTGAGCCATTGATCACTACCTTCTGGATGTGACCATCCAAGCACATGCTCATCCACCTAATAGTCCATCCATCAAATACATTTCCCTCCAATTCAGAGAGAAGGGTGTTGTGGGGGGACTGTGTCAAAGGCCTTACAGAACTCCAGATAGACGATGGCTGTGTCTCTTCCCTTGTCCAGTGATGTAGTCACGCCATTGTAGAAAGCCACTAGGTTGGTCAGGCAAGCCTTGCCCTTGGTGAAGGCATGCTGGCTGTCTTGAATCACCTTCCTGTCCTCCATGTGCCTTAGCATATCTCCTAGGAGGATCTGCTCCATGATCTTCCCAGGCACAGAGGTAAGGCTGACAGGTCAGTAGTTCCCAGGGTCCTCCTTTCTTCCCTTTTTGAAAAATGGGCACAACATTCCCCTTTTTCCAGTCAGCAGGGACTTCACCCTGACTGCTATGACTTTTCAAATATCATGGAGAGTGGTTTGGCAACTACATCAGCTAATTCCCTCAGGACTCTGGGATGCATCTCGTCAGGTCCCATAGTCTTAAGTATGTTCAGGTTAAGTATGATCAGGTGGTCACGAACCTGATCTTCTCTTACAGTGGGCAGGACTTTGCTCCCCCAGTCCCTGCCTTGCAGTCCATCCACTCAAGAGGTGTGGGAAGAGAGGCTGCTGGTGAAGACTGAGGCAAAAATGTTGTTGAGTACTTCAGCCTTCTCTTGTTGTTACCAGTTTGCCAGTTGTGTTTGACCTTCCTTTTCGGGTTGACATACCTATAGAAGCCCTTCTTATTATTCTTTGTGTCCCTTGCCAAGTTCAGCTCCAGCCGTGCCTTGGCCTTTCTGACCCTATCCCTACACAACCAGGCAGTGTCCCTATGCTCTTTCCAGGATATCTGTCCCTGCGTCACTGCCTGTGCATTTCCTTCTTGCCCTTTAGTTTGATCAGCAGGTCTCAACTCCTCCATGCCAGTCTCTTCCCTTTCTTTCCTGATTTCTTACACCTGGGGATCGACAGTTCTTGCACTCTATGGAAAGCATCCTTAAAGATCTTCCAGCTCTGTTCTGCTCCCTTGTACCTGAGGGCAGTTTCCCAGGGGGTCCTATTGACTAACTCCTTGAACAGCTGGAATTTTGCTTTCCTAAAACTCAGGGTCTTGACTTGACTCTTCGCCTGACCCATATCCCTCAGGACTGCGAACTCCATGAGTGCATGACCACTGCAGCCCAGGCTGCCTCCAATCTTGATGTCACTGATTAGCTGACTTGTGTTGGTGACCATCAGGTCCAGTATTGCATCCCCTCTGGTAGGGCTATCTATTACCTGGCTTAAGAAGTTATCCTCAATGCACTCCAGGAGTCTGCTGGACTGCCTACAGCCACTTTTTCAGCAGGAGTCAGGGTGGTTGCCCCAGCAGGAGAAGGACCTGCGAGTGCAATGCCTCCTGTAGCTGGAGTAAGAAGGCTTCGTCAATAGGCTCCCCTTGATAGGGTGGCCTGTAGTAGACACCAACCACAAGGTTCCCTTTGTTGCCTCAGTCTCTAATTCTTACCCCTAAGCCTTCAACCTGCTCGTGGCTATTCTTCAGAGACAGCTCTTCACGCTCTATCCATTTCTTGATGTAGAGGGCAAGCCCTCCATCCCTCCTTCCTTGCCTGGCCCTTCCAAACAGCCTGGAGGCATCAATAACTGCACTCCAGTCATGGGATTCATCCTATTTCAGTAATGACAACTAGGTCATAGCTTTCTAGCAGCACGGTGGCTTCCAGCTCCTCCTGTTTGTTGCCCATGCTGCATGCATTGGTGTAGAGGCACTTCAGCTAGGCTGCTGGCCATGTCACCTTCTTAGAGGAACACCCCTTCATTCCTTTGAGGTATTTCACTGGTGTTTCCCTGTTGTCTCCTATTACCTCACGAGCCCCTGCCTCATCTCCATAAGACTTCAAGTGTGCTCCAGTGTATCCAGCAAGTCTCAAGGCAACAGGCTGAGGGCTCTCACTAGCAGCCCATCCCTCAATCCTTGGCATGTTGTCCTACAGTTTGTCACGGGCAGGCCTGATATCATCCCCCCTCCCCCTCCAAGTCTGGTTGAAAGCTCTGTCAATGAGCCCCGCTAACTCCTGAGCAAAGACCCTCTTCCTTCTTTGAGAAAGATGAATCCCATCTGACGCCAGCAAGCCTGGTGCCGTGTAGGCCAATCCCATTATCAAAAAACCTGAAATTATGGTGGAGACACCAGCCGTGGAGACACCAGCCATGGAGCCATGTATTAATATACTGGGTCTGTCTGTTTCTTCCAGTGTCACTGCCCACAACTGGAAGGTGAGAAGGAAAAATTACCTGTGCTCTGGTTTCCCTCACCAGACATCCTAAG
The DNA here is from genome assembly GCF_030463565.1 of Pelecanus crispus. NCBI lineage: Eukaryota > Metazoa > Chordata > Aves > Pelecaniformes > Pelecanidae > Pelecanus > Pelecanus crispus. The sequence continues at coordinate 85,113,600 of NC_134676.1, forward strand.
GCCCTGAAGTCTCTTTTGATGGCCCTTGGACTACGTGTTGTGGCTTCATCACCACCCACATGGGACAGCAATAATGGGTAATAGGCCGAGGGCCACTCCAGGCTAGGAAGTTTCCTACTGATGTCCTTAACCTGGGCCCCAGGGAGGCAACAGACTTCCCTATGAGGAGGGTCTGTCCGGCATATTGGATACTCGCTTCCTCTCAGAAGGCCGTCACCTATAGCCATTCTTTTCTTCCTCACGGTCTTGATATGGGGGACTAGGCGTTTCAGACCATGGCAACACCTCTGGTGTAGATGGACCATCATCCACTGACTACCCTTCCACATCCAGAGACTCATACCTGCTGTACAGAGCCACCTGGGAAGGTGGGGTAGGCAAGGAGGGGGTTCTCCTGCCTATCTGTCCAGTTAACTTATGCTTAAGTTTTTTAATTTCTACTGTAATGACAGGAAATGACCTTTTTCACATTGAAGTTCAATACATATTACTTTCATACTCATTCTTTTTCTTTAACATTTTCAGTTTTCTTCAGTGATCTTGAAATGCAATGCAATGCTCTACAGTTCAGACTCCTTATATGCGAGATGTAGATAAGTATATCTCAGCTTTTAAAGAACCTTAGGATCTTCAGATGAAAAGTTGAAAATAAAAAAGTTTGTCGTTCTTACATAAAACTAACCTCAGAATTTTGAGCCTGCAGCAGCCAGCTGAGTCACAAGCTCATTTTCTATCTTTTTTGTGTCCAAAACCAGGAAAGGAAATACCCTCAGTATTTGGAGTACCAAAGGTCAGCTACCCGTAACTGCTGCTGCCTGGAGGAGCGCTCCCATGGGAATGTGCCTGGGAGTGTTTGTGCCCGGGCAAGCCAGGACAGAATGGCTTCACCCCATCCACCTGTATTTCCTTATGTGCTTTTCTTTCTTTCCTCCGGCTTGCTCAGGGCGAGTTCGCTGCAGCGGAGCATGCTGACCCCTCAGCTAACCGTGCGGAAGGGACTCGAAGGAAGGAGAGAAGCAAAGGGCAGGCTGCCGGGCACGGGGACACCAAATCTCAAAGGATGCATGTCCGCTGGCGTGGTACCCTTTTGCTTAAGTCAGTCCCCAGGTACTTTCCGAAACGGCCAGCCTGGTAGCGGCCACCCGCCAGAGACTCCAGAAACCTCATCCGACAGCCAACAGCTTCAGTACTGCTCTGCACCAGCCCTGGATGCTCCACAAGTGGTGGAAGCACGGAGGAAACGCCAGGCAATGGCATAGCAGACGTCTGGCGTGGTGATATCGTACACCTCATCCCCGAGTTACTCGGGTGCTGTCAGAGCACGTGCTGACAAGTGCAGGTAAGCGATGCTTGTCAGAAGCATCACTGCGTAATTTTCACGACAGGCTCATACGCAGCCTGCTATCCATCAGGATAACTGCAACGTGGAGATGGCAGCGCTGTTGTTATTACTTTCCACAGCAGAAAAAAAGCATTTAATAAGCAATAGTGATAAATCGGTGTCCCACCGGGGAACTGGAAAACGGGTAAGTAGATGTGCCTAGACGGAGCCCTGTGGCGATCCTAAGCCATCGGGTCTCTGCGCTCTCCTGCCTCACCAAGGGGGAGCCACCGGCACCTCCCACCTTCACCAAGTGGAGAGGACAACCTGATTCCTGCAGCTTCGGGACAACCTCAGGCTGGTTGAGACCAACGCCCTGTCGCATGGAAAATGCCACAGGGTGCCGTCGAACACACCCTGGCACCTGAACCAGCAGGACGGGAAGCAAAGCAAGTCCACCTTGGACTGAACCAGATCCATGCTTATCACAGAACAAGTAGCTCCGGGACACCAGCCGCCAAGTACTCAAATAGCCCTGCAAGCTCGGTAGGGCTGCTTCTCCCCACAGTATGGACTGGAGCATTTTAAACTAGAAGCCCCAATTTCTGCTTGGTGACCGCATGCAGACGTCCCACGGCGCACGCAGGAAGGCGCAGCCTTGCAGACTCGTACCACTCATTCAGCATCGCAAGCACAACGTTGTGCAGGAAGGGCTCTCCTGCACCCTGATGCCCGCCGCATCTGCAGGCTCTCAATGTAAATATCTGGTGAAGAGCATCCCAAGCCTCCCTCCCTCAGGCACGTCAGGTCTCTTTTCTCTTTTCCTTGTCGACTAACAGCCCAGTCAAGAGTCTCCACCTCCACCCGCAGCTGATGCTACCTAGCAGTCACCACAGCAGGCAGACGCCTGCAGGCTGTTTGTTCGAGGGTGTTTTTTAACCCTGATGCTGCCTGCCCTGACACTGACCCGTCTCGTATGACCAGCTATGAGTAAAGCCTTCCTGAGGCTCTCTGCGGAGAGCAAGCTGCCAGCCTGTCCTCTGGAACTGCAGCCTGCAATTTGAATGCATGCGGGCACCACGTGCCAGGAAGAATGAACTTTTCACCGCTGGATTATAACATTTGGTTTCCTGTCTTATGGCAAGGCAGCATTTACACGTGGATTCAAACAGAGGGTTAGAGCTCCAGGGAACTCCACGCCGAGAGCTGATGATACAGACCATCAGGTTTTGCTTATTGAGATTTAGCAGCATCCCTCTTGTTGCTCATTCAGTTTTCACCAGATTTTGTCAAGTGTCCAGCCAGGGTCCATGTGCCTTTATCACGCGTGAAAGTGAAGCAAAAAAATACTTTAAGAATAAATTCAGTGTTGAACACAGACAAGAAAAAATCAGCAAACCCAAGTGGTATGTCCATCGTCTCCCATTCCCAGCCTGCTCCCCTTTCCCCACCCCCCCCACCCCCCACCAAAAAAGGGAGGTTTTGGCAGTTACCTGCCTATACACCTACACCATTTCCAATTAATATGATCAGAAAAATTCATGGTTTGTCCTGGTAGCCCTTCTGCACTCAAAGTCTCCATGTTGGAAACTAAAACTAAAACTGGCTAGGAGAGAAAATGATCTGGGAAGAGCACGTAGTCTCAGGACTCTTCTGTTTTCCCAGAAATAAGAGAATTACAAGTCGCAGTGGCCGCTGAAAGCGGGGAGAAGTTATGCTGCCCGGGACTTTCTGTGGTGTAGCAAGCATGCGGCCGGTGGCTGGCAGGCTGCTGTGGTGTGGTGGTGCACAGAGGTGCCTGAACCCAGCTGCCCGAGTTTTACTTTCTGAGGACTGCAGAGGAGCAGACTGAGCTCAAAATGGGTCTTTTCCTGGGCCCAATGGAGCAAGTTTCCTCCTCCAATGCTGATGCTGCAGAAAACTGAATTTGGGAAGCCCTGGCTGGGGTAGGGGCAGAGCCCTTGTGCCTGCCTGTCACACGCAACATGGATTAACTGAAAAAAGACAGCATGGGCCCTGGTGCTGGTTTTTCCCTGCCAGGCTCACGAAAAGAGGCAGCTGATTTTCTTTGTTCTCCTTCTGTATTCAGCCTCGCTATTTTAAATAGCTAAAAAGTGAGCGGGTTGCTTCAGTTGGGCGAGGGGCCAAGATACTTGCAGGGATTTCTCACCCATGTAGAGCAGTCCTGGGCTCTCCAGGATGAGAGAGAGGTGGAAATGCGGGAGCGAGGCCAGCAAAGGACTGTGCAGATGTTGAAGGGATCGGCGCATCTGTTACATGAGGGGAGGTGGAGAGAGCTGGGCCCGCTCCACCTGGAGAAGAGGATGCTCGGGGGGGTCTTGCCCATGTGCATAAGTTCCTGATGGAGGAACAAAGACGATGGAGCCAGGCTCTTCCCCGTGGTGCCCAGCACCAGGACCAGAGGCAAAAGGCACAAACTGGAAGGCAGGAGGCTCCGTCTAAACATAAGGAAAACGCCAGGTTTGTTCTGGTTGCGGAGGCTCCGTCCCTGGAGACGTTGAGGCCCGACGGGACACGGCCCTGAGCCACCGGCTCGTGGTGACCCTGCTCGGAGCAGGGGCTTGGGCTGGCTGACGCCCAGAGCTGCCTGTCGTCCTGAGCACGTGAAATGTGTGGAAAACGCGAGGGACTCCCAGGCAATGAACCGGCTGAGTGCAAAAGGAAGTGGAGCAGGGCTGAGCGGTTTAGCAAAAGCTGAACTAAATATTAGACCGAGTCTGCCCAGCAACAGCGCGACGCGTTGCGTACACGTGTTTGGCACCCCCGCAGTAAAGCAGCTTTATGCAGGTGAGCGGATGCTCCGAGACGGGCTCTGCCCACAGGAGGGCTGCTGCGGCGCTGGAGAGGGCCGCGCTCCCACCGGGTTTCTCACTTGCGGGTGGGTGCAACGTCACTGCCACAGCTCGACATCCAAAGTTTGGGCACGATTTAGCCCTGCAGGGCTGGCTACCTGGCCCTGTCTTGTACGACTTCAAAACTATGAAGGATTGCAGTCTTCAGATTTTTCCCCCTGCCAAGTTCACAACATTGTACTTGACTGTGTCATACAGCATGTGTGTCGAATCCTTTTGATGCCATTAATCCGTTCCCTAAATACATTTTCAACATAGGTCCCCTAAAGTAACATTTCTGGACTTTTTTTCAATTCTGGAGCCGGGTCTTTGAACACTCTTGGGTCTTAGTTCATGTCTGGGGTAGCACACAGGCCCTTTGGGAACTGAAGCAAGGCTGGCAAGCCGTTTAGGCACTTCCGGAACCTGTGGGCAGGGAATCCCACCCATCACCAAAGGTCTGCAGGTAGAAATACGCTCCTGCAAACCTTGTGCCGCAGCGCATGCACTGAAAGAACACCGGACAGCCAAGTGTCTTCCTGCTCTTACACTGTTGCTTTGTCCAGCAATCTGGATTTTCTATAAAAGCGGAGAGAAAGAAGAAGTATTGCTGCTTTAAACCAGATGGTCTGGTGAAGAGAGTACGTCCTCCCGGGGAGGAGTTTTCAGGGAGGAAGGCACTGTGCAGCCCATAAATACCCCGGACCGGGATTGCCGCTGTCCCATCTGCCTGTGACCTCGCCGGTGAAGGGCAGCAGTCCCGCTCGTCTTGAAAAAGCAGCATGGCTGATGCATTTGTGGAGAGCAAAATCAGGGACGGCAGAGTAACCCTGTTCATAAAGCCAGACTGCTCTTACTGCAGGAATGCCTGCGACATTCTAAAGAAGTACGACTTTGTGTACGGAGGCCTGAAAGTGTGTGATATTAGTGGGCGGGAGGACGTCCAGGAAACCTTGCAGCGAAGAACAAGGCAAAGAACGGTAAGTTCTCACCGTCTTATTTCAGAATTTGCTGCTCCCTTGCCCCAGGCTGAAACGAGGTCTCTTTCCCCAGTACTTTCTGTGCCAGAACACAGGCAGAAGCTGCACCCCTTCCCTGTTTTTAAAAATGCTCCTTCTTTCGATTCCTCTGCTCCTCTTGTCACTGGAGCCACTGCAGGGATGCGAGCTGCCGTGCCGAGGCATGCAGCCGGCTCCCCATCGCGGGGACCGGGGGCGCGCAGAGCTTCGCCCGCTGCCGGCTCCTCCCGGGGAGCCGCGGCACCTGCCGGGACACGTCTTACCTCCTCCGAAACCCTTTGCTGTTGTAACACGCAGAAGTTACACGGGGAAACACGGGGAAACACGGGGAAAGCTTGATGTTAAGGCTTGGCTCGTGGCTCTGCTGTCTAAAGAAGGGCTGGTGGGGAGGGGTACCTTCATGCTTCTAGGGCTGTGAGCCAAAGCTCCTTCAAAGGGCCTCCTGCGACGCTGCCCGAGGCAGCACCGGTTTGCACAGGAGCAAGAACATAGAGCTGCAGGTTTGTCTCACTTTGGACACTTGCTTTGCCCTTTGACTTGGAGCAGAAAAAGCCTTTTGAATTGCATCCTTGCGTTCGCCTGTAAACTAGACACTGCGCTGGCAAAACTTAGCGGCCGTTTCTTTTGAAGAGTAATTGAATGATTTGATCCGTCTTTGGGAGCAACGTTTTGTGCGCGAGCTTCAGGAAGTAATTGCCTGAGAAGTGCTGTCGCACCGGGCAGGCGCTTCACCCTTCAGTGATTTTTCTGCACTGGCTGCACGTCCAGATGTGCGGCTGGACTCAGCCCAGGAAAAATGCAGACCCGTACTTCACCTCAGAGCCCGACAGCTGAGCATCAGTCACAGCAGCAGCACTGAGCAGTGCTGGGAACCGCAAGCAGTATCCCAAAAGCAGAAGCGTTTTCCCAGCAGCGGGGGAATTTGGGAGGGAAGGAGGGAGAGGAGGGCCAGCTTTGTCAGTGAAGCAACATAGTGAAAGCAGAAACTGATTTCTCAGCAGGAGGGGGATTGATAGGATTAGTAGCAAGAAGAAACACGACAAGCGGAAGCAAATTTCCTGGCTGAAGAAGAATGGTGTGGGTGAGGTTTGCCAGCGAGAGAAGTCAGTTACTGGAAGCAGAAAGTAATTTCCCAGCGGGAGAGGGAAAGGGAAAGGGAAAGGGAAAGGGAAAGGGAAAAGGGAAGAATAAACCCAAATGCCGCTGGTGAGCCAGTGTGTGCCCCGGGCTGCCACTGCCAGCCTGCCTACGGGGTAGGGCGCACCTGGTACCGGTGAAGGGAGATACCGGAGGGCACTGCTGTCCGCTCACACGGGTCCCCAGCGAGGGCAGCGGGGAGCTCGGGGGGGGTGGGGATCCCTCCGCAGGGTGGGGGTGTCCTCCCCCCAAAGTTAGACCTGCACACAAGCAGGGGAGAGGGCTTTCTGAGTTGCTGCCTTCCAGCTATCCGCTTTTCCCCTTAGCATGGCACGCCTGTTCTTGCCCGTGTCTTGTCTCGAGTCCTTGAGCTATTACCATCACAATAATTTCACTTCTGCCTGTGTTTTCATTTCTTTTTACCTTCCCTGGCTTTAGCTGGGGTGCTTTTTCCCAGATCGACAATGATTTTCACTTCCCCCTGCGGAGAGCGGTACATGCATGCCTTGAGGAAGTCTCAGACGCTGAGGTTCACTTATTGTTCCCGCTCTTCAGGAAAGGGGTTTTTGCTTTTTCTTTTCCCTAAATTTGGCTCTGCACTGACTGCCACTCGTCTTGCACCCAAGTGAGCGTTGCGAGATGGGAAGGAAAAGGGACCATCGTGGGCAGGAGAATAACAGACGGTCCGGGCTGTGAAGTAGGGGGGGGACAAAAGGCCAGAAAAAGGGTACCTGGAGAAGGGGCTGTGCCAGAAGGGTGTTTGCTGTGCCCAGTGACTTTGGCAGTAACGGTGGCCGTCGGGCAGCCGGCAGCGTGCCCCAGGGCAGCTTCACGTGCCTGGGAAGCACTCGGCAGGACGGCGGGACTCCTCGGCGCTTGGAGAAGCTGCTGTGGGCCCACGCACGGTCCCTACGCGCCGCAGGTCTCGGCGCTCAGAGCTGCTCGCTCGCTGCTCTGCGACCGTGTGTTTGGAGCCCACCCAGCGCTACCCTGGAGGGCAGTTTTATCCTCCTGCGGCCTCTCTAAAAGGCAGAGTATCCCCCTACTCCTTCTTTTCTAGCAGCAGGTTGTCAGACAGACGGTGGGTTGGGGACAAGAGGGGGATGATTTTGTAAATCGTGGTCTCCTTGGTGTGAAGTCCGCTTCCCAGACAAACCCTCTCCCCGCCCTTTGCCTTCAGCGACCCAGCGCTACTGGATAATCCACGGTGTTGTTTTTGCCCAGGTCCCTTACGTGTTCTTTGGGAGAAGCTGCATCGGAGGATTAGCCGAGCTGCAGAGCAAGAGCTCAAATCTCCCCAGAATGCTGCAGCAGATCGGTGCCCTGAAGTAGCGGGACGGTAAGTGCTGGGAAGCGCTTTCTGGCCAACAGCGGCGGTCTTTCAGTAGCCTAGACAGATTGGAGTATTTTTACTGCTGAAGCATGGCTTGCCGGAGCCGTGTTGCGTGCCACTACGCAACAGCAAAGTGTGCATTCCTTTCCGGGACTCCCAGCTGCGCTAGAGCCATTGTGACTTTCTTCCTGCATGCTTGAAAGAAATGTCACCAAAATCTCTGACAACACAGGCTTCCGTTGCCAGCTTTTGCCTAGCGTCTAGACAAAATGGTTCAGCTCATAGGTCTCCCTTTCTTTTTTTTTTTGCCACCACGCCAGAAGATGGAGCCTGTTGCTCTAAAGCAAAGCCTCCGAAGTTTCAGCGCGACTGCTGATAGAAGATGGGCTTTTATCGTATTGTAATTGGCTGTAAAAAACCATCTGGACACTCTGTTGGGGCCGCGCTGTGCTCTGCTGCTGGTGGGGAGTGTGGTGACCCTCAGCAGGACTTTCTGAGGCGCTCGCACGCAGGCGTGGAGAAGCGCCGCGGCAGGGAAGCAGTCAGCCAGAATACACGGAGACGGGTGGAGCGTGTGCAGGTCCCACACGTGCGTGCCGTGTCTTTTACGCAGGGAAATGGCCGGCGGGAGGTGAGCAGAGCAGGGAAGAGCTCTTCAGCATTTAGGCGGAGGTGGTTTAGGGCCCTGGGTTTGCAAGTGCAGCTAAAAGGGCTTCCAGCACTAAATGCTGACCAATTAGAGGAGAACCAGACATCAGAGCTACCTCACTCATTAAAGGCCTCTGTTGGGTTCGCGTTTCCCTAAGTCCTAGCTTCAGCAAAACCCATGCAACCCCGAGTTTGGAAAAGAGTCATCTGCAAATTCGTTATGAAAAAGGTTTGTTGTGAAACAAGTCAGACCGTGGGCTGATGCATGGCTTGCGGTAGCCCGGAGACTGGCCTGCAGGCGGGTCCACATGACACGGGGGGCGTTAATTCCCACCAGAGCGGCGAGGAGACCTCTGCCCAGCCTAGCCGTGCGATACCCAGGACTACCAGTTTCCCATCACAGGCATGCTCCTTTCACATGGATGAAATCGTTTCGCAACGTGATGACCTCTGAGAGTCTCATCTGAAATCTCTCTTCACCCTGATTTGTAAAGCCCCAGGACTGCGCCTGCCGGTCCCAAAGCAGAGGCCTGCCGCTCGCGGCTGGGGGAAGGCGGGCAAAGAGCGGCAGCCTCGGGCGCGTCTTGGCACCACCATAGCGAGCGTCACGCCTGCAGAGCAGGCGACGTCGTGCCCCTTCTGACTGCGCAGCGTGCACGCGGCTCTGCAGACGCCATAGCAAAGTCACGACAGAGTCTGGCCACACGGTCTGGAATTTTAAGGTGGATTTTGCTGCTACTGGCCATGAGGAGGAGCAAAGGCTCCGTGTAGCCCTGCCAGGAGGTACCCGCCCCTGGAGCCTTTGCCCCACAGGCGTGCTGGTATTGTACTGTGGTCACCTGCCTGGTGCTGGAAAAGGGTCGTATGTATGTACAAGGTACGTGAGCATTAGAAAGAACACCGAACCGATTACAAAACAAGAAAGGAGATTACAGGGAGAAGGCGAGGAGACTCACGGAATCGTCCCGGTCAGAGGAGACCTCCGGAGGTCTCTCGTCCAAGCCCTTGCTCCAGCAGGGTCAGCTATGGGATCAGGCCAGGCTGCTCACGCCTTTACCCAGCCAGGTCTTGGAAAACCTTCAAGGACAGAGTCTGCACAACCTCTCTGGGACCGTGTCACTCTCCAAATGGGCAACGCTTCTTTCCTCACGCCTCTGCTGCCTCTTGCCCTCCCACCGCGCACCAGCCTGCAGGAGCGAGCTGCGAGCGCAGCCCAGTGAGCTGGGGGCCCCCCTTGCTGCCAGAGCACGCTGCTGGCTGGCATTCGCTGCCCTGGCTGCCCAGCCCCAGCCCCGGCCACCTTTTGCGGAGCTGCTCTCCAGCCAGTCAGCCCCAGCCTGTGTCGCCCGGGGAGGCTGTTCCTGCCAGGCAAAACTCAACGCTAGTTGCATTTCATAAGGTTCCTGCCCACCCGCTCCTCCACCCTACCTAGGTCCCGGGCAACGTTTCCAAGTTGCTCCCGTGCAGCCTGTCCCTGCTCCCGCCTCCTGCGCGCTGCCCTTTGGCCCGAGAGCCCAGCTGCGCGTCCCTCCCTCAGCCACGACGCTCTCCTGATACACCCCCCTGTTTTCTGGAGTATCAGGTTTGGGGCAGACCGCTTTTGCAGGAGGAAGTTAGAGGGCGGGACAGAGCAGCCTAAAATCCACATCTACGCTAACAGATAGAAAGGCACAGAAGAAACCGAGCAAAACCCTAAATGAGCAGAGCAGCAGCCACAGAAGATGAAGAGCAGCAGGAGGCAGACGTTGCCATGGACCGTCTCTCGTCCTCACTGCACCGAAGGGCGGGTGCAGGGCATGGAGGCGAGGTGACAGGAGCCATCGCTGCGTTCGCGTGCGGCATGAGTGGGAATGGGCCGTGAGCGGCCTTTCAGGGACATCACGAAGGAAAACCCCTGCACTGAGAGTGACAGCAGAGATCCATGTAAATGCGTGGGCTGCGTTAGTCCCGGTGCAAGAAGAGAACACCTTGCTGCTCCTCTAGAGCATAGAGAGAAGGGCAGATACAGGCTGGGGTCCGTCGCTCTCACTCATCAAGCACCCCTTCAGCAACCCGTTGTAGCATGTAGAATTTTTTCTACGCTTCTATCCCACTTGTTCAGAAGCTAAGGTGCAGCGAACTGCGCAGACAGACACGGGCGTGTTTGCGGGTGTGCGTGTGCACACCTCAGCTACTGTGTGCGCCACGCCGGAAGGAGCCTGTGACCATGGCAGCAGCGTGGGTCAAACGTGCAAGCGCTTGCGGGGCCGAGCACTCGACTTCGCCGCCTCAGAGGTCCTTACTGACTAAAACGTACCACTTCGGTAAGACGGCTCTTGGCAAAGATGGCCCGACTTACGCGTTTCATAAGTAATGCGCGTGTACACGCACAAAAAATGTGTGCATGTGTAGAGACACACACGTATATCTGTATATAAGTGAAAGATGTAAGTATGCATAGACATGTAAATGCACTATTTAAAAGGTCCCCAAAGTCTGTTCTAGACGGGTAGGGTATTAATCAAGGAGTTCCTAAGGGCAGTGATCTCCACCATTTATGTCTGCTGTTTCTGCTTTCAGAAAAAAGATGACCGGGAGCTATGACCTCATCGTGTCGACATACGCGCTTCCTGGAGCAAATTCCTTGCAACTGCCTCCTGAGAGATGAGATGCACCTTCTGGGCAAATGCAGCTCCTTTTCCTTTCATTAATCACTGCTTCGACACGTTAACATCTCTTCAGCCTTTCTGTAGCTCTGGAAAGAAGTCCAGAACGTGACCCGATGCAGCTCAATAAAAGATGTTTGCTCTAAGTGGCTGTGTTCACCGTTGTCGTTCTTTCCCCCACAGATTCTAGATTTTTTTGGATCTGTTCTCAAGCAGAACTCACTGCTCCCAGTCCTTTTATGCAGATAGATCTATCACTCGATGAAAAGTTTAAAGTCCTCCAGCTCTTGGCAGAATAGCTGACTAGTGCAAACTTCAGCCTAACCTGACATTGTTTCTGGATAGTAATGCATTTAAACATTGCTATTAGATTTTAAACTTAAAAAAAATCTGTCATGCAATGTAGAAAATGTCTGCATTTAACTTCCCACATGTAAGGACTGCCCTTTGCCCGGGGTTAAGATATGCTGAAAAAACATGAATCTGCAGAAGATTGCACAAGTCAGCTTAGGCTATGTAGGACTCGCTGAAACATGAGATCGTTACTCTGCCAAGAGCTGAAGGACTTTAAACTCGCTAAGAATGAAGCTTTTGGCTTTCCTGTTCATTTCCAAGCATGGGAGGAAGTCTGTGATGTCCTCTCTTGCACTCCTGATGAGGGTAAGGAGGACCGGCAACCCCAGCTGGTGTCACTGGGGAATTTTACAGCAGGAAGAGGTTGCACGGCTTCTTGCAGAGCTGGCGGCAGTGGGGGGAGGCTTGTGCTGCCTCATCCCAGCTTGACTCTGGGAGAGGGAGACCCTGCTTAACGGGAGGATTTGTCAGGGATGAGTTGTCAAGGGGCCACGCTGACACGGTAGCCCAAAACCATGCTGGGTCTTTCCCATCAGGATTTGTCTGCTCAGCAAATTCTAAAGGTTAAACTGTTTATCAAAAATCAAATACGTTTCAGGTTTTAAAAACCCAATAATTTTAATTCCACAGGTTTGAACTGAACTTTCAAAAAAGAAGAAGAAAAACAAGCTTTCAGTTTTTTGTTTAAAAAAAAAAGGGGGGGGAGGGAAAAAAAAACAGGATGGGAGAAATAAAAGTGAGGCGAATTCAGAAGGGTTTTGTGCTTTGGGGTTTCTGCCTTATCGTCAAGCTGAATCAGTCCTTAAACTCTTTTTTTTTGAGATAGCATTGTTGTAATGCCAAGTATTTAAAGCAGCTCTGCTCCCAGTTTGACTTGGCAGCAGCCGTGCTGTGCATTTCCCATAAATGCGTTTCCCGACACAGCACTGTTTACTTCAGGTCTGAATCTGGCCCACGCTCTCTCAGCGGGGCAGTCTGCACTTAGCAGCCCCCTCAGCCCGCTGCGTGGCCCCAGGCGCTTTCTGCCCTAAGCACCTTTGTTTGGAATGACTACAGCAAAAAATAAAAAACCTATATTGTTTCCTGCCAGCAGCTGTGTTGTGACAAAATCTGTACCAAAAAAGTGCTGCTCAGACAAGTTGTCACGACCCTGGCATGAGATGTCAGCCAAAACACGATGGGTCATCAGGGCAGGGGATATGTGCACAGGCTGCAGTGGCTGTTTTCAAGACTGCGCTGCAGGATGCTGATGTTACGGTAGTCTGCGCATACATCCAGCTCAGACCGTTGTAAGGACATTTTTAACAGGACATGGAAAGCACCGAGAATTTCCAGAAGGTCATTTGGGAGGGACAGGTAGGAAAAGACTGTAGAGAGAAAAGAGGCATTTAGGATGAGCGTATGAATGGGTCTGTGGGGGAAAGAACGACAACGGTGAACACAGCCACTTAGAGCAAACATCTTTTATTGAGCTGCATCGGGTCACGTTCTGGACTTCTTTCCAGAGCTACAGAAAGGCTGAAGAGATGTTAACGTGTCGAAGCAGTGATTAATGAAAGGAAAAGGAGCTGCATTTGCCCAGAAGGTGCATCTCATCTCTCAGGAGGCAGTTGCAAGGAATTTGCTCCAGGAAGCGCGTATGTCGACACGATGAGGTCATAGCTCCCGGTCATCTTTTTTCTGAAAGCAGAAACAGCAGACATAAATGGTGGAGATCACTGCCCTTAGGAACTCCTTGATTAATACCCTACCCGTCTAGAACAGACTTTGGGGACCTTTTAAATAGTGCATTTACATGTCTATGCATACTTACATCTTTCACTTATATACAGATATACGTGTGTGTCTCTACACATGCACACATTTTTTGTGCGTGTACACGCGCATTACTTATGAAACGCGTAAGTCGGGCCATCTTTGCCAAGAGCCGTCTTACCGAAGTGGTACGTTTTAGTCAGTAAGGACCTCTGAGGCGGCGAAGTCGAGTGCTCGGCCCCGCAAGCGCTTGCACGTTTGACCCACGCTGCTGCCATGGTCACAGGCTCCTTCCGGCGTGGCGCACACAGTAGCTGAGGTGTGCACACGCACACCCGCAAACACGCCCGTGTCTGTCTGCGCAGTTCGCTGCACCTTAGCTTCTGAACAAGTGGGATAGAAGCGTAGAAAAAATTCTACATGCTACAACGGGTTGCTGAAGGGGTGCTTGATGAGTGAGAGCGACGGACCCCAGCCTGTATCTGCCCTTCTCTCTATGCTCTAGAGGAGCAGCAAGGTGTTCTCTTCTTGCACCGGGACTAACGCAGCCCACGCATTTACATGGATCTCTGCTGTCACTCTCAGTGCAGGGGTTTTCCTTCGTGATGTCCCTGAAAGGCCGCTCACGGCCCATTCCCACTCATGCCGCACGCGAATGCAGCGATGGCTCCTGTCACCTCGCCTCCATGCCCTGCACCCGCCCTTCGGTGCAGTGAGGACGAGAGACGGTCCATGGCAACGTCTGCCTCCTGCTGCTCTTCATCTTCTGTGGCTGCTGCTCTGCTCATTTAGGGTTTTGCTCGGTTTCTTCTGTGCCTTTCTATCTGTTAGCGTAGATGTGGATTTTAGGCTGCTCTGTCCCGCCCTCTAACTTCCTCCTGCAAAAGCGGTCTGCCCCAAACCTGATACTCCAGAAAACAGGGGGGTGTATCAGGAGAGCGTCGTGGCTGAGGGAGGGACGCGCAGCTGGGCTCTCGGGCCAAAGGGCAGCGCGCAGGAGGCGGGAGCAGGGACAGGCTGCACGGGAGCAACTTGGAAACGTTGCCCGGGACCTAGGTAGGGTGGAGGAGCGGGTGGGCAGGAACCTTATGAAATGCAACTAGCGTTGAGTTTTGCCTGGCAGGAACAGCCTCCCCGGGCGACACAGGCTGGGGCTGACTGGCTGGAGAGCAGCTCCGCAAAAGGTGGCCGGGGCTGGGGCTGGGCAGCCAGGGCAGCGAATGCCAGCCAGCAGCGTGCTCTGGCAGCAAGGGGGGCCCCCAGCTCACTGGGCTGCGCTCGCAGCTCGCTCCTGCAGGCTGGTGCGCGGTGGGAGGGCAAGAGGCAGCAGAGGCGTGAGGAAAGAAGCGTTGCCCATTTGGAGAGTGACACGGTCCCAGAGAGGTTGTGCAGACTCTGTCCTTGAAGGTTTTCCAAGACCTGGCTGGGTAAAGGCGTGAGCAGCCTGGCCTGATCCCATAGCTGACCCTGCTGGAGCAAGGGCTTGGACGAGAGACCTCCGGAGGTCTCCTCTGACCGGGACGATTCCGTGAGTCTCCTCGCCTTCTCCCTGTAATCTCCTTTCTTGTTTTGTAATCGGTTCGGTGTTCTTTCTAATGCTCACGTACCTTGTACATACATACGACCCTTTTCCAGCACCAGGCAGGTGACCACAGTACAATACCAGCACGCCTGTGGGGCAAAGGCTCCAGGGGCGGGTACCTCCTGGCAGGGCTACACGGAGCCTTTGCTCCTCCTCATGGCCAGTAGCAGCAAAATCCACCTTAAAATTCCAGACCGTGTGGCCAGACTCTGTCGTGACTTTGCTATGGCGTCTGCAGAGCCGCGTGCACGCTGCGCAGTCAGAAGGGGCACGACGTCGCCTGCTCTGCAGGCGTGACGCTCGCTATGGTGGTGCCAAGACGCGCCCGAGGCTGCCGCTCTTTGCCCGCCTTCCCCCAGCCGCGAGCGGCAGGCCTCTGCTTTGGGACCGGCAGGCGCAGTCCTGGGGCTTTACAAATCAGGGTGAAGAGAGATTTCAGATGAGACTCTCAGAGGTCATCACGTTGCGAAACGATTTCATCCATGTGAAAGGAGCATGCCTGTGATGGGAAACTGGTAGTCCTGGGTATCGCACGGCTAGGCTGGGCAGAGGTCTCCTCGCCGCTCTGGTGGGAATTAACGCCCCCCGTGTCATGTGGACCCGCCTGCAGGCCAGTCTCCGGGCTACCGCAAGCCATGCATCAGCCCACGGTCTGACTTGTTTCACAACAAACCTTTTTCATAACGAATTTGCAGATGACTCTTTTCCAAACTCGGGGTTGCATGGGTTTTGCTGAAGCTAGGACTTAGGGAAACGCGAACCCAACAGAGGCCTTTAATGAGTGAGGTAGCTCTGATGTCTGGTTCTCCTCTAATTGGTCAGCATTTAGTGCTGGAAGCCCTTTTAGCTGCACTTGCAAACCCAGGGCCCTAAACCACCTCCGCCTAAATGCTGAAGAGCTCTTCCCTGCTCTGCTCACCTCCCGCCGGCCATTTCCCTGCGTAAAAGACACGGCACGCACGTGTGGGACCTGCACACGCTCCACCCGTCTCCGTGTATTCTGGCTGACTGCTTCCCTGCCGCGGCGCTTCTCCACGCCTGCGTGCGAGCGCCTCAGAAAGTCCTGCTGAGGGTCACCACACTCCCCACCAGCAGCAGAGCACAGCGCGGCCCCAACAGAGTGTCCAGATGGTTTTTTACAGCCAATTACAATACGATAAAAGCCCATCTTCTATCAGCAGTCGCGCTGAAACTTCGGAGGCTTTGCTTTAGAGCAACAGGCTCCATCTTCTGGCGTGGTGGCAAAAAAAAAAAGAAAGGGAGACCTATGAGCTGAACCATTTTGTCTAGACGCTAGGCAAAAGCTGGCAACGGAAGCCTGTGTTGTCAGAGATTTTGGTGACATTTCTTTCAAGCATGCAGGAAGAAAGTCACAATGGCTCTAGCGCAGCTGGGAGTCCCGGAAAGGAATGCACACTTTGCTGTTGCGTAGTGGCACGCAACACGGCTCCGGCAAGCCATGCTTCAGCAGTAAAAATACTCCAATCTGTCTAGGCTACTGAAAGACCGCCGCTGTTGGCCAGAAAGCGCTTCCCAGCACTTACCGTCCCGCTACTTCAGGGCACCGATCTGCTGCAGCATTCTGGGGAGATTTGAGCTCTTGCTCTGCAGCTCGGCTAATCCTCCGATGCAGCTTCTCCCAAAGAACACGTAAGGGACCTGGGCAAAAACAACACCGTGGATTATCCAGTAGCGCTGGGTCGCTGAAGGCAAAGGGCGGGGAGAGGGTTTGTCTGGGAAGCGGACTTCACACCAAGGAGACCACGATTTACAAAATCATCCCCCTCTTGTCCCCAACCCACCGTCTGTCTGACAACCTGCTGCTAGAAAAGAAGGAGTAGGGGGATACTCTGCCTTTTAGAGAGGCCGCAGGAGGATAAAACTGCCCTCCAGGGTAGCGCTGGGTGGGCTCCAAACACACGGTCGCAGAGCAGCGAGCGAGCAGCTCTGAGCGCCGAGACCTGCGGCGCGTAGGGACCGTGCGTGGGCCCACAGCAGCTTCTCCAAGCGCCGAGGAGTCCCGCCGTCCTGCCGAGTGCTTCCCAGGCACGTGAAGCTGCCCTGGGGCACGCTGCCGGCTGCCCGACGGCCACCGTTACTGCCAAAGTCACTGGGCACAGCAAACACCCTTCTGGCACAGCCCCTTCTCCAGGTACCCTTTTTCTGGCCTTTTGTCCCCCCCCTACTTCACAGCCCGGACCGTCTGTTATTCTCCTGCCCACGATGGTCCCTTTTCCTTCCCATCTCGCAACGCTCACTTGGGTGCAAGACGAGTGGCAGTCAGTGCAGAGCCAAATTTAGGGAAAAGAAAAAGCAAAAACCCCTTTCCTGAAGAGCGGGAACAATAAGTGAACCTCAGCGTCTGAGACTTCCTCAAGGCATGCATGTACCGCTCTCCGCAGGGGGAAGTGAAAATCATTGTCGATCTGGGAAAAAGCACCCCAGCTAAAGCCAGGGAAGGTAAAAAGAAATGAAAACACAGGCAGAAGTGAAATTATTGTGATGGTAATAGCTCAAGGACTCGAGACAAGACACGGGCAAGAACAGGCGTGCCATGCTAAGGGGAAAA
Organism: Pelecanus crispus; assembly: GCF_030463565.1. Classification (NCBI taxonomy): domain Eukaryota; kingdom Metazoa; phylum Chordata; class Aves; order Pelecaniformes; family Pelecanidae; genus Pelecanus; species Pelecanus crispus. The sequence goes on from NC_134676.1 coordinate 85,130,815, forward strand.
GCGGATAGCTGGAAGGCAGCAACTCAGAAAGCCCTCTCCCCTGCTTGTGTGCAGGTCTAACTTTGGGGGGAGGACACCCCCACCCTGCGGAGGGATCCCCACCCCCCCCGAGCTCCCCGCTGCCCTCACTGGGGACCCGTGTGAGCGGACAGCAGTGCCCTCCGGTATCTCCCTTCACCGGTACCAGGTGCGCCCTACCCCGTAGGCAGGCTGGCAGTGGCAGCCCGGGGCACACACTGGCTCACCAGCGGCATTTGGGTTTATTCTTCCCTTTTCCCTTTCCCTTTCCCTTTCCCTTTCCCTTTCCCTTTCCCTTTCCCTTTCCCTTTCCCTTTCCCTTTCCCTTTCCCTTTCCCTTTCCCTTTCCCTCTCCCGCTGGGAAATTACTTTCTGCTTCCAGTAACTGACTTCTCTCGCTGGCAAACCTCACCCACACCATTCTTCTTCAGCCAGGAAATTTGCTTCCGCTTGTCGTGTTTCTTCTTGCTACTAATCCTATCAATCCCCCTCCTGCTGAGAAATCAGTTTCTGCTTTCACTATGTTGCTTCACTGACAAAGCTGGCCCTCCTCTCCCTCCTTCCCTCCCAAATTCCCCCGCTGCTGGGAAAACGCTTCTGCTTTTGGGATACTGCTTGCGGTTCCCAGCACTGCTCAGTGCTGCTGCTGTGACTGATGCTCAGCTGTCGGGCTCTGAGGTGAAGTACGGGTCTGCATTTTTCCTGGGCTGAGTCCAGCCGCACATCTGGACGTGCAGCCAGTGCAGAAAAATCACTGAAGGGTGAAGCGCCTGCCCGGTGCGACAGCACTTCTCAGGCAATTACTTCCTGAAGCTCGCGCACAAAACGTTGCTCCCAAAGACGGATCAAATCATTCAATTACTCTTCAAAAGAAACGGCCGCTAAGTTTTGCCAGCGCAGTGTCTAGTTTACAGGCGAACGCAAGGATGCAATTCAAAAGGCTTTTTCTGCTCCAAGTCAAAGGGCAAAGCAAGTGTCCAAAGTGAGACAAACCTGCAGCTCTATGTTCTTGCTCCTGTGCAAACCGGTGCTGCCTCGGGCAGCGTCGCAGGAGGCCCTTTGAAGGAGCTTTGGCTCACAGCCCTAGAAGCATGAAGGTACCCCTCCCCACCAGCCCTTCTTTAGACAGCAGAGCCACGAGCCAAGCCTTAACATCAAGCTTTCCCCGTGTTTCCCCGTGTTTCCCCGTGTAACTTCTGCGTGTTACAACAGCAAAGGGTTTCGGAGGAGGTAAGACGTGTCCCGGCAGGTGCCGCGGCTCCCCGGGAGGAGCCGGCAGCGGGCGAAGCTCTGCGCGCCCCCGGTCCCCGCGATGGGGAGCCGGCTGCATGCCTCGGCACGGCAGCTCGCATCCCTGCAGTGGCTCCAGTGACAAGAGGAGCAGAGGAATCGAAAGAAGGAGCATTTTTAAAAACAGGGAAGGGGTGCAGCTTCTGCCTGTGTTCTGGCACAGAAAGTACTGGGGAAAGAGACCTCGTTTCAGCCTGGGGCAAGGGAGCAGCAAATTCTGAAATAAGACGGTGAGAACTTACCGTTCTTTGCCTTGTTCTTCGCTGCAAGGTTTCCTGGACGTCCTCCCGCCCACTAATATCACACACTTTCAGGCCTCCGTACACAAAGTCGTACTTCTTTAGAATGTCGCAGGCATTCCTGCAGTAAGAGCAGTCTGGCTTTATGAACAGGGTTACTCTGCCGTCCCTGATTTTGCTCTCCACAAATGCATCAGCCATGCTGCTTTTTCAAGACGAGCGGGACTGCTGCCCTTCACCGGCGAGGTCACAGGCAGATGGGACAGCGGCAATCCCGGTCCGGGGTATTTATGGGCTGCACAGTGCCTTCCTCCCTGAAAACTCCTCCCCGGGAGGACGTACTCTCTTCACCAGACCATCTGGTTTAAAGCAGCAATACTTCTTCTTTCTCTCCGCTTTTATAGAAAATCCAGATTGCTGGACAAAGCAACAGTGTAAGAGCAGGAAGACACTTGGCTGTCCGGTGTTCTTTCAGTGCATGCGCTGCGGCACAAGGTTTGCAGGAGCGTATTTCTACCTGCAGACCTTTGGTGATGGGTGGGATTCCCTGCCCACAGGTTCCGGAAGTGCCTAAACGGCTTGCCAGCCTTGCTTCAGTTCCCAAAGGGCCTGTGTGCTACCCCAGACATGAACTAAGACCCAAGAGTGTTCAAAGACCCGGCTCCAGAATTGAAAAAAAGTCCAGAAATGTTACTTTAGGGGACCTATGTTGAAAATGTATTTAGGGAACGGATTAATGGCATCAAAAGGATTCGACACACATGCTGTATGACACAGTCAAGTACAATGTTGTGAACTTGGCAGGGGGAAAAATCTGAAGACTGCAATCCTTCATAGTTTTGAAGTCGTACAAGACAGGGCCAGGTAGCCAGCCCTGCAGGGCTAAATCGTGCCCAAACTTTGGATGTCGAGCTGTGGCAGTGACGTTGCACCCACCCGCAAGTGAGAAACCCGGTGGGAGCGCGGCCCTCTCCAGCGCCGCAGCAGCCCTCCTGTGGGCAGAGCCCGTCTCGGAGCATCCGCTCACCTGCATAAAGCTGCTTTACTGCGGGGGTGCCAAACACGTGTACGCAACGCGTCGCGCTGTTGCTGGGCAGACTCGGTCTAATATTTAGTTCAGCTTTTGCTAAACCGCTCAGCCCTGCTCCACTTCCTTTTGCACTCAGCCGGTTCATTGCCTGGGAGTCCCTCGCGTTTTCCACACATTTCACGTGCTCAGGACGACAGGCAGCTCTGGGCGTCAGCCAGCCCAAGCCCCTGCTCCGAGCAGGGTCACCACGAGCCGGTGGCTCAGGGCCGTGTCCCGTCGGGCCTCAACGTCTCCAGGGACGGAGCCTCCGCAACCAGAACAAACCTGGCGTTTTCCTTATGTTTAGACGGAGCCTCCTGCCTTCCAGTTTGTGCCTTTTGCCTCTGGTCCTGGTGCTGGGCACCACGGGGAAGAGCCTGGCTCCATCGTCTTTGTTCCTCCATCAGGAACTTATGCACATGGGCAAGACCCCCCCGAGCATCCTCTTCTCCAGGTGGAGCGGGCCCAGCTCTCTCCACCTCCCCTCATGTAACAGATGCGCCGATCCCTTCAACATCTGCACAGTCCTTTGCTGGCCTCGCTCCCGCATTTCCACCTCTCTCTCATCCTGGAGAGCCCAGGACTGCTCTACATGGGTGAGAAATCCCTGCAAGTATCTTGGCCCCTCGCCCAACTGAAGCAACCCGCTCACTTTTTAGCTATTTAAAATAGCGAGGCTGAATACAGAAGGAGAACAAAGAAAATCAGCTGCCTCTTTTCGTGAGCCTGGCAGGGAAAAACCAGCACCAGGGCCCATGCTGTCTTTTTTCAGTTAATCCATGTTGCGTGTGACAGGCAGGCACAAGGGCTCTGCCCCTACCCCAGCCAGGGCTTCCCAAATTCAGTTTTCTGCAGCATCAGCATTGGAGGAGGAAACTTGCTCCATTGGGCCCAGGAAAAGACCCATTTTGAGCTCAGTCTGCTCCTCTGCAGTCCTCAGAAAGTAAAACTCGGGCAGCTGGGTTCAGGCACCTCTGTGCACCACCACACCACAGCAGCCTGCCAGCCACCGGCCGCATGCTTGCTACACCACAGAAAGTCCCGGGCAGCATAACTTCTCCCCGCTTTCAGCGGCCACTGCGACTTGTAATTCTCTTATTTCTGGGAAAACAGAAGAGTCCTGAGACTACGTGCTCTTCCCAGATCATTTTCTCTCCTAGCCAGTTTTAGTTTTAGTTTCCAACATGGAGACTTTGAGTGCAGAAGGGCTACCAGGACAAACCATGAATTTTTCTGATCATATTAATTGGAAATGGTGTAGGTGTATAGGCAGGTAACTGCCAAAACCTCCCTTTTTTGGTGGGGGGTGGGGGGGGTGGGGAAAGGGGAGCAGGCTGGGAATGGGAGACGATGGACATACCACTTGGGTTTGCTGATTTTTTCTTGTCTGTGTTCAACACTGAATTTATTCTTAAAGTATTTTTTTGCTTCACTTTCACGCGTGATAAAGGCACATGGACCCTGGCTGGACACTTGACAAAATCTGGTGAAAACTGAATGAGCAACAAGAGGGATGCTGCTAAATCTCAATAAGCAAAACCTGATGGTCTGTATCATCAGCTCTCGGCGTGGAGTTCCCTGGAGCTCTAACCCTCTGTTTGAATCCACGTGTAAATGCTGCCTTGCCATAAGACAGGAAACCAAATGTTATAATCCAGCGGTGAAAAGTTCATTCTTCCTGGCACGTGGTGCCCGCATGCATTCAAATTGCAGGCTGCAGTTCCAGAGGACAGGCTGGCAGCTTGCTCTCCGCAGAGAGCCTCAGGAAGGCTTTACTCATAGCTGGTCATACGAGACGGGTCAGTGTCAGGGCAGGCAGCATCAGGGTTAAAAAACACCCTCGAACAAACAGCCTGCAGGCGTCTGCCTGCTGTGGTGACTGCTAGGTAGCATCAGCTGCGGGTGGAGGTGGAGACTCTTGACTGGGCTGTTAGTCGACAAGGAAAAGAGAAAAGAGACCTGACGTGCCTGAGGGAGGGAGGCTTGGGATGCTCTTCACCAGATATTTACATTGAGAGCCTGCAGATGCGGCGGGCATCAGGGTGCAGGAGAGCCCTTCCTGCACAACGTTGTGCTTGCGATGCTGAATGAGTGGTACGAGTCTGCAAGGCTGCGCCTTCCTGCGTGCGCCGTGGGACGTCTGCATGCGGTCACCAAGCAGAAATTGGGGCTTCTAGTTTAAAATGCTCCAGTCCATACTGTGGGGAGAAGCAGCCCTACCGAGCTTGCAGGGCTATTTGAGTACTTGGCGGCTGGTGTCCCGGAGCTACTTGTTCTGTGATAAGCATGGATCTGGTTCAGTCCAAGGTGGACTTGCTTTGCTTCCCGTCCTGCTGGTTCAGGTGCCAGGGTGTGTTCGACGGCACCCTGTGGCATTTTCCATGCGACAGGGCGTTGGTCTCAACCAGCCTGAGGTTGTCCCGAAGCTGCAGGAATCAGGTTGTCCTCTCCACTTGGTGAAGGTGGGAGGTGCCGGTGGCTCCCCCTTGGTGAGGCAGGAGAGCGCAGAGACCCGATGGCTTAGGATCGCCACAGGGCTCCGTCTAGGCACATCTACTTACCCGTTTTCCAGTTCCCCGGTGGGACACCGATTTATCACTATTGCTTATTAAATGCTTTTTTTCTGCTGTGGAAAGTAATAACAACAGCGCTGCCATCTCCACGTTGCAGTTATCCTGATGGATAGCAGGCTGCGTATGAGCCTGTCGTGAAAATTACGCAGTGATGCTTCTGACAAGCATCGCTTACCTGCACTTGTCAGCACGTGCTCTGACAGCACCCGAGTAACTCGGGGATGAGGTGTACGATATCACCACGCCAGACGTCTGCTATGCCATTGCCTGGCGTTTCCTCCGTGCTTCCACCACTTGTGGAGCATCCAGGGCTGGTGCAGAGCAGTACTGAAGCTGTTGGCTGTCGGATGAGGTTTCTGGAGTCTCTGGCGGGTGGCCGCTACCAGGCTGGCCGTTTCGGAAAGTACCTGGGGACTGACTTAAGCAAAAGGGTACCACGCCAGCGGACATGCATCCTTTGAGATTTGGTGTCCCCGTGCCCGGCAGCCTGCCCTTTGCTTCTCTCCTTCCTTCGAGTCCCTTCCGCACGGTTAGCTGAGGGGTCAGCATGCTCCGCTGCAGCGAACTCGCCCTGAGCAAGCCGGAGGAAAGAAAGAAAAGCACATAAGGAAATACAGGTGGATGGGGTGAAGCCATTCTGTCCTGGCTTGCCCGGGCACAAACACTCCCAGGCACATTCCCATGGGAGCGCTCCTCCAGGCAGCAGCAGTTACGGGTAGCTGACCTTTGGTACTCGGGACACCACAACTCAGCATCACCCCAAGGTTCAGGGAGAGCAATGCAGCATGAGGCAGTGGCTCTCCTCTGGCTTTCCAACCCCTGAACTCTTCAGAAGCGGCCCCGCGTTTTGCGCAAGGCAAGCGGGAGGGCCCTGCCTGCTGCCCGTTATTACTGCAATTTCCCAGACCTCAGCCCTGGCCAAGCTGTGGGTCTCTCTGCTGCGCGTTGGTCTCTGTCCGGCTTGGCCTGAAGCCCTCAAAGGACCGGGCGACCACTGCTGCAGGCTGCCTCGGGAAAATCTGAGCTAGGGGGATGAAAATGCACATTTTGGGAAAGGCAGAGGGCATTCATCCAAACAATATGGATAAAAACCCTGTTACCTGATTTTGTCAGTGACAAAAAGCACATGGAAGGAAAGAAAAAGCTTTTGCTGACTTGTGAATTGCTCGCCTTACCTTGCTTTTTGGAATCATCTTGAGACAAACTACTGGCATAGGGATTGAAATACCCTCCTTTGTCGTGTCGCAGCGCAGAAAAGCCCTCGCGGTTGATTACCGCGTCTGGTTATCTTCTCAGGTTAAAGAATATTCATCTTTAAGACGATCTGCTCTCTTTAATGGGTATTGTATTTATTTTATTAAGTACCTTATTTCTTGCTCACTTAATAGCAAGGGAACACTGTGTGGAAGCTCTTCTGCCTGTACTATAGTGAGACCGAGGCAAAATGGACAGCACTCATCTTCACTTTTCTAGTCATATTTATATCCTTAATGTTTTTTAACGTCTTTTGAAAGGCTTTTTGCAGCCTGTGCACTTGTGCCGTATGCCTGGATATTACATGTAATTCCCTTATTGCTTTGTTTAGTGGAGGAGCGCAATTTTGTAGAGACGCACAGATGGCCTTCCGATTTGTACCTGAAGCAGCTTGCCGATTACAGGAACTACGTCCACTCTCAGAAATGCCATTGCACAGTCATGTAGAGAAGACGAACATACGCAAAGTGCATCCCGACTGGGAAACCTCGGGCTGGGAATTATACAGAGTATCAAGATCGTGCCCAGAGCAAAACCAGATACTCATCTCCCCTGGAGCACTGTATGCCATGCTGCAGTGCGCTTGTCGATGTTCCTCGCTTTGATAATAAACCACGCCACTGTTTTCCTTAAAGCACGGAGGAATGTAGCACGACGATTTCTTTCAAGCACAAGGATTTCACACCCATGGGGATTAAACGTAGTACAGGACAGTGTCATGACTGTCACCTCTTCCCCCTTCTAATTTCTGTAGTGGTTATTTTATTGGTTCTCATGGTTATTTCTTGGCTGCTAAGACAGCATCTGTTGAAAACAGAGTTTTTTGTAAATCTGCGTACCATAGGAGCGCAGTAGCAGTGCAGGGAAGCTGAGAAGCCAACTTCCTTAAATGTTTAGTTTCAGAACACAAAAATTTACTGCCACGTCTGTTGGTTTGCCAAATAAAGGGTAGGCTTAATAAGCATCTTCGTTACTATTCATTTTCTACTTCAAGTCAAGCCTGTAGTTCCTTTTACCGAGACTCTTACGGTCATACGAGTGTTTATTTTAGTTCCAGAGGAATGTCTGTGCAACACGATATGCATCACTATCTCTAGTGCCTCTCAAATACCTAAAAAGTGAAATAATTTTTCCTCCCAGTAAATAGCAGAAGAAAGTCTGTTTTAATAATCTGCAGGACACCTTTGTTAGTATGGTCATATTGTACTTCTTCCCCCCTAAAGAAAAAAGTCAGGAAGAGCTAAGTCTGCTCAGAGCATATCCGTACGGTACTGGTAGGCACTGGGAGGAAAGGGAATGGGGTCGACAGCCACTCGCAGGTTTTGTGGGAGAAAATTCACTGGCACTAGTGACTTTCTGGGGAAAAGTGGGTCTCGTGATCCTACGTCCCCACTGGCAGCTGGCTGCATGAATGTCTGATGTGCTGGTCGTGGAGGGAGGTGACCCTCACGAGGGTGCCAGTCCTCCCCACACATCTGTTTCTACACGTGTGCTTAATTTTTAACTTTTTTTGATGATTATTTCAGTGAAATGGATGATATTTTGCATCTTTTGAAGCCAAATGGGAGGGTTAGCAGCCAGGGTCTTGCCCCATGCAGTGAAAATTGTGACTAAACATAAACACAGGCTGTTAATATAGGGAAAATAAAAATGAGGCCAAGTAATCAGAACCTGACTTGTAGAAATTATTTGCCTTAATTCAGGGGAAAAAAAAAAAAAGGACATATCTTGAAAAACAGTTGAGTAATTCAGGGGTGTATTTGAAATGATTTATACCATTGATAAAGTATGAAGGAACTTGAATCCTTTAGATATGCTGACAAACCCCCTTCAAAATGATGAAAATGGGTTTGATGTGCAGGCTGACATGGAGCGATTCTGGCACAGAGGGGAGGTTATGGAGTGGTTTTGTTCACTGCTGATGAGCTGCAGCCTGCCTGGGCTTTTGACAGGATGGGCCACACCACTTGACTTTGTCACCAGCGTTTGCAAAGTTTTTTGCTCTGCATGGGATTTCCTTAGAGATGATGCTGACTAACTGGTAATGATTTCTACACATTAAGGATTTTTTGAACGTTGAGTAATGTCTGACTGTGGAAAGCATGAATGCGTGTGGACTGCCCATTTTTTATTAAACACCATCTCAACCTGTGCCCCAATACAAGTAGGGGGACAATCACGCTTATTTTCACATAGACAGACACATAATAGGGATAGAAATGGGAGGCTTGGTTACCCTTCCAGTGAATATCTAATAGGAGGTTGCAAGGTCCATGAGATGCTTTGTGAATTTAGGTCCTGCAGTGCTGACCTGGTGTGACTTCAGTCCACATCTCAGGTGACTCCTGAAAATGGGCCCAAGTGGCTCCATCTTGCACTGCTGAGCAAAGCAAGGCCCTAATACCTTGAAAAATCTGAACTGAGAATTTACCTTTCTAAGCCCTTTCCGTCCAATGGAAGGCACAGAACTGATGATAAAAGCAAAGCATTGGGTTTTTTTCCCTCCCAGCAGAGAATCACAGTCCAGAGCTGGGCAAAATGGTGGAGATATACCCCAGAGGAAATTTTTTTTGCAAATTCCACCAAAATCATCAAATTCCAATGATACAGGTACATGCATAGCTGAGACTGTTTGTAGCAGTTGATAAGGGTTCAGTGAATATTCTGTTGAAAAAACCAGTAATACTGCCACAGTTTTGCAATTGTTTCCCTTCATGTTGGCTTTGCACTACAGTGGAGAGAATGCTTGGGATCCCAGCTGAAAACAGGCCTTACAGGGTCAGACGGTTGAGTATCTGTAGGAATTCTTTAAGGATGATGCACAGTGATCAGTATTGGTTTGTGAGCTTAGGAGAAGATGCAGCTCCTCTTACTATGCTGAATCATTTTATTTTCTGGATTTTGAGTGTGATGAGGCTTGTTGTGGTTGACAGTAGATGAGTATCAAGCATCTGAGAAATCTTGCCAAGTGAAGTGAAGCATTTAGAAAGCCAGCTGGGCTCTGCACTTTGCACCTTTGCTTCCTGACACTAGTTCCTTTAATAAGCAGCTGGCAGGAAAATTAACACTATTTGGACATCCCAGTGATATGGCAGGAGTAAATAGTTGTATGTATCAAGAAGAACATTCCTTTCAGCTGGGAGCGTAGTATTACTGCCAGTTTACATGCAGACAGCATGGACATAGCCACATTCTCAGGCTCTCTCTCTTCCTGTAATTACAGACGGACTTCTTAAAAATTGTTTTCACAGAAATATAGCGTGACAATTGTAGAGAGCTGGGAAATAACCAGTAAATTCTGTTTCTACCAGGATTAGGCAGGCTTCCTGCCACCCCCGCATGTGGTCAGGGGTACTGTCAGGCCACTCTGGCAGGGGTGTCTCTTGTGTCACTCTTTATACCTGTTCATAGTGAATACTAGCAGTTATCTGGTCAGGATGGCTGATTTAACTCCTGTTGGTAGAGATGAATGTGGCTATAGGCTGGTGCAAGCAATGGAGAATTGGATCCTGTGGGACACAATTGCAGTGGAAGACAGGCACCAGAAAACTATTGCCTGGATGCAAGCTATGCTCCCTGGAGCCTGCAGCCACCTCTTCCCCGGGTGAGTGCCCTGCTCAGGAACTTCGAGTCTCAGCAGTTTTTTGCATGAGAAGCAGGCAAAGGAAACTGCTTGGTCAGAATCCTTCAGCGCCCTCTCCTGCCCCCAGCTTCCACTGAAAAGTCAAATCAAGAGCAAAGTGTGAACTCTTTTTGTTTATACCTAGCTCGTTGTCTTAGTTCTCTGTAACTGCCACTCACACCATGACCTTGGTACTGCAGTCCCCGTTCTCTGCCTGTGCCCCCTGAACCTGGGATGAAACGTCACTCCCTGCCTTCTTCCCTAAAATGAGTGGATGGGGAAAGTGGGGAGGGGGACACAGGGATCTGCTGCACGGTGCACAACCTTCACCGGGCAGCAGAATCGCCCCGCGCATCGCTCTGCGCATCGTCCCACACATCACCCTGCACATCACCTCACGCATCATCCTGCACATCATTGCCCCACACAGTCCTGTGCGTTGGCCCATGCATCATCCCACGCATCGCCCCACTCCCCCTGCTGCTGCCATGGGGCAAATGGATTTGGTGGCCAGTACCACGCGTGGTCCCCATTTCTGGCTAGTAAAGAGATGATTCATCCTGGATGGGTGCAGGGGGCAAAGTCTGGCATTTCCCGAAATGCCCATCACTGGTGTTGGGGGATGTGTCGATGCAGAGGATGGGAAGGATGTCACCACCAGCGTCTGTCCTGTGTCCTTCAATAGGCAGAAAATATGTGTTTGCTTTTCTTGTCAGCCCCACTGACAGCAGAAAGCTCAGGTTTTGAAAATTACAGTTTCAGAGAAGAGAGAAGGTGAAGCTACTGAAGTTGTTGGTGTTTTGTGGGAGGGCAGAGCAGCTTGGTCCAGACTGCAGGAAAGTGTTAGGGTAAAGAAGGCTGCTACAAAAGAAGGTGCAAAAACTGGAGTCTTTGTGGAGGCAGACTTGGGAGAAAAGAGGCTGGTTCATGGCAGCAGGCGCAGGCAAGGGTCCCACATCTTATGGCTGGAGGTGAACTCACCTGGCCAAGCTGGCTGCAAGCTGGCCTTTTTCTAATCAATATGTTTGCAGCCATAATTCACTGTGTGTGGCCTTAAGAGGAACTTGCACTCTGGATTGTACTTTCCTAAAGAACAAAAGAAAAAAAAAAATCCTTGGAAACTCTTTTCTGCTTTAATTTTTCCTGTCCAGTGCACCTTCAGTTAAGTGATTTCATGGGATGACTTGAACAGGTTTCACACAGGCACAGGACACACCACCTGAGAAACGGGATTCAGTTGGTATTGCAGAAGCCACACAAAGTCTGGTTTGTTGGAGGACATCACTTATGCTCTGGTACTGTTTTGGACACTTTTTTTATTAACTTGGAGCTAACTAAAAACATTTCATTTCTTCTCTGAGTCTCCTGCAAGATATGTTAAATAAGAAGTAGGAATTGATGGACTAAGTGAAAACAAACAAGACTGAAAAAAAGTAAGCAAAAAGGGCACAAGCCCAATCCATTCTTGTTCTCCTGTGCAGCAGCTATTAAGTGCTGAGTAACGTAGCTGATATGTGAGGCAAAAGAGTGTACTGGTTTTGTCTTGTCCCTTTGAAGAATTTTAATCTGAAGGAATTCTGCAAACCCTGGTATAGGGTCCTTAAAACTTTGATTTGTCTTTTTAAAGAAATAAAGTCTTTCTAGTAATAATAGTATATATATTCACCAATCTTGAGCCTGTTAGTTATGATCATGAAATCCTGGGGCATTGGTCTTATTTAGATTCTACATTTTTGTACGTTTATTTTACAGCATTTGCAGCAGTTCAGTTACTTCAGTTTTAGAAAACCCCAAACTGAGATGCAGGAAGGTTAAGGGAGTTTACCACAGATGACACAAGAAATCAGCTGGAGATCCCCAGACTACCCTCTTGACACTGTGTTAACACCAGATCTCAAGCCTTCCTTCCAGTGAACTTAAACCTTTGCCTTTTTTTGTGCAGATTAGTTTCAAAATTCGTGGTGAAGCCTGCTCCATGTTTGTTCAACAGAATAAATAATCCTCATGTTTGTTTTACATATGTAAAAACAAAACCCACCTTTCTTGTTGATGTTTGCTTATTGGGAAAATACCAGTGTTTTTATTTGGCCGCACTGCCCAAATTAACCTTTTGTGTCTCTACATGGATTTCAGTGCAGGGGCACTGGGAATCATTTTGGTCAGGCATCTCCCCTTTGGCCTGTCTTCCATTAGTGATTTCCCGTCCTCTGTTTCTGGTCCATGCTTGTCTTATGGAGTAGATTTCCTGTCTTTATGTTTCTCTAAGTGTAATAATGTTCCCTGGGTGATGGAGTATTTGTTTAATTGAATAATATTGGAGCTGAGAAGTACTTGGAGTCATTTATTGTGCTGGACTGCTGAAGGGCTGGAATTCAGTATATTTCCTCTTGCTTTTGTAATTCTGTAGAAATATCAAAACAATTTCCTAGTGACAATGTTACTGCTCAGCCGTGTGTTGGGAGTGTGTGCGAGCCCCTGTCACTGCATTATCTTGCAGGCTTTTTGCATCCACGGTCTTTCCTTTCACCCCTGTTGATACACATCAGCCATGAAAGTCAGCTAGGCTATTTGAGTGTAAAAGAAGAATTTGTGCCATAAGATTTGTGATAGGTAAATTGAACAGAGCAGAGTAAGAGGAAGGAAAATGTTGTTAGAGAAATAAACAACACAAGTATCAGACTGGCATTTCTTTTGACTTCTGTGCCAATAAATTTTTGTATTTGCATGTATTTCTGAGGGGAGCATATCTGTACTTAATACTACTATTCACTGTACATTTCTGAGAATTCTTGTAAAATGATTGAGTGGGACTACATTTTTTTTTTTTTCCTGTTATGAGAAAATGTGTTGCCCTGGTGTTAACACAGGTGTTGCTTTGAAAAGAAACAAGGAGACATGGTCCCCTCCTCCTTTCCTTTGGAGCATATAAAAGTTATTTGCAAATCAGTTTGTAGTTGGAGCTGGGAGATCAAAGGTAAAAATAATCCTTAATGTCAAATGTATTCTCTCTTGTGTGACCCAAGTAAAGTAGACTGTAAAATCTTCACAAAGCAGATATTAAGTGTTTGTGAGATCACCTTCAGTGTTTGTAAACTGGTCTGAAGTTGGAGCATCCTATCAATATACTCCAAAACCTATGCTGGTCTTTTTAACTGGAAAAAAAAAAAATGGATACAAGTGGGTAAGAACAAGACTTGCATGTGTCAGTTCTGCCTGTCTGGGCTTTGAATAATGCTTGCTGTCAGATTACATCCCATTGCTGCTAGCCTGTCAAAAATAGACCCAGTTTTTCCGAGGACTGGCTTTCTGGCTAACGCTAGGCATCATGCCTCCAGCTGCACACGTCTCGGTGAGGAGTGGCTCACCCAGATGTTTCCAAACGATCTCCTTTCTGCAGCTGTGTCCCTTCTGCAGTGCTGGGACTGGCCAAATCCAGACCCAAGGTGCTGCGGGATAGTGCCTGCTCCAGGAGAGGGTGCAGGCAGGCAGCAGAAGCAGCCCTGCCCGTGGCACCTAAGGAGCGGTAGCCCAGCAGCTGCTGCTAAGTGTCTCCCATTAGATGACAGAGACGGATGTTTGTTCTGCGCAGTGGCTGCAGGATGTGCATTTCCTGGACAGGTATCCAGGTAATGCTGCCGTCACTGATGCTGGGGCAGGGACAGCAATGAGTAAGTGCTTACAGAATATGCAAGGAATTTGCAAAATGCTTTAAAGGCTTTTGAAACATGAAAGCAGTTGGGCTTTTTTGTCCCCCATGTTGAAATCATAGGCAGGCTCCACTCCTGTCAGGTACATCCATGAATCCCAGTCAGTGCTGAGGGTGTGCTAGGAAACTTTCCAGCCTCAGGCTCTGTTGACAGCATAATGCCACTGTGGTTTTTGTTGCCAGTCTGACTGAACTTCTGAAAAAAGGGGTGGAAAAAACACCCAGCTTCAAATAACCGGATAAGAAATGCCATTTCCCTTACTGTATTTGTTGGATTTTTTCTGCTGGTTCTTAATTATTGAAGCACCTGTAGACTGATTTAAGGGGTTCCATCCTCTGGATGCTAAAGCATTTGAGCAGAAGGTGGTGATGCAGAGGGACACGTCCCGCTGTTTCTGGTGCCTCATCAGGAAGTAAACCAGGAGATTTTCCTGTGAAGTGACTATTCCCTCTTCCTGAAAGGGAGTGAGAAGGCTGTATATCATCCTTGGAAACTCAATGGATGTAGACGCCAATTTACTTCAGTATGTCCTCAGATAGTTTGAAGTTTACTAAAATGGAGCTTTTGCAAGATCTTCATGCACTACCCTGCCTAGGGTGAGAATGTGTAGCTGTACCCTGATGTTACTGCCCCCAGACCGTCATGATAGGTGGCCAGGGACGGTTGCTCCCCTTGATCCTGCCATGCAGGCAGGGGACAGAGCCCAGCGTCTTGCCATGCAGCACCCCTCAAGTGCCACGTCAGTGCAGACTCAGTGCTCAGCTCCCAGCTGTGCTGAATCTGTGTTTGCCCCCCGCTTTTGATCATCCCTCCCCTTTTCCACTGCTGCATATCTTGAAGGAAGTGCAGAGCTCAGTGGGGCACCAGGAAAATGGCCGAGAGTAGCAAAATCTGCCTGATGCGTCAGAGAAATCCCGTTGCATCATTCCTGTGTGGCTCACAACAGGCTCTCTGCATAAAGAGTATGACTTCTTTTTTTTATTTTTAAATTTAATCTGAGTTTCAGGAATGACCTGTGCCTGAGACATTATCAGCAGGGAGGAGAAGGAAGCAAACCAGGTTTTTGGGGAAGCTGTCCACAGAGGGACAACCTGCCGTTGTGCAACGAGGCATTCCACCTGCTCCTGCTGCACAGCCCTCATTAGTCAGAACCCAGCCTTCCCTGCCTCCATCAGCTTGTTTGATCCCTTAGAAACAAAACCAAAAATTCCCCAAACTGGCTTCAGAGCTGTAGTTTCCTAAGAGAAAGCAAGAATGAAGACTTCAGTTTGCTTTTGTCCTCCTGTCAATCTACAGTGTGATGTTAATGCAAGGGAATCCAGAATCATCTCAAATGCATCCTGCTCCCTATGTTCCCTCCTGGATTTCTTTGCCCTAGCACATGGTGGATGTGTAATCCTCCAGAATGCCTGCAGAGGGTTGCAGTGCCTGCAAAGAAGCAGCTGTGTCCAACCGAGGTCACACATGGGCAATGTTTTCTGCTGAGGTCAGATGCAATTCTGCTTTTTGATGTTTGAGCAACACAGAGGGTGTTGGTGGGGGTTCACCCTTTGCTTTCACGCACAGTAAGCCTTCACAGAGCAGAGGCACAGGCTGTCCTTGGGGGCTATTTTAAAATGATAAAGCATCATCAAAAGGGAAGAAGAAGACATGCTGTATCTGTTAGAGAGAGATGATGTTCACAATGAGGATTTCATTCAGCTTTTTTTTTTTTTAGTATTATAGAGATTTTATTATTATTATTACAGTTATTTTACAGTAATTTTAGTATTTTACAGTTATTTTAGTATTGTAGAGAATTTTTTTATTACAGTGATTTTAGTGTTACAGAGAAAATTACTTATTTTTAAGTATTTTTGAACAAAAGGAAAGTTGTGCCTTACCAAGGTGTTAAGCACTTTGTACATACAGAAATCATAGAAATGAGAAGCAATTCCAATTGTGCTGTTGCTTAAAGTCTGGAATTGCTGCAGAGAGAGATGGTGCGTCACTCAGCGTCTTGATAAAGATCTTTAACATGGAGATAATTAGGGGGTACAATCAGTGGCTGTGTCTACCTTTCACCTTTAGCTGGAATCAGCAGGAAAGGATATGTTTGGCACAGGATGTGGTGAAGACAGGAGGGGCTTCATCACATTTCTCTTTGCTCCTCTATCGTGACATGTCTCCGCAACCTGTCATGACAGAGGATACCCCTCCAGCAGCCCATGTGGAGCACGTCAGGCTGGCTTCAACTTTGTTTTAACAGCAGATGTTTATGGAAATAGTCACTGAGATTTAGGAGTCAAACTTAATCTGTAATTATCCTTGAACAACAGGGCGCTGTTGCACAAGAGATACAAGAGATGCCTGTGCAGTAACCTGGGGGGTAATTACTGATGGGCTTTCCAAACCCCCATACTCTCTCCCGTGAAGTTTCCTGGCTTGCAGGCCTCTTGGGGCTGGGCACTGCTGGCAATTGCCACAGCTTGTGTTAACGTTTACTTCCCACTTCCCCTGGGAATCCTCAAGTGTGAAGAAACAAAGCTGCAGTGCAAGAAGTGGTAAAACAATTTCAGTCATTTCAGATTTTGTTTTAGCCGGGAAGCCGAGCCACTGTCCTGCCGGAGCTGCAGCACAGACATCCCACGGCATCCTTGCTTTGCACAAGCTCAGCGCAGCTGGCAGCAGCACGGCTTCCCTGCCTGAAGCCTTTGGTGCTGGCAGCCACCCGGCATGGTGAGCATCGGTGCCTCTGGAGCTGGCAGGAGCAGTGACTCAGTAGGCGACACAGTTCCCTCTGAGTCAGTCCCCAAACTATGATTTAGTTCCATGGTATTAGGAAGCTGGAAAAAATGAGGCATAGCTCAGAGATCCTGCTTTGCTCTTTGCGAGGTGTAAAAGCAGTAAATTGCAGTCTTGGTTTATTTCTGACTTCTAGAATAAATTTCTGTCTGAAGTTGCCACAGAAATTCTGCAGAAATCTTTAAAGTTACTTTTCCTATAAATTTATACTCTGCTACATACACCCAATAAAAATCTCATTTCTTCTGGAGACACAAGATTGGGGCTGAGGTGTGAGGCAAGGAGAATCTAAGGGGTGAGCACTACGTATTTTGTAAAGGCAAACTTATATTGGAGTGAAGGCAGAGAAGACCAAACTGCAGCATTAATTTAAGGTACAGTATAGCAGGCAGTTCAGAAAGAACCTCTGAAGTTCTGCTCTTACACTATGTAATGCCATGGCTCTGTCAAGGTTTGTACCCTGGATGCCATGAGAGGCAATGTACCCTTTATCAAAGCTTGATTCCTATTTCAGGCCAAACTAGGTTGCTGAGAAGCAAAAATTGTTTTGTTTTTAACGGCACCATAGTTCTGTGAGGCTCATTATCTATAAAGAAGAAGACAAAGCTATTGCCCCTGGGAGTTTACAGCGTTCTTGGGTCACTTGATATCTTTTCTCAAGCAGTGTCCAAACACATAAGTACATGAGGAGCACAGCATTAGGGCAAAGGTGGTTGTGTGAATCCCATTATGACTGCATCCTTAGGGCTGAAGCTCCTGCTGTGAGGCTGGCAAGTGATGCTGCAGCAGTCTGAACTGTTCATCTTACCGACAGCATAGCTGTCTAATGTGTCTGCGCATCAGAAGAACCAAGTGCAATTAATAAATTAGGTGATGCAGCTCTTCCCTTTTGTCTGTGGTGGAGCTGCACCATGTCGTGAAGTGCTGTAGGTCATCATGCAGCGGAGGCAGGGCAAGGCATGGAAATATTTCTTAGTGTGAGTTTTATGTTCAGGACCTGTTGACAAAAATAAGCCATTTTTAATAATCGTGGAAAAGCAGCCTTGCTGAGTGGCACAAGAGTGGTCCTTTTGCTGCCCCCTCTTCTCCAGGCACTTCCACATGGTGGGCTGATCTGCTTCCATGTTGTGCACCATGATTTGTGTCTCTCATGGAATTTTTTTCCCCAAGATTTTCTAAGGCCCAAGATTTGCATGCAAGAAAGTTGCACTTCCTGTTCCTGAGGAGGCAGCAATTTAATTCTCTGTAGACCCTATTGCACTGCCGGTTCCAGCACTTACTTACAGCGGGACCTTCAATGTAAAGTGCTTTTACGTAGGTCTGCCACAGTTAGGCTGGATGTCAATGGGCAACCAGAGACCCTTGTGTTATGGGTGCAAGCAGCCATTCATCTTGAAATCAGAGCACACAGAGTTCAGGGAGATACAGTGAGATGCAACTTGATCTCTACTCAACAAACCATGCTGTCCTTCTCCAAGACAGTCTGGCCTATTTTCTTTTTATTACATTATGCCTTTATGAAAAGCTCTGGCAGTCCATTTTTGCAAGCACTGGGTCATTGACTCAAAACATCACTGGTCTTAGAGGAAACTTTCTATGGGTTAGATGTTAGGCAGATTTTACAGAAAATTTGAGGTCCCAGTGCTCTGGATCCAACACCACATTTTGAACTGGAGAAATGTTACCCCAGCTATGGGAAAAGACAGACCCAACCACACCAAATAGCTGTAGACTCCTTCTCTCTCTGCCCAAAGCAATCACAGTTGGTGCAAAAGTACCTGCCCACTCAGGAAGAACAGAGTATTGTCCAGAAAAAAGGGGCAAGGCTGCCACGCATCACTCCCAGCATGTGTGCATCCTGTTACTGTGCCAGACAAGGAGGAGTAAGGGTGAGGGCACTGACTCGGCTCTCCAGTGTGGTGAGCTGTTTTTTATAACTTGGAAAAACATGGCAAATTTTGTGTTGCAGATGTTCTTGCACCCCTTGGTGCTTTGGGGATCCAGTGGAGATCAAAGCTGCTTTTGTAACGCTCCCGGCTCAGCTGCAGCCTGAACCTCCTGCAAGGTGTTTCCACAAGACTGATCTTGCCAGCAGATTTTTGGGTAGGAACAGGATAAGCTTTGGGGTACCTGGGGAAAATTGAACCTTTTGATCATTAGTGCTCAACTAATTCCTGATGAAGAACAATGATAAATACTGCTACGGCAGTCTGCCACCTTACCCCGGAAAAACATGCAAGCTTGCACGTGGCTGCCCTGATAAACACAGAAAAAGGCTGGATCCTAGCAGGGAGAGTGACAGTTCTTGGCAGTGTGGTTCAGGAAGGCAAGCTACCCTAGCTAGTCATAGGAGCGGGGGGATTATTGCTGTGCATCTTTCTTTAACTCTTCTTGTGACCATCTTGATTTCATTGCTTTTACATTCTTTTCCCCTGGTACTTTTGTCTCTTGCTATGTGCTGTTTAAAGTGCTTCATCCAGCAGAGAGATGAATTAGACAGGTAGTTGAATACTCCATGGTACTACAGTGAGCTGAGGGGGGGGTTGTGTCACAGGGGAGAAGGCACCCTCGCACTGGCACGAGCCCCTTGATAGAGGTTGTCTCCTTTGCACCCTTCAGCATGCTGTACTTGGATGCCTGGATGCTCACTGGTGTGCCACCAAAACTACCTCCTCCTAATTTTTTTAATTGTTATTTGTCTTCCACAGCTGAGGCAAGAGGGGAGGAAGGAAAATTGTTATTAGCCACTTCTGACATATGAGTAATCAGAGTTGAAAAAAGTCAGGTTTGTGGGTACTGGAATTAATGAAATCTGACTTCCTACTGATTTGTCTCTTGTGGCTGGTTATCACTGAAGCATCTAAGGAGGATGAAAGCTCCAATTAAAATTTATCCTGTGGCTAAAGGAAATGATATGGGGGTTTCCCCCCAGGTTTTCCCTCTGAAATGTAGTGGGGCATAAGTGCATCCTGCTGAAGACAGTGGTTCTGTGAACGTCCCCGGTGATCTGTAGGAAGAAAATAATTTCTGAAACAGTAGCCTTCAACAGGGGAGGGTGTCCCTGTATAATCAATCACCCCTGTCACTTCCAAAGTCACTTGGAAGGTCTGTAGATTATGGCCCCTTCTCCCCCCACACTCAAAAAAGAGCAGAAGAAAGGGAAGATACCACTACAAATGTTGTTAAAATATGCTGAAATTTTAAGAAAATAAAGGTGTGAAAAAGAGTCAAGTGCTTCAAAAGGCACAGTTACAGTTGCAGTGCAGGAGAAGCTCTGTGGGAGGGGAGGCTGCAGGCACATGTTCAGGGAGGTGGACATCAATGTGTATGAAACAGATGCCCTCTGGATCCAGGTGGAGCAGAATCAGCTGGAGCCATTCCAGGACAGCCAGCAGAGGTGGCTGGGATGGCCTTTGGAAAGGGGTTTTGATGCACGTCTGCTCATGTCACCCTTCAGAGGCAAAGATGCCAGGGAGAGGTGAGATTATTGCCCTGCTTCCAGCCGAGGCATTGGCTCCTGCTGTGATCAACGTTTGCTTTGCATCAGTTAACCTCCACAGTGGTCAACACTTGCTTATCAAAGGCTTCCACTTTCTGTCATTTCAGAGCGATCCCTTCCTTCCCTTGGTTACGCACTCACACAAGACCCCTGCTCTAATACGGCTAAAACTTCCTTGTTAACTCTTTGCTCTTAGCACTGTGGTGGGGATTGACTGAATTAATCAAGAAGTCCTATGAGAAAAAACCCTGAAATATATGGAGAGGTTCTTTTTAGGAAGCAAACCCACCTCATTTTGCTGAAATGCTAATGAGGGAAAAAAAAAAAATCAGATGTTCCATTATTTAGTCGGGGTTTGAGAGGAATCAAATTTAAATAAAATCACTCGCCCACTCAGGTCTGACTATTACCATTGCACGCCATCCCATTTGCTTTCCATGGTATGTAAACACTTGTGATTCTTGCAGTTGTTCATGAGGTTATTTTTCATAGCAATGCCCTGTATAAAACCAGGGGGCATCACAGCAATGGTCAGTATTGGAAAAGGTGTGAATATAATCTGCTCAGGTCCTTCCCTGAACTGCCAAGTTCATGAGGAGGACAGAAACAACTTACGTCTGTATTTGCTTAGAAAAACATCCTTATCACCAAGACAGATGCTGGGTGTCACGTGCAACCTGAAGCCCCTCTGAGAGTATAACAACAACAACAACAACAACGACAACAATGACAACAACGACAACAATGACAACAACAACAACAATAATAGTAATAATAGAAAACCCAAAGAAGGCCTCTTCAGCCTAAAAGCACGAAGATCAATGTCTGGAGAAGGGGACCACCACAGTGCAAAATCACAACTTCTAGCTGGTTATTGGCAGCAGACCCAAGTGGGGTCAGCTCTCAGCATCCTCTATAACAGGCCCTGTGTGATGGTAGGCTTTTAACTTCTATTGGCTAATTTAGCCATTTTGTATGGCTAAAATTACATTTTTATGTTGAGACATCATGGTTCCAGCTATGCCTTAATTCTAACTGTACGCATTTCCACAGGGCAAACAGCCTTGAGGAGTTTCAGAGCTCTGATCAAAAAGGGTTGGTGGTTTCAGTCTGCTTTTCTTTCCCAAGTGCTTTATCTCAAAATACCATAATAGCAGAAACACTCAGGAACTGAGTTATGCTGTCTTGTCAGTCAAAGGAAACACAGCGGGTAAGAACATGGCTTGTGTTCTTCATCGTAACCATAGCTTTTAACTCAAGCCCCCAGCTAATTCTCTTAATTAGTGTGGTCACAAAGAGATCAACAAGCAGACACAATTCTAGCTGGCAGCAGTAAAGTACAATCAACATAAGACATCTTTGAATCATATAAAACTTCAGTATTGGTTGTGGGAATCTCTGTCCTCCTATTATAACATTTCTCTCAGTAGCCCCTGGAATAAAACACTAGCAAAAGGC
This sequence comes from Pelecanus crispus, assembly GCF_030463565.1. Classification (NCBI taxonomy): domain Eukaryota; kingdom Metazoa; phylum Chordata; class Aves; order Pelecaniformes; family Pelecanidae; genus Pelecanus; species Pelecanus crispus. The sequence goes on from NC_134676.1 coordinate 85,152,328, forward strand.
AAGGACATGATATTTCCTTTTTTTTTTTTTTTTTTTTTTTTTTTTTAATGTTGCTAGCATAATTTGTGGATTTGCAGTGTGGCTAGGATGGAAGGAAAAAGAGGGGGAAACAACTCTAACCAGCAGAAAACCTCAAAACAAAAATACCTACTTTAAATGTGCTTTGAGTAACAGGTCACTGATATAAGAGGTGGTTGAGCAGAGAACAGAGGTGCAGTGCAGATTCTGTTATTCATAGGAAAAGCTGGTTATTTAAAATGTGAACTGATACAGTGAGCAGTGAGTGAAAACTCCTTTTTATGAACAGTAATAGGCAGACACTGGAGATAAAATGCCGTATTTCTGGAAGGCACTTCTGAAATCCTACTCATAGGTAACTGTAGTGCATGAAAGGATTATACGTCTTTTTGGATAATCAGTCTGAAGCACCTATTTATGCAAGATGCTGACTGATAGTCTTTGAAGACAGAAATCTCCTATTTAGTAATCAGTCTGCTTCCTCACAGTGCTTACCAATACAACTCCTACTATTTTAGAAGGATGAAAGATGAAAAGATATCTGTTCTCCAAGTCTGTTTGGTCTCTGGCCCCATCACTGAGATTAGCTGCATTAAAAGCTTGGCTGAGGAAGCGCTGGGTCCCTCTGAGCCATTTCCTTCCCTGCTGCTATCCCAGCTGCCTAACATGTAGGTAACTTTGCTTTTTACCTGAGCATTTTTCACCCTTGTGCCCCATCATTGTCAGTGCTTTGGATGCCCTGTGTACAATTTACAAGAAAGGGAGGATGAGATGGTCTCATCCTTCTTCTGCTCTAGGGCAGGTTTTTAAGGGGAAGAGAAGACAGTCAGTGCCCAACAGACTGTGGTCAGTGGCATCCTGTAGCCACCCTCTCAGACGTCCAAGCCTGATCATCTCTTGTTTATGCTCTCTTCTACTCATGAAGATTTTGGCTGGAGCCACCCCATGGCCTGTCCTGTGCATGACTTCCTGGTGCAATGAGTTAGGGATACTTCTGAAATGCTTTGTGGAGTGTTGCCTTAACCAAGGATCTCAGTGCTTTGGAGGTCAACTTCTACAATTTGCTCATTATCAGTAGCTGATACGTTTCCCTTATTTTTATACCATTAAGATTCCCATCGCCGTTCAGCTCTGGTCTCTGGCATGGATGCTGAATGTCCTGTTGGGTGACCTGTGACTGCGTGAGACTTGGTCTCATGCTTCTGGTTTTGCAAATTTTGAAGAATTTCATAACTCCAACAGGAGTGTGGTTATACTCAGAGCCAAGTTACCAGTACAAGCAAATGAACAGGTCATGTATAATGAGAGTGTGTGCCTGCAATAACCTGTTCCTTAGCTGGATGCCGTGGCATGGCATTTGTGAGACAAGAGCAACAGGCCACTTCGGCCATACTGTGATGATCTGGGATGCCTGCAAAACTTCTGAGCCAGGAAACACTTCCAGATGCACTTGCGGTCCCTTTCTGCCAGATAGCTGGGAAGATGCTTTCACTGGGAAAGCACACAGCAAGCCTGCTCTGAAATACAACCATTGTTCCCACACATCACACTATTGTTTTGGTTGTCAATGGGCCCTGAAAGGCACTAGAAAGGACAACTTTGTGTGTATTGCTCCACAATTGTCTGCATTATGTGCATTTGCTACTTACAGCACTGCAAGACATCCTAAGGGCCACCTTCCTTTTGCTTCTCTTGAAAGCAAAAGGACTTGCTTTGTCCTTTCTCTCCTGATCTGCAAAATCATCACTAGTTCCCAGTTCCCTGTGCTGGTTCTCCTAGCACTTTCCTGGGGGTGGAGGAGCTCTACGAACATCAGCTTCTCTGCATTTTTCATCATCTGTTGGCCTTTTTCAGCAGTTTTGGAAGCAAGAGGCATTTCAGCCAATGATACTGTTAAGACTATTTTATCTTTTCTTTGCTGCCACTACTGTAAATCTGTAAGAACCTGCCTTGTATGGTGAAATTTTGACCATGTTGTGACAAAAATGTGCAACTGCAAGCGATTTACTATGGGAAGGGCTGGGTGGATGGTTAGGAGTCATGCGGTGGAATGACATTAAGTTTGCTGCAGATCACAGTGATAACAGCTGGCATCTTGTTTCTGGGGTTGTGACATGGTATTCAGCCATCAAGGGTTATCTGGGGATGGTTTGTGCCCACCTCACAGCAGTGGTAGGTAGCAGAAGAAGCTCTGCTAGTGGAGAGCAAGTAACACAGTAGTTGCTGTCCTTAGTAATCTCATACAGGAGAAGACCACAGTCTGTTAGAATATGCTGCAGAAAGTGGTGTCAGCATGAAGGCAGATGTATCAGCCAGTCCCAGTCTGCCCCAGAAACCTGAGATTGCAAGACACAGAAGATAAACCCCTAAGGCAGTGACACTTCACCAAAGTGTAGCGGGTTGTTTGGGGTGGAAGATTGAGTTCTGGTCAAAGCTTTATTTTTAAAAGGTTTGCAGTTATTCTTCCTCTCCAGGTTAGTATTTTTGGCTTTCCAGAGAAGAGATGTCCTCGTAGAGTTTTTTACCATGTGGGTTTAGTATTCAATGTTATTACTAGTAAAATGGCTGTTTTAAAAGCATGTATTTCATTTAGTCTTGAAGCCATTCTTATCCTGTGCACGTGGCTGTCATTCAGAAAGAAGGAGGAAGTTCAGCCTTAGTGATGGAGCAAAAAAAAAAAATCCTCCAGTACTGAGGCCCTTTCCTTTTCCCACTTCTGCTCTGCTGCCGGCTGCTCATTGAAGCACAGCTGCCCAAGGAGAGCGGGGAGGGTCAGTTTATCTCACCCCATCCCTGCTGAGTACCTGGGAGGTTGCTGAGCTGGGGGCATCCAGGGCATCAGCAAGGGCTTGGAGCGATCGCGGCGTGCAGCTTTCTACGGAGGGGAAGTACTTATCTGAGGTGGGTCCCCCTCATACGAGCAGCATGGCAGACAGCTTGCAGGATTGCACATCTCCGTCTCTGCACAGGCTGAGGAAATGTGTAACATATAAGTGAGCTTTGATGCTTTTCTTCTTTACAGAAAGTTCCAGCTGTGCACTCAAGACCATGCTTTGAGAGGGACAGAGCCTTCAACAGGGAGGGGGAACAGTGGAGCTGTGGCTTGCAGGACACCGGCTGGTGGAGCTAAAACTGACAGCTGAGCCTAACAGGGACATCGCTGCAATCATCTTCATCTTCAGCTGGCCGCTGGCCAAGTCTTTTGTGGGCCAGGGAGGTAGACCCTGCTGGAGGAAAGCCAGCCCTGACTTTGACTTTGTGGCTGGTGGGGAGAAGGCTGGGTGTTTCTTAACCTGAAAGATTTCCCAGTGTGATCTGGAAATGTACCTGGGAGCTTCAAGGTGAAGATGAACACATGAAGTTCTCACTATTCTTTGCTCAGGATGAAGACTTGGGGGTTGGCTATGGGCAGTAAATGCATGATCAACAACCCCATCAGTTCTTTTAAACACCCAGCCATGCTCTCTTAACATGAAAAAATAGCTGGATGAGTCTGGACCAGGACAGCCCCACTCTCCATGAAAGGCAGAGAAGCTCAAGTTCATGCATGAGAGTTTCTAAAGACCATGGTATCTTTATGCACATGCTGCTATCTGCTTTTTCCTATACTGAAAATCTTATCAGTGTCTTACCATCTAGCTGTTCTGTGACGTGGTAATTATTTTTCGAGCAGTGGGCTGAGGCAGTTGGGGCAGAATGAGAGCTGGCAGAGGCTGCGTTTATCAACCTGCCAGAAAATCCACTGGTTTACTGCCAGTGCTGTGTGCAACACACACAGCCTGACAGGTCTCCCAGGGCAAAGCCAAGGAGGGTCTTGCAACCTGCCTGTGGCTCCAAAAGCAGCCTGGGACAAATAACACACCAGTGTGTTATTTGAGGAACTGCAGAGTGCTTCTCCTTGCCGGCCTTTTGCAACAACCATAATCAGTCCCACCTCGCTGGCAGGGGGAACAGAGTTATTGAAGCAGTGGTCAGCTGCGAGGCCGCTGGTCGCCCGCAGCAGCAGGTAGGGACCTACCCGTTCACAGGAGCAGCGTTACCACCAGCGCCGCAAGCTGCGATGCTCAATTCTGTTTTGCACTGCAGGTGACCCCAGCTGTGGGCTAGTGGGGGACAGAGAAGTGGTGACAGCCTCCTGGCAGAGCCAGCAGGACAGTCAGGCTGCCAACCCCCATTGCCTCCTTCTCCCAGGGACACTGCACTCTGCCCTGGTCCCAAGGGTCCCTAGCAGCCTTCTGGCCTTCAGGGATGTTCCTGCTTTGTTCCCCAGCTACTACCATGCATCAGCACAGTTTGAAAGTTTGAAAAGTTTAATCATTAAAAGAAACATATGCTCTTGATCACAGTTGTATCTTGCAGTGTGATCCTCAGAGAATAATTTCACGTTTTCTTAACATTGCATTTTCAACCAGGCTTTAGAGGAAGTTCTTATGGAGATGCCTTTGGCACCTTAGGAGACGATAAAAGCCCATCCCAGTGGAAACATCCAGTTGGCCATCAAGTCAGTGAAGATCCAGGAGCAGGGACCTCAGCTCTGGGATGCACGACCAGCACTGAGCTGGGCAGCCCAGCACGGCCGAGTTAGGACCCTCATACTGCTCCCTGCCCTCTGCTTTTGGCTGCGCCACTAATCCTTCTGCATAAGGCTTTGTCTAAATGAAAAACACGACTATTTCTGTATCTGTTCGACATCAAGCTTTAAGCTTTTACATATAGCTTTCAGGAAAATGTAAACTCACTTCAGGACTAGGGCTGAAATAGAAAACTGTATAGAAATAAACATGCTAGAGGAGTGCTTGGAGTTCAGGAGCAGGAAGAGTTAGATCCAAGCTGTGCAGAGCCTACTCGTGGCTACAGCTCTCATAGCACTGACCTGTTGTGCAATGCAGGCTAACCCTCAGATGTGGAATGTATTTTCTAATGGAAGCCAATAGCTTAGTATGTTAAAAATGATTTTTAACAGAGATGTACAGCAGCTTTCCACCTTTCAGGCAACCGTAACTTACTGGATTGGTAATTTTCTCGGGTTTTAAAAAGAGTGGTGGGTTTTGTTTTTTTTTTCCTGTTTGGGGAGGTGTTTTGGTTTTGGCTTGGTTTTTGGGGATCTAGATCGAAATGACAGCCAGAAATGCATGGGCCCATTCATCCTAAAACAGTTTACAGGCACAGTGAAATATGAACCAGAATAAGGGTATCTGCTTGTAAAACCTTTATCCATCCATCAGTTTCATATTTATAACCAGCAATTAACTGCTGAGAGTGATGCAACCATCTTGTACCAACAGTTAAGCAAGCAACAGATAAGCAATTTCTGTTGAAGAGAAAGCCCTGGCAATTCAGCCAGCAGCCAGACCTGAGACAGTGCTGCTGCCTCCTTCCCTCTGTGGTGGTGGGGCACGTATTGGCAGGGAAAAACCCTGTGGCCTGTGACAGTTTCCCAGATGCTTAAATTTGCTCGACATCAAAGTGTTTTGCAGGACTATGACCTGTGCTTTGTAATAAAGGAGGACAGATGGGAGTCCAAAACCTGGAGGAGCGAGAAAAACAAGACATGCAATTTAGCATGTGAACATTTTACTCTTTTAGGTTAGAAATTGGCGCCAGCACCGGAAGACAAGGAACCTTGGTCATCTGCCAGCATAGGAAAGGGAAGTGAAAGAGGTAGGACATTGAACTTGAGGTAAAAAGAGGGAGAGTAGTCAGAAACAAAAGGACAACCTGCACAGAAAATACCTACATATCTTTGCTTTCAGCTTTAACTGAAGCAGCGTGCTTGCTCAAACAGGCCGGAACGAATCACCTCCCATTCACTGGCAATTGTTTACCACACATCTTTCTCATTTCTCCATCTACACTTGACAGCAGCACTCTCGCATGCTTTGCAAATTAGCAGCATGATGTTAGGGTGAGGTGGTGTACCACCGATGAGCCCCTTGCATATCAGCAGAAATTCACCCCACGCTCCCACGGTAAAGCAGCAGTCCCCACGGCAGCATTCGCTGCACTGCATCATTGCAGAGATGTAGGAGGAACCCCTTGCCCCCAGACAAGGAAAGACCAAAGTCTCAGGATTGCAAAGTTAACGTTTTATTGAACTTAAATTGATGTAGAACAGAGGGGCAACAATGGCTCAAGTGTTCATTAACAAAACACCCCAGGATGTTTCACGTAGAGTCTTAACACAGTTTGCATGGAAACAATCAGAAAAGTTGTAAAATACTCTCAAAGTCAGAAAGGGGGATTTCACAGCCCTGTTGTAAGCCTTCATGTTCCCAAATATTGTCTTCCCTTGATCAAGTTCATATCTTTCCCCAAAAGGTTACAGAATTGCTGGCCACATCCCTCCCCGCATCAGGTACAGAAACAAATGATAGTAAACTTATGAAAAGAACTATACTTAAAAAGAGCCATAGGTCTTTGCATGAATCAACATTTACATATCTAGAAAGACTGGTTTTAACATAACTATTTTAAAAAAGCTAATAAATGAGCAAAGTTACAATATCAATACTTTAACCCAATTTCTGTTTAAAACCTGTTGAAGTAACTTGCCTCCAACAGTTGTCTACGTTGTACACTCCCAAAAGATTTAATTTTTTTTTTTTTGATAACTGACAAGGTGAACTGAAGATTTAAAAGCAGTCAAGTGATCTGCTTCAAGTGACAGTTTAGAGCATATCTACAATTTAAAAAAAAAAAACCAACCCAAACCAAACCAAACACTTTGGGCACAGTTTTCCTCCCTCAAATCCCAGCAAGACTGGAAACCAATACTCCTTAACCTATGGTGTTTTTCAGCCAACTGGAAAGGGCTATTGCTGCCCTTTCAACCATGTATTTTTTATAAACTGTAGTGAGATTCACAGTTTCCACAAAGGAGATGTGCACAGGTGCCCCCTCTCTGCATCAATAATTTGCTTCAGATTTGTAGTAGTGTAACCCCAGCCAAGATGCCACCATAGGCAATATTTGTTTCTCTGAGTGAGCAGGCCAGTTTTACAGGAAAGGCAATAATAGTCAGAGGCCCCACTGCAGCGGGCTCTCAACGTTTGCTGAACAGGAACGTCAGCTCCAGGGAAACAAGAGATATGTAGATTTACAGCACTATTTTGCAATACATAGGCTGTCGGGTATATTTGCAAGGCTTCAGAAATGCTCAATGCAAATGGGCAAAACCTTCAATTAAGGCCTTTACAGTAGCTTGTCAGGTCTGATGACGATATGCAGTGCTGGACCTCCGGAGCAGCACTAACCTCCAGCTGCAACACATATGAAGCCTGTAAACCAGAAGATGCATGCAAATACAGGTCAATGGTAAAAGGTGGTGGGAAGCAGGAGAAAAAAAAAAAAAAAAATCAGCTGCAGTTAATTGCACTGGGCCTCAGTTATACAGTGGTAGCACTACGAATTACTGCAATACATCGAGACAGTTGTAGCAGCATTGTGTATCGCGTAATGGCAGTTAACGTCAGATCCAGGCACACAGTTTAGATAAAGAGCACAGAACTGCCAAAATGGGTTCCAGTATCAGGCACTTCACACTATTTTAATCTGAACAGCCACTTTGTTTCTAGGTTGAAAGCTAATCACCCAGTGCAGCTACAGCAGAACTGCAGTGAATTTAACAGCCCCTGCATTTATACCTGGGCATGACTGCATTGGTTTGCTCAGGACCGAATTCAGCTGTTAAACCCAGATGAAGGCAGCTCTTACTGGGAAGCAAGGAGCCTTCTCTTCATCTTGCTGTTTGAAATATGGAGTTGAAAGCAACTGTACTAATCCAAGGGACCCAAAGTCCACCTGGTCTCAAGCAGGTAACACAAATACCACTGTCACACAACAGAAAGGGATGCACCTTGCTTGCTATTCCATCTTCATGAATGGAAGGTTTTGCACCCACAAATTTAAGGCAAAAATTTAATTGCTCCCATTCACCTGAATGTATTTTTTCTGGCAATCAAACATCTTCTGGTTTACAGTGATACACAACAGTTTGGGGGTTTTTTTGACACTGGAGATGAAGTCTATTAGCAATACACCCAAAATTTTGGCAATAATTCTAAAATCAGATTTGTAAACATAATGCTTCCCTTTTGCAGCATTTTGAAAAGACAAACACAGTAAGACACACAAAGATTTTGCTCAATTTTGATCAAAAAACCTGTGTTTTCACATGATAAAGTAAGCACTGGTTTACATCAAAATAAACCAAAAAACTGCATGAAATGAAAGTTTGTGCTGTTTGGTGATCACAGTATTTTATAGTTAAATACATCTGTTCTTTGTTATATTCCTGGCACCCAGGACAAAAATCTTTAAATATATATTTCATGTAGGCAATAGTTTCTTTGCATATCTCTCTTCAAAAAATACTTTATAGTAGTATATAAATAGGCAACCTACATGTTTACTTTTATAATCTTGCCCAAAAACTATATATCTGTTTCATTTTTGTAAAGTATCAATTTCCCCAATATTATTAAAGCTGACAAACTATTGAAATGGAAATGCTCTCATCTTCCACAATAGAAGTAGCAATTTTATCGCAAAAACGTACAGCAACACTCATCAGTTGTTTTAACCTGAGCGTTTGGCCTACTTAGAGTAGCAGCTTTTTTTTTTTTCCCCACCACACATGCTCACACCCACACATTCTCGCACACACACAGTACAAGCACACACTTCCAGACACTGGTAGGCCACGTAGTGCTTCCCAGGTGCTTCAGCAAAGTGGGAAGCAGTGTAGCTAATAATTTAACTACACTAAATATACACAAGCAAACACCTTAAGGCAACCACTGCAATGGGGGGTTTAAGTTGCAGGGGTGAGTTTCTGTTGTAACAAAATGGGCTGTATACAGCACATATACATGCCTCTTTAACCCTCCAAAACAAAGTGATTTTTTTTTTTTTAATTTTGTGCAAATTTCTAAACCTTCTACCATTTAAGGCAAAGAGTTTGCATTAACAAGAAAGGTCAGAAAACAGCCTTATATTTATCCAAAAGCATTTCAGTTTGCTACAATATTTTCTTAAAATGTGCACAACTTCATAGTACAGGTACTGGGTCCCCAGCATCTACTGATAAAATTATTTCAATGGATAAACATAAGTCTTGAAGAAAAGAAGGGACCAGAAAAAGCAGCTTCAAATATGCATATACGCAACATCAACAACAACGAAAGTAGTTAACTTAAGTCTGCTAATACTGAAACTTCTGTAATGCAAAAGTCTGAAACTAATTTTTAGAATCTTAGAGCAACTAATCTTAAGTTTTAAATAAATAAACTTCAGTTCATTCACATGTCCTGGTCAAAGCAGAAGACTAGTGCCATGACTCTGCTTGCCGTTGGTCAAATTCCCCTATTAGTCTCTTAATATGAGACAGCTTGTTGTGGAGATACTCGCATCTATACTTCTCTTCATAGTAGTTGGGGCTAGACTGTAAAGATAAAAAGAACATTACAGCATGAAAACATTTCTGCAAAGTCTAATCTTTCATGTCCTTTGCTTAAAAATAGCCTCGAGCCAGCCTCAGTGATTACTACCTCCCACAAGTCTGGTGTTACACATACCTGTTTTACCTTTCGATACTCTTCTAAGACCTCCTCATGAAGGATCTTCAAGAAAAACAAACATGAAGACAATATGAAGAAATTTTTGCTACCAGAAAATGCAGTTTATGTAAAATACTAAAAATACATTCAGTTTTACTCAAGGTACTTTCTTATCCATGAGCCACACCACTCTCCTGTATTACAAAAAAAAAAAAAAAAAAAAACCCAACCCCAATATCACCCAAGATCTGCAATTAAACCTGCAGATAGGCAACAAAAGGAGCATGTGTTTGAAGATCCCCTTTGAGAAGTTGCTCATGCTGCTGTGTGTTCAGTCAGCTCAAACAGGTGGAGTTTGAGGACTGTCAGCTTTTTGCAGGGTTTTGTCAAGCTACAAAAATCAGAGCTAGCCCATGCAGTGTCTAAGCATGTATGCAAATTCTGCACGGTTTCCCTTTGTCTGACTGAGCAGTAACAGGGGTTTTAAAATACTCCTTCTGCTCACAAATACATTTGCAATCTGGCCCAAAACCAAATAAAAGCAACTGGAAATCCTCAGCGTGCACACAGAATTAAAGAATTCTGATACTGAACATGTGGAATTCATATGTCTGAACCAGAGAAGTCCAGGCTGGAAAGCCAGAATATCAGGTTTTTAATACCCTTCTCTGCTAAAATCATAGCTAGGATCAGCCACCTGGAAGATGAGTAAATTGTGGCTGTAGGTTTAGTTAAGAGAATAAAATCACAGGAAACAGAGGGTCAGGAAAGCCTTCAGATTACAGCCACTGGTTTCCACGCACTTCCTATCTTCTCCTCCATCTGTCTAAGAGCACCCCCTCACCTTGCCAGGACACTGAGGCAGTCAGCAAAGCCTGAGCCAGTCTGGCACCTCCAGCTATGCAACCAGTTACTCAGTCTCAGACATTGAACCTGGCAAGTCTTTTAAAAACCACCTCAATACAATTTAATGGATAAGCATACTGAAGAGAGGTGGTGGAGTTACCATCCCAGAAGTGCTCAAAAAACGGGTAGATGTGGCACTCTGGGACACGATTTAGTCTAGTCTGCCCTTAATTGGTTTAGTGTGGGCTTGGTAGTGTAGGTTAATGGTTGGACTGGATGATCTTAAAGGTCTTTTCCAACCTAAACGATTCTATGCTTCTATGATTCTAAGAGTCTGCCTGTGCTGAAAATGTGATTTTTGGCAGTGATAAAAGGGAGATGAAACACAATCTTCACAGTTTTATCCTCCTTTACCTGATATTCTTTGGACCCTGGAGAAAGAAGCTTCCGTTGTGCATCAAGCTTCATGAATCTCCTGGTGACACTCTCTATCCGAGCATGCAAGTTCCTGTATTCATCATACTCTGCATTGAAGTCATCCTTGTAACTCTGGCGTTGCTCGTATGAGGCTATAGCTATGTATTTCCTAATGGAAAAATAAGAACACATGCAATTTTACACCAAGGACATTTCATAGTCAATACCAAGCGTAGGCACCCAAGCTTTAAGTCAGTTAACTATGTGACTGACCTTGCTTCTACACATAAGCACATGTGCTCCAAGAGAATGCATTTAGGTAATTACAGAAATCTACTGTATTTTTGTGACCATTATTTGCTAATATTTTAGAGTTTTTATTCAGAAGCTGGGCAAAAAAAAAGTGTAGCATACTTAGAAAACATTAGCAATCATTCAAATATAGAAGAACCAATAAATGCATCAGCATCAGTGAGAGACTAGAAACTGCTAGATTATAACCTCTCTTTATGAAGGGACAGGTTAACTAAGTTACATTTACTTTTGAAAATTAATCTTCATTACAGTTTCGGAAGGGACTGCATTTATGGAGTTGGAAGCAGTTTAGTGTTTTGGCCACATTTATGCCTATCTCACAGCAAAGCATAGTTAATGATAAAATTTTATTATTTTAGTGAACGCTAGTTCCATTGTTGTCCATTCAACTAAGGCAGTTGCAGTACAGCAAGAAAAACAAACTGCAAAATAGTCTGAAACTCAAACCAGCCCATCACATCACCTCCTAAGGAGGGCAAAACCCATAAATGCTTAAAGCCACTGACACAATTGAAACTTTCTTCACTCCCCTCTCCCTCAGATCAACATGAGAGGATTTAACAAGCTCGTACAAATCCAAGATGAAGTGGCAATGCGAGTAGTAGATACCATTTCCCACCACTGGCACACCAATAGTTCTGGTCCTCCTAGCCTAAAGACCTGATTCTCCTTGGATGACACAGGCACCTCCACATGGGGATGAATCCTTCAAGCCACGCTTAAATTAATTTTAACGAGCAGTAAAAATATAACAAGTTGAAAGTCTGTATCAACACAGACAACAACTTTTGTTGGTGATGTATCCCAGGCCTGATGCACCTGATTAGAGCACTAGACAGTTTTCAAAAGAAAACTAAAGATGCCTTTCAACATTTTGGGAGGTACCTGTGAAGCAACAGTGTGGAGTACTGGCTTATGCAGTTACATCCCACAGCAAGAGTCCTGGCACAGGACAAGAGCCCAGAAAAGCACTCGCAAGGTGCGTGGAGAAGGAAGAAATGAGAGCAGAAGTGGGGAGAAGCGTGAATCTGTTTTGTTTTTCTAGCTTTTGCTTAAACTTTGCTTAAAAAGCTTGAGTTCCTTTACTCTCATAATCTTTATAATTAAGATGGAAAGCATCTTTATGCTAAACCTATGATTATACTCATTAATTAGGTAGCACTTAGAGACAGGAAGAGAAGCTGGAATAAACTATCAAAGTCCTTTAAACTGCACCAAATTGCAGGTACTCTCAGGTTTCAATCTTTCTGTAATGATCAGGCAGATGTCTGAAACAGCACAATCTGATTTTTTTCCCAGGACACCGTGGCCAGTAGATTAACTGTGAGATTGTTCCAGAGGTTGTTTCTTTCACAGAGAATTCTTCATTCAAGTTTTTACTCCCAGTCAGAACTAAACCAACTTTATGAAATCCTGCATGAAGGCTTTTGTTTTGTTTTTTTGTTTCTTTTTCCTTTAGTTGGCATCCAACTTTAATATTAGATTACATCAAATAACCATATACTTTACTTCTTAGTATCACTGCTCTCAGCTTGGTGGGAAGCAGACAGCAAAGAGCTGAATCTGCCCATTTTCACCCAGCAGAGGTTGGGAATTCAGTGTGGGTTTGAGTTCTCAGCCTAACACGTGAAGCACTAAACTGCTTCCCTGCAGGGCCAGACTTACTTTCAGTCTTCCCATGGAGTATCACTTACTGCATTAAATATGATGCAGGGCGCTACCACGCCATCTGCTTCAACGCAGATGGAAGATGCACCAAAGTTGAAGTGCTACGGGGAGGCCTGACCTCCATTTCTGACATTACTCCTCTGACCGAAGTTGGTGAACCTGGCAATTTGCCGTCTTTTAGCAAACTTCTCCCTCCTCTCTTGCACTGCAAATGCGACAAGGGGCTCAGCACCACTGCTGCAGCCGATGCTGCACAATCGCACTGCTAGGAGGTGTCAGGCTCATCCTGGCTTTACCTATCGTGGTGCTCATTTCAGCTCTAAGCATTGAAGGGCCATCAAAACCTTTTCAAACCCATCCTTCCAACCAAGGAAAGAGCTTTAGATTGCTCCCCACTGTGCCCATCCTCCCCAGAAAAAGCACATTTTATTGGAAATTCAGGTTGCACTGACCAAGTTATGCCAGTTATTCCACTGCAGCCTCCTTCAACTTTCACAATTTTTAAAAAAGGCCACCAATAACACAGTGGGGAAAAAGCCCCAACACTAGGCATTTGCAGAAGCTATTTCTCTGTTTTACAACAATCCCCCTGATAGAAAAGTTTTAATACTCTAAAAAAGTATTTACGCAACCAAAGGAGTCTGTTAGAGCTATTTCATTTTAAAGCAAGTTCTTTAATACTTGTCAGGGATGCAAAACTTTATAGGCCACATAAATTTTAACTTTCGGGTGTGTTAATCTGACATGTAATAACTTCTTAAAGAGTTTAATTTTAACTAAATTATAAAATTGAACTGTAATTTTGTAGACTGCAATATGGCAGTCATTGTAGATATGTAACATTACACATGCAGGTTTAATGCATTTTTATTTTGCTTTGTAGTCAAAATTAAGTAGCTAAAATTTAAGATTTGAACTGAGGTTTTTCTATTTTCTCCAGGTCTTTGGTCTGCAATTCTACAGTAAAACTGGATATATTAAAAATTCTTTTTAAGACTTCTTTTCCCCCACAATAATTAAGGGACAACCTCAGAGGTTAAAACTTGCAAGTACTCAAATAAGGCAGCTGGGTGACTTAAAGGAACTTGTCATTATTCTAAAATTACATTTTTGTAAATTTTCAATTTTGTAGCTAAATGAGAGTTTTTATAGGTGATTTTTCAACTGCTTCAATAAGTGGCCAGAGACACTTAATTGTTCTTTTACTCACATGAAGTAGTCTGGTTGTTCACTTGCTGATGAAGAAGAATCTGTGGAGGCAGTGCAAGTTTCTTTAACTCCTACAGAAAAGCAGAATTTTGACACTTGTGATAAACAGATTTTTAATATAGCCAAACAATACCAACCTGATGGGCTTGAAAAAATCCTTTAGAGTTTTATTCTCACAATAAATTACTTACTGAGCTTATTCTAAGTTAATAATAGGGCTCACATGACCTCCACAGTAGGCAGTAGCAGGGTTTAGAAACAGGGCACGGCTACTTTATCCTACAGGTTCTGTGCTACCGCAGTATTAATCCAAGGTCAGCTTTTCTTATTTGAAGACATGACGTGGCATCTGCATAGCAATTCAAGTTATGCAGCAACAGATGTAGCTCCACAAAAGACAGACTGACATATATATCTCAACATTCAGGTTCCAGCAAGAAATAGAGTAGAACACTGAAGTTCTTTTCATGCCATGTTTTTACCCCTCCTTCCCTGCCAATTACGGATATCCAAAGTTAGATTTAATTTCAGCACTCGTCTAAGGAGGAAACTCAATAGCATTGTATATGGGTTACTAGCATTCAGGCTTCAATAACCTGCAACAAAGGCTTGCTCCTCATTAACATGGCAATACTGGGTTTGAAAGTTATTTGCACTTGTAAATTGTTCTTTTGCTCTTTTAAATGACATTATGAAAGCACAGTACACTTAATCTCTAATCCCTCCTTTTAAAGGAATATTTCACAAGCCCCTTATCTCTTTGATAAATAAGAAAAATAGCCACGGTAAAGAAAAGTTAGCTGGAACAAGAAGGAACACTCAGTATCCTGGTAATCTCTCTCTGCTTTTCATTTGGGGTTTTGTGGCAAGCTTAAAAAAACACGCAATCCTTTATATTCAGTATTATTTTACACTGCCACTGTTTAAACACAGTATTTCTGCTAAAGTACAGCCATTCTTGCCAATCTCTAAGCTATCTGAGCTGTAAGTCATGGGGAGAGAAAAGACCTATTATGCAATATTTTACACGATTCTTTTGCTTTTAATATTAAAATTATTACATGGTATAGCAGGAGTATAGAAAGAAGTGTAAAAGTGGGAACAAAATTTGAGAGAAATGCAAACTGTACTATTCATAGTCACAGTATGTACAACACAACTTATGTGAATGGTTTTGCTGCAAGCATTTAATTTCCAAAAATTCAAGTGCATTTGTTGGCATGGCTCAGTCTGTTCGATAGCTTCAACGTAAGCACCAACTTGAAACACAGTAGAGATTTTTATCTTCCCTAGCTGTTCAGAATTTTGTTACTGGCTTCTAGAGAAAGATGCTCACATATTTATAAATTCAAGCATGAATATGTTCAAAGCAATCACAAGCCATGTGAGCACTGTGTAGTATGTCCAGGGTAAATTTTAAAAGACCATCTCAAAGCACCCTCATCTACAAGCACCCACCACTTCAAAGAGGCTCCCTGAATACTCTAAACATGCCTCCACCTCCAGGCGATAGGAAAGGGCTAAACTTGACTTCTAATTTGCACGTCAAACCTCTGAAATTAGACAATACACAGATTTAACAAAGGAACTGAACCCTGCCCTATTTTGTGTGCGTGTGTTAAGAAATCAAATATTCTTGTGCCTTTCTGTTTCACTATTCTATGCCATGTTAAGTGTGTACCATTTCTACATCTTTTGAAGTCATAAGGTCTACCTACAGCTACAATGGAGAGGAGCTTACAGCACAGTTCAAAATTCTAGTAAACCACACGCAGGTTTATTGGTTTATGTAGATTTTAGACTTCCTGTGAAACGGCAGAGTTCAATGAACCTTGCGTTGTGACACACAACGAAATACATTTATGTCTGATCTATGTGTTTCAGTAAACTAGTACGCAGCAAGTATGTGTGACAGGTTTTTATTTTCAGCATGCAGGCTTTAAAATTTGCTGATGGAAAAGATGGAGTAAGTTTCAGCAAACTGTCAGTTTACTGGAAATCAAGTAAAAAAAAAAAAACCAACACTCTTTGTGTTTTTCTAGTACCTAGCTCTTCCTCATAACCAGTTTCTGCCCAACACCAATCCATTTAAGATTTCTTTGTTCTAATGATTTTTGTGCTCTGCAGTGAGAATTCTTAAAAAATGAACCTTATTTTAGCTAAGGTTCCAGCAGAACAAATCCAGATTCTGGGTTTTGTTGTGTGGTGGGTTTTTTTTTCCTTTTAAACTAACAGTTACAATGTAATGCAAGGGCAGAAAAAAAAATATTGATTCTTCACAAACATAACAGAAGGGATAATGGCAAGGCACTTAACATATAGCAAGTGAAAAAACAGACCATTTGCGTTTCCAGTCCCTGGTTTTACTGGTCCCTTTTCACCAGGGTTACCCATGTAACAGTTAGGAAAAGCAGCATATTAATACCTTCACCTGAATCTGAATGGGAGGATTTTTTCAGTTTGGCAGTTTCTTCTTTTCTAAGGTCTTTCTCCTCCTCGCTTCCATTTGTAGTGTCCTGCATTTTGCTTTCATCCTTCTCCTCATCCTCTTTCACCTTCTTGAGCTTTTGGTGCAACACCACATGTTTCTCGCCTGTGGGCTTGGGAGGCTCCGCCTGCACCGCGGCAGGCGCTGGGATTCCCAAAGGAGTCTGAGAGGTATCTTTTTGTTGCTGGTCCTCACAGATGCTACTGCTATTTTGACTGAAGCTGTCCACTGGCAGGTCTTGTGTCCCCCTCCCCTCAGGGGTGCTGGGGGAGCTGGAGCTGACAGTTTGAGGAAGGTTGGAAGTGGGAACCAGTGCGGGAGGCAGCGGCAGAGGAGCTGGAGTAGTGGCGGCTGCAGCGGGGGGAGGCGGCGGAGGGGCAGTAGAGGCTTTCTCACTGGAAGCAGGCAAGTGGCCACTGAGTGATGGCTGGACTCGACTGGTCAGGTGAGATATCCTCTGCTTTTTGTTCATCAGAGGATCGATAAAATCAGAATTCAAAAGCCGTTTCTGTAATAAGAGAATTTTAAAAAACCTCAGCAGAATTAAGCTTTGCTCCCATTCTGAAAAAGCACCATTTCTGAACAGGCAATTGTTGAAAACACATCTTTCTTACCTGAAAACAGCTGTCAAACAAGGAACTACTGCAGCTAAATACATGGTTTATTTAATTCTTAGATTTGAATCTTATGATTTAGCAAGTTGCTCTTCAAATGTACAGCTAAAAGGCTTTGAGAGAAAGATGCTCTCTTCAGCAGTTCTATCAAAGGTTTCACCAAAGGAGGTCAGGTCGGTATTGTTTACATACTGATTTCAGTTCAGACATACCGGGTTAAGAGTCAGCTTTTGCTATCACACAGCCATGCAATTTACTGAAGCAGCCCCAAGAAGCATGCAGTGGTGTGCTTATCAGAGTGTGAGAAGAGCAAAGCTGATAAGAATAGGTAAAGCCCCCAGTTTTGTTACAGTTGTTCCAGCTGTTCTCCAGCTGAAATGCTGGTTCACATCCTCTTCTCTAGCAAGCATACACTGCTCCTGTTGATGTACAAGCGGCAGCTTGGACCAGGAGTGCCAGGCATGGCTCTGTGCCACCCTTGTTGAAATAAATCCAGATTCTCTGTGTAGAGAGGCAGGTTTCTGGGACCTGCACCATTTCACCCTCTGACTGGAAGAAAGTTAGGGAAAAACAGAGGTGTGCTCACCCTCCTCTATTTAAATGTAAATATCTCAGTGGTGAAAGACTTTACGAACTTCCTAGCTTATCGCTGTACACACACAAGCGCTCATGTTCTTGAGATCTGCATTTACTGAAGTGCAGTTCTAGTCACAGAAAGTACCAAACTTTTCCTTAAAGTAATGCCTTTCATGCAGAGTTTTCCAAGCTTCTTCTGAAAGGGTTTGCATTGTCCTCTTGTATTGATAAGAAGACAGGACATAAGCATTTTAAGTCTGAAAAGGCTGGGGGAAGGCAGATGTACTACCTGCTGATTTTGGTCTGCCTTATTGCACCTGGGCTACCCTGAATCAAAATGGCGCCAAGGGGGGGTGTGGAATATTCCTCCAAGTGGATCACTGCTGTAATTTGTCTTTATTCTAGACTTTCCGAAGTTTTATATTTGAACAGTAGCACAAAGATGTTTGTACATATTTTATATATTATAACTACCGTAACACAAAGAACCTTGAACGCATGCAACCAGGTAACAAAAATATATACATATCTTGTCTTTAGAAGACCTTCCTAGGCACCAAGATAAACAAGTTATGTGGCAATACAAACCAGTTTTAAGTATTTAACCAGAAAGTACAGGTTTGTGTAACAATAATGGGTAACCAAGAAGTTCAGCAGGCAAGTTTAAACTCTACGGGTGAGTCTGGGCTTCTGCAAGGTCAGTGTGCTATGGATGGAGAGTTACGATTTAAGCCAATGTGTTGGCTGTTGAAGAGATCCAAGTGTATTTACAAAATACTGTATGGACAGAAATTGTTTATTTTTCTGAATATTTTAATAAACATTCTGAAATACAGAACACTAAATATAGAAGCCCTTAAGCTATGTGACCATAAGTTTTTTGCAGGCTTTGACAGTGCAGCTGTCTTTAAAAAAATATAATAACCCAATTAGAAATGCTTCAGTTTTTCATGTGTTAAAGACAATATTAGTGCTTCACATCACAGCTTTTACACCAACATAAGAGTGTGATAAATCCTAATACACTGTAAACAATGTAAAAAAAAAAAAATGCAAAATACCTGAGGAGTTGATGGAGCATCTTTATTAGAAGTTACAGGAGATTCCAAGTGGCTGGTGCTGGTGGCAGTCTGAGATGAATTTAATTTTCTGTAAGGATGACCCAACATTTCAGGTTACAAGGCAAAAATGTCTATGTCATAGTTCTTTCATTATAGGGAAGACAGACATTCATTTCCCAGAAAACGTTTTTTAAATGGCTATTTTCCTTCCCCTAGAGACTGAACTTACCTAGAAAGTATTAACTCCAATGACTGTTTATCTATTTCATTGTATCCAGGCCAATCTTTCTGAATTTCTTTAAATATATAATCCTTCAGAGTGTAAGAATTATCCTTTGGATTCAGGTTGGCTACCTACAGGCAGACATTTAAGAAAATGAATGTTCATTATACCTAAATGCAAACTACAGAAATAAGATTGGTACTGCAAAGCTAAATCAAAGTTGAAAATGAAATCACACATTAGTTTTCCAGGTTTTTTTAGATGTCAGGATTGAAGTAGCTCTATGTAATGAGCACCAATTTTAAAAAATGTGGTCAATTTGGGATGTAGAAAGTTGGATGCAAGAAAATCCCAGACTGCTGCAAGCATGTGTGAAACGTACTATATGAAAACCTCTCTCTGCACCATGTATCTGTTTTTTTTGTCGTTGATACAGCACTGAGAATCAAGGCAAGCTATGCCAAAACTTTAAATCTTCACTGCATGAAATACATTGAGAGGCCTAGATTTTATTTCTATTTATTTTTATTTATTTTTCTTTTTTAAGAAGTGAAGAACACCATCTCCATATAAAAATTCAGAGTTGTTCAGGAGGACACCTGCTGCTGTTTTGTTTTACACAGCTATACTGCAATATCAAAGCACAGACTGTGCTGGGAATGATGCATGTTTTCCATCATCACATTAATGACTGCGGTATGTCGCCATTTTTCTTGATAAACAGAATTGCTTCTCTTTTCTCAAGCGCCTGAGCCACAAGAAACCAAAGCTTTCTAGTGAACAATAGTATGCAATAACCTAACTGGCACTGAACTTCTTTTAGTACAAAGATGAATTATTCATCTATCCCATTAGTTTTAAGCTGTATCAAGGTTTTACCAACTGGGAAAAAAAGTAACTGTACTCATATCTAACAAGTTATATTTTGAAAACAAGATTTAGTGCTAAAACAGTTATGGAGAGATGCAAAGGCCTGGCCAGATGCACTCTTCATTTTGCAGACACAGGGTTCATTACAGCAAACCACTGTCATAAGAAGTCGTGTGCATGTCTTGCTGTATACTTTCGAAAATAAAATGGGTTTATATCTTCCTTAAGAGAAATACAAAGTATACTCAAAAAGTTAAAATGAGCTTGTACAACCCTGAGACCATTGAAACATAAAGTGCTGTTTTAGACTTCATCATCTGACATCAGTTCAGAGTTTCAGAGAAAACCTCAAAGAAAAACACTGTCACTTTGCCTGATATAAAATGCTGAACAACTCATCACCGCATCACCACCACTTATTGCAGCTTTGCCTATTTTTCCTCCAAAACATGATAAATAAATACCACTAATTCACGTGTGTGTGCATGTCTGTCTGTCCCCAGCTTAAAAAAAATTAAAAGTAACAAAGACACCCAGAAACAGTAATTCACTTGCTAAAAACAGAATTAAAGCAAGCTGCATTCCAAGAGAAGCAAATCTATGCATAATAGATCTTAGCAAGTTCAGGCTACTGATTTTAGATTTGTACAGAAGAAGCTCATTATGAAGCTAAGAAAAACGTGAGGAAGGCTTTTCAAGGTGTAGTGCTGCTAATGTGGCCATTTCTGACTGCAAACCAGTACCCTCAGGTAGTTCATACCACATACAGGAAACAGACTCCAAGAAAGTCTCCTTAACAACTCTCAAGCATAATGGGACAGGAGAAAATTTTTGCACCTTTTATCCTTTAGGGAGCTGAGCTTTCAGAATTTTATAATCAAAGTATAAATCGACAACTTTAATTTGTATGTAAGAACATGGCTCTCATTAAATCGTGTGTGTCTTCAGGGTGAAAAAAAACCCTACCATTGCACTGGGCAAACAAAGCAACAACACTTAACATGTTCAAGGAATGAGTTCTTAAAATTCAGTGTAGGATCAACCAAAGCTGTATAAATGTTGCATTTTACTCACTTTAATAGGTTCCAAAACACTTTTTTCCTAGATAAATGGGAAATATTCCTACTCTATGTATTAATACATGCATCATTCAGCCACAGTCTATGAGCACAGGGAGTATTTAAAAAGTAAGGGAGGAGCCACTGCATCTTACGATACTTTAAGAAGCCTTTTCTGAACTATTTTAGTAGAGAATTAATGTGACACTCTTGACCATACAGCTTAAATGTTTCACCTACAACATAGGCTTACCAATTATTTTGATGGATATGATAAAGAAATACAAGTGGAACTTAACTCAAAGGAGGACTGGAAAAGCTACTGAATAAAAAAAGGTTTCAAGTAAGATAAATCTACATGATAGCAAAGAAACACTATGCTCAAAACTGGACCACTACCTTTTTCATTTACTATTTGGCTGGAACACCCTTCCCTGGATTGCAGTTCTGACAGATCCCAAGAGAAGCCAAGTACCATTTACAGCCCACCAATTATGCTCAAATGAAATACCAACCTATGCAGTTACCAAACTTCTCTCCTCATAAACTCATCACAAGAAATATTAAGTACTATGACAAACTATTTCACACAAACGAGAGAACGTATGGTCAGTTTCTCTCACTTAAGCAGTTAAGCAGTCCAAGTAAAAGGGAGAGGAAAAAATAAGACATTAGGAGCAACAAAGCTAGAAATAGTTAATTGTCGCCTGCCATTCTAACAAAACAAAAACAATCCCTCAAAATTTTTATTACTTCTTTCCTTTCCTCATGTTGACTTGCAGTTTAGGGCATCTCTGTAAAGTTGATTGAAAAGCTTAAACAAGGAGCATCAGGTAAGTTGTTTATTATTTTCTAATTTAAATACAGGAGTGACACACCTCAAAATTATGATTAAAAGAATAGCAGGAGAGAAAAAAATGCTGGCACAAACCCCATGATCTCACCTGCTGAAGGACAGCTCCAAGGGAATTCTTGTCCTTTTGGTTGACACCATCCCTCTGCAAGCGAGCAAGTAACTCTGGTTTCTTGTAACTCTTCAGGGCCAGTAAGTGAATCACTCTGTCCTTGTATGGTCGCTGAGAAACAGCATTCTGTGTGTGAGTTCTCCGTATTGTATTTGCAGGGTTCATGGGTGTCGACCTCTTCCTCTCAGGTGCAGCATCTGGAACGCTTTGTGGTGCTCTTCTGACCTGTACTCTCTTTCCTAAAGTAAGGGTAACAAAAAGAAAAAAAGAGTGACATGGGAGGTTGGGAGAAGACAAGAAAGTTGATTTAAAAGAATTTACTAAGCTGGATAAACTCTAAAAACTGTACTTACTTAGCATTTCAAGACCTATAAGAAAATACAGGTAGTAAAGATGCATCAAGCCAGGCATTAACAAAGAAATATACAATATAAAAAAAAGCTGTTAAATGAGTTGCACCGGTAGGAAGACTTTAACTGATTATTTATACAGATGGTGCTTATTATTTTTCCACTTTATAAGCTCAAGCACTGAATACCCAAAATCAGGTTTTTTTTTTTTAGAATAGTACTCTAAAGTGTGATACAAAGGTCTCCCATATAATTAAGATTCTCCATGAATGCTTAGGGAGACCATATCTACAGAATTAATTGCATCACTGCTTAAAGAAACTACCAACCCTTGGTGTTAATCACTTGAGTTACCACAAGTTACACCACATTTTAAGCTGAAATGTTCTGTTGTTATTAAATAAGCCCAGGTTTGTCAGAAACAATACACAAAAAATTTAACAGTTGAAGGCCAGAGAAGTTTTAAAACATGGCCTGCACAGCTTTTTGGATCAAACTCACATGCTTCTCAACTGGAAGAACAATGTAAGCGTTTGCAAGCAATGCATTCAGAATTTAAAATAACACCACCCAACCTGAATCCCATTTTCCAGAAAAAGAACCAAATTTCTCAACTCTGTGTTTTTAAATATCATTTGCTATTGGACAGAAAAAAAAAGATTTACCAGACTATTACAAAAAAATCATTGTAGTAAACATTGTTTGCAATCCAGCAGAGCATGTGACACAAACTAGGCATTTTTCCGAAACCATCAATTCATGTTTGGTACATGAGGAAGACTTAATGAGTATTGGTGAGAAAGTCTGGAGCTTGCTCTCTTCTATCAGACACACAGAGACTGAGCTGTGCTTATGCACTGCTTGTCCTCAGGGACAGCAAAAAATTCATTTCCATTTTGCAGTGGAGACCAAACCTTTATAACCTTTCCACCCTGCATGCTCCATGGACTTTGCCCTTTTGATTTTCAAGAACAAACCCAATCACACAAACAGACATGGTTACATTTTTAGAACAGTATGAACTTGCCAGTTCTTTATTGAACGCATTACAAATGTTTTAACAAGTTAAACTCAATGTAGATACACACACCCCACCACACAGCAGATAGCGTAAACAGTATTCAACCAAAGCACCTCCTGAAGTCATGTCTCTGGATTCATTTAAAAAAAAATTAACTGAAAACACAACCAAGCATTAACATGATTAACCATCCCAGTTCCTAATTTATACTGCATGAAGCATGTTGCCAAGTCACCCCTGTGCCCTATCAGCAACTAGACCTGTCCTACCTGAGCTTCATCAATGCCAGTCTGAAACAGAAGTATCCCCAAATACTGTAATTGTCCTACTGCCTGTCTTCAGACCCCATTTATTTAATGTTAAATATTCACTTAAGTTCTGTTTAAACAACTAACAAGAATCACACAGATCATTCACATGTAAAACAGAACTTCCCCAATGGGAAGTTTAGAAATAGATGAAGGCGGCTCCTCTCATGTTGCCATTAAAGAACAGTTTAGACAATATGGGGGAAGCAGTCCCAACTCCATGTCCTGGTACTAACCCGTGCGCCCAGCTCCCTTAGTGTCAAGGCCACACACACGTAGTTTTGTATCACCCAAAAGCCATGGCCATGCTGGCTGAAAACGCTCTGCAGTAAGTTGCAGAGCAAGCGTTGCACCATCACTGTCGGGGATGTCCATGCTGGCGGAGGAATGCAGCCAAAGCCAAGTGAGAGCCTGTTTGACTTTATGAAGGTTGATGTACCTGGTTCAAGCTCGCTGCTGCGGGCAGGACCGTCACTGCCTGTACCACTGAGTGCCTATGAGGCGGATGCTCACCTTGCGTCTATGTGCAGCCGGCTCCAGGCTCCTCGAGGAAACGGTACTCAGAACAGTTTAATAATGAATGATACCACCTAAACGCTTTTTATTTCGTGGAAAACAACAAAATCCATGGGAAGATGCCAACATTACCTTACTTTAACTTTTTTTTTTTCCCAAAAAACCCCCCAACATGGTCTTATGGTAACAGTTGCTTATTAATGACCATAAATGACATAAAATTTAATCAGCATTAGCAAGTGTGAAAAGCAAAGTTTTTCATATTAAGCTCATGAATTTGTATGAGACTTCCTCAATGTTAATTTTTCTAGATTACAAATTAAGGTTAATTGTTTATCACAGTATTTATGTACTCAAAAGCACTGTTACAAAAACAAGACATTAACTACTAAATCAGAGAATTTAAGCGCATGGGGCCATAAAAACCCTCACCTCAATGGTCAAAATTTCAACCAGTCAAGCAATATGGGAACAAGGAAGAACTGTCTGGCTTTCTGGGGCTAAAAAAGGCTAATGTCTGAATGCAGCAACAGGAGACTGCAAATCTGTGACATGAGGGCAAGCTACCTATACCTGAGACCTCTGAACACACCACCTTTCCCAAGAATACGTTGAAAAGATGAATTGCTGAGTTTGAAAACTTACAGATATCTAGTAGAAAATGAAATACAACCATACCTAAAAATGGTCCACCAGGTTTAATAACCTTTGCACTTCGATTGCGCGACTCCTCTTCTGCCTGGGTCATGCGCTCTCTGGTCGTCAGATAGGAATCACTTGTTGCACATACTGTAATTTTATTCTGTATAAGTCCCAGGCAACTGAGTTGCAAGGTTCCAGAACTATAAAAACATTGAAAAAGGTTGAGCCCAAGCACTAGTTCAGGTTTAGAAGTATGGTTGTATCAGGAACTTTAAAACCTGTTGTAACAGGTGAAAAAAAACGTTTCCCAGTTCTGACAGCTCGCTAGGGTGTAAATATGTCTCAAATTGTCTCTACACATCCAAATTCTACCAGTTTTACCTGTTGGTGTAATTACATTTCCTCATACAACTGTATTTGCGAGGCAGACTCAGGGTAGTGTCGGTGGCTGTACTGCTAAGTGCTGCAACGACAGTTACAGGGACAACTCGGACAGTTACACTGGCAACCTAATGGTGGGTAGCTCCCGCCCTGGAGGCTTTCCACCGGCTGCCCAGCTCTCAGCTCAGCACACGTCTCATCTCCTCTCCTCTGCCTGGAGCAGCCCGTGGTGGCCATGGGCCCTGCGAGGCCCTGGGAGGGCAAAGCAGCCTCCCCTCGAGGCTTTTCATCTTGATTTCAGAGATGTCTGCCCTCCTCGTCACCTGCTCTGTGCATTTGACAGTGCTGAGGAGCGCTTGAGCTTCACCCGCCTGCTTCTCTGAGGATTCCTGTTTGAGGAGAGTCACTTCGAGCGAACCCTGCACGAGGGGAAGGGGCACGAGGTCTTCTCAGTAGCGTAAGGGCGGGCGTCAGGCTTCAGGAGGCGTTTCTGGAGGAGCCCAACCCTCCATGGTCAGTCCAAACGTGCTCCTGCTCTGCACTGCACCCAGCCAGGAGGGCACCTCGACTGACTAACAGCAGCTTTGTTTAAACTGGCCCAACTATCACCGCTCTTAACGAGTACACCATGCAGACACCTGCCATTGCAACAGTACGTGACCAGAGAAAGGGCACCAGCTTTAGCTAACCTGAAACACTTCAACCACCCTAAAATTCCCCATCAAGGCTCCAAGAAGAAGGGTCAAGAATCCCGTGTCTCAACTTACTATGTTGTTTCTGAAAGTCACAAAGCTGGACCAAGCCACTGACCAGTATTTCAAGATGATACAGCTACAGTTTTGTCCATAGCCTAGAGCTATGCATTGATTCCTTGCTCCAAAATCAGCACATTTACAACAGAAAAAAACCAGGTCCGTCTTGATCTATAGCACAGCTTTTACCCATTGCCCATTTCCTTGAATGTTGCTATGCACTTTTTCACCACAGGAGCAGCCGAGCACTGACCAAAAGAGACGCTGTGTAATCCCCCTCCTCAAGCTGGGTATATTCAAAATCCAAGCCAGTTTTGAAGCTAGATCTGCCTTGAGCACAAAGTTAGACTAGATATCCTGCAGAGGTCCTCTCTGGTTTGGTTTTTGTTTTTTTTTAAACGACCCTGCATACAACACTACACAAGTTTTGCATTAATTTTGCAGACACTTTGCACAGAGCGCTGGCTACAAAGGAACTTGCGAAAGCTAGTCTGAATTAGATTTTGAAGTAGATTAGTAAAACCACATTAAAACTACCTAGGCATGCTATTCAGAATTATTCAGAACTAAAGCAGCTTAAATTTAATCTTACTTAGAAAGTGAATCCAGTTTAATTTAACTGAAGGTGCTCCGTCCCAAGGAAGAAAGAGCCCTCGGAGATGCTTGGGAGAGGCAAGCCACGAGCGGAGGCAGGACCTCTCGCCCATGGCACATACTCCTGCCGCTTGCTTTGCGCCAGCCTCAGCAGCTGTCTGGCCCCTTTCAGATAGAGTTTAATAAAAAAAAAACCCCAAAACACACACTGCCCCAGGCTCCCCCAGGTCTGCCACTAAACCATTCAGCTTTTTGCCAATCCCACCAGTTAAGTGAGTTCACTGAAAAGCTGTACTGTAGTAGAAGAAACCTAACGCAAGGGGAGAAAAAGGAGGTTGAGGATGCCGAGAAGTATCCTGTTAGGCAGAGAGCTATTAAATCAGCTCATTTTCTTATTGCTCCAAAACCCGCTAACTAGACAAATCTCTATGAAAAGTGAGGGCAGATGCTCTCCTGTGACTGAGAGCCTGAGGAACACCTTTTGGAGACGTGTCAGTGTGCCTGTTTGCTATCAGCTTCCCAGATCAATATACAAACTCTGCCTGCAATGTCCTAATTAATCAAATGGGACAAGCAATTATTCACACCACTGGACTACACTGATGCTAAGCTGAATGTAATATTCTAGAAGCTGAAGCAAACTTAATGTAAAAGCATGGTATTTTCTTGCCTTTTTGGTAGATGTTAACACTGTTCACTTTGACTCAAAGGACCAGGACAAGGCGCTGCTGTATTACGTTTGGGTTCTGAAACACCATGGTCATGCAATTATGGATAAGGTCACTGATTTATGTGGTTCTTAAAATAAGACAGTGATCCATCATGGCCAGCATGCTAGCATGCTGCCAGCCATAATCATATTTACATATGGTTGTAGAATGGATCTGGTCTAGCGTGGATGATGCCGAACTCCAAATGCTTTTAAAAATAGCACTGAGGGGTGAGAAAGTACTCAAAAGGTTACTTTTTTAAGAGCAAAACCAAGAAGAATTCTATGTAAAAGCAAGTATTTATAATTAGCAAGAAATCATGCTATTGCTAGGAATTAACCTTCTGCTGAAGCTCATCACTAGGAGCATACTTCTGGTTAAAGGTTTTTGCTATACACTCAAAGCCACAGAATCTACTTAAATTTGCCATGAAAGAAAACGTTAAGTAAAACTTACCTTGAGTCCGTTTGCTGGACACAGTCAAAGCTTCCCTGAGGATTATCTTTGCCAACATTTGACAAGTAGAAGTTAAATGTATGCACTTCATTTGGCGTATCAACTTTGGGAATTTTAATAAGCTAAAAGGAAAAAAAAAGTTTATGTAAAAACTTCAAGCTACACTCCTTTGCTTGTGATTAACTGGGACCATAATTTTAAATGAGAAACTGTATTTTGAAAGTTTTGATATGGTTTCAGTCACGTCACTAAAAAGTCTGCTTTGGCACAATTCTCCTTCTGAAAGCAGCACTGGCTACGTGTCTGTCGCAGCGGTAACTGCACTGGAAAAGCTGCATTCAAGCAAAGCATTCAAATAGCAAGTCATCCTTTCCCATTTAGTGGAATTAATATGCATGTGCTTAACTTTAAATACAAGCGCCTGAGTATAATCAAACAGACTGAAGCTCAGCTAACAAAACAGATGAGAGCAATTCACACAGACCACATCAGACACCACCCTGACTTGGTGATTTATTCAGTCCCAATGAAGCACATACAGGAGTCAGCTCCAAGAAGAAAAAAAAAAACGCAACAACACCCAAATTACGAAAGTTAGACTTCTTAAACTATAAAGATTAATTTCAACTCCAAGAGGCACTAAAAGCCTTTTTCTTCTACTCAGCTCTAGATGCAATTATTTGCATAAATGTGAAACATAAATAGCTTTTTGTAAGTTTAGTCAGATGTAACAAAACTTGATTTCCTTGGCTGAACTAATCATTTAGTACAGAATGTGCTGCATTCTGCTGGAACTTAAAAATGTAAATACGAGAAATCATTAAAATGTTTATTGGCATAAGCACATTTTTCGATGTGCTGCTATACAAAACAATACTGAAGCACAAAAAACTACTGCCATCCAACTACTTTATTCTGAAGGTAAAATTAGCTTGCAGTAAATCTAAAAAGCTGTTCTTCTGAAATTTGCTTGAATTTTTAACAGAATATTAAATACAACTGGCAAAGACAGATATCTAAAAGCAATATTCAACAGCCTCTTAGAAATCTTTCTCTCAATATTTTGCTTGTGAGACTGGCCACTCTTCATAAACGTCACTATCATTTGCACAAAGTGCTGCTACAAAACAACTGCATTACCATTTATATTTTGATCAGTACTGGCAGAGCTTACCAACATCTTGGGACAGTGACTGGACATGAAGGAGAAAGACAAGTCATTTGAACACCATATTCTTTTACTTAAGCTTAAAGTACTAGTGTGCTTAAAAGAGCAATCTGTGCATTTATGTACGAATGGAAATAAATCAGGTAACTCACCAAATGCATAATCTTGGATTACATACGCAGCTTTACCTTCTAATGATTATGAAGGTTAACCATCAACCTAAGAAGATCATAGGGGTCCAAATGACACTAAAATTGCTCTACATTCTATAACATTAACTGCCACTGATTGAGTGTTTCAGCATACTGGTTTTACTATAAATACAGCAGGTGTGTGTGTGTATGTATGAAACTGACAGTTTGAATTCAACCCACCAAAGAAGGGGTAATGTTTTTTCAGCCCAATACACTTTTTAGAAAACCAACAGATATATACTGTGATCAACCTAAGGCTGGCCCTCAAGGAATACAGCCGAGCAGAGGGAAGCAGGTAAGTGTTGCCGTGTATGCTTGGCCTTCATTCTCAAAGCTTATTTTGAGCAAATCTTTATTTTCCATTGATCAGCCTAGAGAATGTATATGCATGCAGTCACGTTAAACATTAGGAATTTCTGTACCCTAATGTTTATATTTAAAATTCTGGAAGAATTGCTGTGGATATTAAAACACAGAACGGCTTAATGTGTTTTGATGCAATAACGTGAAGACAGAAGCTGGCCTTAGAGCACATTTAAAAACATGTTTGTTGCTGTTCCACTCTCTTCAGTAAGATCTTATTTCTCCCGAATATTGAAAAAGATGCTGATAAAGTACAGAGAAAAACAAGTCTGCCTCCTTGCAGGCAGATGCCTATGAAGCTTACCACCAACAATGATTTCCCAGGAGCAAACTCAAATGGAAACACTGAATATTTTAAAGCTTCCCCCTCACAAACTGCAAAAAAGACACCAGTGATGAGGAGGGAACCAGCTACTGCAACCATTGTGACAAGTTTCTTTGCATGAGCAAAGAAAAGGTCTAGAAATTCACTTTCATTCTCAAATTTTTGGGATATATTTTTCACAGACTTCAGAAGAACTACATGACCGTTCCTCAGGCATTCATTAATTTGGATGAAGAGAACACAAGAATGGTGGGGGAGTATTTCTCTGGTAGAAGATTTCAAAAGTGGCAGTGCAACTAACCTGAGAATAAAAATGTAACTTTTTCACCCTCAGTTCCAAAGTTCTATTATTTAATCTGTAATGCAGCAGACACAAGCCTTTCATTTTTGTGAACTTTTCTTAGACCTGTTCAGAATATCCACACAGCCAAAAGCTCTGTCCCTGGAAGAAGCAAATTTATTGTAGTCTGTCATAATTCAGATAACCCAGTTTAATAAACTTGGGACAAGCTCTGCAGGAAAAAATGCATTTTAAGTTATATGAAATGCAATTAAATCAGATAAGTTTATTTCCCATGTTATGGTTCAAAAGTGAAAGCCCAAACATTTATGAAACAGAAGGAAGAATAATTATTGAATCTGCAGGTAATACAAAGCTGGCAGGGACAAAATGCATGAGGATGGAGCTAGAATTCAAAGCAGTCTCGAAAAAAACAGAGTGGAGGTCTGAAAATAGGCATATACTACCCCCAAAAGAGGCTGTGCAAGGTACCTCATTTTGAAGTGAAAACCCAACACAGGTCAGCAGCTGTACAGAAAATGATCTTCAGGTTACAGCTGAACATCCAACCAACACAAGCCCGCAGTATCGCGCTTTTGCAAGGCTGGGGTGCACCAACATGACTACAGCAACAAGAAACAGCAGGTTGAACTGCAGGACGATGATGTGAGACTTGCACATGGGAGCTGTCGCTCTTGATCCTCCTTCTGGCTTGCCAGAGGTGTCCACCAGGTCTGACCCCTCCCACCACCACATCGCACACCACTGCTCCAGGGAAGCATGATGCTTCAGCAGTCGGCCGTGCAGTGCAAATCCCAGCCCTGGTGCACTGTCCTCTGCCAAATGCCATCCACCAGTTTTGACCTGAGGAGATTTCAAGGCTCCCTCCTTGCTTCTTTGCAAAGACAACCTCATCCCCTGACAAACGAAGTAAAGTTATCCTGCAGAGGCACACTTGTAAAGCATGGGGTTCCTGCTAGGCAATATTCAGTCTAGAAAGTATTCCTAGGATACTATCAGATTTTCAGCAACCTAAAGAAAGCAATACTTGAACCGGATAAACTTGCTGACAACACCTAGGTTTGCAAAAACTACTGTCACCTCGAACACTTACGATCAAGTTTTACTGCTGTTGACATATTTGCCATTTCTTTCTGTACCTTGCAAGACAAAATAACACTCTGAAGTAGTTTATAGACTCAGCAACTTCTGCAAATAAGCCTCCTGTTTTGAATAAACAGTCCTGTTTTTACACTGTAAATTTATATTATATGGTTCTGAAATGTTCAATAGGCAGTTCAAGGATTTTTGGCTTAATCGGAATTAAGATACTGCACTCAGCTTGAGATAAACATAGTAGCAAAAAGTTTGTTTTTCCTATTTGAGCGATACTTGCAGAAGCAGGTCAAGGAGCCTTTATTAAGAAAGTACATTGCAACCACATTAATCCGTAATAGAAAATAAATTTTTGTTTGCATCAGGAAGTAGCACTGCAAGCCCGTTGTCAGCATGTCTGTTCCAGAGAAGCTGCTTTTGATTTGTATTCAACCTTCCACATGTAAAGAGCATCCTGGCTGGTACGTGGCATGCAATACATTGGAAAGGAATTTGCTATATTCTCTTACAGCAATGGGGGAGATTTCTGAACAGCAAACACCCACCATTGTTTATAGCTGACCCACAGTCTTCTTCCAGAAACGGTGACATCCTTGCCACAATCCTTCATTAGATCTTTAGATCATTAGATCCTTACCAGCAACCAACCAAGCAGGGCAATGAAAGGAGACAAGAGAGCCCGGAAGAGAAGCTGCATGTTTGCACATCTTACCCAAAGGGTCACCCCCGCTGTGTCCAGACAAGGGTAGAGGCCACCTTAAAAGCAGATGTATACGGACACAGCTCACAACAATCTCTTCCCTTGGTTTAGGCGCCACCCTAATAAAGTGAACCATGCAACTTTCCCCTAACATTGACCAATTTCAAACATGTTAACTAACTGGTCTGAGCTGGCAAGTCCACAGCCTATGTACTTCCCAGAATACGTACTAGCATGGAAAAGTAGGACACCATTTTTCTTCTCACGTGCCCAAACACATTTATCCTTGCACGTGCTTCTCTCCCCGTTTATGCGAGAAGCCCGTCACGTGAAATGCTCTCTCCACCAGCAGAAGACGCATCCACACAGGCAGCCGTGCTAAGCCTTGTGCCAGCTGCGCCGTACAGCCCACCCAACATGTGCAGCCCTCGCTGCTCTTCCCACTGCCGCTTTGCTGCTCAGCAGCCTTCAGGTAAATGACCCAGTTTCAGCGAACACCCAGCTCGGCTCCTGATACCTGCCTTAGCTGCTACCTTCTAGCTAAGCCCACAATTGACAGACACTGGAAGAGTATCACCGGTCTGTTTCACAAAATAACACAGATATGTTGTGACGGACGAGGATTTACAAAGCCGTAAATAACACCTCCTCATGCCTAAAAACCTTAGCATCCCCTCGATGCTATCAGTACTACACACATGTGCTTCTCCTGCACGGCCACAAAACAGTATCAGGGGAATGCAGGCACTGAAAGGGAAAAAAAACAAGCTAAGATGCACCTAATTCACAGAGGTGAACACTCAGTTTTCCCCACCAGCTTTGACTAAATTTTCTGCTCCATCGTGACCAGCTGCTTGTTTCAAACCCTTCCCTTCTACATTACCCTTCCACTTTACTTCACAGCTGCCTTCTCACCCAGTTTCACCTTCTGTACCATAGCCCTCCTTCTTTCCTGTTTTAGGATTCTTTTCCTAACCAAAACCCAAATGCCTGTCTTTAGTGAATCCACTGATTAATAGACTTTGTTAAAGGTGATGTGTGAAAAAGGTGATGTCAGAAGCCACCGCAGAAGAGTTATTTTCCAGTTCTGAAAATTGAGTAATTGTTTGTTTAGCCTACAGAATTTGCATTATTTTAACAGAAGTATGCAGGAAGTCTTACCATTAATGTCAAATGCATCTCTCTAGGCTAATGGAGATGCAAAAAGCCTATTTTCTAGATCCACGCTGAAAACACAGGAGTGGCTGAGCAGATCACTCTTAACTGATGGCAGCTGCAGGAAATTTGTCTTTCTGCCTCTGCTCTACACTTCCATAAAGAAAACAATTTCATCCATGTTTGCATACAATTCCAAGACAAATTTAACGAACCACTCTAATCTTCCCTCACTGTCAGATTCTTCAGCTAAGTTATGTAGTGGATGATCGGATAAGGGACATCCTGCTTTCACATGCCTGAACCTCCAGCACTGATGCGACTTTTTAGGACACAAATATTAGGATAGACTTCACAACACTAGTGTCAGTTTAATACGACAAGGTGTGCTCTTAAAACACAGTGAAGCCAACCTAACAGGTGGCTGCCGGTGAGAAGCCTGGCTCCACGAGCATGCTCCTGCTGCTTCCCCTAGGCCAGCCAGGGCATCTGACTGTGCCAGTCCCACACGGATGTGGAGAGCTAGCCTTGCAGAAAACTACACAAGAAATTTAAAAAACAAACAAAAAGTTTTCTTCTGGGCCATCTTCATGAACAACATCACTGCAGCGAAGGCACAGTGATCGCGTTTGCAGAAGAGTCTTCCTTTCCTAGAGCATTGCCAGCTGAAACACAAACCAACAACTGCCTTGTGGCAGTTAGATTTAGCACCAGAGGGCAAAGAGAAGTGCAAGTACAGCAGCGCACAGGACAGTAAGGATTCCAAACCTATTTATCTATACACACTGAAACTTACGAAGCTGCTAGCTTGGATATGCTAAAGGAAATCCCAGGAAGGACGGACTGAGTTGGTACAGGGTACTCTTGAAGTGTTTTAAAACAACAAAAACAAAACCAAAAAAAACACCCATGGTCTTAGCACAGGATACAGAAAACAAAAGTGGAAGAACACACGTTCTGTAGAGGTCAAGTCTTAAAATGTTTATGCTTCTGAAATTTGAGACTTTAGGATAAAGTAGTAAAGTTTTTTCTTTTTGGAAGCAAAAGGATACAGAGACAACTGCTAAATCTTCTCAAATGAAAATGAGCTTCCACGTTTGCGTGACAAAAAAAGGTCAAGACTTAAAACAAACATGGATGAACTCTGGCAAGCTCAGATCAAGTGGCTGTGCAACCTGGGGAAAGTCAGGCAGATGAGGGTATCCAGAGAAGCGTACTTTGTGGCACACAGGGGTACCCTGTTCCTGCCTCCTGCCTTTCACCCCTCTGCAGGGTGAGTTTTCCCAGCAAAACCCATGGCTGCAGACCCTTAGGTGTGCACTAGCACACCAGTCTGACACTAATGTGGAGTGGTGTGCTGCCATTTGACCTGGCCCCAGTGTCACCACCAGCCAGGCTGGAGCACTTCATGATGAGTGTCAAGAGCTCTTGACCCTCTGCAGCCTACTTCAAAATGTCTTTTTAAATTCTACATCCTCAAACTGGCTTACAATTTCTTACCGTCTAATGGATTTAGTAATACAGAGTATCCACCAGAACAGCTCAGACCCTTGACTTTAATCCTTTCCCCTTGGCGATGGATTTTCAGATCTATCATTATCCTCTCTTGCTCTGGCATACCATCCTTGCTGGCTATCTAACCTAAAAGCAGTTTTCATAATCTTCTCCTGAAGGTCCTGCAGACTCACTCCAATTTCTCTGGCTCATAGATTTTTGTCACTTCTGCCTTCTCTTTTCCAGCATTCCTGCTGATACTGTGTGCTGTTATAGTACCCTCAATTCACACCAGATGTGTTTTGCTCTCCAAGCATGAGCCACTCAATCTCTTCCCTTTCTGGGCACATCTACCCACTCTCTCCTCTTGTTCTTCCACAGTACAGCATCATGTCATCAGGTTGACATGAGCACCGTATTTTTAGGCGCCTCTGCTCAGCAGATGTGTTCAAGTCCTGTCCTTTGTCTCTTCTCAGAATCATTCCAACCTTACCATCTCACCAGTGGTCTTCCCTCAAAGCCTTACTTTTAAGGACAAGCTCTGGTTGCTCACCAGCCTGAGCTGGAATCTGCTTCCTGCCCTGTGCGGGCATCCACACCACTGCCCAGCTCACGCCATAAGCTTCTACAACAGGATTAAAGGATTTCAAAATTAACAGTTGCAGGGCCCTCAAAGTTAGGCTTCTGCTTTTTTTTTTTTTTTTTTGAGAGACATTTCCAATTAATCCATTTTCTAAGATGAAGTTCACTCACAGTTTCTTTACAGCAACGCTTTATTCACCCAAGAGGCAAACCCCTGCTACTGGGGAAGGGCACTCTGCTTAGCAGAGACATTCTGCCATGTTTCATGTAACTTTTGCTTTTACAAATCCCAAGAGGGATAATTTTTGCCATAGCATCATTGGGATCTTTGCTACAGTAGCTTCTACCCAGGTAAGTTTGCTCCCAAGCATGAAACTCTGCTCCTTTGTCTGCATTAATGCAAACATCCAGCCTGCACCTTCAAGGAGACAAAACTGCTCCAGATACCTACTCGACCAATTTGAAACTTAAAAAACTGTGCTTAAACATGAGAAAAATCTCAGCACTGATTTCTTTTGTTTTCATTTTAATTCTGGCAGTCTTTTTGCAAACTGCTGTTTCCTTCGAGTACTAAATCTCACCCTCCTTCATTATAGCTACACTACAGAACATAAGTGGCCAATGTCCCTTTCAAAAAGGAAATTAAGGCGCCTTTCTACAGAAATAATGTGACTACACATGGCTGCCTTGCAAAAAAATGTAAATATTTTATTACATAAAAACCTTTTCAAATGTATATATTTTACTGATTATGCTGACCTGCAGACAAATGGATAACCTTACAGGAGAAGACTTTCTTTTCGTTTCAGCCTTCTTCCCCTCCTTCCTTTTTTTCCCTCTGGCCTTTTTTCTAAGAGCTTCATATTTGGTCCCCCAAATCCATGCAGTTCACCCATTTGAACCCCAGAGCTGGGCACCGTGCTGGTTTCATTGCCACCCAGCAGGAACCTGCCACCAACCTGCTGCAGAAAAGCTCCTCACTCAGGAGCTGCAACCACTGTCCCCAACACCCATACTGCTGCACCCTCCTCTGGAGCAAGGACCAAAGGTTTGCACAAGGCCAGAGAGCAAGGCAAGCAACAACCGTCCCTAAACTGAAGCCAGGGGATTCAGCATGCTGCTTAATTTCCCCAAACAGGCGACTGGTTTCATACGCTCATGGGAGGCAGGTGGGATCACAGCAGCTGTCCCCACAGCAGCCAGAGGCACGTGCGTTGCAGCAGGAGATGGAGGATGTCACCAGCTGCGGGTGTGATGCATACTTCACAAATTTTGTCTCTATGTAGGAAATGTATTTGCAAGTTGCAGGACATGGCAGAGAAAGTTAAAAATACAGGAGGGAAGACATAGCAAGGTAAGTGCACTTGTTTAAAACTTATTATGACTACAGGAAGTACACTGGACTATAAACAGACTTTTTTTTTCTTCTTTAAACTTATCCCTACTGCGTTACAAGCCAATTGCCAATATTCACCTTCCTCAGGGCTATTGTACCTAGCACAGCACAGCTGCTACATTCTCCAGGCTGCCTAGGTGTACTCCGAAGTGTTTAATTACAAGATATTTCTTAAAAATTAATCTGTATCACCACAACGATCCATTTCTCCCTCTGTATCCTCCAGCTATCTCAGACACCAGCACATGTTATCATCCAGACTGTTTGGGAGTAAGATGTTCCAGGAGGAAAAGTTCTCCCTTCCAGGGGCCAACTTGTGCTTTGGTGCAAAAGTTTGTTTTAACAGTCACAGATATTTCATGAATTCACAACTCACAGAGTTCTTAGCTGTGTTTTGTGCAAACTGTTCCAGCACTCTTTCAGTGGTGCTTGTACTGAAGAGGCACATAGACACTATGCAGCATGCACAAATGATTTATTATCATATCGAATGCAAACCATCTTTTGCAGCTAGCCATTTCCCTCCCACTGTCGGTACAGGAGTAAATGTCCTGTTTTAACTTACCATCAGCCTGTTGAATAACCTTACATTTCACTCCCTATTGTGGAGACTTAGGATCTTCTGCAATAAACTCCTTAGTTTGCATTTCCTTAATTATGGACAGATTTGAAAAGTACTGTAAGAGATTATTGCTTCTGCAGCAAGCAGTGAAGTGCCTGCAGATGTTTGTATCTCCTAGTGCATGGGAGCAGACCTTACCCTTGAGTTTCACAATGAAAAAGCACATACCTGGATTAACTTTTTAATAGAAAAAAGGGTGACAACATTGTAAATTAGGATTTGGCTCTTGTGGCATTTGGCAGCCTTGTGACCCCCAGATTTTGAAAGCTTTTGATAAAACACCCAGATTTTATTTTGTTTTTTTA
The DNA here is from genome assembly GCF_030463565.1 of Pelecanus crispus. NCBI lineage: Eukaryota > Metazoa > Chordata > Aves > Pelecaniformes > Pelecanidae > Pelecanus > Pelecanus crispus. The sequence continues at coordinate 85,189,643 of NC_134676.1, forward strand.
CAGCTGAGAAAAAGTCTCCCCCAACCCAGAAATGTCTCAAACCTCACATACTACTGCTTTAAAGCCGCTACTAGAGAACATGGCAGAAAACAGCATGTGAACCTTTGCAGAGAAAGAGAGGGTGCAGGGTAGATAAAGCACACTGGTAATTTTTCTTTCACAGTGTACTACTTGCAGAACTTCACATTAACAGCTAGGTTAAGTATTTATACTCTGAGAGCTTATTTTGAACTCAGCTCCTGCTCCATCCCTCGCAGAGCTCGCACCCCTGCCACTACGGATGGCGGATCAGGAAGCTGACCGGTAGGGCCGGCCGGTCCATTTTACTGGATTACTTCCAGCCAAATTAGCAAGTACAACTTCCCTCTTGATGGCAGCATGAATTCAAATTGATCTGTGCTCCCAGCCACACTCTCCTGGTATAGCTCTTTTGGCTGACTGTCTTAGCTAAGGTGGTTATTCATTCTAGCAAGGAAATTCTTTTGCCAGTATAGTTTAAATTGCGAATAAGCAATAACAAGAAACTATTTTCTTGCGAGTGCAGTGTTAAGAGAATTTTGTCTGCACAAATAGCTTTGTTATAGATATGATTGTCCCAGCATCTGAGCACCCATCAGCCAAACCAATGTTGAACCAGGCCTGTAGTTTCACACCTGTGGGTAGGAATACCTCCTCACACCAGCATAGAGACCTTACCCATCTTTCTCTCGTTCCTTCCCAGCTCTAGACAAGCACATGGAAAACTGATCAGTTAATGGATCTGAATTAAGGATAACAGCATAAAAGGCACAATCCATACTTCAGTCTTTAAAAATGAGTCTTTAGTCATCCCTTAAAGTTTAAATATTAAACCCAAACTCTTAAATCATTCTACTTAGAGATCATACCCGGTATTTAATTTTACCTTCAGCTTTAATTCTTCAATTTGCACCACTGATTGGTTGTTTAACAGGGCCTGTGGCCTTCAGGAGGCCACATTTCCTCATATTTTTCTTCAGCTCTTCAACAGATGTGAAACATTCTGTTTTAGTAGTTTCAGAAAAGGCTCAAGAACCGTCTGTGGTATACAAAACCCCACTCCTCAGAACTGCAGTTCTGCTTCACACCTTGAAACCAACCACTTAAAGTCCATTTTAAAATATTACATTTGCACTGCTCAGTTGATGACTTACAAGTTATTCCCCTTGCTTTCAAATTTAGGCTAAAAGTAACAAAAGCAGGATAAAAAAAGCAGCATAGCTAAAGCATGATTCTCTTCCACTTTCAGCAACAACCTTTAAGCAAATATACAATGAAACATATCTGGCATTAAGCAGATCTTAAGAATGTCTGTAGGATTTTTTTCTTTTTTTTTAATAACTGAAAGGTGTTAATCTACACTCCTTTTATCTTCCAATATAACAAGAGTACAAAATACTCACCCCTTGGGATCTTTGAAACTGAATTGAAGGTTGAGAAGAAACACGATCCTATGAGAGAAAGAAAACAAGTAGAATGTAAGCAAAACGATAAACCTCCACGCTCCAGCAGAAGTTATTTCACTGTAGAAAGAGAAGGTGGATGCGCCCACAGCAAACCGGAGGGCTCCCTGTGCCTGTACCATGATGCAGACCCTGCCAGACAGCAGTGGCCAGGGCTCCAGCAGCACCCAGGGTTTCCTCCGCTCAGTGCAGAGGAGCCCGAGAGCTGGTGCTTTATCATGCTCATCAAGGACACCAGGGAGCCATGGGAAGTCCAAGAAAACGCTGGAAGTTGTACAATGGTATTTGCTGGCATGAAAATGAAAAACAACCCCTCCTCTGCCCGATGTACCATTGAGTGTGGGAGTCCAAAATGGCATGCTTCCCCCCTCCCGAACCCTGCCCTGCTGTCCCAGTTGATTACAGACTGGGATTGGCTTCATTTCTGAAGAGACTATTCAATGACACCATTTTTACATGTATTTGAGTTCTGGGTCTCAGCTCGAGTTGCTTGATTAACACAGGCAACCTGCCTACTCGAAAGGTCTTGATAATGATGGCTTTCTTTGCTAGGACAATGCTCAGGCCCCCGTCACTTCCCACCGTCACAGATGACCTGCTCTTTGCCCAGACGTCCATGCACGCACCAGTACTGGCAGGAGCATCTGCTGGAAATCAAGCCTCCCACCATGGCACCTTACATGCTGCTCCCAGCAGTGCTGACAGCCCAGCTGTCCTCAGGAAGGCAGGGAATAGTACCCCTCTTCTGCTCTTACACTCTTAACTTAAGCTAATTAACCTCAGCTAGCACATGTCTTAAAAAGAGATTCGATACAATCAAACTGGCTCCAACAAACTTCTCAGCTCCCCCAAACTATCCTCGCTTCTTCAGCTACGTACCTGCCAAGGGAAATATGCAATATGGCCAAAAATAACAAAAGCCACCTGCGCCTTGTCTCTATAATTTCATGGCACCAAGTGCAGCCTGTTCCTGACCTGTGAGGATGGAAGTGTCCTTCCTGCCCTACTTCTGTGCTGACACCACAGTCAATAAAGACTTCCAAATGTTAAGGGGGGAAAAAAAAACCAAAACAAACCCAAACTAAGAGCTTGCTAGGTGGAAACTACTTTTCTCTGTCGCAACCTGGCTTCCGGTCAGATCTGCTCCTCGACGCAGCCCAAGCAGCAACACCACCAGTGCCAGCAGGAGCCCACTGATAAGAATATCCCATTTTAGCAGCAATGCTGACTTTGCTCAGCTTTACTGAATCCTGAAATTACGCTGCTGGACACAAAAACATAGGGCAGCTATGCTGACTAGCTCAATTTGCTTGGCTTTGTCCACAGGCTGTTACAGGGAGTTTGCCAACCCACTGCAAACACGCTAAAAAGTTGCGCCAAATGATGAAATCCTCATAAATACAGACTTTACTCCAGCAAAAGCAAGTGCTTATGGACTTAAATTCTAGGTGCCATTCAGGAGCATTTAGGACTCACCATCACTGCAAAGGCAAGTTAGGTCTCCTGTCCTCTCCTCCCTACAGTCACAGGTTCCTCCTCCTTCACTTGCACTTGTCTTGCCCTTTTGCAGTGAAGTCCATCTCGCTCATCCAGCGGAAAACTCCTCATGCTGGGCTTGGCAATGAACTGATGCTGCTCACACAGGTGCCAGTGAGTGCTGGAGATGGCAGCGGGCAGGCAGCAGGACTGTGCGACCAAGCCAAGCCTCACCTGTGCTCAATATTGCCTGAGAGCATCACCCAATGCCGTGAAATCCCGGAGAGCAGCTCAGGCAGAAATAATACCACTGGAGAGCCAGAGTTCCCACACGAATTGGCGGTGTTGTCTTTAAAAATGACTATGCTTGTATTTCCACGATCAGAGCCTTATACACTACCTCAAGTTACACAGCAGCCAACAACACGTACAATCTTAAGCCCGGAAATGGCTTGCTGCAAATTCAACTGCCCACAAACCTTCCGACTTAAAGCCAGAAAGTGTTAGAAATGAGCAGAGATTATTAATGTACCTATCTGTTTATTCAGCACATACAAGGAAACTCATTTTAAAAATGCAGTGGGTTACACATGCAAAGTCCAGCACACAGTTATGAATCCTAACCCTTGTCTGAGGTTTTCCACAATGAAGTTTAGTGCTCTCCACAGAAATTAACATATGAAGGCACTTCACGAAACACCAAGCCAGACATGTGATGCCATGACTGCATATGACCATGCAACAGCCATCGCCTTCTTACACTGGCTCACAGAATTTCATACAACCTAGTTTTTCATCCAGAGAAACCGTGCTGGCTTCATCAGCCACGTCCTCTACTGCAGCACAAGGAAATGTCATTAAAAAAATCACAAATTTAGCAGGGCATCAAAGAGAAAGGTCTCACCTACCTGCTGGCAGCTGGTCTGAAGTGGTAGGCTGCTGCAGCCGGGACCAAGGCAGAGGACCTTGGCCCTCCAGTCAAACCTTCTGTCACCCCCCCATGTCCAATGAGTCGACCACTTTGAACAGCCACCACATGGACCTCAGGCTTCAGGCACAGATATGGGAGCTGCTTCTTCAAACCCCCCCTTCCCTCTGTTCCCCCAGAATCACCCAGTTTTCCCGCATTTCTTTCCTCGCAGCAAAGAGCTTGAAGTTTTGGAGAAGTGGCTCTCTGTGGGAGCCCAGGAGTCCTACCACATTCCCATGCCCATTCCCCTCATACTTCCCTAACACCCGCCCTTGTTAGGAGTGTTGGAGCGTGCATCCCCCATTAGCCCTGTTCTGCATCCATTCATGCACTTTCTGTCCACGACTTAGTCCCTGCCTGAACCTGCTGATATTGCTTGCCCTCAGCCTCCTATGACAGCAAGGTGTGGTAGCCCACCATCCAATCGGCGAACAGACTCACCTGCTTTACTGTTACCTGCTGGTTCCATCAAGTGCTCTCTCACTCCAGTATTGCAAGATACGAGCAGTATAGGCTCTACCGTCACATCACCTACGATTCCCTGAGCTGCAGCCCTGTCTCCTTCACTCCCCAGTGTAGAACCCCAGCCTCCGCACCCTCTCCTTGCACGGCAGCTGCTACCGCTGGAGAGGGCAAGCAGAACAAGCTCTCCCCCCTTACATCCCTCACAAACCAGGATTCCACAGGGGACTTAAAATGTGGGTGCCCAAGAGCTTTACACAGTGCCAAAGGGTCCCTTCACATCACCCCTACCGCCCTCCCAGACGGTGCCCAGCTCTTTGCTAGATTTTCTGGCTGCTGATGCACACTGAACAAATGCTTTCCGTGGACTGGAAATTGCAATCTGAGATCTCTCATTTTGTAGTTGCAACTGCCTATTCCAAGTTTCATGTCACACAGAGCTTATTTTTCCCCTACATGTTACTTTACCTATGGTGAAAACCATATGCTACCTTTTTTGCCACCAATCCAGATTGGCAAGGTCTTTCCAGAGCTCCTAAGCATCACTTTCTGATCACCTGAAAAAGCCAAGTATCGCTTCCAAGCTTTGACACCTCAGTATCCTCTCCAGGCCATCGCTGAATATGTTAAGTGAAACTGGCTCCAGGACTGACACCTGGGAAATCAGAGGTAGCCTCACTCGCTCCCTGAAGAGCCACCACTAAGCCAGACCCATTTCTGCAAGTCATTCTTCTGGTGCCTATCTGACTGGCATCACCCCTCGCCTAACATGTGAGCTGACCCCTCCTCCTAATCCACCCTCGCTAATTTGGCCAGTTCAGCCCAAAATGTCTGGAACAGCACAGACTTGAAAACCCTAAGATCCCACACCCAGGGCATAAACTCCAGAGTCCCACCTAGTTAGTTAATCCAAGGAGGTGATCCTGGAAAAACTGTTAGTGCCCAAAACAGCTGGAGTAACATGTGCACTGCCTCTCTGAGGAGCAGGAACAATGAGGCATCAACTCAGCTGAAAACCAAGCAGCTCCAGGCACACTTAAGTAATTACTCTTTATTTGCATCTGAATCTTTTATTTAAGATAAGGAATAAGTTCTCCTCCACAGGACTAGTTAAAAAAAAAAAAAATTAGCTAGAGGAGCTGTAACATTCAGGTCTTAAATCTCTAATTAGGGGAGCAAAAACTCAAGAACTAGCTGGCTTGTCTTCTCCAGGTTTACTATTTTGCTTAACAGTCGTTGGGCAGGGACTGTGTGCGCTTGCAAGACTCGAGATCTGCACACACACATGGCACGCTGCAAATAACTCAGATATTTATAAGGCACCACCCTTGTATATGAAGCTAATTATCTACTGTTTTTCAGGCACGTTGACTCAGAGTGAGCAGAAGATGCCTTCGTATCAGCACATTAGAGATTGCAATGTATAATAAAATTTTGCATATGCTTCGATAATTTTTAAAGAGCTATATATTATGTAGAAAGAGACTAGGAGAAGATACCGGTGCTCTCCAGTAATGCCAGGCTAAGGATTTCCCCAGTCCCCTCCTCCGTTCTGCATGCTCTCTTCCCTGCCTCAGGACTTACAGCCACCCACTGAACCCCAAAAAGTTATCTGTCAATTCAGAACATGGCTGTATATCAGCACAATTTATGCTTAGGAATTATAGAGCTCTCCTCACAAGGAGGAGAGAAAGCATTTGGAAGGAAAGACCACCTGCATTGACAAAGACCATTAAATTACTACAGACAGTGTATCACTGCCACAGAGGATTCCCTCCTTACGTACACACTCCAGTGAGTGCATCAGTCACATCACGCTTCCCAATGGCTACAAGGACCGAGGAACTGAAGCAACCAGCCAGGCTGCACTTAAATGTTCAGATCACCAACTCTGACCTCCAAATGCATAAATATATTGGAACAACCATGCTGTGGGGTGGCAGAGCCATCTTGACACATGGATATGGAGATACAACAGGAATTTTGGCCTCCTTTGATGTATCTGTTCTGATTAGTTTTGGAGTGACACTGGATTTTGGTGGGTTGTTTTTTTTTTAAAACATACAATGTCTTCACATGATCTGGACAGTACTCAATAAGCAGAAAAACCCAAAACATTTAAAAAACCTTAGCACATGGCTCCATGGCTTGATTACTATACAATCCCAAGAGACACAGCACTCATCATTACACCAAAAGTACCTCACAAGTACCGGTGCATTTATCCTCCTATTCGCCATGAGCAGCCATTACTACTGTTTTACAAGCAGTAACAGAAAGAGATGATTACAATCTGCGCTACCTGATAGTTTTGGGTGTCAGATATGAAAAATCCAAGTTCTGATTTTCACTGAGACTCGTTTGCACTTGACATTCTCACCTCTAGCTCCCGGTTCCTTTCACTGTACCCACAACCAGCACACAGCAGTGGCAGCCTACATGAGGGATGCTGCCAATGGGAGCACTCGACTGTCTGGTGCCAAAACCAGACTGCCAGCACTGGCACTGGGACAAGGTAAGTAGAAGCAGTGTGCAGATACAGATGCAGAGGGGAATGTGCCTCGCTAGTGTGTCTCATCAGCTCACCCCATCTCCTGGAGCCACAGCACTGATCTTGCAGCCCTGGGGCCAGACAGGAGCTGCCTTGGGAGAGGGAAGGAGGTGGAGGTGCCAGCTCAGAAGGTGAGACTGCCCTTCCCAGGCAAGCTGACAAACAGATCTACTTAGCTGTACTGGAAAACAAAGCTGTATTCTTGCTGAATGGCCATCAACAGCAAGTTGATGAGATGAACTGCTCAACAGCCCACGGTGCCTTGAAGGAGGAAGGTCTGGCTCCTTTCTCTACCTATTCCCTCCAGCACTTGTGGGTCTCTTCCATAACCTCATTCAACCCACTAACCTAGAAGAAGACATTCCCAAAAAAGTTAAATGGGTAGTTTTCTGCATTGGAAAGAAGTAGAATAGGACATTCCCCTTTCAGGAGTCATGAAACCTCAAATTGGTTCAAGCCATCTCAAAATTTCACTCTGGACGCTTAGCTCAGCTGTGTCTCTAGCGATCACCTGTGCAGGGTGCAGGCAAGGCGTCATGTTTGCTAGGACAGTGTTTAACTGCCCTAAGTTTCTCCTGCAGTCTTGTGTCTCATCAGCTGCAACCTTCTGACATCTGAAACAGGATACACATTAGTCACTTCATACCAGACCTCTGATTTATCCAGGGCACAGTCCTGTGCTCTAGACGAGGTAGGAATTCTGCGGGAAGGAAATGCATCAATACCACTGGAAGAACTACAGCTACCACCCAGCTACCCCAAAGAAACTGTAAGGATTGATTGTTTTCCCCCACTAACAGTTTTGTTTGAAAGCAGACTCAGAAGTTAGTGACAACGCAAAAACACGCAGAGTGACATCACCCACGCCCTGCTGCCGTAAGAAAACAGGCTCAAAAGGGCTTGCAATCAAGCAGTCATTGATGAAAATGCGTTTCTAATGAATACTCGTATTGCTCGAATTGATGAACTCTTCATTATGAGTTACATCATACATTAAGGTACATGCAATCTTAGATTTCAAGAAATGAAAGTAGATACACAACTTATCATCAATCAGTATATTTAGACTGGCAACTTGGAGGCAAAAACACAGACATGTCATATAGGCGCATCCCTTCTTTTGCACAGAAGTGACCACCACCCCCCTGCAGTTTGGATACTGGTGGCAAATGTGCTAGTGGCAGATTTTCATTTACGTGCCGACAACAGAATGAAATTACTTGGGTTCTCCCAGCTCCACTGTAGGCTCTGGAAGTACCCTGCAGCAACCAGACTCTCCTGCACACTCCTATTCCTGGAACTGTCTTCAATCTCTTCCTTCAGCCTCTTCCAGCCATGCTCTTGCTCACTGCTAGCTCACTTCACCCCATTCCCTTCCCTGGGAGATGGGAGGGACGACAACCAGCCAACCTTGGCTGCCCACTCAGAGCTCCTAATAATCCTTGCTCCCAGTCTTCTCCATCACTACCAGTGAACCCTAGTCTGCTCTTCTCTTTTGCTAAGGCTTATCTTCCCAGTCTTCTTGTGTCATTAACTTTAGTTCACCCTCCAGCCAAGTCCCACATTGTTAACTCCCCAGCTGCTCATCTAGGGTAGCATCTCCCCCACTGCAGGTGCCAGAGCCCATCCTTATACACCACAATCTAAATCCAGCACAGCTGTACGGACATGCAAATTTTGAAAAGACTAACACAGTGTGCCCACCTTAGAGCTGAGCTCGAAAGCAAAAAAGCAAAACCTAAGACATCTGCCCCATCTGTCAGCAGAAGCACATCCTCCTTCCCAGAAGGACACCGCCAGAGCTCCCTAAAAGGCCAAACCTTTCCAAAAAATGAGTTTCTGAACCCCCAGCCCAAGCCCTGGCCATCTGAGGCAGATACAAGCCATGGGAAAATTTGACCCTGGTAAATTAAATACGGCAGAGCCCTATGACTCCATTTCAATTGCTTAGAGTGGGCAACATCAGGCAAAGATTGTGTTTCATATGTTTACTGGCCCAGCACCTCTGCAGCTGGAACATCTGAATGACTGAAGAACAAAAACTTATATGCAAAACACATTCCTAAGAGTCACAATTATCCTTTGGTGTGAAAAGCTCAGATTTTACAGGCCAAAACCTTTGCTTTAACAGCATGCAGAATAGAATATACACCTCCAGCTGCTTTTACCTGGAGAAGCACAGCTGAAACATGACTGTAGATGGACATTAATCCTGCAAAAAGCCAAATCAGTTGAAGGCAGTGCTGTCCCCACTGCTCTGCAGACAATACTCAATGCAGTAGTCTCTGATCTGCTACAGAATGGTCAGCAGATTAGGTCAGGCCACCACCAGCGAGAGAGAAACTATATGCTGTAGCCAAGCCAGATGAGAGGCTCCGTGTGCACCAAGGTAAAATGACTCCATTTCTCTTCAACCTGTTCTCTTTACACTGTTTCTGAGGATCATACAGTAAGCTAACTTCATAGCTAAGCCAGCAAAAAGTGATTTTTGGTTGGGGTTTTTTTTTTCCTGGGCTAAGTTTCTGCACAGAGGGTGGAGTTGTATGCTATAACTTGAGCTAATCTAATCAGTTCGCTGCCACTGAAAAAGGGAGGTTCTGCTCCCACCACTTATCCTGGCAATGTGCTCTCTATGCCCTCCCACCGCATCAGCTCTCATGCTTCTCCATCCAGCACTAAACCAGTGTGGAAAAAGAACTAAAAAGAACCCCACAACTAAATAAATAGGTTCAAAAAAGTCCCAGAGGGCAATACAGGGGATGGAGGGAGGTGATGTACCAGGGCCAGCAAAGCCATGTCTGGCAGCAGTGAGATGCCGAGCAGCTGAGCCCCAGAGCATGGTCCCAGCAGCAGGCACAGCTCTGCCCGAGGTGGGCAGGGACCGCTCAGCCTTGCTTTTAGAGCAGGACCCTGGACACCCTGCCTGCATACAGGCCACAGGCACTGCACCAGGGCAAGCCATCCTGCACTTCCCGCTGCTCTCTCCTGCAGAGTGGCTGCAACTCTGGCCTCTGAGGGAATAGCACTTAACCTTACTAAAGCCATAGTATTACTCCCTGCTAAACAGAACTTGATTTAAAAAAAATTAGCCATGCTTTAAATTAATATTGCCACAGATGATGCTCAAGGATCTCAAAGCATGCTGCTCAATATTGTCAAAGGAAATCTAGGCAAGAAGAACGTCCTCCATCATCTCAGTCCAGTCCACCCCAGGCCACAATGATGGAGCACATAAAGTGAGTAGGGAATCAGCATTTGTCCTTGCCTACACTAAGCTGCAGAGATCAGGCCTGCCGAAGAGACACCATCTCTATTCTGTATTTCTCAAGGTGGAGGTGAAGTTAGGTGTTTTCAATGTATGAATTTAAGAGTCTTTCTAGTTTTCTTTAACTGTCACGCCAGCTAAGAAAATCCTTAGCAGATGTAACAACAAGGATTGAGTGCTTCATTCTTTATGCAGACTGTTTAAATTGAACGTTAAGCAATTAAGTATACAGAGCCTGATTACCTGCTGCCTAGGTTCTACAGGTGATGGGACAAGTAGGTCATCGGAGGGTTATCCCAATTTCTCACCTCCACACACTTTCTGCAATATTACCTGTGTTACACAGATAAGATCTTCCAGCACAGAACAGAGGCAGCAGCAGAGCTGTAGGTTACCTTCCTTGCATTCCCATTATTGCATTCCCCAGTTCTCGGCAATGCTGATTTTAAGCCTTCATTGCAAATTTCTCAGTTGCACAGTCAGAACTGAAATGGGTCAGCAATGTAGCTGAACATTAAGCTAGAAAGAAGGAAGGTATCACCAGCTACAGACCATCAATCCTGTCCTCCTCCAGCACCAGCCAGACATGTGAGCTAGCAGATCACAGCCAGACCTATTTAACACAGAGACAATGGACAGATATAGTTTCTTCTCCCTCCCTTATTCCTCCCCCTGGTGTTGATATTCTTGTCAAATCTTAATACGACAAACCAAAAAGCATCTGCAATAAGGTAACTCTGAAGATCACTTCCTGAATAGTCCACAGGAGGTTTTTCTGCCACTGCAAAAGTTAGAAATGTGTGATTTGGTTGAATAGTTTAAAAGATGACCCTTTCTAAATCCAGAAATTCCAGAGGCTAGAATAACAAAGCTTGAATTTTTTATGTTCCGTTATTCTTCCACTTGCTGCTGCTCAAATGAGACATTCACACTCCAGCAGGACCAGATCATATACTGCAGACCTGCAGGAAGAGTTGGAGTCTCATTTGTAGTAAGGGAGATGAAGAAACAGTGAAATAGGGAAAAGAATTTCAATTATTTTCTTGATCGTAATGACCACAAATAGCTCTTTATTCAGTTTGCAATAGCCTGATGATTAGGCATGTATTACTCATTTTTCAAGCAAAATTACATTAACTTGGAAATTGATCCAATTTCCAATGTTTAGAATAAAAACACAGGTAAATAATTTACCCGAGTTGTTTCATAAATCAGAAATAATTAAACCTCTTCCAAGATATATCTACCTGCAGCAAAGAAGGCAGTTTTATTACAGTCAGCACCATTTCCAACTTGTCATGTGACTGAACACGCAGAAGTGTCTGATTTCAAACTGCAACATCACATATCGCACTTCCACAAGGCGTGCACCACCTTTCGGGATCTCCACTCACAGTTACAGCATGAAATACCCAGGATGAGGACTTAAGTTCCTCGACACTCAGCTCCCATCACAAGGGAAACGCTCTGATCTGAGAAGCGTGTCCCACCTACATCCCACCGGCTGCGGGAAGGCATCCTTTCTTGAGAGCACAGAACTCGTTCATCCTGAATTAATGACTTTAGATTAGCTGTGAGGATGCTGGCACCACGACACGTGGATACAACTGCAAATATCAAACACCTGAGTCACTTTCAAATGCAGCACAGACACCCGCTGGCTTCAAGCCTTTTGCAGCCCCACAGAAATCCCTGCCATTGCCCGCTTGCAGGGTTGCTTCACCCGCCGTGACAGCACAGCGGCGCTGGACAGACGCTCGTATAAGTGACGTATAATGATAAATTCATTAATTTTAGCCAGGAGGCATGCCAAAGCGCTGCTGAAAGTTTACCAAGTGTCACAGCGCAGAGAACATGCAACAACCTCCAACTTCCACCGGGCGCTTTAGACCTGTCTGCCGCGGGCCGCCTTCCCCCCGGAGGGCTGCTTTCCACCAGGAGATCTGCGTCCCGAGGAGCCCGCGGAGCACGAGTGGGGAGCCAGCCCTGCCCGGGGAGGTGGGGTGGCCGCGGCACCTGCACACCCGCCACCACGGACACTGCGGCAGGGACCCCGCGGGGGACGGGGATGGGGGCCGAGGCTGCCCGCCGCGCCCCACGCGGGGATGCACACGCCGAAAACACGACAGACACGCAGACACCGGTGAAAACCTGCAGAGCCCGGCGACCGCCCGCGCCCCCCGCCCCTCACCTTGCAGCTCTGGTAGCTCTCCAGCGCCCGCAGGGCGGTCTCGGTCAGCTTGACGTGCAGCACCGTGAGGTTGGGCGGCCCTGCCCCGCAGGATAGGCCGTACCGCTCCCCTTCCCGCAGCTCCGCCATCTTACGCGCCCCTCAACCGCCACCGCCGCCGCCGCTGCCGCACGCAACGGCCATCCCGCCGCCGGCCCCGCCGCGCGCAGCCGCGCCACGCCCATTGGCCCAGCGGGGCGGGGCCCTCCGGCGGGGGCGGGGCCTGGCCTGACGTCACTGTAGGCGCTGAGGGGCGGTGGCGCTTGAGGGCGGGCCGGCAGTGCCTCAGGGGCGGTCGGGGGGAGCGGGCGGCTGCTGAGGGGGGCGTTTAGTAGTAATAAGGTGTGCCGGCTTTAATCATAGGCTCGTAGAATCATGGAATTGTTTAGATTGGAAAAGACCTTTAAGATCGTCAAGTCCAACCATTAACCTAAGGCTACCAAGTCCACCACTAAACCAGTTAAGGCTAGAGTAAGAATTAATCTCATGTTTCCTGGCTTGGTGGTGGGATTATTTTTTCATGAAAGTCAAACTAGGAATCATTAAGGTTGCAAAGGACCTCTAAGATCATCAGCCCAACCACCAACCCAACACCACCATGCCCACTAAACCATGTCCCAGAGTGCCATGTCTACACGTTTTTGAAGACCTCCAGGGATGGTGACTCCACCACCTCTCTGGGCAGCCTGTTCCAATGATGGACCACTCTTTCAGTGAAGAAATTACTCCTAATACCCAATTTAAACCTCCCCTGACGCAACTTGAGGCCATTCCCTCTCCTCCTATCACTAGTTACTTGGCAGAAGAGCCCAACACCCACCTCACTACCCCCTCCTTTCAGGTAGTTGTAGAGAGCGATCAGGTCTCCCCTCAGCCTCCTCTTCTCCAGGCTAAACAACCCCAGTTCCCTCAGCCGCTCCCCATCAGCCCTGTGCTCCACACCCTTCACCAGCTTCGTTGCCCTCCTCTGGACGTGCTGCTCCGCTGGCTGCTTCCCCGAAGGCCTCCAGGGCCCGGCTGGCTGCTCCCCCGCCAAGGCCTGAGGACAGGGAGCCCAGGTATGGGCAGCTCCTGGCATGCGCTGTAGCAGGCTGCCCCCCAAAAATTTGGAAAAATTAATGCAAAGATGAGGAAATGTGCTGCCCTGTGCGTTTGGTACACATTGCCTTGTAAGGAAGGGTGCTGGTACCTCAGGGTCAGTTTTCCAGCTTCACCTGCTGTACCACTATCACTGATGACTGCTTTTTCTTAAAAAAAGCAGTATGCTGGCCATTCAAATTGTTGAAGCAGCTTTCTAGGGTGAATCAAGGATAATTAAGTGCTTCTGTAGAAAACTGCTCTGCTTTATTGTCTCATACATAATGGAGCAGCTTAATACCACTAACCCAACAGTGACATGTCACCTTTCTAGCAGAGGCCAGTCCTAACGTAGGTAATTCAGTCTATGGGGATTCATGCTGGTGCACAATCACTCAAATTTCATTTATTTTACAAAATCCTCTGAGTTTTTTCTCATCCCATCGTTTCCTAAAAAGGGGCAAGCCAACAGCATCCAAATGCTCCCATGTGCTCTGCAGGAGGAGCTGACGTGAAAGAGCCATCAGTCTAGCACCGACCAAAATTATAGGCTGATAGTTCTGCTGACTGCAGGTTGCCATTTAAGTTACTTACATCCATGGAAAATATTTTATAGACAGCTTAAAATAGTTTTACTTTCATTTTCCCCATACCCAATCTTACTCCTGCCCTACCATTCATCTCAGTCAGCTGGCACCAAAAAAACCTTGTCCAGTCTTTGCAGGGTTAGGGTTTAAAAGCACGCTACTTGAAATGCATTGACTGTTACCTTCCAAAGCACATTTTTCATGTCACAAATTAAAATCTTGTCTTTACGTTCAAGACCACATCTGTGTCTGCCCTGGTCTGGTGTCCTGGCTGCCATGCTCAGATGGTAATTCACTGTTTCAGTTTTCATCTCCACCAGTTTTGTTCTCTTCCTTCACCAGTAGTTGCTCTTTATTCTGTACTGCCCTAGACCAGAATATCTTTCTGATACACACACACACACACATGCACACATATTTATGTATATAGATACACCCTCATATATGCATACATATATATATGTACATATATATATATACACACACAGGGTCATACAACCCCCTTTCTTCAGGTCATTTCTCAATATATACCTGTTTACTTTCACTTTTTTGTGATGATTATTTCCTGGTCAAACTAGGCAAATAAAATACATAATAAGAAGAAAGCTAATGGTAACAATCTCTGGACCGTATAATGCATAATTCTATCCATACTGTCTCACTTCTTATTTAGGGAAGGCTTAAGTAAGTCCCGTAAATGTTATACCTATAGGTGTGTCTATGCAGTGTTCTGTTGCAATCAAGGTTGTCTGTATATGTTTCTTTGCAAGACTGGTTCTCTGGAATGTGATCTTTCTTTACATGACTACTTTATTATATAAATAATAACATCGCAGGGACCAATAGTCTATGGAGAGCAGACAGTAGTGATTTCTTCAAAACATCCCCATGTGCAGGTCTTGAAATTTTCACCAGGTCACCATATATGCAGCAAGTGGTAATGCAGAGTCTGTACAAAAATAAGGATGAGAAAGTAGAAGGAAAAATGTATGAGCACCTTGACGAGATTTCATGCTTTTAGTAAGCCAGTGCATTCATCCTCCTCCTCTTCCTCTGAGCTCTCTGTTCCCTTAACACATTCTGCCATTGCTCAGTTCAACAGAGAGTGTTTTGCTTTCCTTCTGTTTGGGTACTTTTGGGGGGTCTGAGGTGTATAGAGCGATTTTCTCTGTATTTTCAGATATCAGGTGAACGAAAAACTGAGAATAGAGCAGTCTGCTTCAGCTCCCGACTGAAACTTTTCAACCTGTTTCCCCTTTAGTAAGCTCCCAAACACATCACCACAGGAGGAAGACGGCAGATCCTCTCCCCTGCCAACAGCCCCAGGAAAAGCAGAGAGAGCCTTGTCTGTGAGACACACAACTAGGAGCTTTAGTAGAAACAAGCCAAAGGTTTATAGTGGAAAAATAAACACCTTCAGCAATTGCAAAAGCAAAGCCTAATTTATACTCATTTCACCCGCTTGCAGATCTTCTTTCTGCTGTTAGTTTTCATATGTGAGAACATGCAGAGTGTGAACAATCTTTTGTAGGCAATGAAACATTTCTGGTCATTCAGTTAGCTTAGGATCTGGTCCAGCTCCTTTATGATCAGGATCAAAGTGAACAAGGATACAATATGAGACTTGCAAAAAAATAACGGACAGCTTACCAGGTTGATGACGGAGTCGCGGCTCACTCTTTGCTTTTACAAAGTGAGTTTGTAAACTCATCCCTCATTCCCAAAACCAGGGCCCCAGAAGAGAGCCCTGCAAGCGTCCCACAGGAGTCAACAGCCTTGCGTTCTCCTTGCTGCAGATTTTTGGGTCTTTGGGGCTTGCCTATATAGGGAAGAACCTGTGGTCTTGTTGATGTATGAAGTTGCACCTTTTTAATTAAAGGTGTGATTGCATGCTGAGCTGCTTAAACTGGTGCGGCTTTGTAAGTGGACACCTTTAGGCTAATGGCAAGGGTTCCTTTCACAGTAAATTGTTTAAGCTTATCTTGCAGAATTGAATTAAGAAATGTTGACACAAAAGGCTTTAGTGGCAAACAGTAAGTGAAGTAATTTCTTCCACTGGCACAGGTAGATAAGGAAGAAGGGTTTTGGTTTTTTTCCCCCCTCATTTAAAGTGCAAATTCCATGCTCAGATGAGCTTTAACATTTGTAAGGTTTCTGGACCTTCCGATAATTAGAGTTTTTTCAAAGAGTATTCTGCAAGTGTCAAGGTGAGAAATCTAACTTCATCTTAAAAAGCTTAAACTCTTGCTTCTTTCTGATAGTTGCTCTCTATAAGCAGAGGCTAGTATCTATATGTAAGGTTTGGGAGGTTTTTTGTTGTTGTCTGAGGAGGAAGAGGAGAGCGTATGAAGGAAAGGAGCTGAGTATACTGCTAGTTTTGTATAATATTTCCTTTTCTGTAGTCTACTTTGCCCTAGAGGAGCTGCTTGGAGAAAGGAGCTGTAAAATAAGAAGCTTGGTAGCTGGGCAACGGCATCATTCATCCCTTGCCTATTGAGGTGTTGACAGAGCAGTGCATGTGCCGAAAGGAGGCAGGGGGTGCTTATGGAAAAAAACAGATGTGAATCAGAGGTGTGCAATTCCGCTCATAGAAAATACAAGAACCAAAGGGAAATGACAGATAAAAGCAGACTTATTTCCATTCCTTCTACTGCTTTTCCTGCATTTCATTCCACACTGAAATGAGCAAAAACGCTTCGCAGTTTTTCGACACTGTAGCGCATTTATACGCATACACAAAATTAAAGAGCAAGCGTTAGCAACGATTTTAAGGCATATGGCGTGTTAGCTTGCACACTGCTGTGGTACGTGGTTTAGTTGACAGGTGGTAGGAATCAGACGTGGTTTAGTTGACAGGTGGTAGGAATGTTCCTGTGATGCCATTGCTGAAAATAAGCATTGCTTTGCTCTGTGTTCAGGAGAGAAGGAAGCAAATAGCGACACTTTGGAAACCCTTCCTTTCTGGCAAGGGTTCCTCCAAAGCCCTGTGCTGGTGAGCAGATGGCAGCTCAGTGCCCCTGAAGTGCCACTGCCGCAAGAGAGCGGAGCACCAGGGACATGGGTCGGGCTGGTAGGTGCCTGATGAAGGCGGCTAATTGCACAGGACTTTCACAGCTACAAGTTTTTGGCATGATCTTCCTCCCACTAATGGCAACGGCAGGATGTCCACACGCTCCTGTTCAGTAGGATCAGATCTCACAGGTGTTTTCCGTGACCCAGCTTGTGGGGCTTTGGGGTTTTCTTGTTTTATGCTTGGTAATTGATGGTACTATAACCAAAGTTCAGGTGGTCTCAGTCCTGCACGCTGTTATTGTGGTGCAGAATTGAACCCACTGAAATGTGTGGCCAGCTTGGATAAACAGGAGCCCTCAAGTTCTTATGGCTGGCACTTCCTCTAACAAACATAATTTTGAAAAAAATAAGGTAGCCAGCATTTGGGGAGAAACAGCTGAGTACTGCTGCAAAGCAGCCAATTGCATTATTTGTTCTTTTTTAATGCACTGTGAGCTTTTCATAGTTTATGGAGCAATGGAGGCTGCAGTGATAATTCCTGCTGCTGGAGGAGTGGTGAAAGATGTGGGTATATTTTGTGGTCTGCCAAGAAAAATCTCCATTTCCTCATTACACAGGTTAAAAATATACTCCCACAGATAGTGGAAACAAAATCTTTAAGTATACATAAGAAATGGTTGTACTTAGTTTTCGGTAGTCTTCAAAAGTAAATTAGTTATAAGAATGTCAAAATGTTGCTTTAAAATTCAGGGCAGCATTGACTTTTTTATCTGCTTAACCACTTATGTGATTCTTCCACTGCATTCATGAAATGTCAGTGTAAGTTAGTGAAATACTATCATACAAGCTATGCCAAATTACATATTATACAGTCTGTGTTTTTATAGCTATCACTGTAATCCCTAATCCCTGTTCTATACAGTGGTGTTCATCGCTGTAGGAAAAAGTGAAACCTTCCCATCCCTTCTCGTGAACCCCACAACAGGTATCATATAGGGTCCAGATGCATAATTCCTGTGCAATCCTAGCCCTTTGTACGGCTGCCTTCTACATCTGCTTAGTGCCAAGGTTGAGCTTGCATAATTTCTGGTCTGTAGATTATTTTTACTACTACTCACTGGCTGTGTGTGTCTGAGAGGCCTATCATATTCAAACTACCCAAACAGATTATTTGAACATTTTATTGGTCCATCTGAGGCACAGGAAAGATCAAGAAGCATTTAGAAAGTAGAATTATTTTATTTAACCCCTGAGAAGTTTCAAACTAGTGGCTGTTTTCTATCAGTCCTAAAGCCATGCTTGTGCCTATGTGTGTTTTTGTGTGTGTGTGTGTGTGTGTATAGAATTATAGAATCAGAGAATCGTTTACATTGGAAAAGACCTTTAAGATCACCCAGTCCAACCATTAACCTAAGGTTACCAAGTCCACCACTCAACTGATTAACGGTAGAGTAAGAATTAATTTCATGTTTCCTGGCTTGGTGGTGGGATTATTTTTTCATGAAAGTAAAAATGAGGAATCATTAAGAATTGAAAGGATCTCTAATATCATAAGTCCAACCATCAACACAACACCACCATGCCCACTAAACCATGTCCCAGAGTGCCACGTCTACCCGTTTTTTGAACACTTCCAGGGATGGGGACTCCACCACCTCTTTGGGCAGACTGGTCCAATGCTTGACTACCCTTTCCGTAAAGAAATTTTTCCTAATATCCAATCTAAACCTCCCCTGATACAGCTTAAGCCCATTTCCTCTCGTCCTATCATTATCTACTTGGGAAAAGAGCCCAACACCCACCTCACTACAACCTCCTTTCAGGTAGCTGTAGAGAGTGATACAGTCACCACTCAGCCTCCTCTTCTCCAAACTAAACAACCCCAGTTCCCTCAATTGCTCCTCATAAGACCTGTGCTCCAGACCCTTCACCAGCTTTGTTGCCCTTCTCTGGACACGTGCTGCCAGCATCTCAATGTCTTTCTTGTATTGAGGGGCCCAAAACTGGACACAGTATTCCAGGTGCGGCCTCACCAGTGCCAAATACAGGGGAACAATCACCTCCCTACTCCTGCTGGCCACACTGTTCCTGATACAAGCCAGGATGCTGTTGGCCCTCTTGGCCACCTGGGCACACTGCTGGCTCATGTTCAGCCAGCTGTCGAGCAACAGGTCCATTTCGGCCAGGCAGCTTTCCAGCTGCTCTTCCCCAAGCCTGTAGCGTTGCATGGGGTTGTTGTGCCCGAAGTGCAGGACCCGGCACTTGGCCTGGTTGAACCTCATACAGTTGGCCTCAGCCCATCGATCCAGCCTGTCCAGGTCCCTCTGCAGGGCCATCCTACCCTCCAGCAGATCGACACTCCCACCCAACTTGGTGTTGTCTGCAAACCTACTGAGGGTGCACTCAATCCCTTCATCCAGATCATTGATAAAGATATTAAACAAGACTGGCCCCAAAACAGAGCCCTGGGGAACAGCACTTGTGACCAGCTGCCAACTGGACTGAACTCCATTCACCACAAGTCTCTGGGCTCGGCCACCCAGCCAGTTTTTTAGCCAGCGAAGAGTACGCCCGTCCAAGCCATGAGCTGCCAGCTTCCTAAGGCGAATGCTGTGGGAGACGTTATCAAAAGCTTTGCTGAAGTCCGGGTAGATGACATCCACAGCCTTTCCTTCATGCACCAGGTGGGTCACCAGGTCATAGAAGGAGATCAGGTTGGTCAAGCAGGACCTGCCTTTCATGAACCCGTGCTGGCTGGGCCCGATCCCCTGGTTGACCTGCACTTGCCTGTTGAGTTCACTCAATATGAACCTCTCCATAATCTTTCCTGGGACCAAGGTCAGGCTGACAGGCCTGTAGTTCCCCGGGTCCTCCTCCGGCCCTTCTTGCAGATGGGCATCACATTGGCAAGCCTCCAGTCATCGGGGACCTCCCCTGTTAACCAGGACTGCTGATAGATGATGGAGTGGCTTGGCAAGCTCCTCCGCCAGCTCCCTCAATACTCTCGGGTGGATCCCATCCGGCCCCATAGACTTGTGAGCATCCAGGTGGCGTAGCCAGTCATTAACTGCTTCCTCCTGGATTATGGGGCTTCATTCTGCTCTCCGTCCCCGTCTTCCAGCTCAGGGGGCTGAAAACCCTGAGGATAACTGGTCTGGCTATTAAAGACAGAGGCAAAGAAGGCATTAAGTACCTCAGCCTTTTCCTCATCCTTGGTGGCAATGTTCCCCCCCGCATCCAATAGAGGATGGAGATTCTCCTTGGCTCTCTTTTTATTGTTGATGTACTTGTAAAAACATTTTTTATTATCTCTTACAACAGAGAGTAATATATGGTAATATATATATATGGTATTTATTTCTGTGGCATATATATCAAAGCATAGGCAGGATTTCTGTTTTCAAAAGGCTGTTGAAAATATACAAGAACAGAAAAATGTTTTGTGGTGACTTAAATCTACTAGTCATCACTGTGACTTTTCCCCCTGAAGTTCAGCAAAGTGTGAAACAGAAATATACCTGCACAATGTACGCTACAGTTATTCTTGACTCCTGCGATCTTTCCTGCCATTAAATACAATCCTTTCTGTATCCTGCTTAAATGAAAAAAAATACTGTAGGCAAAGAATTAGTTGGATATACACTGTCTGTGGACTGGTGGCATGCCATGCAGGAGTGGTGACTGCTAGGAAGCACCCACCGCATACAGCATGGCATGCTGCCTTTGTTTTAGCAGAAGTTGCATGGCTGTGATGTGTTTTAAATTCCCCTGGATAATGTGAAGTTGCTAAGGTAACTGAGATTTGGACGAAGAAGTAGGAGAGCCAATCCGTAATTCATTTGGCCAAAGGACATTATCCACTTCTGTAATCAATTATACACAAACATAATCATGCCATGACAATCAGACATTTCTGAAGCAAATGCTGTGCTTTTGTTAAGGACTAGCTTCAGATGCAAAAAGACAAATGTATAGGCTTCTCTGAAATCATCTAGTGATTTTTAACTAAATTATTTCTTATTATTAGACAGAAGGGATAACACTGGTGTAATTTATTCTGTATACCGCTGAGACAGGAAGAACTATGATTTGACTTTATGTTAATACTAATGTTTGAAAGAAGTGAATAGAATGACCGAGTAGTTCACAGAAAGATCTGTAAGATTTTTTTTGTTGGTGGTGCTCTGTTTTATATAAGTTTGTGTATTTTAGGCCATGGTCCCAAAAGACCATTTCTGCTTCTAGTTCAGTACACACATGTGTTTGCAGGATGAAAGATGAACTAAAAACATGTGTGTCTAAAGCAGAAGTGTTATCAAGTACTTGCTCTCTGCTGTGAGAATTTAGTTTATTTAATGTGGTGGTCTTAATGCTAACATGCTGTTTCTCTCCAAGTCTCATTCATTTTCTTGGTCAGTCATGAAGGCATGAAATTTGTTCCCCTGGCTGGAGTACAGAGGGTTAATGTTTTTTTTGCTGGGTGAAATAGATATGTTTTATTCTTCATGATCAAAAAAATTGTCCAAAGCCACAGCAGATGCTGTGGACACCATCACAAGAGCCTGTTGCTCTTCATGCTGATGTCTGAGTGTCTCGTCCCCGTGCAGAGCCCATGTGGGACCCCCTGCTTCAGCTCCTGGCCATGGAGTGGGTGGGCGTTGCAGAGGGACGTGCAGAGGTGTTGTGGAGGGCTGTGCAGATCCCCATTGCACAAGGGGCTCTGCACAGCCCTAAGGCTGGCATCAGCGGGTCAGTGCCTGAAACCAAAGCTGTTACCCAGTGGGTTTCCCATGCCTGAATTCTGCCTGGCTTGTTAACCACAGGTTGCAAAGCACTGTGTTTTGTCCTTCCGTTCTTCCCTAAAAAGCACGAGTTTTGCCCAGAATTCAGTTTTTAGAACAGTCCCTCCTGGGATGGGGTCATTTTCCCCTGTTTCTCAAAGCGAAGGAGGTCAGTCCTCTGTGACCCTCCCTGCTTTCTGGACACGGTGCTGTTCACAGAAGACTGGAGCATTGCTCAGAGCAGACGGCCATCTAGGAGATGGCTCTCGTTGCGCGCAGCTGCAATAGGATGAAGAGCTCATTTGCCATGCTCTGTGGTTTAGAAATCTTGCACATTTGCAATGAAAATTCATATCATTTAGTACTTTAATTGCTGTTGAAATAAATACAATTTAAACTGGCATATGCTGGTCCTAGAGGTTTGCACCACTTCAGCCAAATTCATCCTTAGCCCATGGCTCTGTGTAACACTATGTCCAACCCTAGGAAGCCTCGCACTGGACCAAAACCACTCTGTCTCCCTGGTGAAATGCACTAAAAGTAAACACAAAATCACTGTGATGATTTGAGGGAAATCAAATCTGGAAGCCGTTTAGGAAAACTGTGTTTTCTTTCTGCAGGACAACTGGCTTGGATGTCCAGCAGCCAGCGTAGAGCCAGCACCAGCCTGGTGCAATGTCTGCTGGCCACATGTCCATATGGCAGTGCCAGCACTCGCAAAGGGAGGAAAAGTGAACAATAGAAATTGCTGAATGCAAACTGGCCTGTGCTCTGAAGTTATCTAGTGATTTTTAACTAAATTATTGCTTAATATTAGATAGAAGGGGTAGCACTGGGATAGCACTGCTCCAGGCTGAGCAGCGAGAATGCTGCAAATACTGCTTTTGTGTTTTCTTGACTATACTTCTGCTTCACCCAGACCAAGTTTATAGGGTCAGCTTGTCCACAAATGCACAGGCACAGCTAGAGTGAGTGCAGAGGCATGGGCCATGCTACCTGCTGCAGATTTTGCCCCCAAGCAGAGACGAGCTCACCTTACAGCCTCTTCACATCTTCTGTCTTGCAAACAGCTCTGATCATCTTCACAGTGTCTCTGGATCCCGTCTACTATTTCCAGACTTAAAAATAGGCATAGAATTAAATCAGAAGCAGTCTTGTTATTTCATGAAAAGCGGTAGAGAGGACAGACCTAAATTTTGGTTTCCATTCACTTTAAAAATATGAGTAATAATCTGTAATATTCTTGGTTTCTCTCATGAATGAACTCTTTGTGATTATACTTTCTGTAAATAGCCAAGTACAAGGCAAATGTTATTAGAAAAAAATAAACATGACTTTTGCATTCTCTCCTTGCTTTTGGCTTTAGAGATGAAAAGAGACTATAATTGCGTGGTTTTCCCAAAATGGGGAAAATAGGACTGTATTGTGAACTGTAAGAATTAAAACTTCTTTCCTTATGAGAATGACACCTGATTTCCAAATTTTTCTCTTTATTTTGAAGTTATAGAATCAGTAAAAGCTTCCAGATTTCTTGAAGTTTCTTTTTATATCACTTTTTATCATACTCCATATCCAGTATCTTTTGTTTCATTGCTTGAATAAAATACAGGCAATTATGAATCTGCAGGATTTTTTACTCTGCACTGCTTTTTTATAGTTTGATATGTGTTCACCAGCTGTGATGTGCTTTCTTATGGAAGAGTTCAGCTCCTAAACTTGCTCCTTGTTAAAATATATGGTTGAGTCCTTATTGTAGTTTTAGTCCTTATTGTAATTTTATTCTATAAATAGAAATACAGCCTCTTTGCAGTATAATACAAGTCTTATATGCCTCTGTTATGCTCGAGAATCATTAAACCAATTAGAGACATGTTTTTCCTGACTATAATTTCTTTGAGACATGCAACCTGTAATTTATATGCAACTTAGTATGTAGCAAGACATTTGGGGTTTTTTCTTCTCTTTCCCTGCACCGTTCTTAAAAATAAAATTGTCCCAGATGTTTAGATACAGCTCTTGAAATAGGGACATGCAGCACTGGGTTTCTTTACAAAATAGCACTGGTAACTTCTGTAGTAATAAGATTTGTTTACCCTGTTTGCTAGAAATAGTCACAGCCACCATTCAGACGCCTCCAGCTCTGTCAAAATACCACGGTTACTGTAATTTTGACAATTAGAATTGTGCATCCCACTTTACTATTGTTTATACTATCAAGTAATTGTTAGCTAGTCACCCCTTCCTATTTTACATTGCACTATTCAAAATGGTTTGGGTTTTTTTTTTTTCTTGTGTTTTAAACTAGCTTTTCTTTTTCTTTTCTTTTTTTTTTTTTTTTTTTTTTTTTTGTCTGTGTTTAATTGTAAGCTTGGAGTTTTTTCTACTTTGTTGAAGGGAAGTTTAAATTTAGACGTAGGCTGGAACTGCTGAAACCAGCTTATTTATGTTCAGTTGGTTTTGGTTTACATTCACTCTGTAAAGCTTATTCATTCATCCAGAACAGTTAAGTACAACTTGGAATGTTTGCCTTCCACATTAGTTTCCAGTCTTTAAACTTCTGTCATGCATTTGAAATGAAGACATGAGTTTTGGTGGAAAAATCAGGTACTCCATGTGATCCACTGCATTAGACAGTTGATTACACTGTACTGTATAAATAAAAAAACAAATAAATAAATGTCCACACTCAAAAACATGAAAGGAAGGAAAAGGTGGCATATACCAATACTGCTG
Organism: Pelecanus crispus; assembly: GCF_030463565.1. Classification (NCBI taxonomy): domain Eukaryota; kingdom Metazoa; phylum Chordata; class Aves; order Pelecaniformes; family Pelecanidae; genus Pelecanus; species Pelecanus crispus. The sequence continues at coordinate 85,214,268 of NC_134676.1, forward strand.
TCATTTGCTGTTGGGATGAAACTCTGATTCCACTTAAACTGTTGGAAAAGCTGCCGTTGACTGCAGAGGAATGCAAGTTTCATCCTAGGGACCATGAGGACACAGCAAAAGAAAATAAAACCAGCTTTCTTCACTCTGATCCTCTCACCTCCCACCCCTGACCCTCTGAAAAAAATGGTTTCTGGCTCAGACTGAAGCCAGAAGTTGCAAAGGCAACTTAGTTTCATGACAAAAGCAAACAAAATCAAAATACCAAATCTGGGACTAGGGCTTCAGTGGTGCTTGGTGTGAAGGAAAATAGGAGCTGGTAGATGCTACAATTACACAAGCATGTAATAGCAAAAAGAGTGGGGCTTTGTTCCTGCTCCTGGCAGTGACTTGCAAGGAACATAATTTCTTGGCATGTAATACTGATTTAACTCCCTTTGCAGTGTCTTGAATTACTCTAATGGAAGTTTTTCTGTAAATGCAAAAATACAATTACTATAAAATGTCTGCCTTACTACAAAGCTAAACAGGAGAACAAGAGGTTGGGATTAACAATATTGTTGTGCTTTACAATAATGAATTTATCCTTAATCCTGAAAACCTTTTCGCATATGATTTGTCATTTCTGGGAGTAGTTTCATTGCTGAAAAGCCATTGAATGTGAAGCTCACATTGGGATTAATTAGTAATTAGTTCTCCAGATAATGTGAGATGATGATGAAGAAATGGCCAGCCTTCAGAAAGGGACTTTCTGGCAATAATATTATTCCTGACAGACCTGTGTTGATCGGGTGGTGTGTGTGCTGGGGCAGGGGGAGTGCTGTTTCACAGAGAAGGACTGTATGTTCACAAGTGGCCTGAGGGTTTATTTTGCAAATAATTCCAAGACAGGAAAATGGAAAATGCACACACTCTTTTCTGTTAAGGTATAAGACATCGCTTTTAGGCCACTCTGCAGCTTACACTGCTGAATGTCATTACTGCAGCACTGTAGGAACTAAAAAGCAGCTTCTTGGGGAATTGCCAAAATGAACAGAGTAGAAAAATTAATAAGCATCTGCCACTGAGTCATCCTATCTTCTAGCCCTTCTTTAGTACCCTGAGGCAAGCACTCCGTCAGACTATTAGACTGACACAGTCCCCAGAACTGTGTTGGACCGCTTCCTTGGAAGGGCCTTGTATAGAAATGTCAAGCTTGCAAGCTCCTGTTTAAGAGCCACCATATGTGTGTGTATATATATATCTGCTTTCTGTTTCCAGGACACCTGTGGAATAAATCTTGCAGCTTCGGTTGCATAGTAGTCCCTGTGGCATGTCATTAGCATCTTTCTAAGTCGCTTATTGTCATCAAAACCCTTAATGACTTTGGTCAGGATTTCATTAAGACAGGAGCAAATCTAATTAGCTTCTTGGTGTTAACCAGAAGGGCCCTGTAGCTCTTTCTCTGGACCAAAGACTTCACTGACAAGATAAAATTAATGTCCTCACCTTTCAAGGACACCTGGCATGCCGGGGACACAAATGCTGCCAGGCACTGTCCTGAAGGAATCCTTGCAGAGAGCCCCAATTCCTGGGGGGATCCTCCTGCCACTCTCAGTGCCTCCACCAGGCATGCACAGCCTGATTTCTCAATTTGAGGCTTTTTTGTGTGGAACAGACAGACTCTCCAGTCCATTTTTGGATTGCTCAACCATACTGCCTGTGTGAGCAGACATGCGACAGATCTCCTTCCAGCTCATTCTTCCGAGGAGGCAGGGGTTCAAATGCCAGAAACTGCTCTTTTTTTAAAGTTTGGGGCAGTTGGTACAATTTTTTTTTCTCTCTGAGTAGCATTATGTTGCTCCTAGCACTACATAATCTCCCAATAATAAAGTTTCCTTTCTGGATACCATTCAGCTGCTCCTAGAAAGGCTGCCATGGGGTGAGCCTGCCAGCATGCACAGCTACGAGGCTTTGTCCTGACTTGGGCTGCTCTGAAATGGTTCAGTGATGTCCACATTGCCGGGGAAAAGTCACCTGTTGCTAACTAAATGCTAACTAAAGCATGTGAAGCTGCAAAGTACAACCTCATGTTATTAATGCTGTATATGACAAGAGCAGATATATACATATACATACACCTAATTAAGTTTTACCTGAAAAACATGGTGGAAACATGAATTACCAGTCACCAGCTGTTCTCTAGCCACTTACATCTGCTTCTTCTGAGGGAAACACAAGCACATGTTCTTGTGGTTTGTTTAGCCACAGAGGCATTGAGCCTCCCCTCCCTCGAACAACACGTTGCTTGTGCCTCAGTGATGGTGTGACTGCGTGGTCATCCGGATCAGCTCACCAACCCTGCTGAAAACTTACCTTTCCAAAAGTGCTGCTTTTCACTTAGGTCAGGAAGCTGAGTTGGGTGACTGTGCAGGTAAATGATTACTAATGCAATCACAAGCAGAAGGGGTGGAATTTACAACTGGAGACTGGGCAGAAAAATACATCCAGCCCTTTTACTAAAAGCACTTGTTTGGGTTGGGTTGAGGTAATGGACAAACCTCAGCCACAGAAAGAAGCAGGTAAGAACAATAGCTACAACACTTGACATGAAAGCAGTATTGAATAAATGAGATTGAGCATTTGTACTTTCTCCCATGGTGTCACTTGGCTTGCTCTTCTTTGTGTTGTTACTCTGTATCGTAAACATGAGCTTCCAGGCTTAATGCATTTGCAATCCAACATAAGAGCTTTTGCAGAGCCCTCTGGATCTTTGTATATGAAAGAACTAACCTGAGTGTCTGTGGGAGAATAATAAGCCTAAAAATACAGATTGGTGTGAAGAGACACACAAACTTTTGGAGAGGTACACTTGCTTCAGGGAGCTACACTTGCATGAGGGAGTCGTGGCAAGAGACATGGTAGAGACAACAACGTGGAAGTCCTACACTGTTTTTAGGGAGTGCTGAGTCTGGGTGCAATACACTCACCGAACCAGAGAGGCTTATGAGGCAAAGTCTTTTCTGATGCTCTGGCAAGCTTACATCCATTTAATCACTGACAATTGCATCAATAGGGACTAGGTTAACAGAAGAAACCCTCCCAAACTTTAGTATTGCTACCTAGAAGTATGCATTTGGCACAGAGCTGGTAGGCACTGGGTTATCTTTTCAGCTGATCCCTTGTGCAAGATCCCCTGTAAAACATCGGGTGCAACCAGTTTCAGAGGTTGTATGAGATACTGTGGCAGATGGCTGCCTGTAGCCAAAGAGTGACCATTGCTTTGGAATGCCATCCTTAAGGTTTTCATAGGGTCTTCACATAGGGTTGAGACCACAAGGCACGTAGGAGACACTCTGGAAACTCTGGGGGCAGCTCACAAGAAGGAGACAAAATTGGTTCCTACTCCAGGCTGGGCTGGGAATGTGCTGACTGCACCTGGGTATCCTGGGTAAGCTGTTGACATTGAAAAGAGGTTCTTCCCACAGCTGGGGTGTGCTTTACCCAACAGTCCATGCTGATTTCATGGCATGACCCTGTCTGAACTACTAATGAGCTCCATAAAGCTCAGGAGCCTGCCAGTGCACCAAACTGTAGCAGTCTCTAGGTCGACATCTAGTTTTCTAGGCAAACCCCTGGAAACACCTCTGCGCCTCTTCCAGCGAATAGCAACCTGAATGCAGTTACAGTAACAATAAAGTAAGATTCTTGTCAGCCTGCCACGATTTGATTGCTTGCAATATTTTCAGATGGTTTCTATTGATATGGCATGGGTTTCACAGCTGTAGGAAATGTCTTTTATTTTTGGCTTAGGTTTTGTAAGATTAATCATGGTGAAATTCTTTCAGGAGAGAGCTGAAGAAGTGTGAGAGTGATTCAGCAAAACTTGGCAATATTTTTAATAAGGACAATGGTCTTTCTCTAGAAAATTCACATCACCTGGATGCTCAGACTCTCAAAAGTGCCAGCTATTTATTAGTATTTTTAACAACTAAATCCTTTTTGGAGTTATGAAGTCTTCCTTCTATTAGCAGTTAGAGAGCATTCAGAACATTGTGATCTCATGATAATAATAAAAAATATAAATATAGGTTTAATTAAAAAGATGGCTGTTGTTTGGAAATACAGGAAATAATATAATTATGAACCTTTCAATGGTAAAAGCCTCCTTTTGGGATCTGGCACATAACTGTAGCTGAGTGAAGTCAAAATAGCTGTTCCTTGGAAATCTGCAATAGCTTCCATGCTCCTCTGTGGATACTTCTCAGCAGAGCTTACAGTAGCTATATTACAATGAAATTCTTGCGTGACAATTGGTGGGCTGAGCCTTTGTTTGAGTGTGAACACATCTGAGTGTCAGACCAAATCTCTTTTCTGGTTTTGGCCTTTAGATTACAGGCTACTTTGATAGCAAATTATGGGCCAGTTAGTGATGTTCCAGTTAGTAGGCTGAAAGTTACAGCATTAATTTCTTGATATTTTAGGTAAATTCAAGTAACACATTATGTAACAGAGGTGGAATTAAACAGTGCGACGAGCTGACAAATGAGACACCTCTGAATATACACACGTTGTAGGGAATGTCGTATCTCCTTGTGTGAGTTAGAGCACAGCTCCTCTGCTTGTTTGCTCTGAGCAGAAGAGGAACCTCTTCTGCCCCACTAACCCACATGTATACAAATCCACAATGTGTCATGATGCCTGCATGTCTTGAATCTTGAATTCTCCAATCTCTTTGCAGGGATGAGTAGCAAATGCCTCCATGTACAACCTTTTCATCGTTGTTTTCCCTGCAACTTATACTAGAACCCATGGGCACGTATTTGTACCTTTTCAAATGAGAGGGACATCATGATTTACTCAGGTGTGTCCAGCCCCAACAAACGCACGCTGTTTCTGGAACAAAGTCGAGCTGTGAAATGGTTAACATTATTGCCAATTAAGCTGTAGTGATTAGACTTCAGAGCTTAAATCCCACGTATGGGAGAAATCAACACAATTTGCTGCTGTTGTTTCAACCTGCTGGATTGACAGATGAAAAGACAACAGTGCTTCAATCTGCATCGCCCTCAGGGACGGACTCGGACACCGGAGGCGAACGGCTTCCAAGGAAAGTTGCCCAAATGTCTGTGGCAGAGCTGGCAGACAAAGGCCATTTTCCCAGCGGCCAGTCCAGTAACGTGTCACATTATTATGGCTTGGTTTGAGGTATGGGAGAATTTTTATGGCTTGCCACTGGGGATAGCTGAGGGCTATTGTATTAGCAGCTTTGGGCTGAGGGATTACTGAACTAGCACTGTCCTAGCAGGTCATGAACCATAGCCCACAGTTTTTGCACTCTAAATACAAGATACAATAAATTAATTACAATTTTTTTTTTTTAATAGGAAGTATGGTAGACTATTTTGCAAATGTGCTGCTACCTCTCCCATGAAGTAAGCTCTGCTTAGAAAATAAGTAAGTTCTTTACCTCTTTAGCCCAGCCATGGCTGATCCCCAGCCAATTCCCCCCAGCCCTCCTAGCTCAGACCTGCTTTCTCATGCAGGATGGCATTGTGGGATCCAGTCCAGGGGTGTAACTTCACTCCATATGCACATCTTTCTTTCTGTGCTAGATGCCAGAGATTAGCGTAACCAAGGGTTGTTTTGATTATGCATAAAGGTGAGGCCTCGTGATTAACTGGCAATTCAAAACTGTTACAAATTAGAAGTAAGCAAATCTGCTGTTTATACTAAGAAAAAAAAAATATCTAGCAGTATAAGCATATAGGAATAAATTCCTAAGCACCCTAACGGTTTCCCAGAGGACAGTATTATACTGATATTGTTATTGATCTTAGAAACCCACATCTACAGCTGCAAATCTGTCACAGTGTCTGTTGCTGTCCGTTATTCTGGGATACTTGCAGCTCCATAGTTAAAATTTTGCCTATGGCTAAAACTTGCCAGTCTGAGAGCAAAGAACTTTTTCCAGCAGTGATGATGCCTTTGGCTCAGACACCTTCCCAGCCCCAGTGCAGGTGGCTCTGCTGTGCTTTGGAAGCACAGGGGGGTGCAGGGCAGGTACTGCAGAAGCATCTCTCTTGCTGAGGAGGGGCAGCGGGAGAGTGGCTCTATGGGCAAAGCAGCCTGGGCAGGTGGCTGTGAGCAGGGACAGCCCTGGAGCAGGCATATACAAGTGCTGCTGTCGATGGGTGGGTGGGATGCAGGGTAGAGCATAGAATCATAGAATTGTAGAATCATAGAATGCTTTGGGTTGGAAGGCACATTTAAAGGTCATCTAGCCCAACCTCCCTGCAGTGAGCAGGGACAGCTTTAACCACATCAGGGTGCTCAGAGCCCTGTCCAACCTGACCGGCAATGTTTCTAGGGATGGGGTCTCCACTGCCTCTCTGGGCAACCTGTGCCAGTGCTTCACCACCCTCACTGTAAAAGAATTCTTCCTTATGTCTAGTCTAAATCTATTCTTCTTTAGTATAATCCATTATGCCTTGTCCTGTCACATTAGGCCTTGCTAAAAAGATTGTCCTCATCCTTCCTAGAGGCCCCCTTTAAGTACGTAAAGGCCACAAGAAGGTGTCCTCGCAGCCTTCTCTTCTCCAGGCTGACAACCCCAACCCTCTCAGCCTGTCCTCGTAGGAGAGGTGCTCCAGCCCTCAGATCATTTTGGTGGCCCTCCTCTGGACCCGCTCCAACAGCTCCATGTCCATCTTGTGCTGAGGGCCCCAGAGCTGGACGCAGTGCCCCAGATGAGGTCTTACCAGAGCAGAGCAGAGGGGCAGAATCCCCTCCCTCGACCTTTTGGCCACGCTTCTTTTGATGTAGCCCAGGACATGGTTGGCTTTCTGGGCTGCAAGCGCACAATTGCTGGCTCATGTCCAGCTTTTCATCCACCAGTACCCCCAAGTCCTTCTCTGCAGGGCTGCTCTCAATCCCTTCATCCCCCAGCCTGTATTGATATTGGGGGTTGCCCCATCCCAGGTGCAGGCCCTTGCACTTGGCCTTGTTGAAGGTCATGAGGTTCACACAGGCCCACCTCTCCAGCTTGTCCAGGTCCCTTTGGATGACATCTTGTCCTTCTGGCATGTCAATCACACCACTGAGCTTGGTGTCATCTGCAAACTTGCTAAGGGTGCACTCGATCCCACTGTCTATGTCACTGATGAAGATGTTAAATAGCACCAGTCCCAGTACGGACCACTGAGGGAAACCACTTGTCACCAGTCTCCATGTGGACACTGAGCCATTGACCATGACCCTCTGGATGTGACCATCCAGCCAATTCCTTATCCACCAAACAGTACACCCATCAAATCCATATCTCCCCAATTTAGAGAGAAGGATGTCAATGTGACGCCCATCTGCAAGAAGGGCCGGAGGAGGACCCGGGGAACTACAGGCCTGTCAGCCTGACCTTGGTCCCAGGAAAGATTATGGAGAAGTTCATATTGAGTAAACTCAACAGGCAAGTGCAGGTCAACCAGTGGATCAGGCCCAGCCAGCACGGGTTCATGAAAGGCAGGTCCTGCTTGACCAACCTGATCTCCTTTTATGACCTGGTGACCTGCCTGGTAGATGATGGAAAGGCTGTGGATGTCATTTACCTGGACTTTAGCAAAGCTTTTGATAACGTCTCCCACAGCATTCGCCTTAGGAAGCTGGCAGCTCATGGCTTGGACGGGTGTACTCTTCGCTGGGTAAAAAACTGGCTGGGTGGCCGAGCCTAGAGAGTAGTGGTGAATGGAGTTAAGTCCAGTTGGCAGCCGGTCACGAGCGGTATTTCCCAGGGCTCTGTTTTGGGGCCAGTCTTGTTTAATACCTTTATCAACGATCTGGATGAAGGGATTGAGTGTGCCCTCAGTAGGTTTGCAGATGACACCAAACTGGGTGGGAGTGTCGATCTGCTGGAGGGTAGGATGGCCCTGCAGAGGGACCTGGACAGGCTGGATCGATGGGCTGAGGCCAACTGTATGAGGTTCAACCAGGCCAAGTGCTGGGTCCTGCACTTCGGGCACAACAACCCCATGCAACGCTACAGGCTTGAGGAAGAGTGGCTGGAAAGCTGCCTGGCCGAAATGGACCTGGGGGTGTTGCTCGACAGCTGGATGAACATGAGCCAGCAGTGTGCCCAGGTGGCCAAGAAGGCCAAAAGCATCCTGGCTTGTATCAGGAACAGTGTGGCCAGCAGGAGCAGGGAGGTGATTGTTCCCCTGTATTTGGCACTGGTGAGGCCGCACCTGGAATACTGTATCCAGTTTTGGGCCCCTCAGTACAAGAAAGACATTGAGGTGCTGGAGCGTGTCCAGAGAAGGGCAACAAGGCTGGTGAAGGGTCTGGAGCACAGGTCTTATGAGGAGCTGCTGAGGGAACTGGGGTTGTTTAGCTTAGAGAAGAGGAGGCTGAGGGGAGACCTTACCACTCTCTACAACTACCTGAAAGGAGGTTGTCGTGAGGTGGGTGTTGGTCTCTTCTCTTGTGTAGTTAGCGATAGGGCAAGAGGAAATGGGCCCAAGCTGCGCCAGGGGAGGTTTAGATTGGGTATTAGGAAAAATTTCTTTACGGAAAGGGTAGTCAAGCATTGGACCAGTCTGCCCAGAGAGGTGGTGGTGTCCCCACCCCTGGAAGTGTTCAAAAACCGGGTAGATGTGGCACTTCAGGACATGGTTTAGTCTAGTCTACCCTTGATTGGTTTAGTGTGGATTTGGTTGTATAGGTTACTGGTTGGACTGGATGATCTTAAAGGTCTTTTCCAACCTAAACGATTCTATGATTCTATGATTCTATTCTATGTTGTGGGGGACCGTGTTGAAGGCTTTACAGAAGTCCAAACAGATGACATCCGTTGCTTTTCCCTTGTCCACTGATGCAGTCACTCCTTCATAGAAAGCCACTAGGTTGGTCAGGCAGGACTTGCCTTTGGTGAATCCGTGCTGGCTGTCTCAAATCACCTCCCTGTCTTCCATGTGCTTGAGCATAGCTTCTAGGAGGATCTGCTCCATGATCTTCCCAGGCACAGAGGTGAGGCTGACAGGTCGGTAGCTCCCAGAGTCCTCCTTTCTTCCCTTTTTGAAAAATAGGCACAACATTCCCCTTTTTCCAGTCAGCAGGGACTTCACCTGACTGCCATGACTTTTCAAATATCATGGAGAGTGGTTTGGCAACTACATCAGCCAATTCCTTCAGGACTCTGGGATGCATCTCATCAGGTCCCATAGACTTGTGTACATTCAGATTCCTCAGGTGGTCTCAAACCTGATCTTCCCTTACAGTGGGAGGGGCTTTACTCCCCTGGTCCCCATGTTGCAGTCCATTGACTCGGGAGCGGGGAGGAGGGAGGTTGCCGGTGAAGACTGAGGCAAAAATGTTGTTGAGTACCTCAGCCTTCTCCTCATCTGTTGGTACTAGGTTGCCATTCTCATTCATCGGGGGGGGTATGCTCTCTTTAACCTGCCTTTTCTGGTTGACATACCTGTAGAAAACCTTCTTGCATCCCTGTAGAAACCCTTCTTGCATCCCTGTCTCCCTGCCGTTCCCCTGCCTTCCGCTGCTGCCTCCTGCTCTGGTGCGGTGCCTCCTCACATGCCCATAACGTCAGTAAAAATCTCTGTATTTTCACTCTGCCATTCCCTCCCATCCCCTTGAAATGCCACGGCAAATGTCTGTATGTACCATATGTTTGTACCATACATATGTATGTAGATATGTCATGTACCATAACATATTCCACTGATTTACAAGTTGGTTTGTAAGCTGTGTGTATGGTCTGTGTCTCCTTTGCACATCACAAGTTGTGTGAGCTGTGAATATGTGAATAACAGTTGGAAGGAGTGGGGTCTGCATTGGTACACACAGAACAAATGAGCAAATTGAGAGTAGATGTAGCATTTAGGAGAACAGATAGCATGGAAAAACAATGAAAGTTTAAGTGACATATTTTAGGGTGTAGAAAAGTTACGCATACAAGAAAATTTTATTTCAGGGCTAAGCAGCACACATTAGAGCTTATCCATCAGCATTGTTGGTTTAGAATGGATTTTAAAAATAAAAATTGAAAAAAAAAGAAAGAAAATGTACACAAAAAGCTTCCTAAAACAACTTTATCAAAAGCCAGGAAACGGAGAGTTAAGATTAACTCATTTTGTTTTGGCTGGAGATTTCAGTAGTCTCCAAAGAGCGGGCAGTCTCACATACCACATGCTTCATGCTGCAATAATTAGAGACACAGAGCTAAGGATGGAATTTCAGCCTCTTATTGGGGAAAAAAAAGAAAAATAATAAAGAAAAAAAATTACTTCTTGGCTGGTTATGCTTTTAATGGTATAGTGTGGCTTTTGCAAATATTTCCATTGTGCTCGTCTGATTCCTCATGATATTTGTGATTTATTGTTCATTTGGAAGAAGTGTAAAATATTAATTTGGATAACCTTCTTGCTACATTAAGGTTTTTACTAGCTTTTTAAAAGCTTGTGTTGCTTTAAACCATTTCGCACATCATCTTTTCAAAACATGCCATGTATAGTAATTTATTCCAGCTGCTCATGAGGGTTTGGATTGCAGTATATATAGTGGCTCTTAAAACAAATGCTTCAGAAATCCTCATTCAATTTGTGTCACGACGTGCACAGGAGATAAGTAGCAGCTGTGTTGCAGCCTGGTGAACAACCGGACATCAGCATGCTGGAAAAAATCATTGCTAAATATAAGCTTAAGAAAATTTATTTGTATTTTTATTCCTTTCAGCAAGAAAAAATGGTGACAGGCTTGCTGAGAGGATGTTTGCATTGATGTTAGTTTTTGCCAGGGTCTTCAAACACCTAAGTACTAATTTATGAGGGGGCCATTCATGGGCTGTGTGTGAGCTGGATGTCTGCAGCACAGGGAAGTGTGTCAGGATTACTTCCCTGAAAATGCTCTTTCGTGGTGGAAACAGGCTGCAGGCATGACCATGGTGGTCCTGCTCCCCCAGGCTGGGGACAGCAAACGGGATGGGACAGAGCGAAGCAAAGACTCACAGAGATCTGTGTCTGGTGCTGCCATTCTTTAAGTCTCTTTTGAAAGCTTTTAAGAGTTGTAAGACTTTTCAGTTTGTTTTGGAAGAACACCTCCCACCTCATCCTTCTGTGGTCTTGTTTGTGAGGACAGAGGAGCAGCTCCAGGAGGAAGTGATGGAATGGGAGCAGTAATCGGCAATAATGATGTGTATCTGAGAAGAGAAAGAACCCAACAACCAAAAAAAAAAAAATTGCTATGATTCACACTCTATGCAAATGAACTGACCTTCTGTTTATATTCATTTACACACCATTTTAGTTTTTCACAGTATTCCTGAAACTGGCAGAAGTTTCTAGAGAAATTTATGTTTGCTTTCCAACTACAACATAAGCTATTCAAAGAGAAATTTTATTTTTTCAGACAAATTGTGCTGTTAGGCTGTATCCCATCGTCCAGCAGAACAACATACCATAAAGACCAAAGCCAGGCTTCCTGCTGATCACGTGAAGCAGACATGGATCACGTGGGACTTATCTCGAGCTGGGGTCAGTTCACTGTGCTGGCCTGCCAGCTGAAAAAATATAATAGGTAGATGCCATTTGATCACTGCTAAATACCAGCCTGAGAATTTACAGCAGCCAGGATCAAGGATTAATGAATTTCCATGCACCACTCAGCCTGCTTACCTGTGTGCGGCACCTGCAGCATCAACGTGGTGATGGAGGTGGAATCCCCCAGAGATGCCAGTAGACATTACAGAACATCTTAAATTAAGGATTTGGGGCAGTTTCTGCACTAGAAGCAAATGCTAGAAAGCATTACAGTGCATAGTAATTGATTTAGCACATTCTTATTTGGCTAATTGAAAGGTCTTCTTTTCGTTCATATTTAATTCATCCAGTTGTTGCTTCGCTGATATGTGGTCATTTGTCTTGTGGCAGCTTACATGGATCACTGTGCAGTGGTGTTTCTACCTTCCTAATTGCCTGTATTCAGACAAGAAACCAAATAAAGGCTTATTATTTTTCTTTTTTGCTTTATACTGAAAGATACAAATACTTTTTTCAGTCTTTTTTTTCCTAACACTCCTAGGCCTCTGATTCACAGGTGGGAGCACCTTCCTTTATGATAACCTAAGTGGCTCCCACTTGGATGCTTGAGGGGTGGTTTAGCAGCAGCAGAGAGCAACAGCTGAGCTGCTGTAGTTTTCTGACTAATGTTTTCATTGATTTTAAGACTGTAATTTACATGGCTTCAGTAATTTACATGAGCAGGTGGCTCATCCCCACAGCAGGAGCAGACGTGGAGGCTTGTTGTCCTAAGGCTGCTTGTGAGCAAAAGAGTTAAAAATATGGGGCTTTATGCTCCTCTTTTCAGTGTTGCATACATTTTTGAAAGACTTCTTTTAGGCTTGTTTTTAATCTGAAATTTCTGAAGAAGGATTGCTGGTGGTCTTCCTGCCTGCCATTGCTGAAGGACCTGGGGGTCGCGGGCAGATGAATGTCAGAGACCTGCCCAGGGGTCTTCCACACCCCCGCTGCAGAGGCCGTAGCGTCTTCAAAGAAAAAAAAAAAGATTAAAAAAAAAATCATTATTATTATCTTTTTCTCCTCACCTTTCTCTCTTATTTTTCTTCAACTAATTCATTAGGCACTGGGGTTTAATATGTGCTAGAAAGAAAGGGGAGTTTAAAACAGCAACTGAACATCTACCTCTGAACTAATCAACTTTTATGAGCCATCTCTGGGGATGTTCTGCAGGTTCAACCCTGTCCTGTTGTTTCTGAGATGACTGGCAGGTATACAGTTGGTGAGCAGAGTTTCTAAACATGATGAAAAAGATGATCCTCTTTTTAAGATTCTTTTTTTTTTTTTTTTGCTTCCCAGCAAGCACTTACACACTATAAAACTGAAATGTTGCTTTGTAGGGTTGCATTTTTGTGCTGATTATCAAGCACACTTGGAGTCCAGGCTACAGTAAGCACATCTTTTGGTCTCAGCTTATACACCTGAAAAAAATAAGTGATGACCACAGCCTTGGAGGTAGTTTGTGCTTGTACACTCAGCCCTGTCTGCCAGCTTTTTATTTCTGAGGTTTAACAGCCAAAGTGGGGTCCAAAATATGTAAATTTTTTAATGCATGAAGTGTCTGCTGCCTTATTCAAATTCCTTACTCAAAAATGAGGCAGATGCTCAAGCTGTCTTCACTGCCTCAGAAGCCCAGGCATCTTCGACTTACAGTACCCTTATTTATGGCAGAACTCCCACCGGAATCTGGCAAGGGGTTTCCAAGAGCTTTCCTATGCAAGCAGGCTGTGCTAAGCCTTGCAGATGGCTAGGTAGAACAGGATTATGTGTAGGTTAGCAAGACTTCAGCAGGAATTAGAAATTTTTTTTAGTAACAGAAACTCCTATCTGTCCATTTGAGCATTTTCATGTGCCTTGGTTATACAGTCTGCATGGGGAAAAATGATCTGGACAAGCTGAGTTGTCACATCCAGCCAGGTTATACTCTTAGCTGTGTCATACCTCTGCTAAATTATATACTGTGCACAAATTGAGATTATTAGGTATTTGACTATTCTTTTACAATATTGGTTGGTTCTTAATATGATACAGATGGATTAATTTTAATACAATATTTTATTAAGCATTGAGCTGAGGCTGGTTTCCTGGAAGAAGGGCACCTAGTACAGGTGTAGAGAGTTAAATCAAGCTTGAATACACTATTTAATTAATTGCTCTGTCATATGTTGCATATTTTTATTTTTATAAACCCAAATATCTATCAGCCAGGATGCTCTGAGGTTTTTTCCAGCTTTCTGAAAAATCTTTCTGCTCTCCCCTGCCCCGCTGTTTTATTCCTTAGTGTTTTACTGTCTGGCCTAGATGACTTAATAAGGAATTGGGAGATTGTTTTGCATCTCTCTCTGCAGTTTTAGAGCCTGAAGTGTGTATTACTATGAAGTGTCATGCCAGTGAAAGCCTTGAAGCTGATGCTTTGACCTGTCCATCTTCCTCTGGGAGTGAACGTGATGGAAGGACAAGAAAGTGGTTCCCTGTGGGCCTTGTGGACCAAGCTGATCTTAGTCTTGTACAAGCACACTACTAGTAAAGCCTGAATAAAAAGAAAAAGTTAAAAAATAATTAAAAATCTATTTTCAAATAATGTTTCTATGTATGAGGAAAGGGAAAGACCCTCAAGCAGCTTGAACACGTACTAGAGGACAAAAATCATAACCACAGAAGCTGAAATTCTTGGAAGCCACCACTTTCTAGTGCTTGGGAGGCATGTTCCTTCACCAACGTTATTCCTGCCTGGGAGACGTATTTTTCCTTGACATTTGTTTGTACGATATCCACTAAGATAGGGTCAGGATTACTCTGTCAGTCTGTGGATTAACATCTTCAGTAGTTTTGCATTTCCTCAGCGGGGAGGATGCAGGAAGGTTTCTCTGAACCTGTCAGGGCTAAGCTAATACTCGTCCGAAGGGTTTGTCGTGATGAAAACTATTTTCTTCAGCTGGGGCATTAGTTTTTTAGTTGCAATCTAGAAATAGATATCTTAAGAGAAATTTTATCATTAGATGAGGTCTGATTGAAAGTTTTCCATCAAAACAGTTTTCTCCAGGGGAAACACTGATTTTTCAACAAAGTTTGGAAAAAAGCACTGACTACACAGCACTCAAAATATTTTGATTGGGCAAATGCAACTAGATATGTCATGTCTCCATGTTTCAGTGGAGCCAGCTGCCCTGATGTACTAAATCAAGGACTTCCATATTTCTTGCAGTGAGGTCGCAGCCCGTTACAGGTGAGATAGAGGCATTAGGGAGTCTGGCCCAGAGAGAGCAGGGTCAAGAGACATGAGACTGTACTTGGGGTGAATGGTGATGGCACCATTTCAAAATCAACTCCTTTGGTTTTACATTGAAATATTTTTTTTTTCACCACAAAGGAAAGCTGTTTACTGAAAAGGATCCTACGTTTCAAATTATTCTCTTACCTCAGATCCATTCATACAGACACTGCTGAAGAAATCAGACTTGCATAAACACGTCCTAAGGTCAGGATTTGAACTGTAGCAATGCCTGCTCCGTAACTGATTTTGTTTAGTTTGTCTGAATGTTGGTCAGCTTAATGAATGCTGACCTCTGTGTTAAGTAACAGTGTTCTTTTATGGTGTTCTTTTTATAATGCCTATAATCATCATCTCACCCTACATTTGTAAAAACAATTTCTAGGAATATTGCCCAGCTCTCTGTGGTAATTTAAAGAGCCTTGAAAAATGTTGTCTGAACCTGAGATGATTCTAAGTTTGGGAATAGTCAGCTATGAGATTTCTGTCTGGACCTGTTTCTAGACTTACTTACAGTATTCAACTATGCTTTTAACTATGCAAAGCCTTCCTCCTAAGTAAACTATGTACAAAACATTGTTTGTTGCACAAAAAAAGTGAGATTAAAAAAAGGATGGAGGAGCCTTGTAGTGCTGCAGGAAAACCCAAGCAATATGGTCGTGTCACAGTGATGTCTCCGGTGATGTCTCTGGTGGTGCCTGCTGGTATCAGGAACTAAGTGTACCTCGCCTTCAGCAGCAACACCATCCAGTCTGTTCGGTTCCCACCAACTATGCAGATTCAGTAAATATGAAGGTGATAAGAAAAGGAAAAGAAAGGAAACAGCTAAAACCTGTACTTTTCTGGTTTGCTATGAAGATATGAAAACATCTGTGAATTTGGCTCCTTTGTTTAAGTTCTTAGGCTAGAGACTCAAGCCTTGTCTGTCTATTTTAATATATATAAATAATTGGAGAATGGTAAGGTTTGCAACCTCATACATACCCAGAAAGTTCATAAAGATCTCCATATAGAAGCTGGAAGTTAAACTCAAAGATTACATTATTTGCAAACCCTGGAGTCACACCACTCTGCCTCCCAGGACAGTGGAGGACTTTCAGCACTGAAACTGCAGGACCAGTAACCCACAGCGCTGAGACAGATGTGAAATGAGGAGAGGTACTTTGTGGCTGGAAAAACAGTCAATCTGGTTATCCAGGCAACTGCAAGCACACAGTCACAATAGTATGCTGGACCCTAGAACAAAAGTAGCAGGGCATGGAATTAAATGAAATATTATGCAGGCAGCATGGTTTTACTCTAAGATAGATTGTGCCAGACTTACTTGACAGTCTTCCCTGATGGAAATATTCATGTTTTAGGTAAAAGATGTGCAGTCAATCTAATCTGTTCTGACTTAAGTAAAATACTGCCTATCATAATACATTGAAAATCAGACATAATAAATATACAACAAACTGTTCAATACAGAGATTAGTAGAAAAAGCTGTAAAATGGGAAAAGAATAAGACGAAGAAGAGGTGACAATGCTTCGTGCTGAAGGCACTATTGAGTTGAAGATTTGCCACTGGCAAAGCTGCACAGATATTGGTTTTGGAAGCAGTGTTATTTATTACTTCCATTAATGATCTTGGCACAAAAAAAAAAGGAAAGAGTGAAATAATGAAATTTGGTTATAGTGATACTGCTACTGCAAGACCAGAAGCTATCGTCACTTTGGAGAGTATTACTATAAATATCATGCAAGTGAAGTGAATGGATTTGAAGACTGGAGCAACAGGTACAGGAAAATGTCCTGAACAAACCTGGTTATCCACAATAAAAGGATAAAAACATCACATCAGGATAGATGCATGGAAAGGTTCAGTGTGGAATGATAATTACTTCTGTGAAGCAAAGTGGCAGCCTTGTGAATGAAATTGCTTGCTTAGCTGAGCACAATGCAAGGAGATCACGCCCTATAAATTCATCAGTGTCAATGTCCAGGAGGAAAAAGAGCTGTTTAAGCTAATGAGCATTGTTGGCAAAAGAACAAATGGCTTTAAATTAGCTGTGATAAAGTTCATCTGGAAACAGTGAGAAAAAACAATTTCTATCTACTTTTGGGTCAATTTGAACGGCAAACATGCAGAAAAGGCTTTTCTAGTGACCTCAGATATTAAAACATAAAGTAGGGCTCAGCTGTTCATGCAGCTTGTCGTATTCTTATTGCTTTTATGGTTCCTTAAAGTACCTCCAATAATTGCAGGAATGGAGTCCAGAGTCCCCGGTTTAAGTTGTATGTGCTCCACTAGAACCAATACCTTTATAAATTTTTATTTTTGGCTATGGTCACTACATTTTGTAAAAGTTGTGAAACATACCTGGGCTAAAGTAAAAAAAAAAAAAAAAAAAAGTCTCTCTGAGGAGCTCATGTATGTTTTGGGTTGGGTTGCCCAAGGAGCTTTGGCAGTGGGGCAGTAGCAACCTCAGCCATTGGGTTTAACTGCATGTCTTGTGGATGAGTCCCATGTTCAAGCCAACTGTGGTAGCATCAGCAAGCTCTACGGAGACCTCCAGGCAGTGAACATGGGGCCATGTTGGCCGTTCTTGGAAGTTCGGGAGAACATGCTGGGATTTTGTCCATGTAGCATAAATTGTCCTTGCCTGGACAAGGTCCCTGGTTTAGCTGGACCTGCTTGGGAGCAGCAGGTTGGACCATATGACCTCCAAGGGTCCCTTCCAACGTAAATATTTCTCCAATTTTAAATACTGGATTGTTTTTTGCAGGTGTGAACTGTACTTTTTTCCTGTGATGATGCCTTTTTCCCCTGAGTACAGATACACACTGGTTTGAATACAAGTATTTGTCTATGCCAAACAAGGTGGTGTACTAATATAAGTGTTGCAATTTTGAAAAATTATTCTGTTGTCCTAAATACTTGTGTCTGTACAAGTGCCTTGTGCATGAGTTGTTCCATGCGCTCGCTGAGGGCTCTTTGCAAACTCCAGCCTTAAGCTGCTCCTTTTCTTTCTCCAATCTGCATCAAACTTGCTGACACCACAAAGACATTCCCTAGCAGCAGCATGGTTACTTGGTGAGCATTATTAGCAAAGACTAAACAAAAAATAAAATTATAGCTGTGAGTAGGGACAAATCTTTGCAATTAATTGCTTTGATTATGGAGCATGATGGTCAGTAAGTAGTTGTTTCTAAAGCCAAAGGCTTGTTACTCAGGCCCCTATGAGTCTACTGACAGTACTTCTGATTTTCTGGTGCTGATTTTTGTGTGGTTGGTTCAGAATAACTCCCACAGCCAGCCCAGTCAATGTTAAGGGATTTATCTGGAGTCTTCCAGAAACGATTTATGGAATGCCACATGTTTTGCATTTCAGTGCCGCCTCCATAGCATCTCAGAGTTGTATTTCATGACACAAGGACACAAGTAGGTATGTGGTAGAAATCAGACACTGTTGTGATAAGATGAATATGCTTTGCAGGAGTAAACTAGAATTGTGAACACAATGCTTTTGCAGTTTTTTTACTACCTGGCTGGCAGTACTGAGCTGTGAAACTAAGGACATGTACTCGGAGGCTGTATGTTACATATGGGCTCAGAAACAGAAAGCTTGGGAAGCAGAGAAATTGCTTACATGTCAACTAGGCAGCCTGCAGTATATTTTTGCATTTTAAACTGTCCTGCAAAATAGGTTTTGACTTGGAGATTTTTATGACCATTTACCCCCTCTGAGTGATTGAAAATGTCTCAGCTGACCAGGGCTAAACTACTGAGATTCTTGTGAAATTCAGCTGAATTAGGAAAAGAGACTAAATTTCAGTTAGTGAGCCAAAGTTTTTCTTCGGTGTAGAAATGAACCCCCTTTATCCTAAGCTTAAATGATTGTGGTTAATACTGGCAGAGAGACAGGCACACAATAGAATACTGACCATGCAGCATCAGTTGTCCGCTGTTGTGCTCCCAGTGCCTTTGCTGCAGCCAGACCCTGTGGCACGAGACCTGCTCTCTTGGTTTGCAGCAGCCCTGAGCCCATGCCTGCCTCTGCTCAGCAGGGAGATGGGCTTCATCCTCTGCCTGGCTGGGGCCAGGATGCTGGCTGGGTTTTGTTATCCACCTTTTGCCAGGCTGACCATGTCTGATCACAGGATGAAGAGCATGAGGCTATAGCAAGAAAGAACAGCCTTGAGAGCTTGCAAAGAGACAGCTGATTGCTGTTGTCAGTTGCAAATGCAAGTATGCAATGCAACACCAGAATTCAGAGACAGAAAAAGAAAAAAAAAAACCCAACCCAAAAACTAGAGAGATGAGGGAGTCTGGCTGCAGAGGTGGAGGAAAGTTACCTACCCCACGGCTTCCCTGGAAGTGCCCACACCCACAGCATCACTGGTGGAGCACAGTGCATCCCTGTGCACATCCCTACACACATCCCTGTGCTGGTGTGCACCAGCGTGTCTTTAGCAACTGCTACCCCACCGGTCTGCCCTGCCCCTCTTTTTAGGGGTCCAGGCCTGAGCTGAGTGCCTGCATGTAAACTGCTGTAGATCTGTGGGTACTGATGGTAAACCACCTTCACAGGCAGTTTTTTAAGCAAAATTGCTGCATTGCTTCACCTGCTAACTCAGTGAGGGTAGAGGTGCACCTTCTGTTTTGAGCATGCTATGATGAGGATGGTGGCAATAGGGACGGTGAGCTGCTGTGTCTTCAGCTCCAGTGGGTGTTTGCCAAAAGCACATGAACAAATTTGTAAGGTGTGATGCTGTTTGAACTTGGTGCTAATTAATGTCCAAAGCTGTGACTCAGACCAAGTTAAATTCCCTGTTGAAGTCACAGTAACAGATAGTGATCATGGACTTTACTAATTAACAGGC
This sequence comes from Pelecanus crispus, assembly GCF_030463565.1. Taxonomy (NCBI): domain Eukaryota; kingdom Metazoa; phylum Chordata; class Aves; order Pelecaniformes; family Pelecanidae; genus Pelecanus; species Pelecanus crispus. Next base: position 85,233,952 of record NC_134676.1, read on the forward strand.
TGTGAATAAACTTCTGCAGGTAGAGTTTAGCCAAGACCAACTAAGTAGTGACAAAATAACTTGTCCATTTCTCCTCTGAATGACAGGTTAACAGTCAAAAGTGCATTAATTCCTAGCTCCAAAGGGAGGTATTTTTTCTGGTGAACATGAGTCCCTACATGAAAATAGACTAACTGACAACAGGAGTCTTTTTACTTATTGTCAGCATTTGCTCCCACCTTACTTTAGTTTTTTAATTTGGTCTGTTTGAATCTATTAACACATCTGTGCTAATGTGGGCCATGTCTTGAGCAGTTGCTATTGGAAGTTGTAGAAAGAGCCACTCTCTAGCCCAAGAATCTAAGAAATTTTGTAATCTGTTCCCCAGATATCTGCAAAATAATTGCAGTGAGCTCTATTCCCATCATCTCTTAAATTGAAAGTGCAGCAGCACAGGACATGATGTTCTTAGTAGGGAAAAGCTATGCTAAAAATGCTGTCTTTCTATAATGGCAGGTTTCTTATCTGTGATTATGTCATTGTGAGGCTTGGGTTTAAAAACTTACTTCTTGATGACTAATTGCTCTTAATCATCAGACAGTCTAGGTATTAAAAATGTCTTTTCTACTTTCTACTTAGAAGTGATGTAAACAGTCCTTCGAACAAAACTTTGCACTGCTTCTCAGTGGAATTGGCAGATATGGCTGAACAGCAATTAAGCTGTTGATTTTAAGTAGCTAAAAGGGAGAAAGTGTTTGTTTAGCAATCTGCTCAAATAAAGTTGAGATGAGAGCTGTGGCCATGGACAGACAAAATGAAAACCGTCTTGAATTTCAAGTCTAACCACTGTTGCATCCACATGTTTATGGCTTATGTCTGCCTCAACTCTGAGCAGTGAATTAACTTTTTCACTGCCTTGTTTAGTCAGCTGATGTGAAATCAGGGAAGAGTACAGCTTTATGGGGCTGGATCAGTTCCCATTTTCCCTTTCCTCACATACTCCTGGACAGCTAGCAGGTGGATCCCATTCACCTGTCTGCTGCCTGCCTTCTGAATGGTGATATTGCAATGTGCTCACCAGTTTGGAAACCACAACACCTCCTGCAGCTTAGGTTATTTCACACACACAAAAAGAATTTTGCATAGCGATTCAGGGTACTTACAGTTTTAGACTCCTGATTTGGGAAAAAAATGCCAGTGCGCAGCACCAGTTGCCATTTTGCAGGGACGGAGAGGGGACAGGAGCATCAATTAGATGCAGCTATTCTACTTTATTTCCATACACTGCCATACCTCGAGACAGCTTTCATGTGCAGAGATGTCCGTAGGCTGCGCTGCCTGCTGCTGACCAAGGATACCAGCACATGGGTGGGTTACTATTACAAAAGTTTGCATCTTGACTTCTAGTAAACAAGCTGCTCCAGAAATTTCCTGTGGCATTTTCCTACCTGCCTTTATTTACAGGTAGCTTATCCCTTTTTCAGGTAGGGCATGCACTTCCATGCAAGAGCTTCTGCAGGGGAAGCTGCAGCAGCGCAGCTTTGGTCCAGAGTATCTATCCCCAGTTTCCCTGAGGATAACTCTTGCTGTGCTTGCAATCCCAGTGATCTTGGCACTGGGACCCTCTTCAGTCATAGATCTGCCCTTGCTAGAAAATAACGTATTACAGATCTGGCCTTCCACTGCCACGAAAAGTGCGATGGACACACAGAAGCATCATTCATAGCTGTCCAAAGAAGGGCAAATGCGACCACATCAAAACATCTGTGCTTTTTGTTCAGCTCGTATGTAGACAAACATTTCATTCCATAGTGAAATGGGATTAAAGACTTTCCCCTTCATGCTTCTCCTTTTTGTTGTTCCCGCCCCATGTCAATGGTTCAGTTTTGCTGGTACGGTTGTTTATGGGCTGCAGGTTGGAAAAGGTCAAGTAATTAATCCTGTTCACTGGTAAAACCAGTTATTTCTAGCCCTGATCAGCTAATTGCATGACCATACAAATAGCTGAATAAGAAGGTAGCAGCTCCATAAGAGAAGTGTCAAACTTCACTCTTGCTTTGTCCCAATCAAAGTATCCTATCCCCAGAAAGCACAAACCAGGAGAACCAGATCCTCCATCATGTGTCCAAGCTACCAACAGTGGCATGCACACCCCAACAACAGCGTGAAGACAGGTAGGAAGGTTTTTTATGCTGATAAATGTTTATTAAAACTCTTGCTGAGTTCCTCCCCTCACTGTAAGCCAGCCAGTTTAAAATAGGTGAAAAAGGAAGCTGAAGGTCTGAGGAACTGTGGGCCTTCCAAAGGATGCTGGGAACACATGGTGCCTACTTGAGCTATCAATAACAAACACTCTCAGGCAGGATAGAAGCTGGTAACAATAATTTTCCTAAGAAAATAGCTAAAAAGCAGGGTATGCAAAAGCCTCTCTTATTTAAGGAAATGAAACCACAGCTGTTAAAAATAGAATATGTACTAGCCTTTACTAGTGTGGATTCAAAAGACCTGCAGAGGAATGCAGTCCTGCTGTGCTAACTTTGTTGCAGAAGCAGAAGAGATTTTTTTTTCCTGACAAGAGTTTTATACTTGTAGCCTTGTGCCTGCAGCTTATTCCTGGGCTGGCTGCAAGCGGGAGGCAGAGGAGGAGCTGGGGCACCACTGAAAATGAAGTACAGGAAGGAGAAATGGGAGAAAAAATGAGGGAAAAACAGTGTGGGGAGCACACAGCTGTACAGGCTTGCTACCACACTTGCTACTACAGCTATGTGGTTGAGTCTTTTCACATGTGCAATGCAAGACTCAAAACCCCGTACGTTTAATAAATCACAAATCCTTTCTAGCCATCTACAGAGTACCAGGAGAAGCTCTGACATTGTCCAGTTTCCTTCTCAGACCTCCCCAAAGGACTGCCTGCCTGAGAGGTCTCTGACAGAGGTTCCTTGCCAAGCCCAGGGTTTTGTGCCGTAATGGCTCCGTCCAAGATAAGCAGCTATCATGCGTGCCCAGCTGGTCCCCCTTGCATCGTCTGACAGCAGATACCGGCCTGGCAGAGCTGTCACCAGCTCGTCATGCACAGGGTCCATGCAAACACCAGCTCCTGTTCCTCAGCTGCTGCCAAATGGATGGGTACCACCCCGCAACAAAGCCTCTGTCCATGTTGCCCACTAATCACCCCCAGAATCCCCCAAATTTCAAGGCTGTTAACTTTTTTCTTCAATGTTTTGGTGGGGGGGCACAGGGGACTCCAGTCCTCACCCCCAGCACAGTGCACACTGCAGCCGTCGTGCATGGCCCCACACAAGTGTTATCAGCCCCTTCCCAAAAGCACCGCTGGCCACAGACTGTGCAAGGGATGACCCCAATGCTGGCTGGTTTTAATGTGGGTGACACAGGCTTAATAAGATTATGCTTTCCTCTAAAAAGCCCTTTTAAGCTTTCCGCTGAATTCAGCAATTACATTACTTCAAATGTTTGTTTTTTTTTTTTTTTTTTTTGTGGCTGAACCTGGGTGACCGTACATTTCAGATTTATTTGTTTTGGACATTGAGCTGCATGAGGCATGACTCAGTGCAGCTGAAACTCTTCCTATGTGAAAAATGCCTGCGAGCTGTTAGTGTCACATATGCATGCAGCAGATTTACAGATGGGGTTTCACTGCTTGTTAGCTGGTGTGCAGCTGAAGCAAGAGCAAGGATCTGAAGGAAAACCTACAGCTGCAGTGAGTTAAACTGTGCTCAAAAAATTACCCATCTCTTCCAGGAGCTCTCATTCACTGGCAACGAGACGTGAAGTGTGTATGCTGTATATTCATAACTACAAAACTAACTTTCTTGCTGCAAGAGAACCTTTGCCCAAAAAGGATTAGGTGTCCTTTCATTACAGCTGCACTCAGAGATGCAAATCCACATCGGAGCCTTTTTGTGGTGAGTGCTGCCATAACCCCTGCAACGCCGTATGTCAAGGCACTGACAGTAAACATCTTCCATAAGTCCTATTCTGCAACTTTTTGGTGAGCTGTATAGAAATGGTGTTAGCATCCCCCAAACTGCATTTGACATTGGAAAACTGCTGATAGTTAAATAAGAAAAAAACCCTGAAATAAAAATTTGAGGGCTAGTTTTAACACCCTGGAAATATGCTGGGTCAGTAGGGTATAAGACAAGGGAGGCAAGCATCCTGACATGAGAAGACACCTTATTTTTTATAAAGCAGTGGTATTTGCCGAAATGGATTGAGAGTTGGTCCCTCCATTTTTTATTCCCATTTTTAGCCTGGGATTTTGTGTTCAGTAATACAGTTTGTCTGGAAGCATGTCTCAAAAAGCCTTCAACATCCCTGAATGACTTAGGAGCCCTTCTGGCGTTACAGGTCTGCTTTCAGCTGTTTGTCTTTTCTGACGATTCTCATGGAAATCATCTTCAAATTATTTAAGGGAGTAACTGTTGTAAGGGAATGGTCATTCTTCCTTTGCTTACCTCCTTTTGCAGAGAACGCACAGATTTGCAGCTCTGTACTGCTGTAATACTTTGCAAAGTGCTGTAATATTTTGCAAGCTGCAGATTGAAGGAATTGCAGGGCAGTTTGTGTGCAGCTTTCCATTCCCACCATGGTATGACAGCTTCATAATAACTTGCCCCTTTATGTATTTTTATATTTTATTGTTACATAATTGACTTTATTTCAGAAAGTTTTATTTTAAGACATCTTAGAAAGAAGCCCAATTCAAATTTGCTTGTGGGACTTCCACAGAAAGTCACAATGCATTAAAACAGAAAACAGCAGGTCCTGTTCTCTGTTTCTGCCAAACTAGTGGATTCTCCTGCTATACATCTGTGCCTCAAGAAGGATGAAAATGTTGAGGGAGGAAGAAAAAGGAAGAAAAAGCTAAGGCAGAACTGATAAAAAGTGGTTAAACAGTTTTAGAGGGAGGACAGGGCATTCTCTATCAGGTATTACCTGTTCACATGCAGCTTTGAACCTTTTCTGATGCACACATTTCAGAAACAATCATGCAATTATTTTGACAGCTTTTATGACAGCAGAAATGTCTCCTCCTGCTGTTTAATTAGTTTTTTCTTTACACTCCTTCAGTTTCTCCTGGACTGCCATTCACGGTAGAGCTAACTTGGTGGTAATAACGTGTTCTTCTTATCTCAAAACACTGCTTACAACCTCCAATGTTTTCCTTTGCAAATATGGCATAGTGGGAGCACCAGCTGCACCTTCACACCAGCTAAACCCAGATGAAAGGCAGAGTGTGGAGGGCTTGATCACCACTTGTTACGCTCCTTTAGTTATCTGTAACCCTGGAGCTAGCAAGACTTTTGTGCAGCAGGGCTACTGGAATGCAAGTGGGGTAACGCTGTGCTGGCAACCAGTGCCCGTCAGGGCTGTCATCTTTCTGGCTGTTAAACACAAGACAGTCCATCAAGTCCTCCTTCTTACATGGAACTACTCTACTAGCTACCATGAGAGATACCTGGTTTATGCCTTCTTTTTCCTGCTAGTTGCTGTGCTTAAAAAAGAAATACCTGTTTTCTTCTCTGTTCCTCTGCACCTGGGAGAGGGGAGAAGTGCCGTATTAGCTAAGACAGCTGTTTCTTTCTGAAAATGTGAGTGCAGCACAAGGATGGCAGGTTCTTGCTGGCTGCACTCACATGCACTTTCATGTCCTTCAGTTTCTCTGAAGCATTAGAATTAACAGGAGAGCAGATGAGCAATATGTTTATTCTTTGGCATCTTCCAGAAATTCAGCTGTTGGCTTAGGGTTTTCTCCAAAAATGTAGCTCAGCTCCACAGTAACTGTGCCACACTGTGCATTCTTTTCTGTAAGATTCCTGTATCATGTTTAATCCCTTATCACTCTCAGCTACTTTTCGTCTCTGGACTGTTAAAAAAAAAAAAAAGAAACTCAAACAATTCCAATAAAAATGCCATTAAGATGAAAAGTGCATGCATACAGAAAATGTGGCAGAGAGGACAGCATGTGTTTTAATATTTTGCAGCTGGCCATGAATACTTGGCAAATCCCAAACTCGCAGATTGTGTGATTTAGTGCCACCAAAGTAAAACTCTGATTTGGGCTGACTTCCACAGAGCAGAATAAACAAGCATGCAAAAAAATTATTAGCACTCCACAAAAGCTCACTTGCTTCTAAAGGTTACTGATGTAAATACCTAGCCTCCAAACAATAACGCTTTTGAAATAATTATTCTGAACTTAATTACGGTGCATGCATGACCTCTGTTGACCCTTGCTCAGGACACCAAATGGCTCCAGCAAAGAAACGTCCCCCAGATTAAAACCCTTACTCTGACTACCTGTCAAATTTAGTGAGAGCAGTCAACAACCACCAGCACTTTCTCTGGTATTTTTTTGTCGTGTCAGCTTAAATTTTTGAGGGTGGCAGCCTGCTTATAATATGGGCACAGACTCTGCAAAACATTGCTGAGAATAGTCCAAAGTTTGTGGCATTTTGCCACTCTGTTTTTTTAAGAGAATGCATTACTTCATGGCTCTTGACATTTCCCCCATTTAAAAATTGTTTGCCCGCTGCCAGAGAGAAGCAGTGTGCATCCAAATGTTGTCCTTTCATTGAATTTTCAGTAGAAAAGCCCTTTTTCCTGACTTCTTGTGAAATGCTGCATCTGACTTAAAGCAGTGTGATCAGTAAACGTGTCCTCCAGAAAGCTGCAGTGCAAGGAGCTGGGTCCTGCTTTTGTGCTCAGACCATGAGGTAATGTGTATCTTAAGTCCAAAAAATGATGTCTTGCCCTGTAAAGTAATTGCAGGTCCTGGGTGCTCTGGAGCTTCTGGAGAATGTGGAGGACAGATCACCTCTATGTCCTATCCAGTGAACTCCCAGAAGAGAGATACGCCTCTGTTAACACACAGGGGATGTGCTCATGGATGCTCTGAAGGGAACACTGGAGCAGGCAGCCATGTACAGGGCCAGGGGAGGATGTGGCTTCCCTGATGTATGTGGTGGCTTTTCTGAACTTCACAGCCTTTGCTTCTTGGCTTCTGCTCAAGAGCAAGTATTTCCCAACAGTTCCCCACAGCCTTTGAAGATGTCCCAAAGATTGGCTGATTTGGCTGTTTTCCTCAGCATAGTTATTTTTCAAATTTTTTTGTTTAATTAACTTAAAAATTAACTTACTTATAAGCCTGGAGACTTGCAAGGAGGTAGCAGTGATAATCATTTTAAAGACAGGTTCTCTAGTTAGTGTATGTCAAAATATAGCTGACCTCTAAATCTCACCAAATTTTGGGCTATTAATAGCTGATTCTGATAAAGCCTGAGCTGGTGGAATGGCCCCACCTCTGTCTTGTAGACCACAGCTAGTTTTCTCTGTCTAGTAAATAATAAAATAAAATCTCTGGTAACTTTATACAAAGGGATACAAGTACAGTCGATCATCTTTGTGTGGCATAGCAGCATTTTCTAGAAGTACCCGCTTTAGGGTTCTTGTCAGGAGGCATTGCTACTGCAGAATACTGCTGTATCAGTTGATTATCATACAGCTTTGGGCAGGGTGGGGAGTTGCAGTGCCCTCTGATGCAGAGCCAGGAGATCACCTGCCCCAAATGCCATAAAACATCACAAATGCATAAAGAACAGGAACCAGGGAAGGTTTAGCCTAAAGGCACAGCTTTAGCAAGAGCTAGCCAAAGAGTCTCTTTGGTATCGTCACAAGTGGGGTTTTAGCTGGACACATAGCAGAACAAAAACCAACATAGCATTTGGCACAAGGTTCATCTTTTCTCACTTGTTTCTGGCAAGTTAGTATTTGCATACGGCTGCCACTTCTGCAGGAGTGGTCATTGAAGTGTAAAGAAAAAAAAAACATTTCAAACTTCTTGGCGCCACGCTTCATGCTCTGCGTGACAGCCATGAAATGCCAGTGAGCTGGAAATGACACACAGGGCAATCAAACAGCTCTGCGGTTTCACAGCCACTCAGAAAGAGCAAGGCAGAAGGTGTAGATGTATGAGCATGAAACATCTGCAAGTGGGTCCTGGACGGTCTGGGTTCGGGATCACCGATGGTGCTGTGGCTGCAGGAGCCCTCTGGAAAGCGTGGGGCTTGCACAGTACATCTGAAACATGGGGTGCCAGGGGCGGGACAGCCTGCAAGGAGCCATGTCCCATGCATCCTTCTGCTTCTAGAGGGCCATCTGCAGCCTCGAGAGAGCGTGTTTGACCGTGTAGCACTGACCTTCATCTCCCTCCTACATAGCCACCGCTCAGGACATGAGAGGAATAGGCAGGCACTAGCTGTTGTGATAGCAGCCTGATGTCTGAACTGCCAGAGACATCCTGCTATTGCTATGGCTTTCTGGGAAGCATCCCTGACTTATGCCTAAAGCAGTACTTCTTGAAGAAATGTGTCTGTGCACCCTCGTGTTTCCGTCTGGGCTTTCCTTGGTTATTTTTCTTGGCGTCCTGTGCAAATGTACCATTGAGAGAGCAAGGACTGTCTAACTGGTGGTACATCTATAGGCAGCAGCAACGCTCACAGAAAACAGAATATGCTTGCTAAATTTGGGAAAATACACAGATAAAAAATAAAGCTAAAGAAGATGTGCTGAGCTGCATTCACCTGGCAAGAGCAAACTGCTCAGAAATCACCCTCCAGTCTGCTTTGTCCTTTGTTTACTTATCACTGCAGTTATGCTGACTGTTGCAATTCTCATTGTTGGTGTGAAATAATGATCTGCAACTCTTGGATAATACCATTTCCTTCATTCTCAGAGAGCTTAAACGAGTGTTTAAGTAGTGGTCTCCTAACTCTTGCATGAGTATCGACTTGGTGTTTGGCAAGGACTGCAGCTGGACCCAAAAACTTGGAAGCACTTTTTATCCAATAAGATGAACACAGGCAAGGAGTCTTCCCAGGAAGGACAGATACCACCAACTGCTCCTACTTTTCTTGGGGAAGTATTCTGCTCAAAATATTTTTTAATTAACTTTATGACCTGCTTTTTGCAATCATATCTGTGTTAGTGGTATGGCTGGCACAATAGCTTGTCTACAGCACCACTTTTTTAAGCTGAGATGAATGTCTGAATAGACTGCTAATGCAGATTGGTGTCCTGAAAGTGTTACGATGCTTAAAATAAAAATCCTTACATTCACTTTCCAATTTCTTCCGTCATCTCCCACATGTCTGCACAGGCTGATAGCAGAAGAACAAGGGCTGTAGCCAAGTTTAACAAGAGCGTGAAGGAGCCATTTCTGTGCTTATCAGAAGACATCTTGACCAGTGTGACAGTCTTGTCTCAGCATCATCCCAGGTGTGATATACAGGAAAATAATCAAGCAGCAGGGAGAGGTGATGAAGGGTGGCGTCTCTGGGTCAGGAGTGCTATAACAACTATGCAGCAGTGTTTCAGGGTCTCGTTCTCCTAACAAGGAACTGCAGGACGTCTCCTCCTCCTTCCTTCCTTAGTTTAGAGAGCAGTAGACACACACACGTGTGTGTATATATATATATATATATATATATATGTACTTCCCCTTGCCCAAGCCCACTGTCTCATTTTATCTCCTCTGCACATATGTCTGTTCATATTTTCTTTCGTACCTATTCAATGACAAATGGCAGCAGCTGATGTTGAAGCCAAATGCTAATAAGGCTATATTAAGTACCACTCCAGGCATGTGTTGTACTGGTAATAGCCAACACGTACTTTACCAGCTGGAGCACCAGTGAGGTTGCTGAAATACCCTTGGAGATTGAAGTGGTGATGGTCAGGCTCTCTCTGCTGGTTAACGAACTGTCTTGTGTGGCTGGACGCTTAAAACAAACTGCATACACTGAATTTTGTTTGACATGTCTACAAACTTCTGTGGAGCAGCAGAGGAACCACCAGGATGGATAAAACAATAATCTGTTAAATTCAGTCTCTGGCCTCAGATTATGAGCTCACATTGGCTGCTTCTGAGGAAGGTGCAAGGAACCACACAGCAGTGTGTTGTAAGCTCTGAGATGATAACCTGCTTGTGAGCTGGTGCTGGACTGAACTGGGGCTGGGTTGTCATTAGGACCTGAGGGGCAGGGAAATGCTGAATTTTCAGATAGAAATCTCAGGTTTGCTTGAAAGCCAGGCAAGAACTTTCATTAACTTCTTATTTCTCTATGTTACAGAACAGAGCTGAGAAATTTCCCAAGAAGAGACAGACGAGCTGAGAAATGTTTCTACCTTCTTTCTTAAACAGTTTAAACATGAGATGTTTCTCTTCCTGCTTCCCTTTTAGCCCTATCCAACTCTCACTGAGGTCACTGGAAAGGGTGGGAAGAGTCCTGCAGAGATGCGTGGTGCCTGAATCAGCTTCTACGTCTGCTTCAGAAAGGGTGCATGCTTTTCTTCCAGTGGCAGAGAGGGGCATTTGGTGTTGTTTCTCTCCACTGCATACTTCTGAGTATGTTTATAATTAGCAGCATTTCTAAAGGCTGTGATCAGCCAACAGAAGTTTTGCAGAGGTGCAGCCGCCCGCATTGTGCTCCGTGGAAAGAGTCCTCCTGTCCGCGGCATGGGGCCATGTCATGCACTGAAGGAAAGACGAGAGCAGACCTGGTAGTTCAAGCACCGCTTTGGATGGAGCACATTGGCATGCCGCTCCATGCTCGACTGCGACCCTGATCCTGAACAAAAATTTTCATCACCTGTATTTTACCTGTCTGTGAAATATGGGTGTTGTTCTGCTGATTAAATTAATGAGCCGTTTGAGGCAAGGACACATAGACACACAGCCAGGTACATCTTCTAGCACAATGTGTTCCTGATCTCAGCTTTATGTGCTACAACACTCCAAATACCAGCAGTTATGCAGAGCAAAAGCTATCAGAGTACAGCTTAGGCTACAGCTGCATTTTACCGACTTTCTTGGCAAGTTTTTTAAAGTAAATTCTAGGTTTTTAACAGGTGATCTCTGATCTTATTGGTTATTCCTTGTTTGCAGACCTTTCTTTCCCATGGGGGAAACAAAACCACGTTCTGCCTTAAATAGCTGTTTAATAACAGCAAGCTGGGGATCTGCTGTGGCAAGGTGAGCTGCCGTAGCCGCACGCTCCTGTCTGCTTCATGCACTCGGTCCTTCCCCACGCTCCCCATGCCTGCACGTGCCGGTCTGCTCATCTCACTGGTGCCAGCCCTGGCTCACATCCCTGCAAAAGAGAAATGTCTGTGCCTTGTCTTTCAGCACGGCACTCTCTGAAAGGAACAGGTCTGCATGTAGGTGTCTGGTAAAGTAATGTGTAGGTTTTGGTTTTTCCCCGCATGCATTTACCGGCTTTGACAGCAGTGAGGACAGGACCTATCCATCCGAGACTCGACTCCACAGGGGATCCCTGCCTGTAGGCATGGTTGCTGCTCCTGGACTTACATTTTTCTCTGAGCTTCCTTATTTCAGAGAATTCAGTGTCTTGAGGCAACGCCTGCATTTTGCTCATCTGTTTGGGAAGAACGAATGAACAGATTTTTGGGGGGGAGTTGCCCCCAAGACTGCACCCCAACAATCACATACACCCACAGGGATACAGGAATACGGTGGTGTGTGTGGGCAGCCCTGTGCAGCACAGCTCGGGGCTGTGCATCCCATGGTCAGCCCCCCACGATGTCCCAGGGGTCTGACCCTGCCGGACCTGCGCCTCTCCAGCTGTATCTTCTTCGTGTTCTTCCATCAACATGTTAGAAGACGTGAGGGCAGGGCAGCTTTTGCCCAGGTCCGTGCCTTGCGACCAAGCAAGTGATGCTGCGACACATTTAACCCAGTAGTTTTGAACACTGGCCCTGTCACTTGGCTGCTAAAATATGCTCTATTTCATGGGCATCCCAGCTTGTCTGGAACTGGCAGCTGCTAGAAATTTGTTGAAGAACTTGTTCTCACAAGAGTTCCTGCCCTTTTTTTTTATCTAAGTGGTGTTGCTAAATTTGGACACTTTATTGATAAGCATCTGAGTTGGTAGATTTATCTGATCTGGACCTGTGAACCTGCTGAGTAGGTGGCACCTCTGCTGAGTGATCAGTGTAAAAATGAAATAGATCAGCAGATTTCCAGCCATAAAAAGAGACAGGGCATTGTGTTACCACCAGTCTGCAGAGAAAGTTTTTGCTGTTTGTTTCAGAATGAAATAGCGAGGAGACATCACTTCATTCTTTTCCCTTAACCCTGTTACATGATTTATATGTACTATGAGTTTTTCCCCATGAATTCTCATAGTCAATGTTAGAGACACCGTATTTTAATGGAATTTAATGCTCCCAAGCATCTGCCCAGCCTGGCCCTGAGGCTGTGTTGCAGCCGGGATGCTGTGTAACAACCTTGGATAGGACCCAGAGGGTTTATCGATGTGGACAGTCTGAGGTGGTGTCTGCAGGGGAGGGAAACAGCCTCTGCTGTCTCCAGTAAAATATTTGGGGATGTTATGCTCCTCCTTACCACTGCTGCCATTGCAGGTGGAACTAGCTGGGAGCTTGCTCAAAGAGATGTGAAATGGAGACAGGTAAAGCTGCCTCTGAGTTTTAACAGGAAATTAATGGAATAAATCTTACGCCAGAGTGGTGTGTACCTTGGTAGCCAGTTCAAGTGGAATATAGGCAGGGCTTGGCAATTATTTGATATTTCTTCCCTCTCAGGCAGAAATCTGTACAAGTTCTTATTCTTTAATGAGTTGAACTGATCTCTCGGAGTGAATTATGCAGCTAAAACTTCATTATGTACCTCCTCCGCACTGCAGCTGAGGAGGAAAAAAAAAGTTTGGAAGTGGAGCTGCCTGATGCAAAAGTTACCTCCAGTACCTGCAAATACTGACATTGCAGCAGAGCTGCCTGACTCACTCAACCCACAAAAAACCCAACCAAAGGCAGGATTAATGAAAACAAAAAAAATGTGTGTCATCATTCAGAAGAAATATTAAAGCATCTAATTTTAATTCTCATTCATAAAACAATGTTTCTAAGACTATAAAGGACCCAAGTCATATTAGTCATCATTCATAACCTGAGCAGCCTTCTGAGGGATTAATAAGGTATATTTTGAGGATGGCTGAGTCGCTCCCCTGCCCAGAAGAGCAGCAGCTCTGGGGCTGTGGGGTATCCCACCCAGCTGCCCTCCGCAGTGACCCTCTTGTCAAAACGACCAGTCATGGGGCAGCAAGCACGCAACCTGCTGAGGTGGAGGAGCCTCTGCCCAGGGAGCAGACGGGCAAAAGGAAAGCTGTTGTCACCCGTCCCAAACTCCTTTCCTATGTGCACAGACAGTTTTTGCAAATGAGCTCTCCCAGCACATAAGGGGCATGAGCTGCACAGATGTGGGCAACTCATACCCTGGATGTGCAGCTGGGCCTGTATCAGAGGTATTTCTGTCTCCAGCCTACACTGCATGGACACTCAGCTCCTGCACCCTGGTAGCTCAGCATCCCTTGGTTTCTGGTTAAATTTGGAGCCACGAATTGCAGCTCATTGTTCTCAGAAGCTGGGGCTGGTGGTTCAGCCAGGCAGATCTGGATCAAAACTGGTTGTGCTCCTAGGGCTTGTTTCATCTAGGCTCTGCCTGTCTGCTCCTTGTGAAACTATGCTACCGTTTGGCTCAAAGTTAGCATTTTTAAGATGCTGCTCTTGCCAGCCAGCACGGGGCTGAAGGAGATGTTGTACAGCTGTACATCCTCTCTGACGACCTTGTGCAAAATCACTTTTCTCACATGCTGGGTGTGGTTTGTGAGCATTCCTTTGACAATTTCTATTAAATCAAGAGAGGAAAGATGGTGCTGGAGGTTGTGAGCTGCCAACTGGGTGCCCCATGCCCCTGCTCCACAGCAGACCTCTTCACAAGTACGGAGAAGTTATTTGGACTGCAGGAGTATGCTTGTACAATGTTTTGACAGGGATGCAGAGGGTCCTTTGAGACCAGATTCCCTGTCTATAAACAGTGAACTTAGGCTCTGTGTGTAGCTGGCAGGTACCTTATGGAGTGATGAGACCCTACCCGCCCCAGGACTGCAGGCATTTTATCACACCTTCATGCAGCCCTGAACAAGGTGTCCAAGATGCAGCCATGAGTGCCATGCCCTGCTGTCCCCACAGTCACTTTTAGGTCTGCTGTTAAACACGGTGGTTTTATTCTTCATCTGCAAAGTGCACATAAAAGGACATCTGTTTTTCACAACATTGTGAGGAAAAAGTGGAAGCACCTAACTATCAGGCTAGGGCAACTTTTGCGAGCGCTGTAAAGGGTCTATGATGTGGAGCTGGTCATGCTGTATTGCATCTGTTCCCTGTCTAGCTAGTGGGTAATTGTGCTACTATGGATGTGTGAGTCTTTCAGGGTTGACAAATATGGTTATCCACCCAGCATTCAAAGAGAAATAACATAAGCTCACAAATAGTACCTCATATCCATGATTTTTTTCATTATTCTGCAGGTTGTTTCATGGATACGCTACAGACTCCTCACCCAGATTACGCTCTGCAAATCCTGATCTTAAACAGTTTTAGAAACCGAGTGATGCTCTGTGTTGTTCCCACCTCTTGGCCATGGTACCAGCGAGTGGTGTGGAGGCTGCTCTGCTCTCTGCCACCTGCCAGCAGAGCTGAAAGGCAGAGAGGTGCATGCTGCACGCTCCAGCTTTTCCTGCAAATGTCCTAGATGCATTCTCTCTGACCTACCACTAAAGATTCATACTTCCTCATCATTAAATCTGGGTGTACTGGTTTTTCACCACTGTAAGCAAGTGCAAAAGCAGTTAAGCAAACCAGAAAATCCTTTAATCTGTGATACCTTAACATCTATGTGCCTCCTTTTGATACTAAACTATATTTTCAATAACCATGGCTTGCATTTTGACTATTTCACTGAAAATATTTGCAAGGCTATATCACAGCAGGGACTGGCTTTCTGTTTGCAGCAGTCTGTTGTCTGCCTCCAAGCGAGCCATCTGTGTGCACTTGAATAGCAAGCATGAAGATGAGAAGAAATCCTCAGACAAAAACATTTGTCATATTACAGTGATAAAATCTTGTTGTTTCACACTATCCGTGGCCTATGACAGATGTAAGCATCTAGTAATTCATTTCAGTCCCCTGAAGTTTTGCATCTGTTCACTTTCAGAAAATTTGGTACTGGCAGTCTTTATTTTTCTGTTATCATTGTGTCATCCTATATGCAGAGAACTGCCACTGCAGTAATATTTCCTTCTAAACGCAGCAAAGACTTTTCATAAGAAGAAAAGACAATTTTGCTACCTGACAGAAACATTTAAGGGAATATTAATTAAAGCTGCCTAGAACCTAATGCATGTACTCAGAATTACCCTCCCCAGCATCCTTCTGTTTATTGTGGGTTGAGTTTGAAGTCCTCTAAATGTAATCCAAATGAGATGTGCTAAAGGAGCTGGAGTTGTAGAATCCTGTTGTAGGACCAAGCTGGGCTCTCCTGTCACTTACATGGGTAAAGTCAACATTTCACCCTTAGTACCGGAGAGCAGGGAAGCAGAGGAATCAGAGAAGCTGCGATGCTTTGTTGTTCAATACCAGTCTCAATAGTAGTCTAAGCATTGAGAAAGCCCATGTTTAAAAAAGTAACTGAATTAATTTTTGTGTTATTTCTGAAACACGAACACTCTCTACCTGCCTAAAATAGCACCACACCAGAATTTGAAACTCTTTGGAAAAAGACACTAAAATTCTTCTAAGGACAGGATTTTTTCTCTTTGACTGACTTGAGTTGGTAATGAAAGAGTGGATGAAACACAAACCACTCCTCTATTCTGTTTTGGGGGTTGTTTGGGGGCTGGTTTTGACTTGTCTTTTATTGGTTTTGCTCTTCCTAATTTTAAAATCTCAAGATCATTCTCACAAGCATGAAATTAAGTCTGTCTCTTGAATTTATGATACAGAGGGCTGCAAGGAGGTGAATGAGATTAAGCATACACATTTGGAACTCAAACAGTTCCAGTACAATGCATATCCACCCTACTCTAAAAAGCAAAAAATGACTGCAATTCTTAATTAACCACTTGACTGCTTGACGCAAGAGACATCCCATTTGGAAAATAACTCCTTGCTCTCGCTCTGCATTAGCACCATGTTATATTCCAGATCCACAGTTTATAACCTTTGGGAATGAGCAGTCTTTGCTGCTTGTGAAGGTCTGTGAGTCTGAGTGCAGAGGAGACAGAAGGCAGGAGAAATTGAATTAAATTTCTTCTCCAATCCAGACACTGCTGCAGAAGAGAGAGGGCAGGGATGAAGCATTCAGGGGTTCAGATCAAGGCAGACAAGGGTTGTATCTTTGGTGATTGGACTAAAGTGGGGCAAAACATTGCTTAGGAAGCCAGAGGATACAAACCAGCCCTCCCTTGCTGCCAGTGGGGAGCAGTGTGTTTCCCACCTTGGAGCCGAACTGCAATATGCATCTCCTTACATTTAAGGCTAATAAAACAGGACAGTCAGAGTTTTTTCAGATGTGATATACAGCTTGTGCCTTAAAGATGTGAAAAGATGTGCTGATACTTCCTGTTACCTACATCAGTCTTACAGGAGCTCACAGCAGCTGGAGCTGCTGATGGGATTATTTTGCGTTGGAGCTGTTCAGCAGGACACAGAAGGCTTCCCTCCGGACCAGGCAGGAGCGGGTTCCTTTCCAGGACCCACTGGGTTGCCTGGCTTGGTCTTTGTGTGCATCTGCTTTTCTCAGCTAAGTGCGCATGGGATCACACATCTCCTCTGGCAGCAGAGAATTTGCTCAAAACAGCAGCGCTTCACCTCCACAGCAGGGAGGTGGCATCTCAGGGCAGCTGTGAACAAATGAGATTTCCTGGGGAAGACAAACTGCAGAGCTCAATGAGCACAGCTCCATGCTTATAGGCTGCATAAAGCAACTGAAGATCCAGAAGACACCAAATACGGACAGGAGGACTGAGGTTGGCCTTGTAGTGGGGCAGCTGCCCTCAGTAGCATCCGAGGACCCAGGGAAGAGAACACAGGAAAAGGAATGGCAATAAGATGCTCCCATCTCACATCAGTGTCGGCTCCTACACCTCTGCAAAGAAATATGAGTCTCTGCTTGCTCCTGCCCCACTCTGCAGGTGACCTCACTGAAGACTGTGTCACCCGAAGGACTGATGTGTGGGTTGGGAAGAAGTGGTGGAGAAGTTGGTCCTGGGTTGTCCCATCTCAGATACAGACCTGGACCACATGCCTCTCTGGGAATCAGGAAGGAGCACATGAGAAAAGTCATCCATTACTTTGTCAGCCAGTGACCACGTACCAAATGCCATTCTACAAGCATAATAAAACAAACAATTTGCAAAAGTTAATCTTTTTTCTAAAACAGGACTGTTCAGTGTCGGGTCTGCAGACTCCTGGGACTGATGGACTACTTCTAATGGATTTGTGAAATATGACTAAGTAAGAAAGGCTGTCATCAGTAGGTTTAACTTGCTGTGCAAGGATCTGTAGAACCAGCAGAAGATTTTGAGAGATCTTCAGACTGAAAAAGGCTGAAAACTGTGATCCTAAAGCAGTAGTGGCCAGATCCAACAGGGGCTTGCTGTGAAACTTGCCACCCCATCCGCACTGTGCAGGACAGCTGCTGGTGGCTGGTGACTGTCATTTGCCAGCAACAGTGACCAAGAACCTTTCTGAAGATTTGCCAGGATAAAACCTGCAGCTGCAGTCACTGAAGACAGCATAGAATCATATGAATAGGAACAAATTAATATCATTAACACAATTTTGATTCATGGTATTATACATTTGTGGTAGATAAAAGAATATATATGCAATGTGTGTACTCATATAAACATCTATGCACATAGCATCCTAGACTCATAGAATCTTTTAGGTTGGAAAAGACCTTTAAGATCATCCAGTCCAACCATTAACCTAACATTACCAAGTCCACCACTAAACCAATTAAGGGTAGAGTAGCAACCCCATGCCTCCTGGCTTGGTGGCTGGATCATTTATAATGAAAGTAAAAACTAGGAATCATTAAGATTGGAAAGGATCTCTAAGATCATCATTCCAATCATCAACCCAACACCATCATGCCCACTAAACCATGTCCCAAAGTGCCTCATCTACCTGTTTTTTGAACTCTTCCAGGGATGGTGACTCCGCCACCTCTCTGGGCAGCCTGTTCCAATGCTTGACTACCCTTTCTGTGAAGAAACGTTTCCTAATTTCCAATCTAAACCTCTCCTGGTGCAGCTTGAGCCCATTTCCTCTTGTCCTATTGTTATCTACTTGGGACACATGGGTATTACCTTCTTAATTTAAGCATAGTACTGGTTTTGTCTGTGAATATGTAGTAATCTGCCAAATGTATAACTGATGTTGTCCTGGGTGCATGTTGCAGGTAGCACAGTGCAGAGGCTTTGGGCCCACAAGAGGGAACAGAGGGGTGCACTATGCAGCTGCTCAAACGGAGAGGAGTCAGGAGTGCCCAGTGATTTCCCTGTGCTGGGGAGTGTAGGAGTTCTCCAGTGCATGGGATCTGGAAGTGGTGGTGATTATCACAGGTTTGCAGTGTATTTATCAGGATGTATAAGTCCTCTTCACATCATACTGCACAGCAAGCCCTTTGTTAATCTCCCTCTCAAATGCAAACCACAAAAGAAAAAAAAAAATCAAGTGCTTGTAGCACTTGGAAGATATTCTATTGTAAATATTTTTTAACATCTCCCCTTGATCAAGGCTTTTTTCTTCTACTTTCTCTGTCTTTTAGGGGATCCTCAGTGAAGGGTCATTGTAAGACCATTTTTTTAGTAATGGCATGGAAGTAAATGTGCTGGAACAACCTTTACCACTGGAGAATAATGTCATGTTCTTGACAGGAGGGCAAGGATCCACTAATACCTTTTATGGTTGTAACATCTTTGCTGTAGCCTTAGTCCTGCATTGATGGCAAACTACCAAGATCCTAACTTCTGCTCCATGCCTACTTCTGATGTTGTGTGGTTTTGCCTTTTTTTTTTTTTAATTTTGTACCCTGAGGTACAGTTATTTAATTAGACTCCAATGCCTGAAGACTCAAAAGAGTGACCTTGCACCTGGAAACATTGCAATATAA
Source organism: Pelecanus crispus (assembly GCF_030463565.1). NCBI lineage: Eukaryota > Metazoa > Chordata > Aves > Pelecaniformes > Pelecanidae > Pelecanus > Pelecanus crispus. The sequence continues at coordinate 85,253,009 of NC_134676.1, forward strand.
TTTTTTCAGCAAAATTATGCATAACTTCAGACTTTGCTAGTATTCTGTAGAGTAAACCATAATTCTTCCTACTTATGTAAAGATACTTAGTAGTAAGGCTAATTATAGTCTTTTAAATTAATTCAGGCTATGCAAAAAAAGCAATATTAAAACAGGCTCAGAATGATGGGAAGCCACCAAAATTAACATGAAAAGCAGTAGTTTCTGTGTTGTTCATAAAACAGTGAGGTTTTCCCAGCAAATAGGCTTTTAGTGGGGTTGAAGGGGGTGATAACACTTCATATGGAGCAGAGCCCCAGTTAGTGTAGGTGGTCTTAACCCTCCCAGCTTTTGAGGAATGGTGATGGTTTACCTCAGCTGATGGTTTTTCTTTATTAGCATCTTTAGCTGTATGCTTTCCTGGAACAGCACTATGCAAAAAGCAAATCCAGAGAAGACAGGCAACCCTGTGAAACCCTGGCAGAGAATCCGATTTCTTTTCTCTCCATTCTTACCTACTGTCACAAAGAATGAATGACTTTCCGATTGACATTACAGAAGATCTTTGGTTTAGGAAGACAAATCAATTTCATAAGGAACTAAGGTTGAGAAGATCCTCCAGACAGATGAAGGTGTCAGCAGTTTACTTTCAGGTGTAACTTCAGTAGAATTATATCACCTTACCAGTTATGATTTATCTCAGCTTTGTATAACGTACATGCAGCAGTATCATGCACACTCCATCATCCCACAAAGGAATATTCAAAAGGTGTCAGTAAAGCACAGCGCATCACACAGGTATTTTGTTGTACATGCAGTTTGTGCATTACTCACTGACAATTATTTTACATAACGTGCAAGCTATGTAACATACTTTGCCTAAATGTGCTACATGGTCGGTGGGGCTTACTTCAGACAGAAGACTTCCTCAGAGACAAGAATATCTTTATCATAGGAGGGACGTACTTTCTGGCCCCTAGGCAGAAAATCATGCAAACGAAAGACCAGTTAAAAATAGACTGCTCCTCGACAGATGAACTTTACTAATTAGTCCCCCTCCTATCTTCCTGCACACATACACCTTTATGCAAGCAAAATTACATGTCCTATAGAAATGCCTTACTTAACCATGATATAATCATACCTCAGGCATTTTGAAATATGTTTGAAGAAAAATATTTGGGTATGTGAGTGAAAGGAGGAAATTTCTTTATTCTCTCTCATTCATATAAACACAAGCCAAGATTTCTTCTCCATTTTTCAAGTGATGTAATTGACACACAAATGTAGGTAAAGAGTATCACTGTCTGATCCACAACCTGCATGCAGGAGCAGATGAGTCAGGGCAGATTCACCTGGGCTGCGTGTCAAGGCTGCACCCAGTGGAATGAGCTTGATGGATGCATGGGGTGGGCAATGAAAGGGTTCGTCACTCAGCTGGCTGCAATGGCAGAGCCTCTGATCTCAGTGTCTGACTCACAGCTCAGGCTGGGAGAGAAAAGCAAGGAAGGACAAAGGCAGAAATCCCTTCCTGCCTTCCAGCATCTTCCACCTGCACTTCTCCAAATTCTGTATGAACATGGCATATGGAAGTCAGTCTTGGGGAGCTCCAGGTCCATCACCTTGTCCAAACCCTTTGTCAGCCATCTTCTTCAAAAATGGGGCAATGTTTGAACCGGTTTGGATGGAGTCATGTGGACTAACACTGTGTTAAACATAGCTCATGCTCAGTATACATAGGACCTATGTGAACACTAGGAGAGGTATGACACTTACATGTCCTAACCTTAGACACAGCTTCAGTTTCAGACATCTACTCTGCAGCCAGTGAGCAGGGAAAGGCAGCCTTCTAACTGAACTGCTTTGGATCCCTTTACAGAGAGTTCATGGTCTACTGGAGTCTAGCTTCCAAATTCAGACAGCTCATGTAGATGGCTGAGGCAATGGTCATGCATCTCTGTTGATCGTCTGATCACCCTATATTTTTATAGTACCTGTGTTTTGGGGTTTCTTTAGTGAGGGGTACCTTGTAGCAGGAGATACTCAGAGCAATTTCCCTATCGCTTCTCTACAGGATCTCTACACTGGCTCGTCATAAGTCAAATCAAGTAGACTGTTGAGAATAGTTGAGCCAGCGCATCAGAAATTCACACATCATGGACTCAGCGACCATGTGAAGGACATGCAGGGCCACCACACCAGCTCTCTGGACTAGACCAGGAGCTTCACTGCTCAGCAGGATGCTGCCAACATCCCCATTCACTTCACTGGGCTTCTGTAAGGAGGTATGTTATTTTTTCTGAGATGGCTGAACAACAGATCCCACTTTTGGAGCAGGCAGGTGTCATCTCCTCTTCACAGAAAGTCATGGACACACAGACATGAGATTATAGAGACTTGACAAGTGTCTCTAACCAACCCTTCTTGCAGATGGCGTGATGTTACCCAAAGGCACAAGCACCTGGGGTCTGCAATAAGATGTCTTGCTGTGAGCACTACCTGTCCAACCCAAGGTGCAGTTTTACTAATTCAGCTTCTTTAGAAAGTATTCTTCTCTTCTGGAAGCAGGTAAGTTAAGGTCCCACAAGGTGAAGTCTACCAGGAGAGACAAGTAATGCAAGACTTCTCATGTACTTCTACAAGATGACAAAAATTGCCACATGAAATAAGGTTACAAGAAGCAGAAGTACAACCTGATGCCAGTTCTTGGTCAGTAGGATGCACTACATCCTGGTTTCCATCCAGGGCTACAGTGGTTGTCCCTACAATCAGCCTTGGAAAGATTAAAAATTAGTGGCCTAAATAGGGCAATAACAACTCACTCATCATTGTTAAGTTGCTCAGGAGCAATGAGGGGATCTTGTATGAAGCTGTAATCCAACATCTTATATCATCTTTATTGTAAAGCGTATAGCTGCTGACAGAAACACTTAACTGCCCACATAAAGGAGGATATTTGCCTCACCAGTTCATAATTGTAGGGGTTGCCCCAGGCAATCAACAGCACAATAAGAATCTTTTCATCCTCCAGCGAAAAAATTAACATCTTCATGGTCTGAAGCTCAGAACTGGAAACTGACATTTTGTGGGGTTAGTCTCGGCACTGCCCTTGAACGGCTTACTATGCTTTTTGCCTGGTATATTAATCCCTCTGCGACTAGATATGCTAATCTTTAAATAGTTTTGATACTGCAGGATTGTGTTATTTCATATTTAGAAAGCACTTGACGGTTTTCACAGGAAAGATCTGGTAAAATCTTCAGTGAGGATACGTCAGCTTATATCACTTGATGAACTGGTTAATACATTAATTTCTATTTATCACCTGTCCTCTGAAATGTCAGAGCTAATGACTCACCAACATCCAGAAGAGAAGGCTAAGGAGCAAACAAGGCACCTCTTTCTGAGAAAGCACTGCTGCAACAAGGACAACACAAAGTGTGCATTTTCCAGATTCTCATTATCTCAGCCAGACAATGAGGGAGCCAGGACACTTGTGCACCATCATCTAAGACTTTTACGCCATTTTAAATGAGATGCAAAGAGGTTAAAAGCCCATTCATCAGCCTCACAATGTCATCCCAATTGTCTTTATCTAACTCTGTGTCTATTTCTACCTTCCTTTAATCTGTCTCCAAAATAGCTATTGCTCCACATGTATCAAAAGGTGTACCTCTGCTCATCAAGGTGGAACATATTTTTGTAGGTTGACAGGATAGCCAGGGTACGCGTAAACAAAACTAATGGATAGTTTTTATTGGGTCAAGTGAAATAAATTGTTCAGTTGCTGTGACAGCTCTGTTTTTGTTTGGTAAGCATTAGAACAGCAAACTGTTCACAATAGGAAAACACTGGTGGAAAATTAGCCAAGATGTCTTGCCATTTGAGAAAACAGTAAAAATCTGGTGAAGCCAGTGCAAGTCACGTTCTTCGGTGTGACATGGCCTTCTGTGTCCCCAGCCTGCGACAGGGACAAAGAGCGAAGCAACATTCTGCATCAGCAGGTCCAATCTCCCCTCACACTGGCACCCAGGGAGCAGATGTTCAGTTCAGATGGCGACTACTGCCAAACAGCCCTGGTCTCTTGGCAAGACATGCTAACCGGGAGCATCACAACACCTTCCCTTGGAGGAAAATCTGCTGCTCTTTAGAGGAAAAGAAAGAAATCCTCAAGGAGAAGGAGAAATTAAATTATTTTCTGGCAGCTGCAGAAGGCATGAAAATCTGTTGGGGGAAAAAAACAATGATCATGATTTCAGCACATCTCCAGCAAAAATGCATCCAATGGATTCAGAGGCAGACTCAGGACCGCTCTTGAAATGCCGCACAAATGGGTTCAGTGTGAGAAAGGTCCTCAGCTCTTGTCTCTTGATTTGTAACCTTCTACATGTGCACAGTGTAGATGGGCTTTTGTTATCAAAAAGATAGGTCCTGTCTGAATTCCCCTCCCTTTTGTGTTGTTTTCTTTATTTTTTACACATTTTAAATCTGAACACTGTGTTAAAATAAGGATTGCATTGCACATTGCAGTTTCTGAAAAAAAATTGTTCAGCTAAAGAAACAAAATATAAGGAAACCTAATTGGCTTTTATATACATAAAAATATAGCATTTCTGGTTTGTCTGGTCTGTAACAGCAGAAAAAGATTCCCATTTTTTCTGTTGAAATTGTTCCATATTGGGGAATTCTGTCATCGAATGACTTTGAGCTTGTTTCTATATGGTGTGTCCTTTACTCCACTGGTAATTAATTTTACTGATGACAACCCCCAGTTTTCTTTTAAACAGGAAGAATTCAGTGACCGTAGTTAAGTTTATGTGTTGAACTCATAAAAGTGCTCACATAAAAGACATATTTTGTGTCACACATGTTCCTCATGAATGACAGCAAATGTTTATAAAAGCAACAGAAGCTGATGGATGCTTTTGCAGATAGGACTTTATATTTAGCTTGTTATACTGATATGTACCTGAATACCTATGATTTTAAGAATTTGCTTTAAAACACCAGTGTTTGAAAATCAGATTGATACTGTAAAACATTTGTGCAAAAAGTGCTGTTAGTAATACATATGGTATTATACACACAGGCAGGTGTGTTTTCTCCTGGGCAAGCTGCTAAATTTTTATTATGCTATCAAGTAAATCCTATTTTCAGTCTTTTCAGGAGCATGAGAAACAGGCATTGCATTATCATGCAATCTTTCATTGGATGTTTTTCTAGCATTTTTTTTTTTTTTTTACTTGACATCTGTCTCGTGCTTAAGTTGTTGGAGGTCACCCTTCAGAGGATAACACAAAAGCCTGGGAAAGATGCTTGTTATTTATCTCAGTTTGGGCGCCCAGAAGATGGTAAACACACACTTAATGATGTCTTGTAAAGTGTTTGGTGTCTTTGTCTTATCTGGAATCACAAAGAAAATTTCCTTTTAATGAGAGAGAGCAGCCACTCAGATGTGTTCCCCCCACAGCACACAAGTGTCCTTCTAACAAGTTACTGGTAACTTCAGGGAGCCCTTTCTCTCTCCTTCTCTTCCCCAAATGTTCTACTTGTATTGAATAACCTCTCCCAGAACAGGTCTTGCTGAAGTTGTTATATTTCTGCAATTTTTTTGAAGAATCTGCACTTTCTTATGAGAAGAAAAATTCCCCACTAGCTTAATTCTCAAGTTTTTTAAGAAAATAAAATAAAATTCTCAGAGGGTAAAGCATATATATAGTATGAATTAACAGTCATTGTGATGCAGATGGGAAAACAACAATATGCTATTTTCTTGCTTAAATTATGTCAGTTATTAAATAAGAGAGCAGAAGCAACACAGTAGATTGACTAGCCTACACTGAAGAAATAGGAAGTGCTTAAAATAACAGTTTTTAAGTAACCCAGAAATTTTTTGTCCAAATTATTTAATGAAGTCCTGTGACCAATGAATGCAGGAAGTGAAATCACAGCACTTTTCTGAAGGACTTCAAAGTTTAAAAAAAATAATGACTAATGCTACTATATCTGTTTGTCTCTGGCTTTCTTCTGCACTTCTTTCAGAGTAAAAGAAAAGTAAACAGAAAATGCTTTGCACTCCTGTATTTACATCTGGCAGAAAGGGAACGTAATAAAAAAGTCAAGTGCCTGCTCTCCTTCTTTCCTCATTACTCTGCCTCCTTGCATCACAACCCTGGAAAACCCAATCTGCAGCAAATTGCGCCCAAAGTTGATCCATCAGCAGCACAAATTTTGATTTTCCAAATATATCGTGCTGACTTCTGTATGACAAAATCAGCTCCTCTCAAGCCTGGAGACAGACTTGTGTCTACAGCACAACTGAGCAAGCAGAGCAATGCTTTTCAGGCATTCAGGGTTTGCTACTGAAAATACTCAGCCCTGCTGTATGACTCACCAAGAAACCTGTCTCTTCATTCAGCTGCACAATGTAGGAGGCCTTCTCCTCAGCACACATCTGATGATAAACATCACATTTTAAATCACCTTTAGAAAGAGCAACAAAAAAGAAAAATTGGAATTAGGCTCAGCTGCTTTTTTGTCATACTGAAACATGGAAATTTCCACATGGATTTCTGGTTGCGGCCCTGCCTTGTGATGTATTTAGACGTGATAAAATGCAGGTACAAATCAGTAAATGCAGCAATCTCCTCCTAAACGAGCCACAAAACCTCCTCTACACAGGAGAATACCTTCAACCTTGTCTTAATGGTTTTGGACATAACCAGTCTTGCATCGCCACAAAATGACTTGCTCCCCCACACTTCTCCTTGTCTTGTTGAAGTTAATTTGCTTTGGAAGGGACATTACTCTGGGCAAAACAAGCTGTGTTCCTGTAAGTTCAGTATGGGCTTCAATGAAGTGCACCATTTCTGGTGGTCAATCCCATCATCTTGGGTTGGCCTGTGTGGTTGCCTCAGGGCTTTCCCCTTGTGTGCAGAATCTCCTCTTGTTTGAAAGATGGAGGAGAACCAAGGCTTGGTGTCCCTGCTGCTGTGAAGGACCTGACCCTGCCACCTTGCCCCTGGTCATTTCAGTCCAGCATGGACACACCAGGAGAGCCAGGGTTCCCTGGCGCTAGCAGGAGGTGTGCATGCTCAGTCTCCTCTTCCCAAAAGTCACTGGGATATGTTTGTCCTTCAGTATAGTTAAATGTGTGTAGCTACCAGGGAAGAGATTGACAGAAGCATTTCATGTAGAAGAGGCCTGACTTGATGCTATGTGCTTAGCTGACCCATCATAGGAGATGCTCTTTTTGGAAGTCTCCATGGCACCTATTTATTCCCTTGCCTCAAAAGTGATGTGAGGAAACTGAATGTGCTCCTTCCCCCAACAGAGCAAGGAGGTCTAGGATCTCCTGACGTGACCATGCAAAAACATGGTTCAGTAACAGACTTGGTGTTTGTGACACGGGTACTCTGTTTCTCAAACAGCTGGATTCATTACAATTTCTCTTCAGCACTCTAATTTGAAATGACTAGCACCAGAAAGAAAGACTGTATGTGTTATAATAAAAGTTGGTGTGTCTTAAAAGTTAACTAAGTTGGTTAAAACAAGCAATGTTTTGGTTTCTTGTGCCTTAGCAGGATTCAGAATGAAATAAGAAATTATGAACAAGTTTATTTGTACGTTAATCAAGTTGATATAAAATATTAAAGCTGGCAAGACAGAAGTGACTTTCATCTCAGTGTCACTGGCAACCTCTTACACCTCACTTAGCTAGCTACTTAAATTAACCTTGCCAAGGTCAAAATAACCATGTGTTTTCTCTGCTAGTATTTTAGACAGAAAAATAAAGTTTTGCTTTTTATTTCTTCTTGAGTGGAAGGATATCTCCTTGTGTCTATGTTTACTATATAATGAGATTTACAATTCTAACACAGGGAAGGCTTCAAAAGTGCAAAGATGGTCCAGTTTTGGCCTGCAGAACGCTTTCCTAGATTTCCAGGAAGTTTTAATGGGAGTGCTTTGGTAAGTGTCATAGGAAACAGCCTTATCTACAGCATTATGTGAAGCTATGTTTGCATGGCAAATGGTGATGAAATTCCAGCAGTGAAATACAGAGGAACTTTATTGTCATGGAGCAACAAGCAACATATCTATCTGGGACAATCATACCAGCTATTTCTGCACCGCTTTTATTGCAGTTTCCTATGCTGACAACATTAGAGTTGGCTTGGGTATGCTCACTCGTACGTCCATCACATCTACATCTTGCAGAGCTCCTGAAAAATGTACTCACATGTGTAAGATAATTTACATTTCAATCATAAGTCAAGCAAAGTTATAGAAAGGTGGATTTAAGATTTTTATCTGTGAACATGTACAAATCTTTGGGTATTTCTAAGAGATGCAGAGAAGTTGACTAGGCAAAGTGAGTTAGAAAACATTACGAAGATAACAGATGCCATTTAGCAATTTAAATATGCAAAATTGCACACTAGCATTGTGTAAATTCAGCAGTACCCAAAACTGGAAGAGACTGATCCAGTCCCGCATTCTGGTGAGACCACACTTGGTAATGAAAACAACCCAAATTAGTAAACAGAAAATAGCCAGACCCTAACTCTACACCTGCCATCTAAGGGTAGCCCCTTGGGTCCCCTTGGACACACTTATTGACAACTGAGAACCACCTCACACTGCTCTAGTAAATCTGTATGACCAAGCAGCTTGTAGTTTTCTTAGGAATAATGACTGCAATTTGTAGCATTACAGGATACATGTGGTTTTTATCTTTTATTGTTAAAACATAGACTTAGATTTTATTTTACATCACAGAAACTATTTTCTTGTCTGAAAAATAGACATTCCTAAAGAGATCTTTCTCAGCCACAACATTGTAGTTGCATAATAGTAAATACAGAACTTATTTCTGGAAAACAGAAAATTTCTGGATAAAATTCTGGTGTCATGCAGAAACAAGTATGTGATAAAAAGAGGCTAGGTTATTATTAAGTGTGTGCATGATGGGAACTCGCTGCACCAATAACTTGTTTTACCAACATCTAGCTTTCAAAACAGATTATTGACTTCAATTCTTTCACAATGTCTGTATTTATAGAATCATAGAATCGTTTAGGTTGGAAAAGACCTTTAAGATCATCTAGTCCAACCTTTAACCTACACTACCAAGTCCACTCTAAGCCAATCAAGGGTAGACTAGACTAAACCATGTCCTGAAGTGCCACATCTACCCGTTTTTTGAACACTTCCAGGGATGGGGACTCCACCACCTCTTTGGGCAGACTGGTCCAATGCTTGACCACCCTTTCCGTAAAGAAATTTTTCCTAATACCCAATCTAAACCTCCCCTGGTGCAGCTTAAGCCCATTTCCTCTCATCCTATCGCTAACTACATGGGAGAAGAGCCCAACACCCACCTCACTACAACCTCCTTTCAGGTAGTTGTAGAGAGTGATACAGTCACCACTCAGCCTCCTCTTCTCCAAACTAAACAACCCCAGTTCCCTCAATTGCTCCTCATAAGACCTGTGCTCCAGACCCTTCACCAGCTTTGTTGCCCTTCTCTGGACACGTGCTGCCAGCACCTCAATGTCTTTCTTGTATTGAGGGGCCCAAAACTGGACACAGTATTCCAGGTGCGGCCTCACCAGTGCCAAATACAGGGGAACAATCACCTCCCTACTCCTGCTGGCCACACTGTTCCTGATACAAGCCAGGATGCTGTTGGCCTTGTTGGCCACCTGGGCACACTGCTGGCTCATGTTCATCCAGCTGTCGAGCAACACCCCCAGGTCCATTTCGGCCAGGCAGCTTTCCAGCCACTCTTCCTCAAGCCTGTAGCGTTGCATGGGGTTGTTGTGCCCGAAGTGCAGGACCCAGCACTTGGCCTGGTTGAACCTCATATAGTTGGCCTCAGCCCATCGATCCAGCCTGTCCAGGTCCCTCTGCAGGGCCATCCTACCCTCCAGCAGATCGACACTCCCACCCAACTTGGTGTCGTCTGCAAACCTACTGATGGTGCACTCAATCCCCTCATCCAGATCATCGATAAAGATATTAAACAAGGCTGGCCCCAAAACAGAGCCCTGGGGAACACTGCTCGTGACCGGCTGCCAACTGGACTGAACTCCATTTACAGCTACTCTCTGGGCTCGGCCACCCAGCCAGTTTTTTACCCAGCGAAGAGTACACCCGTCCAAGCCATGAGCTGCCAGCTTCCCAAGGAGAATATTGTGGGAGACGGTGTCAAAAGCTTTGCTAAAGTGCAGGTAGATGACATCCACAGTCTTTCCATCATCTACCAGGTGGGTCACCAGGTCATAAAAGGAGATCAGGTTGGTCACGCAGGACCTGCCTTTCATGAACCCATGCTGGCTGGGCCCGATCCCCTGGTTGACCTGCACTTGCCTGTTGAGTTTACTCAGTATGAACCTCTCCATAATCTTTCCTGGGACCAAGGTCAGGCTGACAGGCCTGTAGTTTCCCGGGTCAAAGAAATTTTTCTGCTTTTTATTCTGTTGCTGTTGCTGCTAGGTGCATGGAGGATTTCAACATATCCTTTTTCTGGAAAGGAGCCAGCTTCTCTGCCAAATGTGCCCATGACGGCTTTGGGGTACAGGACAGCTGGTAGGAGGAGAGGAAGGAGAAAGGGGCCTTCAGTTCACCCAGTTCCAGCATTTCTTCTTAAATCTCTACATGCTTTTCCTTTAGAGGCAACAACTATCACCAGCTTACTTCTTAGACACCGAAACACATTTTCCCCAGCCAGGCAGATGTAAAAGAGGTTTTGCCTGGGGATATGGATGTGCAGAGCTCCAGACCCATTGCCCACACTCCAAAAAATTATGCCACTGACAACCCTTCATCCACCTACTCATCAGAAGGGTTTCTCTGCATTTCTGTTGGTTTATGTGATATGAAGAAAATACCTTTTCCTTTAACAGTGGTTTGGGTGTCCACACACCACCCTCTTTGCTTCAGTCCATGCAAGCATCTTTCTGTGGTTTAGAGCCCCTCTTTAAAACAAAGGCTTTGCCTTTTCATAGCCCAGTTAACCATTATGCAACACGGTAATGATCCCTGATGAAGAACCACGTACAAGTAGCAGGGAGCTGGGAGAGCAGACCTCTTTCATGCACATCTGACAGTTATCTGGAAGACCACCTACAACTTGATGGCTTAAAGGCTCCTCAGAAGTCAGTGCTAAAGGGGATCAAAGTCTACCACAACATCCACATGGTGAGAAAAACATGATGAGAGGAGAATATTGCAGGAACCAGCATGCTCAGGAAAGCATTGCTGAGTTGGAGTTACTCTGAGCTTGAGCAAAAAGCAGTTTTTGTGTATGCCAGAAGTGTTTCCTAAGAATATACTAGGCAGCTTTGAAATATTTAAGGTCTCCCTCAATGAATGAATATATAGCTTCAGTTTTTACAGATTCAGTAATCTGTAATTCAGTAATTGTTTAATTTAATCACCCAAAGAGTTTGTTGAACACCTTTTAGGCTGGAAGTAATAGACAAACCTACAAACAAATACTATGGGAGATATTGTTCAGAAAAGCCCTTTCCCTGCAATCAGCTGCTTTGCACAGACTGTTCAATGTGCAAACCCAATGTAGGCATGATTTTTTTGTTGTATTCAATTTGCGATTCTGGCAACATTTTTTTGAGATTTGGAGTAAAAGTTATTGAAAACAATAATACTGAAAATTGAAAAAATCCAATTAAAATTGGGAAGAAAACCCAGAGTTGATGGTAGCTAAGGATGCAGCTCTCGACATGCTGAGAATCCCAGTGAAATGGCTGGCTCAGGTCAGGATATCAGCTGCTGAGCCCACCACTCATCACGAACCCACCGCTCACCATGGGCTGGAGGACCCTGGGGCTTATGGAAATACCTGGGCAGCCCACCCATGGGGGATGCTCCCTGGCCCAAACCAGCTAGTTTGAAACCAATTTGGGTGCTTAGGTGAGCTTCAGGTATGCTTTGGATACCACCAGAGGTCTGCCAACTCTGCTGACCCAAGTCCTCCTCTTCACCCCAAAAGGTCATAAACTCCACCAGGTATGTAAAATTAAGTTAGTCTATACAGTTTCCAACAAAACATTTCTCCCTCGCCCATTTCCTAGAAGTAATTCTCTGCGGCAGAGGCAATGTGATAACACAACCCCTCAAGCATCTCCAGGAAAAGACAAGAACTTTTGCTGAAAGCTCAGAGATGAAATGATTTTTACTGTTTCACTCCTGGCATACATGAATTAAACAATTCAAAATGAAAGACAGATATCTTCAAATACAGCTGAAGGTAAGTATGTTCTTTACACTTCTTTTAGAAATAATGCTTGTATTAATGTGGTTTTTTTGACTGTTAATTATTTGGGGCAAGGGTTTAATGGTATTGTGGTCCCCACTGGCAAAATCACTGTAAAGTTCCATGTATCTGGACTACCGTAGCAGAAATAGTACTTAATGTCACATGCTATTAGTGAGCCAGATACAGCAACACTCCTATTCAAATTCTGGTAAATTCCTTTCAGGACTGCATGGCATGAGTGGCCACACGTGTGTGTGTAAGTCCAGCCTATAGCTCATCTGCAGAACTGTTTGGCCAAGTTCCAAGAAATTGCACGGATGTTGACAAAGCAACTCACCAACTTTAGCAGGCATACTATGCTGAGCACTAAAAATTCCCCTTGACCTCAGTGAGATTTGAATCGGGCCATATCTCTGGCTTTTTTAGTTCTGTGATCTGAAGTTGGCAGTAATTAGAGTAATTCTGCCCATGAGTAAGTGAACTTGTTACTTTTAACCATGCTGAATGACTGCACTGCTGCAAAAATTTGCAATTACGATGTATGTGTGTGTTGCTCTCCATTTGTGAAGTTTTGTGATCACATCCAGAATTCTGCTCCCTACAGATGGTATAAAACTCTGCTTGAGAGAGAAGATGACATTATATATTTTTCCTCTAGATTTTTCGTCTTTTTTGTATATGCTGACATGCTCCCATTTTATTTTTCTGTGCCATCAGAATCCAACACATCATTATGGTTAAAGAGGTTATTGGCACTTGTGGTTTTTATTGGCACAATGCATCTATGCCATATATGCAGTCTCTTTTAAACATCAATAAGGGTGGTTAAAAGAATCCTCACTGTTTTAAAAAGCTGCTCACCTATGGTTAATGTATTATAATTTGATACTGCAAGGGATTAAAGAGATCGAGTTGGATATAGAAGACTGAGGGAGGGAAAGCCGCAGCCCATGGGGAGAGTGCGGACATCCTGGAGAACCGAGCGGGTCAGATGGGTGCTGCAGCCTGCACCCTGTGCCTGCAACGGCACCCACAAGTGCCCCAGAGATGGTGCAGGATTTGTGCAAAGACGGTTATGGCATAAATTGTCCCTTAAATGGAGCTTTGCCCATATGCTGTTTAATGGCTATTTTGTGACATGAGGCATCATTTAATTCCGTGCATTATAAAAATGGATTGAGTATACTCCCTTTACAGATTGCTTTAAAGCACTTTGCAGCATTGTGTATTTTGACGGTACATATTAATACTGTACACGTATACCAACATCACTGCTGATGCAGGGGCAAACATGCATTTTCCTTTATTGCCCTGAAGCAAAAGCAAGCTTGCAGGTGTCAGAGGGCTTTCTTTTCTGGAGAGAAAAGGGTTATTCTCTGAACCCTAACAATCTCTAACATTCCTTTTTTTTCTTCCTTTTGAAGCCTCTGAATAACAATAATCCCATTTCTCCCTAAAGAGGACTGGAAGTTCCCTGAGGAGTTTGAAACAAGATTACTGACGAATGAAGGGGGTGACCAGCCAAATGCACTTCATACCCATAGCTGGGCTGAGAATCAGAGAAAAAGTCTCGGATTGTTCCTGGGATGGATCAAGCTACTTGGACTCTATTGGAATAAATTCCCTATTCCTTCCCAAACAAGAGTACAAAATACTGATACTGTACACACAATTCAAAATGTCTTCTTCACAATTAGCATTTTAATAACCACATTGCACTGTCAGAACCGTGTAATGTCAGGCACCAATCTGCTTGTTAGCATAGTTTTATGTACAGAACTGTGCATCTTTGCACAAAATTGGTGTAATGCAATGAAAAGTACTTATGCACCATTTTTTTGTGCAGAAGAATTTTCACACATTAATTAAGTCAGGTGTATACTCAAAAGATGGTTTACAAAACTCTAATACATGAGAATTTATATGTGCAAATTCAAGTATGCAAGTTGAACCCCTGGTAGACTAAGTTCCTCATGAATGTGCATTCACCTCAATAGATTTTTAATTACCTGGGATAGCAGCAATGTGCACATTATTTTCCACAATATACTAATCTAAATTCCCTTTTCTTTTTTTTTTCTTTTTTTTTTCCGCATGTGCAACAGATGGCAGAAAATTCTTTGTCCTGATTTCTGAAGTACACCTGCACTCATTTACAATGGTAGTCAAGCTGTGTTAGAACATTTCACTTCTCCTTTTGTATGCGTGCTTGGCATTTATCTAGATTGTTGGCTGATAGAAAGGGAGTACAATAGAGTTTCATTTTTTTGTTGCTTTTCGGTGATTTTTTTTTAGGAGGACAGTGCATATCTATCAATAGACTTACATATATCTAATAAAAACTGAAACCGCATAGAAAACTGGAAAAATTTTGAATTCTGAGTTACTGTATTTCGTTGACTCTTCAGTACAACAGGCAGAGAAAAAACTCAATGTTCTCATATGCTTTCTTCCACTCTGCTTTATAGAGTGATAATAGAACAGAAAAATCTTAAAAGAAACATTAATCATCCTCCTTACTTGCTTTTAATGTACACCACACTGCATTTGACAGATAATGCATTAGAGAAATAGTTCTCTAAAGACATTACCACGTGAGCAGTGCTAAAGCATCTTCTGCAACAGTTAAAACAGGTTAATCCTTAATTTGATAAAATTAATTCAGGACTACTCCCAATAAAAATGAAAATTATGCTGGGCAACTACAAGACTAATTTCCTGTTTTAAACAAGTTGAGCAAAATCAGAAAAGTGCATCACCCCTCACTGAGTGCAATATTGATAGATTATGCAGGGGAAGGGGTTGGGGCTGAGGCTTTACTTGTCAGTGCCAGTGAAGATGCATTTACTAGCAGACTGGAGTGAGCTAAGGATGAGCCAGAGCTGTGCTCATGCCAGAGGAGCTGCAGTGACCACAGGGCTGGCACACCAGGTTGGCCCTGGCAGCGGGGGTCAAGACAGGAGACGGCTTTGCACAGCCTTCTGCCAGCACGGTCATCACCATGCCAGGGAACCACATATCTGGTGGGTACCTGCATGTGCTCTTATTAATGCAGTATTAGGCATCTGGCTGGCCTGATTTCCTCATACAGCAGGGATCCTATGCATCTGGGGACACAGGAGAGTGCTCAGGCTGGAGGAGACCCGTGGGATCAAGCTTTGCCCAGGCTGGTGGGTGCAGCAAAACAAGTTGGTCCTGTCTGACCTGCTATTGAAGAGGTTTCACAGCACACCTTGCTGTTTGAAAGCTTCTCCTAATGTTTAAACTGAATCTCCCTGCACCCTAAATCCAATGTTTCTTACCCTGCCCACCACAGACAGAGAAATCTCACTGCTGTCTTCTCCTTTGCAACAGTCTTGGAGGGTTTGGAAGCTTTTGAGCATTTCTCCCTTCTCTTTTCTCCAGGCTAGACAGTCCCATTTCTTCCAGTCTTTCCTTCTAAGTCATGTTTTCTATGTTTCTGACTGTGCTTGCAGTTTTATTGTGGGACTTCTTCAGCTGGTCCATGATTTTCTTGAGATGCAGAACCTGAAACCACAGACGGTTCTCCAGGGAAGGAAGGATCACTCCCCGTACCTTGCAGGCTATGTCCCTGTCTTTAGAGCTCAGTTAGGACAGCCACGATTTTTCATACCCAGTCAGGCAGCTGTCTTCAAATTGCCTGGTAGCTGCTGTATGCTCCAAATAATGATATTCCTGCCAGGACAGAGGAATCCCTGCTGCCAGCTCTCCTGGGACTTGCGAGCAGTAAGAAAAGCCTAAATATTTGTGGTGGGCATCACCCTAGCTTACCCTTTGCTGTGGTCACTGACAGCCTCGGGGTCAGCCCCGGACAGGTTGGGGCATCTCCACCCTTGGAGACATTCAAAACCTGATGGACACTGCCCTGAGCAACGTGCTGGCGGTGTCCCTGCCCTGAGTAGGTGTTGGGCTGGGCTGTCTCCAGCAGCCCCTGCTGAAATAAGCACTGCACAGTCCAGTACCTCAACAAGCAGCATCTCATCCCAGTGAGTTGACAGGGAAAGGAGGGAGCTGCCTTCCTTGGGTGACACCTGAAGCCACAATACTTTTGCTCATCTCAAGATGCTGAAGACCAAAAAAAGAGCATCTTCACTCAGGCAACACCGAGCATGTGCCACCACTTCACTGAACAACTGCAAGACACATTCCTGCAGCTCCAGCATGATGCGGCAGGTTTAAGAAGATAAAGAGTAGGATTAGGGGGAGGCAATACAAAGAAATGCTCGCCAGACTTTTTTAAATTTTCTTTTTCATTTGTGTGTGGAAAAATAGATGTACAGGCATGGAGGGTCTGAGCCATTGCTGGCTACATAAAAGTGTTGTCTTTATTTTTTCTGCTAGCACACTAGTTAAGCTATTAGATGTGACACCTCTACACGGTTCTACACAGCATGAGCTTTTGCCTGACTTCTTTCATGCATGATAAACTTATGCATATTTGTAGATTCTGTACTTCAGCTTGTAAACTGCTCCGACATATGCTGAACTGAAGGACACAAGATGAAAGTTGTAATGCATTATTCATCTAACCAAAATAAACAGCATCCAGGGTTATGAAGATGAAACCAAAAAGACATGAAAACTTTTCATTAGGTAGCTCAGTCCAAAAATATGGAACGATCCATGTAAGCTCTGTGGCAGCCTTCATTGAGTGGGTGTTTTATCAACAAACCACTTAAACACCTAGTTCATATGACAGCTTTGAAAGTTAAAGTAACCACACAGGGAAAATAAATAATTAAGTATTCAAAAGCAGCACTTCTGTACACAAGAAGTTTTACTCTAAGAAGTTTTTGTAATATATTCTAAATAAACTACTTAATTTTCAAAGCTGTGCCTAACCAGTGAGTTGCAAACGCCACTGCTTACCGTCATCTTGTGATCATATTTGAGTCAGATTTTTTAAAAAATTCTAACTTACAATTTTTTGGGGTACCTTTTATTCCTTTTATTTTCAGAATATGTAGAACTGCCTAAGAGTGATACTAACATCAAGGGTCTGCAACTGAACATAACTGAAATGAAGATGCAGGTCACAATTTCTTGATATACGCAAAATGACAAGAAAGACTTGCTAAAGTTACTGTGCACTCACAGAAAATTTTTGTGAAACATTTGGCTGGATGGGAATATGTAAGGCCTGTTATAATTGGTTTGAAAGACTTGTTTTCTCTTTCTTTTCTGTACTTGCACTAAAAATTGTAAATGGGCCTAATTCTGACATCCCGGTTGCAGCCAAACTGTGCTAAAAAACTTCATAAAAAAATTTGCCTATTGTCTCCCCCATAAAAGCAGATGTATAATGGCTGCAATTCAGATGGGCTTACCCATTTAGTGAGGCATCTTTGTTTCTGACAGAAAACATCAACACATGATTTAAGCAGCAAGGTAGAAACCCAGCAGCAGAAGGATGGGCCAAGCCTCAGGCAAATCAAGTCTTCTGCTTTGAATCTTCCAGATTCATATAATCTGCATGTTTTTATCCTAATATAAATGCTAATGTAATATTACATATATATTTTCCTCCTTCTTGCAGGTTTTTTCTTGATTGATACCTTGTGGCAATGACCTTCATAGTTTATTTGTTGATTACTTTAAAAGGTATTTACTTCTAGCACTATAAACCATTTTCTTCTTTGCAATTTATTTGAAAAACTCTATGTTTTGAAATACAGGAAAACATAAATAGGATGACCTTATTTGCTTTTTCTTTGACATTCCTTACATTTTTCTGTCCCCTGTCCTGCCTGCCCAGTTTTTAATTTCTCAAAGAATACCTTTTGGAGTAATTTTCACACTGAAATATGTAGCATATTATGTGCTGAGTGTCTGAGGACAAAAACCAAAGACTGTCCTGCTTCTGCATTTTGTGAATAAAGATTTCTCTTCCTGTCTAATTTACTCCAGCTTCATGATTTGTTTCATTCTGAGTATATCTACCACTTTTTTCCAATTACTTACTCTTAAAATGAAGGTGGAGAAGCCCTGCAAGTTCTGTCTTCTCAGAAACTTATATTCCATTTTGGAGAAATGCTTGCATTTCATTTTCTTTCTGTGTCTGCAGCATTGTCAGATATAGTATTACAACAAATCAAAACCAAGCAGTCCAGGAAAAGGTTGGAAACATGTTTAGCATTATGCAAGAGAGCATTAATTTCACACTTTGGAATTAACCCTGACGAGTGGTTGAGCATTATGCAAAAGAGTATTAATTTCACACTTTGGAATTAACCCTGATGAGGGGTTGTCCCTGTGAGAGTGGAGGGTTCGTGCCTTTTGTGCACCATGCATGTTATTATTTCCATAGGCAGCTTTTTTCACGATGTTTCCCATGGCTGAATCTATAATCCTTCCAGAAATTCCCAGGTCCCTCCCGGCTGTTACATCTCTCACAATACACTTCGCTGCAGTTGCCCTTGCTGTAGAAGGTAGGATATGGTAACTGTATGGACAACACGTATTGTCGACTCCTGAATAGATCATTTCAAGTTATATTCAAATGCTATTGTTGCTGAGGGTTTCTTGAATCTTGGTAGAATAAATAAGGTGATGTGAGATGTATGGGAATGACACTCATGACTGTATGGTAGAATGCATGAAGAGATATGTTTTCTGTAATATATGAAGCAATTATTTGGTCTTATTGGGACCAAAGTGCCATATTTGGGACAGCAAATGCAAGAAGGATATGGACCATAAGAAGGGACTTTTCACAAAATCAGTGAGGATGGCCAGAGGTTTGGAAAATACATAGCTTTCCCATGCTCGTCTTCAGAGCACCATGTCCACAGCAGCCCCAGGAGAGGCAACCTGCTGGGAAGCCAGGTTTGGAAGGCCTCTTGAGGTTCCCCCTAACCACGTTCTCTGGTATTTCTCTGATATAAGTGATACTTCAATGAAAAGATTAATTCACTCATTTAAATGTTAACACACATATCATCGTATAATTCACTACCTTTGCTGTTCATGTAAAGAAAGTGTGTTTAAGACATACTTTGACACTGAATCTTAAGTTTGGATGCCATGAAGGGTCAGTCATTGAATCGCAGCAGCCCACAGGAAATAATTGTTTGTGTTATGCTTGTTTAATAACATTAAAGCTGTGCTAAAGTGCCCGTAGTCTGCTAAATACTGGTCTTACACAGAGGTTATACAGTAAGAAAGAATAAAAATTCTAAAGTTTTCCTCAAAGGTGGTATAGATTTTTTTTAAAAAAAGTCACATAATTCCCAAATAATTCATGCTTTTTTGCATGAAAATCTTTTTTCTCCCGATGTTACCTATTTCTTCCAATGCAGTTGTAGTTCTGGCCTAAATCCAACTGAGACATGGAATTTCTGACCCTAAATACACAGAGAAATATCAGACTGAAATAATTTGAAATCCAAATCCCTTTTTTCCTTCTTTATCAAAAATTTCATGCTGGTTACAGACCATAGACTTCAGAAAGTGATCCAAATACGTTGTTTTCAAAATTAAGCAAGTCATTTTTTCCTGTGCAAAATGCAAGTTAATCTTTCAGACGCTGGAGATGCTCTCTGCTGCACAGAGGATTGTGTTTGCCTTTGCACACCTCTAACTTTGCAGACCCCTTGCACGAGGGTAACATGTCTGGCAGACACCTGTACTATGGGTTACCTCTTGCATGATTGCAGGTGATGAAACAACCCCCCCAGGGACCTGAGCCAGCCAATGACTGAAGAGGGAATAAAAATTAACTATTAAATCATTAAGACATGAAAGTTATTAAATCATTAAGGTTGTCATTTTCATCTCTTGCTATTGACTTGAATTGCCTGACACTGCATCCTAAATTCCAAATAGATCTTCTGGGTATTTATTGGATTAAAAAAACAGATTATTAAACACATTCTAAAATTAATACTTTAAAATGCCACCCAGTCCTCAGTTGCTAATGCCTAAGTAAGTATAGTGCTAATAATAAATAAACAAGTCAATTGGAAAAGCAAATTTTTTGCACAAAATCAGTATTAAATAGACAAGCCAGATTAGTTTAAATAAAGGTACATCAGTATTATTACAAACTTGCCTCTCAGGGACTTTTCATCAATTTATAGATATTGATCTTTGAAAATTACCAGAGATCATAGAATAACCTGCATCATCAGAAAACACAGACTTGGGGAAAGAACTGTATTTTATGTTGTGCCAGGAGAACAGCATATAACATTTGGCGGGAACAACAGAGTGTTGCACCACGAGGTACATGCACATTGCACGAGGAGGTACACACATGCCTAGCACATGTATACATACCCAAGCATCTGCTCATGCTGCTGTGGAATTAAATGTTTTTTTAAATGGGTGAGGCATAAAATAGCTGTTTCCGAAAAACAACTGGTTTTAGCTGTTTCCAAAAAGAAGAGCTGTCAACAACTGGCAGGGGCTGACATGGCACAGCAGAGTTTGCAACAATGGTGAAATGGAGTGGCTCACACCATTTGCATTTTGTGGCTTTCCAGGTTTACAGCTCCCTTCTAATATTTGTGTTGGCTTCAGGCCACATTAATTATGTTAAATACCACCATTTATTTATTCATTCCTGAGGCAAAAATTACCTCGAAGTTGCTTAAAATTCTTGTTGGTACTTAAAGAGACACCAATTCTGCTGCAAACAGGCAGCTCGGATAGCTGGGCTGGGAGAGGGGACAAAGGAGGTGTGCTCTCAGGAGTGATGGCTGCAGTGGCGGGTCACGGGCTGTCCATCCCATGGGAGATGTGCTGACACGGAGCTCAAGCAGCGGCACCACAGCACAATGCCGGTGCAACCACAGACCCCGTTTTGGCAGGTGAGTTGTAGAGTGTGGGTTACTCTCCCAGACATTTACAGAAACACTTTCAGCATCGATTCCACCTGGATTTTCACTAGAGCATGTATGCAGGAATTGTCCTTCCTAAATCTGGGACTTATGAACTTTTCTCATTCCCTTTGCTTCATACTTTTGCATTGAAACGCATCACCCCGACACTGCAGTGTAACTCGGTGTAAGAAGCCACAAGCAGTACTGAACCTTTCCTTTTCCTCTTAGCTGCCCACCACAAAGTGTGAGCTCAGGGGCAGCCCAGGGTGTCCCAATGGAGAAGAGGAAGGCAGGCGGGCAGTGGCCCTGGCACGGCAGCTGGATGGCTCCTCAGAGCCACTTCACACTGCTCCAAGCTCTGCATGTGTCCTGGGGCACAGTACTGTCACTGGAGCAGAGGACTCACAGCACACATAGAGCCAGTTTGTGCCATCCCTCAACAGGCTGCCCAAACCCAGGAACAGATGGCAATTTACACAAAATCACAGCCAAAACATTGTCTCCCTCCAATACCAGCACTAACTGACAAAAGAAGGACAGGTTCAGTAGCAGGCATGTGCTTGCCAATACCGCTCTTGTAGCATGAGCTGTGAGCAACACACGGAGGCACTTCGCCGGAAAAGCAGATTAATGCCCGAGCTTCAGCACTGGTCACTTGACATGTGGTCATCAAGCCATTGACCACTACCCTCTGGATATGACTATCCAGCTAATTCCTTATCCACTGAACAGCCCACCCATCAAATCCATGTCTCCCCAATTTAGAGAAGGATGTGGGGGACTGTATTGAAGGCTTTACAGAAGTCCAAACAGATGACATCCGTTGCTTTTCCCTTGTCCACTGATGCAGTCACTCCTTCATAGAAAGCCACTAGGTTGATCAGGCAGGACTTGCCTTTGGTGAATCCATGCTGGCTGTCTCAAATCACCTCCCTGTCTTCCATGTGCTTGAGCATAGCTTCTAGGAGGATCTGCTCCATGATCTTCCCAGGCACAGAGGTGAGGCTGACAGGTCGGTAGCTCCCAGAGTCCTCCTTTCTTCCCTTTTTGAAAAATAGGCACAACATTCCCCTTTTTCCAGTCAGCAGGGACTTCACCTGACTGCCATGACTTTTCAAATATCATGGAGAGTGGTTTGGCAACTACATCAGCCAATTCCTTCAGGACTCTGGGATGCATCTCATCAGGTCCCATAGACTTGTGTACATTCAGATTCCTCAGGTGGTCTCAAACCTGATCTTCCCTTACAGTGGGAGGGCTTTTACCCCCCTGGTCCCCATCTCATGGTCCATCAACTTGGGAGGGGTGAGGAGAGAGGTTGCCAGTGAAGACCAAGACACAGAAGTTGCTGAGTACCTCCACTTTCTCCTCGTCTGTTGATATTAGGTCTCCATTCTTGGTCATCAGGGCGGGTACGCTTTCTTTAACCTTCCTTTTCTGGTTGACACACCTGTAGAAGCCCTTCTTGTTATTCTTTACATCCCTTGCCAAATTCAGCTCCAGCTGCACCCTGGCCTTCCTGACCCCCTCCCTACACAACCGGGCAGCTTCCCTGTGCTCTTTCCAGGACACCTGTCCCTGCTTCCACTGCCTGTGCAGTTCCCTCTTACTCTGTAGTTTGACCAGCATGTCTCGACTTAGCCATGCTGGTCTCTTCCCTTCCTTGCCTGATTTCTTACACTTGGGGACTGAGAGCTCTTGCACTCTATGGAAGGTGTCCTTAAAGATCTGTGAGCTCTGTTCTGTTCCCCTGTCCCTGAGGACCGTTTCCCAGGGGGCCCTTCTGACTAACTCCTTGAAGAGCTGGAAGTTTGGTTTCCTAAATTTTAGGGTCTTGACTGTACTCCTCGCTTTTCCCATGTCCCTCAGGAGTGTGAACTCCACCAATGCATGATCACTGCAGCCCAAGCTGCCTCCAGTCTTGACATCACCGATGAGCTCACTTGCATTGGTGACCATCAGGTCCACTATCACATCCCCTCAGGTAGGGGTGTCTATTACCTGGCTTAGGAAGTTGTCGTCTATGCATTCCAGGAATCTCCTGGATTGCCTACAGCTCTCCGTGTTGCTTTTCCAGCAAATGTCAAGGTGGTTGAAGTCCCCCAGTAAGATGAGAGTCTGCAAGCACGAAGCCTCCCAGAGCTGGAGGAAGAAGGCTTCGTCAGCAGGCTCCCGTTGATCAGGCAGCCTATAGTAGACACCAACCACAAGGTTTCCTTTGTTGCCTCTGTCTCTGATTCTTACCCATAAACTTTCAACCTGCTCATGGCTATTCTTCAGGGACAGCTCTTCACACTGTATTGATTTCTTTATGTAGAGGGCAATGCCTCCGCCCCTCCTTCCTTGCCTGCCCCTTCTGAACAGCCTGTAGCCATCGATAGCCACAATCCAGTCATGGGATTCATCCCACCAAGTTTCAGTTATGGCAATCAGGTCATAGCTTTCTAGCAGCACAGCAGTTTCCAACTCCTCCTGCTTGTTCCCCATGCTGTGTGCGTTCATGTAGAGGCATTTCATCTGGGCTGTTGGCCGTATCACCATCTTAGTGGAACATCCCTTGTTTCCCTTGGGGTGTTAATATGTTCTGCATATAAGTTGTAGATATTTCTGTTCAGCTGGGAGTTTGCTTCAAGGTTTCTCATGTTGTTGTTTTCATAGAATCATAGAATCATAGAATGGTTTGGGCTTGAAGGGACCTTAAAGATCATCTGGTTCCAACCCCCCTGCCATGGGCAGGAACACCTTCCACTGGACCAGGTTGCTCAAAGCCCCATCTAACCGGGCCTTCAACACTTCCAGGGATGGGGCATCCACAGCTTCTCTGGGCAACCTGTGCCAGTGCCTCACCACTCTCATAGGGAACAATTTCTTCCTTATATCTAATCTAAATATGCCCTCTTTCTGTTTAAAGCCATTACTGCTTGTCCTATCACTACATCCCTTGTAAAAAGTCCCTCTCCAGCTTTCTTGTAGGCCCCCTTTGGGAACTGAAAGGCCACAACAAGGTCTCCTCGCAGACTTCTATTCTGCAGGCTGAACAACCCCAACTCTCTCAGCCTGTCTTCATAGCAGAGGTGCTCCAGCCCTCAGATCAGATTCATGGCTCTTCTCTGGACTTGCTCTAACAGGTCCATTGCCTTCTTATGTTGGGGGGCCCAGAGCTGGACACAGTATTCCAGGTGGGGTGTCATGAGAGCAGAACAGAGGAGCAGAATCCCCTCCCTCAACCTGCTGGCCACGCTGCTTTTGATGCAGCCCAGGATACGGTTGGCTTTCTGGGCTGCAAGCACACATTGCTGGGCCATACTGAGCTTCTCATCAACCGAGACCTCCAAGTCCTTCTCCTCAGGGCTGCTCTCAATCCCTTCATCCCCCAGCCTGTATTTGTGTTTGGGATTGCCCCAACCCATGTGCAGGACCTTGCACTTGTCCTTGTTGAACTTCATGAGGTTTGTACAGGCCCACCTTTCAAACCTGTCAAGGTCCCTCTGGATGGCATCCCTTCCCTCCAGCGTGTCGACTGCACCACACAGCTTCATCTTAATTATGCCTATAATGGCATCATACCTATGTCTTCTTAGGCTGGTATTTAAAAGATTACTTGTTTCCTCTGCAATCCCTAACTTGGGGCATGCAGAGGAGAAATATAGCAGCTCAGGACTCCTGGATCCATAAGAGCAGTGTATGTTCAGCACATGGGGAAGAAATGGTGTGCGTACTCAACGACATCAGTGTTTGCTTTACATGTAATGGAAAAAACAGGCAGCTAAAGAATGAGTGCCACAACAGTTGATATTTCATACCAGGAAGAGGACAAACCTCTTCACTCATGACAGAGTTTGGGAGAGGTTAGCATGATTGGTTTGGCTAATGGAAGTCCTAACAAAGGCAAAACTGTTCAAAAATGTATCATTCTTGAACAAAAAATATGTGATGCTTAATACAGATTTCAATTTAGTGAAAGTTAATCTTGCTAAGGGACTGTAGCACTTAGCCTTAAGTGACCCAACTGCTTTAAAAGCTCTGACTGTGGAATAATTTTTGAGGGTTTAACATAATGGCAATTATTTTTCCTGGTGTCCTGGTGGTTGAGGCATTCAGTAGAGAAGATGCTGCCTTTCAGAAGTGTATTGTCAGACTGCAGCGTATGCTGGATAGCTTAGGAAGTTTTCATGTACAAACGCTCAATAACAGTCATCAGCTGGAGACTACCTGCCATGTATGGTTTATGAAAACAGACAGTAATGCACAAAACTAATGGAAAGAACAAATGGTATTCACTAACCTCAGCTGTTGGCAAACATACCTTGCTTTTAGCATAGGAAAGCATACTCAAACAGAAAGATCTTAAGCAGAGAACAAAGTTAAATCCTTGGCAGCTTTTACTTTAAGAATGTTTGCTTTAATAATCAAGAAATTAGTCTGATTTAACAGTAACCTGCTGTCTATAGTAAAGCACCAAAGCTGTAGGTGTTAACAGAGAAGCCGAGGCACATGGACCCACGTTAATGGTAGCTTTAATTGGCCAACAAAAAGTCCAGGGCTGCTATGGAAATGAAATACTGACTGCTTCAAACAGAAAATTTCCAAGTGTATACAAATGATAGCCTGAATTTCCCTGTTTGGGTGCCACTTTCCTGCTGTGAAGGGCAGGGTCTGATCCCTAAAGGTTTTGTGTGTCCCTACACCCACAGTCACCAGGGGAAGCCTCAGGTGCAGATCACCGAGGCAAGGACAAAGCTCCTGAAAAGAAGTTGTGGCTCCATTTGCTAAAGCCAAGTGCTCATTTTCCTTTGGAAAATAAATCTGCCTGTAAGCATTTATTTCTGGGAGATACTCTTAGAAATGTCATATAAGAAACTCCCCACCAGCAATATATTCTCTAGCATTCCCTGACACCTTTTTCTACCTGTTGCCTATTGTTATTCCAACACATTGGTGTGATCTGACAGCCGCTGATGAAGCACTTGGTGAATACCCATTGTCTCAAGGAGATGGGAATGAAAATGCCGCGCTGCAGAGGTGGACACTGTTGATAATGTGGGAAGCTGGAAAAAGGTCAAATGAGTATCTTTGTGGAATGACTGTGCGAATTATGATTCTGGTTATATCAGACTGGTTGTGGTTTTAAAAGGAGAAGGCACCTCTTATCTTAGGCCAGCTGTTATACATTTGATAAAGAAGTATTATGGGTGGGGGCTATGGTCTGCAGGTTGGCAAGTTTTGGTTACTGCTTTATTTTTTGAAGTTTTAACTGAAACTGTCAGATCAGAGAAGCAGAGGATTTTAGATACACAATAGACAAAGAGATGATTTCTAAAGAGCTGGCATTAACAGCAAGTGTTTAAAAATACCTGCCTGGGAAGTAGTAGAAAAAAACTCAAGTGGCAAATAAAGCATACCTGAAGATGACATCCACACTTACATAATAAAACCATGCAGTTCCCAGGCTATGACGTTGGCTGGAGCAGAGCAGCTGCTCCCATTGTTCCAGAAACAGGCTGACACCCCATGCCAGGAACGGGCCAGCCAGCATGCTCTAGACCTGCCTGGGGGCAGCCATTTGCTGCCGGCAGTAGCAGCTCAAGCAGCTTCACGGTGTCAGCCATGGAGCACCAGCACACAGAAATATTCCTCGACACACTTTAGCTGACGGGCGCAAGCACAGCTTGACTGTCAGAGACGTGGTGTGGGGCCATGCGGTGGGGTCCGTGTCCCCATCCATGGGCTGTCCATTAGATGGGGCCGTCTCTCAACATGCACCAGCCTGCAGGAGGCACAAGGAATACTCAACTTCTCCTGTTTTTATCTATAGACCAGGGGTCTCCCGCTGCAATTTCACATACATGTAAATTTTGCATGAGCTGGCAGTGCTGCATAAAGAAACCTTAATGCCTGGTCTCCCATCCTGTACCTCCCATGCTGATGCCAGCGTTAGTGTGGGCCCTGAGCAAACCACTCAAAGAACTGGTACAAGCTAAAGTGGACCCTTTTGCTGGTTTGCTTTCTGCTTGATCAGTTCCTCTGCCTTGCTGACTGCATGGCCTGAGGCTGTACAGAGGGCAGGCGTGCATCTTTTGATGGAAATGTTGGCACATGTTGGTTTCAGGTGTGCAGATAACAACAGTCAGAGTGACCTGAGCCACAGAGAAGGTTTTGCTGAGCAATAGCTCAGTGGAAGTGGAGGGAACCAGAAATTCTCTATTTATATTTTTTTCTCATTCCCCGCCCCCCCCAGCTCCAGTCCCAGGTGAAACACCCAAGGTCTCTCAGGGATGTTGCAGTAGACAGTATCTTGCAATTCAAAGGAGAATTTAGCCCTACATTTCCCCTTTCCCCTCCTTTGCTATCCTGCTGCAACAGTTTAACATGAACATGCTTGGCTGACGTGGAAAAGCACTTCTTTCCCTCAGCTTGTCCAGCTGCAGCATTCCTCCATTTGCCACCAATTCATGTTACAGCTTTGAACTTGTTTTCTGGTGCTGGTTATGTAGGTCCTACAAACCACCACTGAAGAATTCCAGCATTGTGGGATACCAAGCCAGCTCTTCTTAAAAAGACTTAAAAATGGACTAGGCTCATAAATATTGGTACCTGAGGGATCAGCACAGCTTAGATGCTCAGATAGATTAGTCAGGTGTGCTACAGGGACTGACAGTAGGATGCAGGTGCCTTTTGTATGCGAGTCACCACCTCAGAAACGAACACCTGCCTGCAAAACTGAATCAGATGATGCACATTTAGTCACAAATATTAAGTAAATTTGAATGCTACAGACATGCAAAGGTGCTGGAGCATCACTAAAAACATGAAACACTGTTTTATGTGCTGTACTACTAACTTTGTTTCAAAGGTTGCACAGTTAAATTTCAGTTTGCCTGCTGTATTGAAACAGAAGGGAATCATCGGTTTCAGCTGCCTCCGTGCATGGTCAGTATGCAGTCTTTATTAA
The DNA here is from genome assembly GCF_030463565.1 of Pelecanus crispus. Lineage (NCBI taxonomy): Eukaryota > Metazoa > Chordata > Aves > Pelecaniformes > Pelecanidae > Pelecanus > Pelecanus crispus. The sequence continues at coordinate 85,281,063 of NC_134676.1, forward strand.
CCAAAGGACCCCTGGGTATTAAAGGTCACTTTTGTGGATGGGTTATATGTTTTGCTGCAATGCTGCATTTGCCAAGGTGAATCTGACCACCAACAACCCTCCCTGCCTCCAGCAGTGCCAGTGCCTAATGGAGACGCAGGAGGGTGCAACCCTCTTTGGTGCAGCCCAGACACTCGCTTGGTGCTACAGGTGAGGGGAGACCACATCTGATTCTCTGATGCGGTAACTCTGATCATGGATGGCTCATGCTAGAGAACTTGTTTGCTTTTGTGTAGCCTCAAGTTGGAGACCATTTACATATTAAAAAGACTAATTCACCTCTTTAAAGTCACCCTCACTAACGAAGAGGCATGTGCCTCTTCACTGACCTTGTGCTGCAGCGTGCACAGTGTTCGCTGAACATTTCAAATGCACGGCATGACACAAGACCCAGTTCTTTCCTTTGGCAATTTTCTGCAGCTGATTCTTTAGCAAACAACCCACAAGAAAGATGCAACAGGGCCATGTGATGATGCTGCAATACTCAGTGTTTTGCTTCCGGAAGATTGCTAGACTTCAGAGCAAAAGTGGGAGGGGGTAAAAAAAAAAAAAAAAAAAAGTGAAAGCAGAGCCTTATGTCATTAAATTGCTGGGGCAGAGCAGGAACAAGTGCTGTGTAACTAATGACTCAGCAAACCCTCCCACAGCGGAGCATGACTCAGCAACCCCCACCCAGGCGCAGCTGAGAGCAGACCCACAGCAGGTTCGTCCCACAGATAATGGCTCCATGTCTTCAGTTTCCAACCCCGGTCTCAGCAGATGTCTTCAGTCCCACTTGTGGTCACCAGCCTTTGTAGGCGATAACGGTTTTGCCTGCCACGGCAGTAGACTTACTTCCCCATTCTCCCATTTTGGCTCTCCTGTATGCAGATTTTTTGGTGCTGATGTCACCTACAGCACACAGCTGCTTTCTGCCAATGCTTTCTGCCACCTCTGCTTGATAACAGGAAAGCAGACACAAGTGCTCAGAAACTGTCACTGCATACGTGTGCCTTGTGAAGTGAAATAAATAATCTTTTTTCTTGTTGTTTGCTTGTCCTTTTTTCAAAAGCAAGAAGAGCTCCATGTAAGAACAGCATCTCAATACATCTCAGAGCAATTGCCCACCACTGCAACAGAACTCCAGAAACAGGAAGGTGGAGATGTTTGTGTGTGTGCAGAGTTTGGGGAAAAGAAAAAAAACATAAGCAGATCTCAGGGACACAGCTAGCTTCTTCTCTTTTCTAAATAAAAACCAAAGGTCTTTTTGATGAAGGGCAATGTGGTGATCTGCTTGTGATGTGATGGGAAGGCAGAGGCCTGGGTGCCTGGATATGTGGCTTCTTTTTCCATCTTCTTATTGAGCTGCTGAGAGACTTCAGCAAAGTCACTTTTCATCTTTCCTTCTGCTATTTGACTGCAAATAACATTTGGAACCAGGTCTTTCTTAATACATTGTAGTTTGCTCTCTGTCAGGATGAAGGGACCAAAATGCCATGGTCCTTATAAAACCAAGACTCTTGTCAAGTCTGCCAGTTTTCTTTTTTTCCTGGAGGAATGTGATTAGATAAAAAAAAAATTCTAACTTGAAATTTTTTAATTTGACCTCATAGTTACAAGAAAGTAGGCTGGAAAAAGTGGTGTCAGCAGATGCATAAAAGACCTCTTACTTTCAAAGTAGGGAAGAAAAGCAGAGAGGGGGGAAATAGTAATTTGTCACACAGCATTTTGATGGTGGCATCTGGCTCTTTGCTTCTGAGTGCTTGGGGATGGTGATGTTTTGTGTGGGGGAGCTGGGTGCAGTAGAGAGCCCCTCTCCCTTGGGCTCCCCGGCACTGCTGCAGAGCCATCGCTAGAGCTGCTGAGCAGACCTGCCGGGGCCACGAGCCCAGGTGGAGAGCCCATGAGAGCAGGGACATGAGGTTTCTCTTTCCCAGCTGCAGGAGACCAAGCTCCAAATACCAGAGACAACAGCTTCCCATGGAGTGCTCCAGCAGAGCACTTCTGGTTGGGGGTCAGCACCACACACACATGTGAAGAAAAAAAGAGGAAAAAAAAGTTAACCAAATTATTCCAAGCCTTAAAAGTTTGATCTTTGCTCGAGCTCGGGTGTGAAGTGGGAAAGGGAATAGTTATTCATCCAGAACACTTTTCCCTTCACTTTGTGATCAGGGATTCTGGGGCACACGGCTCAGCACTGCCCCATGCAATGCCTGGCTGCCAGGATCAGACAATCTCCAGCAGCTGGGTTGGGGATGGGGACCAGGAGCTGCACAGGGTGAGGAGACCAGCAGGGAACAGCAGAAGCCTGCACCAGCAATTGCATCAGCCCATGGGACAGCCTGGGCTGGAAATGCCTGGCTGCTGTTCCCCAGGTTTGTCTGCAGGCCAGGCAGCGCCAGGGACTCCTGCAGCCCTTTGCACATTGGGGTACCGCTGCAGCACAGCTCAGCCTTACAGCTGCACGGATGCTCCCCGAGCAATGGGGACCTTCCAGCAAAGGTGAGAGCTTTAGCTGTAGCTGAAGTCACAAATGTAAACTCTTAATACACAAGTGTCTGTGCTTTTTGCTACGATCTTGCTTTTTATAGTTAAAAAGTACCACTCAATTACAATTTCACCCATGTCCATTGAGCCTTGGTGAGGATGGCCAGCTTAACCTGGTCTCCAGGTGATTGCTCAAGGGAGGACCTTCCTACAAGAGTAACATCTTGATGCTGAATTCAGCATATAGAAAGTCAAAGCTATAAGAAAAGAATTAAAAATCCAGGTCTTGGCTGCGAGGTGAAAAAGCTTCACACTTACACACACACACGCAGAGTGGAGGAGACACCCCCACACACACCCCACTGCTAAAATAGTTGGGAGCTGCTCTCTCCCCACACTGAGAAGCTTGAGAAACCCATGCTGATGAGGCAGAGCTCGGGATGTCCCACACTCCACACACCGCACTGAGTGGTGCCACTGCAGCCCCGAAATATTCCTGCACTGGTGGTTACTTAATCTGTCCTTACAAATTGCTTTTGGGTATCTTCTCAGAGCACAAACCTTCTAACTTGGGGCTTTGTGAGCTTCATGCACTTCTAACACAGGACTGGCACCAAGTGCAGTTACAGCATCACGCCAGGTCCCAACTCAGGGAAGCATCCATCCATGCACTTAAATCTCACCCTGTGCAGAGTAACACTTCAGCATCATCTTAAGTGAAATCCTGAATTTCAATGTTTTCGTGACTCAGTGCCAAGAGATTATTAATATGTTGCTGGGTTGAAGCAGCAGTGAAAGCAAAGAGAAACTACTTTTTTGAATCAAAGAGTGAAAATGTCAGTTTTATTTTTAATTTTCTTTTATTCTGCTATTCTTATTGTATTTTTGTGTGATTTTTTTCTTGGGTTTAGTGATCCCTTCTGGCAGTATATTTTTATTTCTATATTCAGTATAGATTCACAATGTTTTCATTTTATACCTTCTATTTATGAATACCTTACACATGGTAGTATACAGGTGTTCTTTAAAACGGTACTAAATAGACATGCAACTTCAAAGCCTTTAAAAGGATGGAGGAAGGCACACTGAATCTGCCTTAATAACTCCAATTTCAAAACATTTAAAAGAATGGAGAAAGCTGGACTGACTCTGCCTTAATAACTCATCAAATGTATTGGACTATCATTATACAATCATTTTGGGAACCGTTTGGCATGTACAGATCTTGTGTGTCTCCGCCCGGGTACAGGCTGTTACTGCTGCAGGGAGCACTCCTTCCCCGATTTAGTGGAAAGTCTCTGGGTTGGGGCCTGCTCGCCTCATCCTGGTAGCAGGACCAGACGCAGCAAATATAGTCCTTTTCTATCCCTCAGCTACTTGTTTCTGCCTTGGTGTCTTCCTCTCTTTTCTGACAGTGCTAATATTTTAGGGGGCAGCTGACCAAGTAACAGTCTAGCCATAACAAAAATAATTTTAAAAGTTGTTTTTCAGACAAAGAAAACTCTGTGTGCAACTCTGTTCTTGGTTGAAATCACTTTGTAAATAACCCCAGCTGAATTAATACGGAAGCAGATTATTGAAAGTGTTCCCATAGTTGTGTGTGGCATCCTCCAAGCTTTCGAGTGATAACTTTTACACCACTTCTGCTTCACGTGGGAGTATTATGACTCGGGAAGTCAAAACAAAAGCTTCTCTAGCAGGAGTACAACAAATAGATGTGCCAGGCAGTTGCCTGCATGTGTAACAACCACAGTTTCTTCTGCAGATTTCATTTTGGCAAGCCAGGAAGAGCTAGAAATCAATGGTAGTTCTGCATTTTGTACAGTTAGAGCACAAGGCTCACATCCACTCCATTTTCTGCTGGCAGCAACTCAAAACTACTCGGGGCAGGGGGGAGAGGATAGTTAGGATAACTGGGTCAGTGCCCTTCTCTTTACAAAGGGAACCTGTCCGTTTTCTTTTTTACATTAGAAATACAGGCTCTTCTAAGCTATAATTTCCTGTATTACCTCCAGCAGTGTCACAATGGTGATGGTGCAAGAGGTAAGAGAGTCAAAAGAGAGTGACTTAGAAAAGATTTTACTTACGAGTTCAGCTATGTATCTGATTTCCTTTCCTGAAATATCTGTTAAAAATGTACACTGACAAGTGGTGTTGCATAAAGGATTTCTTCGTCAGAGACACGATTCTGCTGTCTCCTGCCGAAGTGCTAATAATAATTACCCCTTATTCTTCCCCAATGTTGTTACAACTAAGGGAGGCCCAGGCTTCAAGTTTTTAGTGCTTCTATGTTGAAAAGGGAAAAACTGAACAATAAGACAACTCCAGCCATACAGTCAGTCTTTTTCTTTAATCAAATTATAAAACAAAAAAGAAAAGGAGGAAACCCAGTATTTCTAAAAGTGCCCTAATCACAGGTTTCCTTTAAAAGGCATAATCATATGAGATATTAAATTCCTCAGCAAGGGATCTTGCAAGGAAATGAATATGTTTCTATGCAGTTTCATTTCCTATGCTTGCAATACACACACTGAAACTGTATGTATGGGAAAGACATTGTTAGAGTCCAGAGCTTTTCAATTTGCATGAAAGGTTTTAGTATTCTGGAAATGGTGCATTTCCAGTTCATTTCCACCTGAAATGATTAAATCTGCCAACAGTGGCAGTGCAAGATACTCATCCGGCCATAAGGCCAGGCCTGAATTAATTCTAAGATCTCACATGTCCATTTATGCCCACCTCCCCTATAGATGACATACTTTCGTGTACAGGAAGAGCAAGGGCAGGAGAGAAAACTGAACTGTGAGAAAACAACATATACTGCACCAAAACATCTTCTGACATTTTAATTTCATAGGTTAAAGGCAGGTTATGCTAATCTACCACCTTTCTTAATCCCCTCCTAATCCTGTTGAGTCTACCTGGAACAGCATTGGCAGCCCCAGTGATAAGCAGCTCCCTGCGATAAGGCATGTTCCCACAAGCCGCCAATCAGTTCATTCCTGAAACAGATGTTGCTGCCTGGAAAACATTCTCAGCTTTGTTTTTTAAGGAACCAGATCACTAGACTTGCAAAGAAATTTGCAAGAGAGAATTCATGGGGTAATGGAGGTAATTGATGACTGTTCTGGGACCATTAAACCCTTTTCATTTATTACACTATAGGAAAGATTTTAACCCCTCTTCAGATGTACAGAGCCTATTCACTGACACACTGAGTCACTAATTGCCTTTAAAGTTTCATTAAAAACAGATGCCTTGCTAAAGAGCAAATATTAGTCACACTCTGATACAAGGTGCAACTAGACATTTTGAGCATGAACCCATAGCTCAGCTAATGATGTAGAAAACAGCTGCTAATGCCAGGATTGCATTCTGCTCTGTGCAGTTACAATTAATGTTGATAAATGCGAAGAGCCTCGTGGAAATGCATCCTCTTGGCTGGTTAAGCAGAACACCGATGGGGAGGAAAGGAAGGATGGGTCCAAACATGGACCATTGCCATTGAGCTCATTTTCTTCTTTCCTGCTTCTAATACAGAGTGATGAGACAGGTGTCTGCCAGAGACACATTCATGTGTGCATGCTATCTAAGATTTGCAAAATATTTTAGGTTAAGCAATATTCTACACAATCTAATAATGGTAAGTAACAGGATGGAAGACCTGGCATAATCAAGGCTTCTGTTGTTACACTATTGTGAGTTTTGCTTTATCTAATTGACTTTGTGCAATCAAGTACTTCAACCAATACTTTTCCAGTAGTCTAATTGCTTCCACTGGACACAGGCTTTCTAGAATGATTTTATGCAAGAACACTTACGGCCTTAACCTGTTTGTCACAGCCTTATTTCAGACTAGTATGTTCTGGTACAGCTAGTTAATTCAGCTGGTAGTCACAAGTTACATGCAGATGAGAAGAGCATCACATCAGATACAATAGAGGATGAGCAAGGTACCGGTCCTACGGAGGTCAGGAACAGGGCTCAGGGAACACACCTTGGGGCAGGTGAGGTCTAAGTATGTGTCTGTACTTGAAAAAAGACACAACTGCTATTCCCAGATAATTTCGTCTTAATCTTCTGCCTTCTTCCCATTTTATTTAATCTGTTTTGCAACAGGTTTAAGCTAAACTGGAATAATCCAAAGTCAGGGCAAGCTAATCAGTGATGGGCAATGTAAAGCATAACTTCCCAGGATATCAGCTACCCCACAGTAACTACCCATGCTTGTCACCTAAGAGAAACACCCGGAGCTTTCCCCATTATATTCCATTTAATGGGTAGCAAAAGCATGTGCACAACTCATTTTGGAGAAGGGGAGATATGCTGGAAAGTGTTGCTCCAGTTTATCCAAGGACAGCTTGTGTGCAGGCACAGCTGAAGAAAACTTGTGACCAGAATAATTCAGGAGTGATTCATGCATAGGCAGCATAGACAAACTGCTAGAAAAAGACCATGCAAGTGTGAGCCTAGTCTCTGTCTCCTCAATCATTTAAATTTACTTTTTCCAATAGATTAGAGAATAAACTGTTGTTTCTAAAGTTGCTTGGTGAACCACAGGGGCAAACTGTGTGAAGCATCACTGAGGTCCACTTAGAATAGTGTCTTATTTCCTTTGATCTGCCCAAAATCTAATGCTATGTCAAGTGTTGTGCAATGCGTGGCCCTGTGGACAAGCCCTATTTTTATTTCAAAAGAAAAATTGGTTTAGTGCAAATTCTAGGCCTGTGGAAACACACAGATTTCTCAAATGTTGTTCTTAACTTAGATGACATCCTAGAAATAGGATTCAGAAGAGCATATCTGGAGATGCCCTTACATGAAAACCCTCCAATGGCAGTTCTCTAGATCTCAAAGAAATTACTGGTAGCCCACCAGCTTCTTCAGATTGCTTCTACTCGCCTTTTCATGATGGAAATACTCTACACAAGGCTGTCAGTCAATGGCCCATGCTGCATTTGTCTTCACATTGCTTTCTACGCAGATATGAATTTCAGAGCAACTGAGGAAGCCCTGGCCTGTCCACTTGTCCTTGTCCACACAAGCCAGCACAGATTCACCCGGCTGATGGGACTCTCATCTTTTTAATTCAATATATAGATGACAGGGAAAGAAAATGGAGACCTCAGTAACACCGTTTAAACAAAAATGAACTTTATTTTTTCATATAGAAAAAACTCATGTTCAGCTGACCTATGGACAATTTTGAACATACGAAGTCAGGGTAAATTATTTCCACTACAAAAGTTCTTATCGAAAATATCAATTTCTTTTAAGCAATGCTTTGGCTGGTGAGAAGGCCAACTTCACCACTGCCTTATTCTGCAGCCATTACTTGAACAGAACCAAGGGAGGCTTCATCCTCAGAGACACAGGGGACACAACGCTGCCTGTATCAGTTGTTTTAATTGCTTGACTTAGGACGTGTAGCAGACAGGATCATTGGTTTCATCCATTACCAGCACTCTTAAGTGTGTCAATGAGAGTAACGAGTCCTTTGTGAAGGTCTCAACTCCCGCAGCAGCACTTCCCCAGCAGTGGCCATGGCCACCTATGTCCCTTGCATGGTTTGGTGGCTCTCCATTTCAAACTCAGGGACCTGGATGGTACAAGAAACATTATGCTCATCCGGACCACAGGCAGAGCTGGAGATTCATTGCCAGCATTCCCGTACCTTGGACTGTGGGCTCTGAGAGTTACTGGTGGAGCATTAGAGACCAAGAAGCTCCCCCACGGTCCAGCTGGCAGAGGGCATCCTCCCGTGCAGCTCGACGGCTGGCACAGAGCTCTTCTCATTTCCACCTCTCCAGGGCTGCATCTGGCTCCCTGCTCTCCTCTCATGTTCGTCACTGAAATTTCCCCTGTTTTGTCCAGTGTAAGCATAACCCGTTTAGACTTCATGGTGCAATACACATTAATTTTTGTATCTTGGTGTCAGAACATGGACAGCAGCAGATACGTTCTTTTAATCGGTATTTGTTTTCTCTATATGAACTGACCACCTCTCTTGCTCCATGGAAACTCACCAAAAAAAGCTGCTTGATGGTAAATATTATTTATCATCATGAACAGAAAAAACCTCATATCCTCAAGAACTCAATCTCATTTGAATATTTGAAAATACAAAACTAACACAATCTTTACAGCTTCTGCCTCATGGCTCTGTACTATGTTGAACTATTGCCTCAGCGAGTGGCTTGTACAAGAATGCACACAAAAATTAAGTTACATCTGCAGTTAGAAATCAACATATAAACTCACGGCTACAAGCATGATTTCTGGCGAATGATGTAGGTCTGGAACAAAAGAATAGCAAGTTCTTAGACTTGGGTGTTCCCACTGGAGTGTATCTCAAAACCAGGACAGAGCTGGATGAGAATTTCTGCTCCAGGAGGAGAATTCTCTAAACTGACTATTCTGATGGAGAAATTTATCCAATTTTACACTTAATTTTCTGTTTAAAAAATCTACATCTGTTTTGTTTTATATCACTGTTCTACACCTGCCCAGGTCAAAATTCTGCAAGTATCTCAGTACAATTGATTATGTTATGAAATGAAAGTCAAAATATTGTATCTTTTCACTGAAGTCAACAGGAAAGTAAAAGTTAAAATACGGAATCTATGTAGGGTGGCAACGTCAGGTGTCATTCGGCATCTTTTGAAACCCCATCACCTACATTTGCAATTTTGACAGGATTAGCATTAGGTAGGTGCAGGAGATCAGCAAAAAGTACTTTAAGAAATAACACTTATCTTTTAGACCTGTATTACAAGGAATTATCTAAAATCAGTAAGTTTTTCTGTAAAAACAAAAATGTTGCATTAGATGTCCAATTCACGGTTCATATATTGACAATCTCTTTGAGGCATCATGCTGAGCATTAATTTAAGACTTTGAGCCTTTTAATTTTAGAGTTTTTTAAAGATATTCTTCCTTCATCACACTCAGTGATCACTGGAGCTAAATAGAGGCTGGAAAAATTTCCACAAAAGAAATGGAATTAAAAAATTAAATTTAAATAATTCATTTTTTTTCACAGTTTCTCAGCTTTCAGCCTCTTAGTTCTAATTATTCTTATCACTCACTGTTCTTCAAGGCAGAAAATCTGAATATCCAAATATACACAGGAAAAACAATCTCCATTTAGTCCATATTTATGCCTTAAGCCCCACATTGCTCAACTCAGCTTTAAAAAACATCAGAACAGACTGTTCTTAGGAGATGTCCTTGAAAGTATCTTCCTGAAAAACAACCCTTCTCAGATTTTCTATGCTTTTTAGTTACGCCTTTAGGTAAGAACAATGTGGGGAGAAGAGAGAGAAGGAAAGGAAAACATCTCCAGAACAGATTGTTCTATTGCCAAAACATTTATGTAAAATGCCAGCAAAATAAAACCACCCCCCAAAAATCCCTCTCATTTAATTATAAGCTATTTCCTAATCTTGCCGGAGAGACCCTGAATGCCCACAAAAATGAAACTTATTAAAAACTCTTTTTCTCATGCTGATTATTCAAGTTAGTGGATGGATACTGTAGGTCACAATCTTAAAACAAGTCTCTTAACAGTATAATGAATCAAGCAGACCAAAAGGAAAGATTTGCCATTGACAAGCCCTATCTTAGGTTCTCAATGCTGCTTTTCATCAAAACCTCACACAATCACTCCAAGCTGAACTCTGCTTTTCTGAAGGAAAATGTAGGTGTCTGTTTAATTATTAAAAAAAAAAAAAAAAAACAGCAAAGAAACCCCAAACACACAGAATTTGTCAGAATTCCTTGATGGAGGCACACCAGGTGGGCATTCACGAGGAGGCATAATTTTGAGATCTCAGTAGAGGCTATGCTGATAGATGAGGTGGGCTGCATTACCACTGTGTACCCTCCAGTTTTGCAAATGTAAAGGCCACCATTTCCAGGTGAGAGGAAAAAAATTCTGCGCCAGTAAGGCAGCAAGCCCAAACTTGCAACACTAGAAAAATCTTCTGGAAGAAGCACTGCCCATCCCACGGTCCTTACAGAGGTGGCTTCCATACAGGTGGCATTGGGGCTGAACATCCCTTCCTGGTTAGATCAAGGCTCAAGAAGACGAGTGACTTTGTGATGGGTGTAAAGGAAATGGAAGCTCTGCCATCAAAGCAGAGACACACATCACATGCTCAGGACCCTTACGCTACATATTCTCTTGCTGACTCAGCTTCCCCGTCTATGTGTCAAGATATTTCTTACTGTCTCCTGCATAATGCAGAACTGAGGTGAAATTCATCGGTGTTTCTCAAAGAGTTCAGCTATTTTGGTGAGACATATCATTTGGATGATATATGGGTTGGGGTGACCAAGTTCTGCGTAGCTACCATCTAGCGTATTGCTGTTATTTGTCCCTGGTTTGATTTATATTTCAGTGAGAAGAGGCATGAGAAGCTTCCTCCATCACAGGACCCTTTAGGGGAATGGGCAACTACAGCAGCCTGGCTCCTTTCCCTGGGATGTAGTCAGCATCCCTTTGTACACTACAGCAGAAAAAGCATGCACCTTTTTTTTTTTGTTGTTGTTGTTAAATATGAAGGGGTGCAAGATGTTTCTTTGGGCTATTTGCATAATAAACAATTTAATAATACCTGAAGGACTTATTACAGCACAAAGGAAGGGGAAAAGTGAGACCCACCCAGAAGTGATGTGTCTAATTTAATGTGTTTCTGCTCAGTTCATGCACCAGGCACTGTATTACCTAAATGCAGTGCATCACCAAGGACCAAACTCAGAACTGAAACCCTCTCTGCCACTTTTAAAGGCACATGTTGTGTGCTGAAAGGTCTACAAACACTTGTCAGAAAGCCCCACCAGAAGCATACAAAGCTATTTTGGTAACCCCAAAAGAATTCAGCCAAGTTAGATTTAAATGTATAGTGTGTATATTGTTTCTATGGACTGTATAGGGAGGCACAAGCAACCAACAATAGCCGAGCTGTGCTTGGGTCTCTGCCTGGGCCATTCTTTGTTGCAGAGCTACTGCTGGGCACGGGCAGAGCTGTAGGGTGTTTGGGGAGGCAAGCGGCTGCGTCACCCAGTGCTTTGCAGTTGCGGCTCCCTGTAGACGCAACATCGTCCTCCTCTCCTAAGCTCTTGCCTTTTCTTTCCTCCAGTGACAGATCTGACCCACAACTCAACTTTTTAATTGCATCAAAGCATGTTGGCAGAAAACCCCTGCATTTGAAGCAATGAAACTCCATGGAGGGAACTGCTGTCTCCTTGCCCCCCACAGTCCCACTTCGAGTGGGACTTCACTCCAGAAATTAAAAAATATGGGAAGATCATAACCAATAGGTCCCCGAGGCATAAGTAATATTGAAAAAAGCATTTTTGGTGTGGATAAGAGCAAGCTAGCACAAGTGCCTGACCTACAACCAAAACCAGCAGAATTACATTTGCATGAGTGCAGTCTTTCAGGTTATCACTTTGCATGTTAGGAACATTAAATCCTTTAGATACTCGTGCACACGAAAGGCCATTAGAGCTATAGGGTATGTCACTGGGAGACAAGTATATGAAGACTCATTTGCAGAATCAAATATTTCCCCTCTTTGCTCTTTTGTGGCGCCTTTCATTATAAACAGTAATCACAATAATGAATGCTTGCAAGCCAAGAGACAGACAGTAATTATTCATCCACTTGGGGAAACTGAGGCACTGAGGGTCAAACAGACTATTTATTTCATGGGACCACATCATAAATAAGTTCAGCTTATGGTCACAATTAGGCCAGCATTGTGAGCAAGTCACGGGAAGAGCAAGAAGTAGAAATTGGGGAGCCACCTCCATGCCTCAAGGTTCAGTGCTAGCCTGGTCTCTGAAACAAGAACTGTCCTGGGTTTGCAGAAGAAACCCTCTTTATCTTTCAGGAAGAGACACAAAATCTTAGAGCTGGTCCTGCATGACTCATCTCATACTCCAGTGCAGTAATTCATATCCAAGAATAGACCATCTGAACAGAAAGTGGTACACAAACAAATTCACATTTAGAGAGAGATGTTAACAAGCCAAAGACATCACTTGCTAGAAATACTTTACAAAAATTCAGTGGCTACTATGGCTGTTGTAAGATCTTGGCGTAAGCAAAATGCATTAATCTGGGATGCGACTTGCCTTCCTAAACTTCATCTAAAGCTTAAATGAACCCAGAGTTTTGAAGTTTGGAAGCTCAGCCAAAACTTCTTTATTAACTCATATGATTTTATCTTTACCCCATCTTCCTCTGTGCTGGAAAGAACATTAAAATTATCAAAACAGCTTCACCTGCTACAAGTCTAGAGCAGCTGAGCCAAAATGTGCCCAGCATTTCCATAAGATCAGGTTTCTACACCAGAGAAAGAAATTCGGGTAAGCACATATGTTGATCATTACCAACTGCTATCTCTTCTCTTATAAGGACAGTAGTTTATGATAGTACAGAACAGAACACGTAGAGCAACTCACAGGAAAGATGAATGATATATACATTATCCTATAGATCTAGGTGGATCAGTGGTAGCAAACCCCTGCCAGGTTAGGTGCTACCTACAACGAGAAGAAACTGTCCCTTGTAGCACTACTCACTTCACCTCTGCACAGCCTCATCCTCACAATTTTCATCCCTTTATACGTACCATGTACACTCTACTGGGCAGTGCTGAAGATCATGGGTTGTCCTACTACAATAGTTGTTGTTCCTTAAATGCACAGTCTGCCTTCTGTTACTTTGGGAAAGTCTGGGTCTGTAATCTTAATATATGGAGGTGACCGAGTCTGTTGCCTGATTGCCAAGGAATTAATGCTGATGAAGTGAATTAGTAAATATGATAACCTGTACTTTTTGTGCACTTTCTTTGATTTTACCCTTTTGCATTACTATCCAATTTGCTGGGTAAAACCTATTGAAAAATTGCCAAATACCTTTGTAATTCTACACAACCAAAGGCAGAGCTTTGGGGTCGTCCACTGCATAAATCTAAGGATGAATTACTATATGCAACAAAAGAGTGCTCTAATTGCCAGGCATTGGACATAAAGTTCCTGCTTGTTATTAGAAATCAAAGTTAAGTACTGCTTTTAATGAGCAGCACTACTCGTTAACTGACACACGCAAAAAAACCCATTTGTTGCCTGGCACTTACAAGATGTCTCTGAGCTGAATTTCACTTTCTGTAACAGCCTATACGTTCTATAATGACCTACAGATATTGATGAACATGAGCTGAATATTAAAAGCTGCTCTTATTTTTTTACAGATAGTGAAAACTGAGGCATGGCAGTCCAATTTGCTAAAAGTCATCAAGGTAATCTCTGAGATGGGAAGAGGATCCACTCGTGCCTCCACCTGAAGGCCCTGTGCTTTACCCATGTCTGGTGGACGTGACCTGTACTGGGCCCAAGATGTCATGCTTTGAGGAATACCAAGATTTGGGGCTTTTTGGACATTCTGGGACCATAATGGTATCTGACGTTGCACCCAAGGGTCCAGCACCATTTCTCCTCCCATCATGCATGCAGTTTTATTCCCCACTTCATGGTGAGTTATGGCTGAACTGAAGTTCTGGGTTTGTTCAGTCTTTGTATTTATGAGACTGAATTTTGAAACTGCAGCTGACTCCTCTGCAGGGGAAGAGACCTTGCCCTTTAAAGCCCATGCACAGGCCAGCTGTAGCCTGGTGTTTCTGTACAATAAGCATGTTTACACATAGCTTTTCAACTGTTTTAGCAACAAACTTTGGATCCCATGAATTGCTATGTATTACTGTTCCACAGACCACCTGGGTGGGGAAAACAATGTAGTTACTTTGTAGTTTTGAAATGACTGAAAATCGCCTTGGAAGGAGTTATTCAAAGCTGGGTTGACTTTCCAATCCTCTGCCTGGGGACATGAGAATTTTCTGTACTTTTTTTTTTTGACCGCCTCTAAGGAACTTCGTCTTTAAACAGCCCAACAAGGAGGACTCCTGCTGACTGCTCTTTTTTTTTAAGTCGACTTAATTTCCTGCTCTTCTCTCCCTTTGCTGCCATGGGGGAGGGCTGCTGGTGCTTTGTAGGAGTCACCAGTAACAAAGAGACATGAATGCTAATTTTGCCAGTTGTCAGAGTTGGTCAAAGAAGGTGTTTTAAATAGGCTGGATGTCACTCTCATGCTGCTACTTAAAGGAGCTAATGGTTGCATTAGGTTTATGAATATAAATTACAGGATTTCTGGCTTCACTTCCCCACCATCCCTCTTAAATTGCTTTCGGTGCAGACTCAATGCCAGATGGCTCCTCACATGTGTCAGATGCCCATGCAGAAAATACATTTCAGGGTCACTTCTTTGTTTTGTTTCCCTGAAGACCCTATTGATTGCTGCTCCCCATGGAGAAGGATTTTATTGAGCTCTTGGGAAAGGGAATGCTGTTTAGATGAAGCTGCTGAAAGATCAAATCCCTGAAGAGCAAGCAGCAAACTCAGCTAAACCAGACAAGCAATATGCAAGGGGGGGGGGGGGGGGGGGGGGGGAAGTGTTCCAATTTACATTCCTTTAAATTGGTTTAATGTTAATGAAACTCAATCAAGACTTAAGAAATTGATCCTAATTTGCACTGAAGTTCTTTTGCCATTGCCAGGAATGTTTAGAAGGGTCATGAAGCTTTCCCATGTTGTCAAAATTGAAGTTGATTTAGTTAAACCAGGGTAAACTTCTCTGTGAATATTTACATGTGCTGGCTGAACCTGGCCATAGGAGTTTGGCTTGTGCTTGTAAAAAGAAAGTAATGATGTAAGCTAAACTGATAATAAGTTTAAACTGCATAAAGGATGTTCACTCAGGGTGTTCTATGGTTCAACTAAATCACTTAAAATTAACAAACTGTGTTTATAGGTCAAACATTAGCATGAAAGAAAACCTGTCTATAAAAATCATTATGTTGACCTCTCTGATGATGGGGCCACCCTCTAGAAGCAAACGGAAGAGGTACTTATTCAAACCATCTAATGCAGCCATCTGTAAATATTGGCTGTCTAACTCTGAGTGACTAACATGAGCACGGACATGGCACCTCTCCATCCCATGCTGTGGCATCTTCAGCTCTTCATCGTCACAACAGCATCTTCCTCTGCCTGCGAGTGAGTATTCACATACAAGGGCCTGCCAAAACACACTAATCATTGCAGGATTGTTAGATCAAGAACCCAGAACCTGGAAGTTGCCTGGAGCAGGCAGATTCAAGTACAGCTGCAGAAGATTAAAGGATCCTGGAGTTATTCCATGCAATAAATCTTTTCTCTGCACATCCCGTAGCAGGTTTGGTGCTGTCTGGAGCACGCTGCAGGTCAATGCACCAGCTCCAGTGTTAGACGCGTGGGATTAGAGTTGGATGACAGGCTGGAAATGATCCTTTAAAATTTGCTTTCATACTAAACTGGATTTACATGTACTGAGTCCACTGAAATGAGAAGGCTCTCCAGATGATCAGCATTGCTGCCAATTTTGAAAGCCGTGGTCAAATAAGTTCTAATTGCCCCCTGCTTTATTTTATTTCATTTTTTTTTTTACAAAAGGAGATGCAGACCAACTTATGAAAACAAATTGTATTTATATTTGCCATGGGATATGGTTATTGTTAAAGAATGTGGCACTAAAGATTATTTCAGAAAAAACACATCTATATATCTATATGCCTATATATCTATATATGTATGTATCTATATATCTATCTATATAGCTATTCATATACAGATATATAGATATATTTACATATACATATATATATGTAAATAACAGAAAGAATATCACCAGTTTACTACTTGTATTATCCTAGAATTAACAGTGTGTTGACACAGCTGCCTTGGCATTGCATTAATTTTACTTTTGGTTTAAGTATTAGAAGGATAAAGGGCTGCACTGAAATTTCTCCACCAATTATTTACTTACCTGCTACTGGTTTTTATAAACTAGAACTTTTGCTTAAACAAATTGTTAGTAACATAATTTCTAATAGGCAAAATGATTTATCCCGATGAGATGATGCAGTATGCATGCCATATTAGGAATAATAGTGCATCAAGGATGCAGGGCCCATGTCTACAGAACGGATATTAAAAAGATAAAATCCTGCTGTCAGCAACTTTAGAAGCCCTGATATAGGCAGGGTGCTGTGACTCCATTTTAAGCACTGTGTAATTAGGCTTGTCCTCAGCAGGATTCAATCAACACGATGCTTCCAGTCTGCCGGCTGTTGCTCTGCCTTCTAATATTAACACTAAAAGAGCTGAACTGGTTCGAGCCATGGGAAGCAGGCATGGGGATGAAGTCAGGTCTCTCCCTGCACTCCTCTCCCTCTCAAAGGGCCTTTGCTTTGACCAACGAACACGTGAAAATACCCTGTGAATCAATGGAAATTCATTATAATTAAGAACTTTTACACATACATATAGAGCTTTGTTGATATTTGTGCAATGGCTGCATTATTCTTCATAGGCAGCATATAGTGTAATGCCTCTTCTGGGGCCAGTGTTTTGTGCTGTGAAAGCAGACTAGCAATAATGCCAACTGTGCTACAGGCCTATAAAACTGATTGCAAAGCAAAAATCGTCCAGAAAAGTAGGCAGAGAGCACACAGTTAATGCAATTAATCACAGCTTGTTATCATTTTTAGTTATAAAAGTGCAGTCTTTAAAAACAACAGTTGCAAGGTCACTAACTTCTAAATTTCTCTTTATTTTCTTCCTCTTTCTCCCTTAATTTTTTTTATATGATTTTAGCTGAAGACTGAGGCATATGTGATCGAGTGCTGGGTACCAATGAAGTCACCATGTATTTGGATTACTATCTATAGATGGAAGGGGGTGTTCTCCTTACACCAGAGCTCCTAAAAGGGATACTGGCTGGATTTGAACCAAATGGGACATGGCACACTCTCAGTGCAGTGTTTGAAGCTGGTTAGAGTCCAGCTTCTTGAGGGTTTGGGGTTGGGTTTTTTTTTGTAGCTAGTTTCAGAAAAGCTGCTGGCACAGTCTGGTACTAAAGTATTCAAGTCAGGTAAATTGAAGTGGAGTGGGAAACCTGAAATAAAAAATACAGCACACAGTGCAGAGATTGCACCTTAACAGCCTCATTTTGTGGGCACACAGTCGCAGTGGGCACACAGGGAGAGCAGTTGGCAGATCCTTCCAGCTCTTTGTCTCCAAGTCTTCCCCCCCTCCCCCGCTAGAAGTTATTGCTCTGGTTTTAAAGACCCACTGAGATCAGACCACGTTAAGAAGTAAGGATTTGTGTGTCTCATGCTAGTTTGCAAAGTGGCTGTAAAAGACTCAGAAATTCATGCAATACAAAACTATCACAATGTTCCGCTGTATATTTCCCCTCTCCTCAAGCAGCCAGTCATGCACTGCCTCAACATCTACAGCAAAGAACCACTTAAGTGAAGTACTCTTCTCCTGAATCAATCCAGATAAGAATAAGGTGCAGCCATCTGAAAGCTTCTGAAGAGCAGAGAGGAGTACCAGCTGCTCTCTGCAGCTGTCCTCCAGCGGCTGAGCATACAGGTCTCCACTGCCCACAGCCACCACTCCATAGAAACATCCCCCCAAAATGCAAAGTGAGGAGCCTTTCTACTGCCCACAGCAAAGCAGACTTTGGCCCTGTGGAGAACAGTTGATTCAAACCAAATGAAGTCAGGACAGGGGCCCCAGATGGTTCCCTGAAGAAAATCAAGGAGGAAGCTAGAAGGTCTGTGGCCAGCTCTATCTCTGCCTAGTTGTGTTCCTAGTTACCTTTACAGATAATCACAGTGAGGATAGATGAATAAACACTGCCACTAAAGCTCGCAGAACTTTGGCTAGAAGAGATGGTGTTCTGGAAAGCTTTTGAACAAAATGACTTCCTAGAGAAAGACACACACAAAAGCAGGCGTAATTCCAATGTAAGAGCCCAAATACAGTGAATGAGGTTTTCTGTTGGTAGTCACAGTCCAAAGAGGACAGTCTCAAAGAAAAGGCATGGCCTTCACATAGCACTGATGTTCCTGTGAACAGTTTGTTCTTCAACTGGTGATAAGGAGAGGATTGTCTCAGGCATTAGGCACAAGCATCAGAGCCAACAGACTAGATTCATGCCATGGAACACCCATCTAACCTTGCTTAGGATGAACCAGACCTCAGTTCTGCAGCTGTAAAATGAGGAAAATACTTCCCAAATTGGTTAATGACTCTGTGAGATGCAATGGTGGTGGACACACTACTTCGAAATAGGAGAAAGTCAGACTGAATTGTATACAGCTGAATTCAGACTCAAAAGTTATTGCTGGTACTAAGGGCACGGTAGGAACTGAGGCTGAGCATGAAAATGAACAGATAAGAGATGATAAGATAGACTGCCAAAAAGTGCCTAAATCACTTTTGAAAATATAACCTGAAGCTCCTGGAAATGTTCACTTCAGGCTCTGGCAGGTCAGAGGTTTCCTTGTGCACAAAACCCTCAGAAACCACCTCTCAGTCACTGTAAGTGCTCAGGCAGCCCTCTCATCCCGGACCCTGGGTACAACCCACTGTCTTTACCAAACCCATATGAATCTACATCAGTTCTGCACCCTGATTACTAATTTTACTCATGTGCTTCAAGATACAGACATACTTTGGGTACTTGTCGAGCCAAGACTTCTGTTGGGCAGTTTAGTGTTAGGAAGAAGCATCAGCTCACAGGTGGCTGTAGAGAACTGCTCATGCAGCAGGATGGATCTACCAAAGCAGGTCTCTTACACAAACCTACCTGTGCTAACACCCTAATTAAAAAAAAACAGTGGAAAGGCTCAGCTCAAATTATTTTTTCTTCCTGGATAAGGGTTTTGCTGTAATGTATCCCTAAACACAGAATACATTGCATAGTTCATGAAGTTGTTTCATTTAAAGAAAAAGAGTAGTTTCACAAGTACCGGAACTAACAAGGTGAGGTTCCCTGCAGATTTGCATCTCTTGCATGATTGACTTTGATGGCAAAAGGAAGCAAGAGCTCCATTTGAAATTTGCCCTGTCATTAGAGAATTTATAATGTCTCTTTATATTGCATTAATTCTCCAGGATATTAGGAAATACCATTTGATATGATATATTCTATAGTAACTGCAGCTCTGAAAGGCTTTTCTGCTTGGCTGTCTCTTTCATGCACCCTGTAGGAACTTTGGAACATCTACACTTCTGTAATTGAAGCTGGCTAAGAGAGCTGAATGTTGTGTTGGGATCTTGACATGTATGATCACTCTGTGCCCATTCACAAGCTTTGATTCCTGTTGGGTGGTTCAGCACCTGCAACTTTCAGTATCAGCCTTTTCTGCATTCCTCTACAGATACAAGCAAGATCACTATCTCCCAAGTAGTTCTTCATATACCTGCCTATTACCTGACCCATGGAGTGACTTTCTGGTAGAACAGGCTTAGCTCTTCTGTGTGTTGTTTGCTGGAGAATGGGAAAACAAAAGCCAAAGTACAGGTTAAATTCTTCAGTTCTGTCTTGCCAGGGTTAGGTTTTCCTTTCCTGGGGTTTCTAACTTTATTTGGTTTAATGCTGGATTAATGCATTCATCTGACTCAAAGCCAAAGGAGACCAAGAATATCTATTCTAACTTCCAGGGTGATCCATTTCATCCAGTTACCCCTCTGCTGAGGAAGGTAATTACATTTCTACTGAGTTACCTGTGTTCCAAAAAAGTGATCCCATATTGACTTGAGGGCTTCAGGGGAATACCCCATTTTCTGAATGTTTTACTTTGGTGATTCTTTCCCTCACTATTTATCCATGTATAACATGCAGCTTCCTGTTATGTTTCTGCTCATGACATTAAGGAATCCTTCAGGACATCTATTTTCCTCCCCCATCAGTACTTTTTAATTATAATCAAGTCATCTCTTAATCTTCTCTTTGACAGACCATTAATGCATTGAGCAGTACTCAGCCATGCTACTCAGCTGCCTGGGCAAACAAAGCATCTCTTCTTCTAAAGCTTCGGCCAGCATTTGGGTGAGCTATGGGCACATGCTCAGGATTTAGGGAGAGACCCTCACCTGCCTGCAGCTGCCCACAGAGGTTATCCCATTCCAGCCACTGCTGGCTGCATCGCCACACTTTGTCAGTCACTACCAGGGTTAACCATGTTAATGTCAGTGGTTTAAATGGTGCCTCTGCTCTAACCTGCCATGGGTTAGGGAAGGTGCAGCTGGCGGAGCATCACCACAGTCCTCGAGAGGTTGCTGTTGCTGCTGGTGAGCTCTCACCCTGCAGCAGCTCAGCCAGTTCCCATCTCATCCATCACCTACTTCCACCAGTCCACAAAATGGTTTTGATGACTTTTGCATCTGCACGCAAACCTGACAGCTGCTCAGTCTGACATATGTCATCTACAGGAGAAAAAACACTTCTCTACTGTTTTTTATCATTCCTTGGTCTATAACTCTAACATTGTCTCTTTGCAGCACTGTGCTGCAGTGCCTCCACCATAGAATCACAGAATCATAGAATGCTTTGGGTTGGATAACCCCTAAACTCTTCTCTGTCACTGCTGGCACACTGCGGTCAGCATCTCCCCAGCACTTTCTGTGCAGCACTGCCTGACCTGGGGGTACAGGTGACTCAAGATTTCATATTTCATGTTCTCTCACTGTCCGGAAAATTTTTAATTATAAGTCATTGCTTAGCTTCTGTTGTGCTCTTCCAAGAAAACTTCAAAATCACTGTTAAAGTTTTATCCTGTCCAGCAAATGATATGGATTCATGCTAGCAAATTGGTTTTAAAGACAACAGGATTATGGGCTCTAGCTCCACTGTATTTGTAGGGACTGTTTAAATTGTAAGTGATAAGCTTTGAGATGAAACCCGTACTTCGTGGATACATGGTCAAACTTGTGTTTGCCTCAGTTACTCATTTCTCTTGGCTTTGCATCTAGACCTCATCTGGTTCAGACAGTCAACAAGAGTCAGCAAATGTCCAGCTGTCACTTAATTAGGAGTAATAAAACCATCTCTTACACAAAGCTGATGGTACTCCACTGACCAGACTAAGCCAGAATGCCTCTCTGCCAGCTATGGAGCTATAAGATGGCCAAAACCAGTTTTCCTGCATTATTTCCTTTGGCATTGCCCATGCTTTCATCGGACCGAGGCCAAACACAGTGGTACCTGTGCAGGGCACTCAGCACATAGCAGGGGAAGGAAGCCTCATCCCAGGACCAGACCAGGGGACAGGCAGCTCGGTGGCTGTCCTCCTGCTGGGACGTGCTCCCTGCCAGACCACAGACAACCCCACCAGCCTTTGTTTCCCACCTTTGTAAAAATCCTTCTTTGAAGGCCTAAGTTTAGCAAGTGTTTATTTGGACTACATTTACTAATGATGGTAGTTGAGCAATGGTGTGTGTAATGGTAACCCAGTCAAATCTCTTGCACAGGGCAGTCCCTGGGCACAGGAGGGTGCAGGGGGACAGGCAAGGGCTGCAAAGGCCATTTGATGATGGTAGAAGAAGCATTCCCGCAGCATGGGCTCTGGCTCTGCCTGGCTCTGGGCCGACATCTGCCCAGAAACACCCAGTCCTGTACCTTCAGTGCAAGGTCCCTGCAGGACCAGTTGTTCTGCAAGGTGCTGTGACACATGGAGAGGAATAGGGTTGGTGGAGGGTCATTTGCTGTCTATGATGTCCCTTCAGGAACTGCTTTTAAGAAAAGGACATATTTTATTACAAATAAATTATTATCACAAATACAAATCTTGCTGTGGCACATCACAGAGAGGCACTGGCTTTTCTGGCATCTCTTCTTTCATTTCTCCTCATTGCTGCTTCCCTTTCAAGCACTCCCATTCTCCCTGACCAGCTTTTCAATTCCCACTAGCAGAGGACAAAAAGAGATATTCAAACTTGCATCTTTTGTCTACAAAACTGGGAAGTTTACCATGATTTTCCAAGAGGTAAAACCTCCAGCTGAATCTCCATTCCTCTTCCTGTCCTAAGAAGGTCTCATATGGGGAAGTCTAGCACCACATAAGACCCAGAGAGTTTCACCTGCCATTTGATTTACCTGGCACTATATCTAACCAGTCTACCTGTTAAAATTAGCTTTCTGCTAATTATTGTTTCAGATGTTGCCAGAGAAAGAAATAGACCTTTTCAGGGAATAAATGAAGGGAACTGAAGAAAAAATTCAGCCCAAGGTAACGTCTCCAGCACTCTAGGTTGCATTGAAGCCAAGCAAGACAGCTTTAATTGTGTCAGAACACAGCTATTGTGAACAAAGCACCCGCCATTAGTGAATCAATTGAAAATCACAGCTCTTACAAATCAGCTACGGACCTAATGACAGAAATTGATGTGGACTCTAACGTCAGAGCAGTTTTCATAACATGTTCCTTTTTTAACCCATAATTCCATCCCAAACAAACTTTCAAAATAACCAACTGACTTCAGACACTTGTGTAAATAAATCTGGTGGCAGCTGGAAACTTGCTTTACTGCCTGAGCTTCCATCTCCTCTGCGATTTAGAAACAAAACCCCTGTGCTTCACCTGCTCATTGCCTTCTGCCAGCGGTGGAGCACAAAACTCACACCTGTATCACAGAGGAAAAACACAGACTACTTTTAATTAAATTATTTGTCTTTTTTTTCTGTGCCAAAATCAGGGCCAGAGCTAGAAACAGAGATATGGCATGAAGATACCATTTGAAGCTTTGTTGATAGAGCTTCTCGCTATTGTTGAGGCAGCGTTGGAGGGTGTGAACAGAGGAAGGTCTGTCATAAAGAAGCAGCCAACATTTCATTTTCTATTGAAATTAGATAAACCCTGGTAAGGCAGAAGTCTCTTCTTTAAGGATATTCTAGAAGCAACTGCTGGTAGTTTGAATCAAGGACCTGGCTACTTGTATATAAAGAAAACAAAAACAAAGAGGAATGGTTCTCAGGATGCCTCCAGCAGATTCGAGTTGCAAATTTCTTTGGAGCTGGTCCTGCCTACACCCACCTCAAGAGGCACCTCCTCTTCCACTGGCCGAGGCGTAGACCTTGGGCATGTGCTACGTGAGAGGGTGAGGGGGTGGGAGGGCACAGTGCACACACGCAGAGATGGTAAGGTGTCCATCCCAAAGACCACTCCTGCAGCTGATGGCTCATCCTTCATTAGCACACAGCTGCACTAATGCAAAACCAATTTTATTCATCAAAGTCCTGACTGCAAATATAGGTTTTGCTGTACTGCACGCCTTTTGACAAGGTTAGAGGCCCACAGGGAGCTGAAATCTTTCAGGAGGAAGGACTAATGCTGTCTCAGCAGTGGGGAATCTCCCCAGACATCCTAAATGAAGAAATGCAATTTTAAATGACAAGTTTCACAGCCAAAGAATCCCTTGCACAAATGGGGGACAAACGTCGAGGTACTCTAGGAGCACGGTGCCCTCTAGAGCATTTGGGCTGAAATAGGTGTTTAGTTCAGATCAAGAGTTTATGCCCAGCATACACCCCTCGCAGACCACACTGAGTGTGTGACTGAAGTTAAAAAGTAGTTTACCTAGTGGAAATGTATCTGGGGCTTCTGCACATCAACCACATCGTGCTGCCACACCAGTTCATTTTGGAGCTTGCGTATCAGCACAGTGGAGTCAATGATCTCTGCTAAAACAGCTGTCAGGTGCAGATATTTTCACTCCCAGGTTGGCTTGAGGGAGTTGAAGCAGGGAAAGTGTCCAGTGCATGAAAACCTGACAGACAGCAGTGACGTGGCCTGGATTTCCAGCTCCCTGCAAGGTCAGCCAACTCGCTCACCACCTTTTGTGGCTGAGAAAGTGGCTGTTAAGAATTTCCCCCTCCACAGAGGATTTTGCACATCAGTTCTGCTGTGTCAGTTGATCATTAAGAGCATCTTCGAAAGGGTCCAGCTGGCTGTTCAGTAAAGACTTTGTTTAGTGCTTGGTCTGTAGCCATACACATCTATATGACATGGCAAAATGAGAGCTCTGCTTTCAGAGAGCACATGGGCTTTGGTGTGTGGAATTTGCTCCACCATCTTCTCCAAATGCTGTGGTCTGGAGGGCCCTCGTACCCAGGGAATGGCAGCCAGACACTGTCAGCTAGATCTGCCCTACATATTTGCCATAAATCCATCTTTTCTTTTAAAACCTTTAGCTTCTGCATCCCTGTCAGTGCTGTAGAGGGATGGCTTTTTTTTTCTTCTAAGTAGTTTAGTATGGATCTGTTTAAAGGTTCCATAAAAGAACGACAACCATTTTAGCTTGACTGTGCTTTAACAATAGGTACTCACCATGAGGTATTCTCTGTCCAGAGGATGAAATTATATATTTTCTCCAGTACAGGTTTTCTTCACTTAGCCATAAAGCCTCCAAGTCCTCATTTCTCACTACTTGTTTTGTGTTTCTGTCTTGAATATCAACTCAGCTATTTACATCCCTTTTCATCAAAAGATTTCTTATTTCTACAGACTTCTGTTGTCATGCTTACCACATTTCCTGGTGCAAACACAGCACGTAAGTATGCTCTCTTTGCAAGTGTTTTCCCCTGATCTTGAGGAGCCCCAACAACATGAACATCCTTATCTGGCTCCCCAGCCATTTGCAAAGGCAAATCTCCCCAGGAACCAGTGCTGCCTGAGTTGCCAGTTGGCGAGGATGTGGACAGGCTGTGCCAGGGTTGGCACTGCTTTCCAAGATGTACAGCAGAAGATGTACAGAATATTAAACAGTTCATTATGTGCTGTGTTCATCTGACAGCCTACTACTGACTTCTTCCCTTATAGTTACTGATGCACATACCTGGTAGAGACTTTTTTACACTCTCCAGTGACCTTGTCCTAGTTTTCTCTGAAGCAAATGCTATAGGTTATATTGGCATATGTTCCAACCCTGTGACATATATAGTGGCATGTATCTCCTAGCTGACATATGGACACTGCACATCTTTAAAAGATCGTAGGCAGCCAAACATGCCTCTTGAAGGATCAGGGCAGCACCTCAGTTAAAAATGACAAATGCTTGCACATTAACTATTTTTACTAGGCAAAGCAATCCCTTTTGGTCCAGCTGTTTCATGACAGACCAGAAAGAATTAATGTACAAACCTCCAGGACATGGAGGTAAGTCTGCCAGTAACTCCAGCATGGACATTTAAGATTGATTTAATAGCATCTGCGCTGTATTTATCAGCATTAAAAAATAGTAGTACAAAAGATCACTAAAAAGTGTACCCATGTCTCTGACAGCCTGGTTCAGCTCCAGATAATGAAGAGGTTTGACAGACCTCAGCATCCCTGGCCAGTGGTCGCTGTTGGTGGCCAACATCCACGAGATGGAGCTCCAAACGTTAAGATGGGCCCTGCAAGGACACTTCATCTTGCACATTACGGTTGTTTTTTTCCTCTTCTCTCATGCAGATCTATGGCTGGGTAATCCATTTTCTTATTAAATGAGTGCTTATTTCAAAAGTAGGCTTGAGGGTTTTCTTTTCCATCTGTTTCTCTGACTTTACCTAATGCCAGTTTGTGCTCTTGTGCAATCACAAGGTCTCTTTGATATGAAATACAAAACCAAGTGTCTTCTTAGAAAATGGGGCATAGCTATGAACAAACAGCATTACATCAGCTTCACCTTCCTCTCATGCTGAAAGCTACAGAAGGCAGAGATTATTGGTAAATTCAGATGGTGGATAATGACAGTTAATGGTAATTGACACAGGCAGAACCATGTTCAAGAATTTCAAGTGTTTTGCTGAAAATTTTTAAGCAGTTTCACCTAGCTAATTTCTGTAATTGTGGCAGGAATGTAAATGTCTTTCCTGCAGCCCTGGCACAAACAGGTCATGGTAACTTTAGGGGACTGGAAACAAAATGAGTGATTAGAGTAATCTTACCCACCTTTACAAGGGACAGTTTGTACAGGAGATTTTCGCTTGTTTTTCTCATAAGGTTGAGAGTAGCAGTGCTGATGCCACCTGAGGCAAGCCAGAAAGTTACCTTTCTTACTGCAGATTACTGAAAAGTTCTGGTGTTACCATGAGCAATATTATGTGTGCTCTCTGTCCCTGTCTAACCTTCGAGACTCAGCCCTGGGAGCACGAGGCAGATGTGCTGTGTCTGTTTTATTGCTGCCTGCCAGGCCTTGTGGGTGGGCTTGGAGCCCAGCCCCCCAACCCTTTGGCGTCAGTTCAGAGAGGGGATGTGGGTCTGCGTCAATGTGCTGAGCCTGGACCCTGGTGGGTTTTGGGTCAGAAGGCGCCAACCCTGGTGAGCTCTACCCCAAATGTCAGCATTTTGGTAGCATTTTATGGCTCGATCAAACACCACTGAACCAAGATCCTTAACCTTTAGCACGTTGCTTTTCCTGGCAACTATAGTTAGTATCAAACAAAATAAGAACCAGTTTGATTAGAGGTCATTTGAAATCTGATGAGTCTTGCTCAGCTCCATCACCGCTCACACAGAACAGACAATTTGAAGGAAGCCCCTTGCAGGCTGCTGGGCTGCGGGTGCAGGGATGCTCCGTGCCAGCCTGGTGCCCTGGGGCACAGGCAGGGACCTGCTCACCCCTGGGACACGGCAGAAGCAAGACCCTTGCTTCTTGCAACAGCCCTGTGGGCTGGTATACATCCCACCAGACATGCCTAAATTCTTCTGCTGCTGTTCAGATGGAGATGATGATTTTCCTATCACTTTTTGATGAGCCAAATCCTTCAGCTGGAACAACCACTGTGTATCTATCACCTGGCTTTGACCTCTTGTTATGGGAGCAGTGACTCACCGACAGAAAGCAATGCGGTAACACAGGAGGCTGCAGCATTACTGGCAGGGTAACATCCCCATTAGTGCTCACCAATTAGGGTGCTAACTCACTTCCATTTTCAAACACTGGAAAACATTGCAATTTATTGCAACCTGTACAGGAGGGCAGGTTTTGCCCTCTGGACAAGACCTGCTGCCTCTGACACCCTGGCTCCACATCCTACCTAGTGACCACTGCTCCTCAGCTGGTGCTTCAGCTCTCACCCTGAGTCCTGCTGCATGGTCCAGACTGCCTCACTGGCCAATATTTCGCCTGACCCACATCATCACTCGTGATAGACCTTTGGCATCTCTCATGCCCACTCCCAGGTGCTTTGCCCTCAAGGTTGGTTTCTGGCCAGGGAATGATAACTCACACCTCAATAGCTCCTGCTGAACCTCTCCAGCTGAGCCTGTCCTCAGGGACCTGAATCATTCAGTACTGGAGCCTGGCTTTTGGTGCACCGAGGTCCTGCTGGACCCTGGCTAGATGCAGTCAGCAGGAGGCACTTCTGCAGTGCAAACTCACCCACACAGGTGTGGGATGAGGTGGAGCATTTTGGGAAGCGAAGCTCCGGAGACTTGTGCCTCTGAGGTCCCAGAGATGCTCAGAGCATGGCTACAAAACTAAGCAAAGGACTGAAAAAGCCTCTGCTGAAACCCAAAATAACATCAGCTAAATGCGACATTGGAGAAGGAAGGCAAAAAACTAAAAGCATGGGCATAAGAGATACCCATGTCTCTTACACCTGTACTTGGTATCCTACATCTTATAAGATACATATCTCAAGATTGAGACAGATGAAATATTTTCTAAATAAGGAGTTACACTACATGCTTACACCTGAAAAAACATTCCCTGAATTTCAGTATTGGTCAGTGACATTTAAGCAGTTGTACTGAAAAGCTGCCTCTGGCTGCTGTGACCAAATCCGATGGCATCTTCCCTCCCGTTCCCATACCTGTACCTGTGATGTCAATGAGGGCAGGCTAGCAGGCAGGGCACGTTTTAGCAAGCAGAACAGCTCCCTTCCCAATGTGCATCATGGAGATTGAAGTTGGGGTTAAATGCCCCTAAGACCTGCAGCTGCAACAGAGGCTTCATCCCCACGAGCACAATTGACGTACGGTGGACAAGCTGGAGGGCACACTCCCTAAGTGGGGCAGGACAGAATAAGGGTTTTTTTCCCCCATCCTAGGCACACACCTCTGCTTTGTACCTCAGGCTGGACTGAACAGATGCCTCCATGAGCCAAGTCACCAGCAAACAGCAATATTTGGGGCTGTGCCCTCCCCAAGCAAGGCTCTCAGAGGGGAGGGCTGAACAAGAGGTCAGCAGGTTGAATGGCAACATCTTCCCTTCTAGCAGCTGAAGCCATGCCGCCTCGGAGGAGTTGCTTTTGTTGTTGTTGTTGTTGTTGTTTCTTAGTTCAAGTTTTGGTGTGACAGCCCCAGGACTGAGAGGAGGAGGGCAGTGCTGTCTCAGCCCCTCACTGCTGGAGAGCTGAGCTGCCCCAAAGGCTATTTATGTCTTTTACTCAAGGATCATGCACCTTAAATGCATTTATTTATTTATGTGTGTTCTAATACAAACAGTTTTACAAACTGTATTTCCCGTGCAGGTTGCGGTCCCTGTTTTCAAGCTAGAAGGAGCAGCTGAGCCCCTGTCAGCACCCAATGGGGCTGGGCAAAGGACCCCGTCCCACCTGCAAGAGCCCTTGTCCCAGGCAGCACCAAGCATCTTGCTCCCTCTCTGCCTGCAAAGAGGCAGCCTGCTCTGTCTCCAAAGGACTAACCTGTGCCCCTCACTGTAGCTCTCAGCAGCAGCTCACTGAGCTACTCTTTTGGGCCGGGCTCATCCCACTCACCACATGCAACATCGGTCTGTGCAGGGGAGCCATCGCTGGTGCAGCTCTTCCCACTCCCAAACTTTTGGTCAGGTGACATTAAAAGCGCAGTGAGAAGCGCAGCAGTTTCTGGCTTTAAGCATAAATACAGGGCAGGGGGTTGTCAGCTCCTTGGGGAGTATTTGCTTATTGCTTTGAGTTAACTTCTGTTTTGCAAGGAGGATTCATGCTCTGGCCTGGGAATTTCTCAGTGCCAAGTCCCAGAGTTTCTGATCAGCATCAGGCACCTCCCTTTAGAGCAGCATTAGGTCGCTTTTCTCCCCAGCAGCAGGATTTAAGGCTAAATCCTCTCTATGACTTTGTGCTCAGTGTAATGACCCCGAGACGTCCCACCCTGATTCTCCTCCTGTCTCTGATTTGCCTTGGGAGCCAGCTGATGAAAAGTAAGCTGCTGAGCATTGCCACATACAAATTCCTAGGATCCATCCCTAATTTGTCCAATTTACAACTACCTTGTTTTCATGAGGATTTCTTCTCCTACCGGCTAACTAACTAAGAACAAAACAATTCATTGTTTTTCCTACAGAATTCAGAGCAGCACAGCCCTCTGGAACAAGATGTTTTTTTCTGGCATGGTTTTTTTGAAGGGTGTATTCAGTATGATAGTCAGGGCATGTTGCTGCTGAGCTCCAGCATGAAGGTGAGCCACCACAAACAGAACTATTAACTTTCAAATTCTCAATAACTGGGTCTTGCTATGGAAATAAAATCTCATGCATTTTGTATGCAACAGTGGCTATCATTTTTCTGTTTGTTTTGTTCCTGGTTGTTTGCTGTTGTGCTTAATAGCAGCATTGTTTACCTAACTCCATGTATAGAAAACTTCCACAAACTTAATTCTCCTTACTTGTGAACCTGTTTCTGATATACCAAGATGAAGTTTTGGGAAGATAATCCAATAACAGTTGAAGAGATCACCTGTTTAGGAAGAATGGGTTACAGGGCAGAGATAAAAAGTTATTAGTACTGTCTTCACACCTGCTGTATTAGTCAGTAAAACAGGAGTTTTGATCCAATAAAAGTATGTTAATACATGCAGGGACAAAATTTTTTGCACCCAGGAAGTCCGGCTCAAAGGATGAGCACACTTTATATGTAACATATACACAAAGTAGCTCCTTCATACCCCATTATGCAACCAAAATTTTCCTCTCTCTCATGCAAATAGGGTTTCATTTTAACTGCGGTCTGATTAATTAAAGCATTTGAAAGTTTAGCACAAACACAACCAAATAATTGCAAATAACTATGGAATTGTGGTATTGATTCAAATGTACTTTCACACTTTCTTTCACAGTAATGCAAAGAAAAAAAAAGCCCCCAAATCCCTATCCTGCAAGTTTTATGTCAATTTTACTATTATGAGACAAGGGAATTTTAAATAGCATGTTCTTAGGAATGGTGCACCACAGCCCAAGGGAAAGGGAAAAATGTTTCAGCTGGCAGAAGACTTGTTGGCTACAGAGAAATATGGAAGGATTGACTAAATCATGGTATTTATGCACCTAAGGAAGTCAGGAGGAACACTTCATGCAGCTAATGACAAGGCAGCAGTCATCCTCATTGCAAGGCCATGCTTTAATTAGAAACAAAACATACGGTCTTGAAGAGCCGAAGGAAAAAATGCAATCCCACAAAGCAGTTTTTTCCAAAGGTCACAAGGCGGTATGAAAATTTAAAAAATAATTTTCAGTTCTTCACAGTAATATTGGTTTTTCCTGCATTTAACTGATGGCAAAATCAAGACTACTATTGAACTTGCATGCTGTAATTATTACATCAATAGATAACATGATTTGGTAAATAAAAAGAACAGGAGGTTTTCATGCTACTAGTACTTTATCATTGACTATTTCAAGCTTTTATCAAGTAGTAGTAATCAACCTTTATTTGCTTAATAATTTCCTATCCCAAAGTGTTGATTTTCTCAAAATTACCTTCTCAGTAAAGGGTGTAATTTTCTGGTGGTAAAATGAAGGATGTTCTCAATATTGGTAATTGTCCAATTATTTTGTACAATTTTTATGTTTTAGCAAGTGAGTTTCAAGGCAGCCTGAGTGCTCTGCATGCTTTGTAAGCTTGCTAAATAGGAAGGCACCTGGCAGCGTTTTAATTATACACAGTCTTCTTGATAACTAGGAAAATAAGACCAGAGTGCATTTTTTTCTTGCTGAGTGTGAAAAAGACATCACATTTTCACACACCAGAACACAAACCAAACATTATTCAAGTCACTTTCCACTCCAAGTGCCTACCAGAGCACAACAACGAAGCCCAGTGAAAAGAGCTCTGCGTGGTTTGGTGGGGACAGCTACCAACAAAAATACGATGATTCTGGGTGCAATGTTAACACTGGGTGTGTGGTACCACTGATGTACTGTATACATGTGCATCCACAAATATATGCTCTGCTGTTGGAGACACCTACACCTGGGAAGGTTGGTCTTCCCCTGGAGAAGGAGGAAGAAGACTTATGCCTTGCTTACAGCATGGTCACTCCCCTCAGATTAGCTGATGGCAAGTACAACAGCAAAAGGAGTAGAAGGGAAGGGGCTGGTTACAGGGAGCTGCGATGCACAAGGCAACACGTAACACCAGTAGAACCAGTAAACGCTTCACAAAACATGAGCTGTGAGCACAGCGATATCCACGTGCATGGACAAAACCTTCCCGCATTTATCTGCTCATCCATAGTCACATTTCTACTCTTTCTCCATTCCCACCCCAGCCTTTCTCTCACTGTTACCTGAAATGGCAAGAACATGTGTAAAGGTTTGCAGCTGAACACGCTGAAAAATGAACAGTCATCCAAAAATCATGTTGACCTCTACTCCTACTCCTGTGCTTCTGTGAAAATATTACATCTGCACTAGGCTGTGATTAAGAAACAATACACTGTACTAGCTAATCGTACCAGATTATCTTTGTCACTGGAAAAGACTAGATTAATCTTTGCACAGAAGTAAAACGCAGATTACGTATGGTCATTTGTACCACCAGTAATTTAGATGGCCAAAAACCCCTGAGCAGTGTGAAACAAGTGTTGCCTGACAATATTATTGATTTTCTTGTTTTGAAAGAGTCACCAAATAAGCACTAGAGGGCAAGGTTGAAGGAGAGCAAAAAACAACCAGATTCGGACTGCAGTGAAACACTTGACACACTAATGAAATTTCCTTCTGATAAATTAATGTAAATTGGGCTTGGAAAGAACACTCTCATTTTAAAGTTGGCTGAAAGACCATAAACAAAATGATAAGTGACAATTTAGCAAACTGGGGAGGGTTTGTTTAATATGATGGCAAAGGGATAGGTGTCAGAACTTATTCTGTTTAGCATCCTCGTTAATGATCCAGAAGAAACCAGCAGTGTGTAATGAGATTTGATACTTGGGAGGATTAGTTATCACTGGTGAGAGCTGCAAATTAATGCAAAGCAACAGACACCAGAATCATGGGCAGAGAACAACAAAAGGCACAAAGCACGCGGGTGGAAAACAAATTTAATAAAGAGAAACCTGAGGAAATTGCAGCCAGAGGAAACATCACTTCAGTAAGAGGAAACCTAGGAAGCAGTAACATGGGAAGCAATTTCAGCAGGAGAGCAGATGAGTTATCACGCACCAGGCTGTGCTGTGAAGCTGCTGCAGCAAAAGCCAGGGACACATAAGGCTGCGTTGCCCGGCAGGGAGCTCAGCCGCCTTCACGTCTCGGAACCATTTTGGAGAGCACCATCATGCTCAGCTGCTCCGTTTTGCACTTCTCTGCCACTGCCAGACTTCAGAAAAGAGCAATAAAAGTGGTGGCATCAAGGGAGCAGGAGCTCTGGAAGCTGGAATCTCCCTGCAAAGCTTGCAGTCTTTCTGTTCACAGCAGAAGCAAGCAAGCCATTCTTGCCAAGAAATTCCCAAGGCTGATTATGATTCTTCAGAAAACAAAAACGTTTTCTTTGCACGTGAAGGGTCGTGACAAGAGCACCAAATGTGAATGCCATAATCACAGGCATGGTCTTTGCCACTCCAAATTGTACAGAACAGCTGTTGGGTAACTGGACAGAGACAAGGAGTTGTGAGTATTGCGATTGCTGCCCAAATGGCTGGATCTATATGCACCTCTGCCAAAGCATCCCACTGTTGTCTAACACCCATAGCCTGCCTTCACCCTTCATCTTGCTACATTCTGCTCCAACTCCAATCCACTCAGAGTAGGGACTGTCCTACACAGCCTACCTGCTAGCTGTCTCATGCAGCATGGCTTCATCTTGGTCAGGCTGTGTTTATCTTGATGAAGCCAGAGTATTATTAAGCATAGGAAAGCACTGCTGTGGATTCATATATTACCTAGACCTAAAAATATCATAAATAACATTTTGATCTGGCTGAGGGGCTTCCAAGCAACCTATGTGTCAGTGGTAGTAGTTAGGGCATGCCAAGAATAACCCCAAATCAGCAGGTTTCTGAACAGGAGTCACACAGATGGCACAGCAAGCTACTAAACGTGCAATGTGTCTGAAGATGACTCAGCCTTCCCCTCTTTCAGGGTAAACAAAAGGTGATCTTGCCTCTCCTGTGTTACTTTTCCGGTTAGCTGAAGTGCTAGTGCTCATCTTTCTCCTGGCCATCAGCAGGCTAGAAAAATTAAAACCTCGGACAGCTGGTGGAACAAGGGAGCTGTGGTTCTCCAGTTGCTGTCTACAAATGAGCATGAAAATTGTCACTGAAGGAAAACTAATGCTACCCAAGAGAGGCGTTAGTGAAGCTTACATTTATAAGGTTGATATTGTTTTATATAGAGATACATGGATGCTAGTATGTGTATGTTATCAATAATTCTAGAGGAGAATGGCCATTCTCTTCAAGCTGGGTAGTTCTGTTTCACATCTCATAACTGTTGGCTAATTTACAGCTTTCGAGTCACAAGGATGCCCTTATTTCAGCTTGGTTAAAATCTGGAGTCTGCTTGGGTACCTACAAGAGAACCAATAAATTCCCACGTGTTATGGGACCTGCAAAGCTTGCACACAATGTGTAGATCCCATCGATGATAACAAGAATTGAATACATGACACACTGTTTTGTCATTAATTTCACTGCACCAAAAATGCACTGGAATCCAAAACACAAAGTTTCTATTTAAACGTAAAAGAGAGGAGAAATGTTTGGACTGCTAGCATGTCTTGGAAAACATATACCAGTAAAACAAGTGCTTTTCTGGTATAATTTATTCTGTTTGGAGACTCATATAAACTATGCTGGCAGCATCACCATTTCATTGATAATAAGTGCACGTGGACAAGCCATACCAGCAAACACTGCCCAGCACAGATTAAATCTCCACTGTTTTGTGATTGTAGGTAAGGTGGAGATCAGCAGAGAGAAATGACATTTTATCTGGGCATTTTGGCAGGAGGCTTTAGGCTGCGTAGGGCTGGGCTGGACTCAGGTGAAATATCAGCCTGGTTCTGTCGACACTGCAAGAATTGCTCTGGGTTTCACAGGTTATACAAGCTTTCCCACGTTAGCGAAAAAGATGCATTTTTGCTAAGTTCTTGTACATCATGTGATCAGTTCCATGCAGGTAGCATCTAATGGAAAATCACCTTCAACCATTCCCTGAGGGTTGAGGGCAAGGATGCCTCCCTGAAGCAAGGAGATTGTTCTTTTTTAAATGTATAAAGCCTATGAGGTTGTTAGTTCTTTTTTGTGATTCGGTTCTTTGAACAGACTGAGTGACAGCAGCACAGCCTGATGAAATGAAGAGCATGAGCAGATCAGCTCCATTCGTGACTCAGGAAAGGACGAGTTGATCGGGCCCTGTAAGGAGACAGGGTGAGCTAGACATCAGCCTTTTTTATGTGCAAGGTGCCATGCAGTAAATTAAATCTCTTCCTCTTCCACTGTTACTTCCACCCACACAAATAAACTATTTGTATGACCTGCACACTGCAGACGCAGGCAAATAGAAGACATTTGCAGGCTGAGCCTCAGCTTTGTGCTAACAGAAGATGATTATGCTCAGTTTAGTGCATAATCCCCTAGCCACACTTTGCAATGCATGCAGGGATATTTTGTTCCAGAGAGAGGCAATATGGGCTGGGGTTTAAAAAAAATCCAATGGGATTTAGATACTCAGATGCCACTGAAAAGTGAAGGAAGTTGGGCTCCTACTTCCTCCTGTTTCCTTTTAAAGTTTCAGCAATGACACACTCCTCCAGTACACCTTTGCAAGAGTAATGTGTTGTGGTCATGCTTCAGATAGGTGCGTGTAGGTTTTTGAATAGTGCAACAGGCTGAGCTGACACAACTGCCATTAGCTTTACTGAGAAAAGTAAACACTGAGCACCTCTAAAGGTAAGCACATGTTGATGAATGCTCCGAAAAATGGGTAACAGCTTAGACTCTTGGTGTAAAATTACAGGGATGAAGTCAAGGAACTGAGCTGATTAACACAAACTGCAGAGCTGATGAACCTTGAATATCTGGAAATGTTGGGCTTTGGATTTTATAATTAGAATTCTGGTAGGAAATGGAGACACGAGAGATCAAGCAAGCAATGAATTTTGTTACAAAACAAACCATATCTGACTCATCAGCATGAGCAGCAGAAAGATCTTTAAAATTTGTCCTTTGAAGCCAGAGTAATGCAACTGAAAACTGCTTGAATAAAGAGAATGGAAAAGCACAGAATTCACTCTTTCTTGTCTGGGTCTCTTTTCAATTTGTCATCTCTTTCTTTTTTCTTCCTTTCCACTGCTATGGAATAACACCCCAGTCAAGTTATTTTCAGCTAGTTTCATTTCACAGGTACATGAGAACATTCGGAGTAAGCCTGCAAGGACAGCAGAGTTAGTCAAAATTTATGTCAAAGTAAGTAACAGCACATCTGTCTTCAGACTGTTCTTCAATCCCAATGCATTTGTACAGCACCACAATATGAAACTAAAATAATTATTGTAATATGCTATGGTCTAGCTGCTTGTTAAATGGATAGCATTCTCTGAACCTCATAAGAAGACTAAGGTCACACAGGTTCGAAATGCCCGAACATCTGAAATGTTTAGTAAGAACATGAGGTTAACCTGTATGGAAGCAAGGTCTCCAAATGCACAGGGCTTGCCTGGGGCTCTGTAAGTGTTGTTTCTCTGATGAAGAATATGCACTTCCCCAAGGGAGAGTGATTCACTGTACTAGGTTGAGACCCGGTACACTGCAATGTAAGCAACTCATGAAACTCTGTTGCACACTGTATGGAAATCCAGGCATGACTCACAACATTTAATATCGAATTGCAAGCAGATATTTGCAATAACTAAGCAGAACTTTAACACCACATCCCCTTACTCTGTGCAGAGGTACGCTGGAGGAGCAATCCTTTTGGATTCAGCCAAGCACTCAGTCAGGTACTTGGTCCCATACTTAAACAGGACGGAAGAGTGATTTAAGCAAGTGGATGAGATTAAGCACATGTTTAAGGGGTTTTACATCACCTGCAGCATGTGCCTAAATGACTGGCTAAACTGAAGAATGCACATTGTTTTCTGAGTTGATTTTCTTCAAGCCTAGGGGGTCACACATAGTCTTTATAGCGAGCAGTCTTGGACTGAAATGGGAGATCCTTGTTAACTTTCTGTAGCAGCCACTGGCCTGGAGAGTCCTGTGGTGTGAATGGATGCTTAACAGCTTCAGCCAAAAAGCACTGAGCAGCTGCACCCAGGTGTGCCCAGCATGGCTCAGCACCAGGCTGGGAAGCAAGAGGGAGAAAGAGATGAGGACAGCATTCACACTGCCTAACTTCAGGCATGTAAATTCAGCACCTGAATTAGGTGTGTGATTCAGCAGTGAGCTGCTACATACCCTGTGAGACAGTCTCCTCTACAGTGTGATTCACAACCTCTGAATACTATAGATGCTCTAAAGGAGACTATTTCTATTAATTTTAAAGGAAATATAAAGAAATATTCGGAGTACTATGAATACCCTTCCCCAAAGAATTTCAAATTCAATGCTCAAAGCTGTGAAGGAATTTTGACTGCAGTGTTTTCACAAGAGACCCAAGATTCAGCATTTACAGTGCCTGATACAATACTTACCTGTTGTCTCACAAAGCCAGCATTACTTAACTGTCTAAACCATTCAAAGTTCCCTACAGAGTTATGCCTATTTTTTGCATAATAATACTAAGATTATTTTTCCATTAGTGCAACTGCAGAAATACAGAATTCTTGGGCAAAATGCACCTCAGCTGTTAAAAGGATTATGAAATTAACAAATCTCCCTTCCTGCTCTGCCACCCTCCAAAACAACCTGCATTATCAATACTACTTTGATGCAAAATCTGAGCTGAAATTTAACTTTAAACTCTGTTACAGCAAATTAGTGTTGTGTCTTCTTCCTTCTTGCTGTTCCTGCTGAGTCGCTATGTTCTGCCATCAAAGAGAGCTTATATGGATTCATGTAAACATGTACATATATTTTTTTCATATAAAGGTATAAGCAATGAATTGCATTGAGTTCAGGCAGCCTGATGTAAATCACTGGTTAAGCAGTGTTTTTAATATCTACAGGAATTTTCAGAAAAGTTTCATTCAAGTATGCTGCACCACTCTAAAGCAGGGTAACTGAAATACAGTGCAAAAGAGGAGAAACCGATAGCTACAAGTTTTTTCTAAATCCTCAGTTTTTAGTATGTCTCTTAGAAACTTAGAATTAGCATGAAGGTACCCGAGTTCCCTGTTTAACTGTGGCACCGAACATTGCCTTGACTTCCTGGACGTTTGCGATGCTCTGCATCACACCATTGCTATTCTGAAGTGCAGGAGTCACTAGGTCTCATAGAGCTGGCATATGGCTCTACCAGTCCATTTCACATGAGTGCTTCATGGATCAGCATATGCAAAGCTGCACGTCCTTAGTTCTAAGTGCATTTCCTTATCAGAATATATGGCACTGTATTATGCTGCATGTTTATGATTGGAAACACCGACTGATAACGTGGGCATAGTCAAACAAAATGGTACATGTAACAGCAACCAATTCATTTGTTTTAGGGAAAGAATATGACATCAGAAAGAAAGATTTATATGCTCAGCTACATTTGATTGGAGGTAGTCAAACAGCTGAAATGGTATAACCATTAAGATATATTTTCCTGATAACTACCCATATTCACATATTATCTATTTATTTTTCTCTGGTATCTTGGTGGAACTTGGAACATATTCGACCTGTTTTTTTCCTCTGGACATTTACTGCATTGCTGGAAGCAAAATTTCTCATTCTTTCTGGTTATATTATCCTCATAAATTGCAATAAGAGAAGCGATATTTTTAATGACTACTTGTGTCATTAAATAGAAAAATGTTTACTGAAATGATCTCTACAAGTGCCTGGTAGGGTTGGAGTTTGAGCCTTTTCAGTCTGCAGTCAGAAGTATTAGCTAGCTGAGCAATTGATTCAGAGCAAAATACACATTTCTAGAGTTCTCCCTTTCTAAAAATGCTCTTGTGAATGGTGTGGTTCCTAGGAGCTCTGGAATGGACTTTTGAAAGGAAAGATTTGATCAAATATAGGTTTTAGGCTGTACAGATATTTTGTATCTGCATAAACACAGAAGTCCTGTTGCATACCAATGACCAGGTTTTTTCCCTGTAACTTTTAACTATAATTATTTTCAGAGCTGAACTAATTTGGGAGCCAACTTTCCTTAGGTTTGTAATATTTAGAAAATTGTAGTCATAGAGGTTGGTCTGCTGTTGCAGAAGGAGGTACAGCACTGCTCCTCCTGTTGCTCTGATGCACATAGAGTTAAGCATGGCTGTCACCTCCACGGTGTGATCTGCACATGAGGTACATAAATGCTCATAACTAACCTTCAGTTTCCCCTTCCCATGAATGTGCTCTTTTCATAAACAGACTACATCCACTCCTAATTTCTGATATTAAGATAATTCTAGTATTGTAGTTGTAAAGTCCCCTTTTCTCTCTTAAAATAATTTTCTTTTTACTGAAAATACTTAGGATTGTTTTCAGATTGAAGTGACTTTGGGAGAGGTAAGAAAGGGGACACTTCTTTTGACAACTAAATTTCCAAGTTTGGAGCTACAAGATATGACTGATCAGGAACTCTGCTCAGATAACTCAAAACAGCAAAAGCTAGAAAGTTCAAATGCAGCCTGACATTTAAAAAGCAAGCCAGCTTGAAAGAAGACCCATTGTTTAGCGTGGAAGCTAGTTAATATTGCTTGAATGTAGACTTAGGTCTCTTTTTTTATGCTACTTCAGAAAACTATTTTCTATGTACATTTACTGAAAGTATTTCTTCTATGGGAATGTAGCTTACTGAAAGCACAAAAAAACTTTTAATTATCCTTAAAGCATTTGACAAAGCAGGTTTTGTTAATTGAGCAGTAGTTAGTTTAGACTTGAGAAGCAAACTGAATCTAAGTCATATCTGCAAGTCCTCAAGAAGTTAAAGCTTTGGAAAGCAGACTCATTCATCTCCACAGTGTTTGCTCAAACATGGTATCCTTTCAGCCTAGCAGTAGGAGAAGGGGTTTTCATGGAGACGGCTCCATTGTTCCGTCACGTCTGGGCACCAGCATAGGTTACAGCAGCCCAGGGAGCGCCCCAAATTGTGCGCACGGCAACATGGTCCCCACAGAGCCCGCTCCTCAGTACGGACCAGCAAACAGCTACCACTAAAAAGCAGTTCTCCACAAATATCTCCAGTATATAAGGGTATATAAGGACATATAAGGACTTGTTTCTTTACTGGCTTGAAATGCAAGAAGCAGGGTGGAAGAAACCAATAAATACTTTAACTGCTGCTGCTTTGATGCAAGGAAGTGAAGACCTGCATATTTCACTTGACCCCCAACTCATTCTGCTGTATTATTTCATTGTAGTGCTTCTGACACACATGTCTGTA
The DNA here is from genome assembly GCF_030463565.1 of Pelecanus crispus. Classification (NCBI taxonomy): domain Eukaryota; kingdom Metazoa; phylum Chordata; class Aves; order Pelecaniformes; family Pelecanidae; genus Pelecanus; species Pelecanus crispus. Next base: position 85,321,194 of record NC_134676.1, read on the forward strand.
TGTGAAATAGGCAGAATTTTGTAATTCAGAGCCACCAGGTCTTTGCTGCTGTCACTGACGTCCACAGCAAATCTTACTTCAGCTGCAGTTGTGAAACGTAAGCACTCCAGCATTCCTGGTGAAGAAATCCTCTGCAAGTCTTCCCTTTCAACAAATCACACATTTTCTCCACCCAACCCCCTGTTACTCCCTGAAGCCATTGTTTTTAATTCTAAACTATATTTCCCGGCCCTTTTAAGTCAATGGCTTGACTTTATCTTACTGTTTTCTTTACAAATGTTAAGACCACACACTCTGAGCTCTGCTAAGACACTGTATTATGCTACTAGTAGACAAATTGTAACATCACATCACATACATGTTGCAGTTGCTGTTGGAACATGCCTTTTAAAAAATACTTTTATTGGATGAAATTGTCTCTTTCCCAAGAAAAATCTGGTTCTTTAATATAATTTATTATGCCTTTTAAAATTCTGTCTGTTCAATAAAATCTTTGCTATATTATAAATACCTGTAACGAAAATATAATTTAAAATTCTGAGAGAAAACATTGTTTTTTCCTTTTACATTTTTCACAAAACCCACACAGGCACCAAGGAAAGACTAACAATAAAAATAATTTACTCCTGTACAATCTACTCTGGGTTGGAAACATTCAAAAGAGAGGTTTTAAACTTGTACTCTGATGAAACTTTGGCTACAACATGGGAACTGATCTTAAAACAAAGGAGAGTCCTATGTTTTCCACCTGTTTAATATGAAAACTTCTTTCAAGGGATGATTGAGTGTTGCTAGTACTTTCCTCGCTGTAACATACCTGAATGAGGACTAGCTAAAATTGCTGTTATCTGAGGGAACCAGCCTCTGAGCTTCATTGCACAGGTCAAAAGTGGTCCTACCTCACCAGATGGGAATACTTATTGTGGAGATTAACTCCCAGTTCTGAAAATTAAACATTAGTGGAAATAAGTTAGTGCTCTCACTCTGCAATAGCAGCAATTAGAAATTTTTACGTTTTACTTGTTCAGTAGTTATGTACTGCCAGAAAGCTTGTGTGCTGAAGGGACAGCACAAGAAAGCTTTCTGATCTGGACAACTTGCAGGGATTTTTTAAATTACTTCTCATCCTAAGCAAATTTCTTAGTAGAGAGGGAGCAATTCAGTATAAGAGACATTCAATGCTAGAGTTGTTCTCTTTGAAGTGTGGACTAGAAATATGGAAAAATTCTTCAAATCAACTAAGCTCAATCTATTTAAAGCTGGCAAAAAAAGCAGACTAAGCCCAAGATAGGCATGAAGCCATCACAAAGAATAAATAAGCAGAGATTTTTAAATCCCAAGTTTGGTAAGACAATTTTCAAAGTTGTCTTTAAGCAGTCCCTTTTTCCATCAAAGAAGACTTAAGTACTGTTAACAGTAAATAGAATTACCTTTAAATAGCAGAATTTAGTGTGAAGTTTGAAAAGTCTCTACCCAAATTGCAAAATGCTGAATTCCTGTCTTAGCAACACTTGCATTAAGGAATAGACAGTGAAGGAGAATCAACTATTTCTAGAATGTGTGGAAAACACATTTCTATAGTTGAGAGAGAGAGAAAAGTAAAAACCAGTCAGCACTTGTTTGGATTATCTTCAGTACTGCAATGAGATAACTATCCCCTGGGAATCTTCATTTCCTTGTTCTAGATCCCCTCAAATTTCTGAGCATACAACACTACTTTTTTATATATATATATATATATATATATATATATATATATTATGAAAAGCAAAATAATATGCCAATCTTGACTCTGGCTTTAAAGAGGTATATGTAGAAAACTGTTTGTCGAGTATACTGCTAATGTTAGGGAGCCGCCTGCATTTACAGCTTTCTGACAGACACCTCTGCTTCCTCCTCTTCCACCTTCTCCTTCCTTCTATTCCTGTCCCTTTTCCACATTCCTTGTGCTCTTTCCCTCCATTTCTGAGTCCCTTCTCAGTGTATTTTTTTTATTTCCCACCTCTCCCCATCCATTTTGCCTTAACTTCCTAGATATTTGGGAAATGTTACAATCTATCACAGGTCTTCCAAGATCCAGTCTTTAAGTGGACTTTGCTGATACAGTTATCCTTTCTGTTCCACTTTGGTCACAGGTCAAGGAACAGACAAAGTGATCTCAGCTTTGTTGACCTGACCACTGCAGACATAGGCATCTCAGAAGGCATTTATATTATTTAACTTTAGAAATGTAACCAAGGTTCCACAGGTAGGAGGTTGGTCCCCCAAAGCTCATATAGTTGACACAAATAGATCAGTACTCCATCAGGTAACTTAGAACCAGTGTAAAGACTAGCCTAGCACTCTGAAGTGCTATCTACAGGAGCCTCTGTCTACATTAACTACATACAGCCTAGAAAGACTAGGCTCATAATTCAGGCACTTCACTTAGGTAGGTAGTTAGGTGGTGAGAATGCCATCCCATGGTCTGGGATGCCTCATTTGGGGCTCTTTTATGTTAGTGTATGTCTGTCTGTAGTCTAAATTGTGAATAACTTCATCAGTGTTCACTGATGCTCCAATCCAACTCCAGCCTGGCAGCTGCTCCTTTGCAGGAGAACAGAAGGGTAAGGGAGCATTGTTGTTTGGAGAAGGAACAAAAAACCTATGACTGAAGCAGTACCGGCTGCAAGTGTTAAATATGGAATAAATGCCAAATGTAAGAAAGACTGCAATATTCATTACAAATCCAGGGATGAGCCATAGCTTTGGCAGTTCGCTTCAAAACTGCTTGGTAATTCAGGTTTTGAATCCTACTGCATGCTAAGTGAATAGGGTGGAAGAATAACTAACATGAAAATTGTTTAAAATAGAGCATTAGGGTTTTCAGGGGAATACTACTGCATTTCATGCCTGAGGGGGCAAATCTACTGTGATGGTAATGAAGAAAGGCTTTGAAAAAAGCTGTTACCAAAAAGCATCACTTTGCTGCCTTATCCTCCCACACCCGTTTTTTTGCCCTTCCTTGATATTTGTATTAAATATGAAGCAATCAAAGCACCAATCACACAACTAGAGCATACAACAGACATCTGAAAAAAACCTACAGGTGGGGTGGGGACAATGAATATTTCCAACTCAGTGCCATACCCTATAGTTTAGTTTCCTTCATTTATAATATCAACCAAGGCTTGCAGCAGTCTATCATCTCTATGCTTGTATGGTTTGGCATTGTAAAAAAGATCAACGTAGTCACTGTACAGACTTTCTTCTGAGTCTCTCAACTGGGAGGGCTTGTTTAATTTTTCGAGGGCTTGATAGAAGTGTTCATATGGAATATTTAACTTCCCACTTGCAGTCTTCTTTGGCAGTCGCTTCTGAGCCATCTGTCTGCTAAAAGCACTTTGCAGTAAATGCAGCATAGCCTCTGATGGGATTTTATCTTCTGCTTTGTCACTGCTACTACTGGTATCTTCTGTGACTCCAGGTTTTTCACTCAGGTTCTCCTGTGTGGTATGGTCCTAGAATACAGATTAGCATAAAAAAGGTTAGGTGTCAATGAAAAACTGGCTGGATTAAGATTTTCTCTGGTTAGTGGTTTCTGTCTACATGTGGGTAGATGCTATTTTTTCATGCAGGAGCCACTTAGCATCTAGAAAAGAACTAGACCATTATACACCAAAACAGACTACCAAAAGGACTATATTGTATAAAATACCAAACCCTGCCTCAACATAGGAAGTAATAAATTCAGACTCCATGTTGGCAGGATACAACATGTAATTTTATAGCAGGATTTGTCCCAGTCTTAAGAGATATTTCTAGTTGTACTATGGAGACAGCTCCTCAGCAGTCTAACTGAAGGAATTATATGCAGTGGTGATGGCAGCTCTGATTGTGCCACATACCCTTGTGAAAAGGACTGAACCAGTGCTTCCATATAACCTTCTCTGTAGATGATCTCACCTGAGCAAAAACAGTGAAGTATGGCTAACGGGTGGTCATGACATATATGTTGGAAACTTTGCAAGATTAATGTCAGATACAGATGTATAGAGAAGTGGGTGAGAGGCATGATCTCGTTTCAACAGTGTCTATTACACCTACACCTCCCATACTGACACAGAAGTATGTGGCAACATAGCTTCCTCGTTTACACTAGGATTGTCTTTCTAACTGAACTGTTTTTTACTATGTCTACCAATCTTCTCCTACAGTACCTCCTGAATCCACTTTTATTTTCTGCCAGTTTATTTTCTTGCACATGGCTGCCACACCTGCGGACACATATTTAATGTATTTTAAGACCATAATCATGTCTCCCTCAATCTTCTCCTTCATAACCTGGCTGAGGAACGTTAATCTCTCTATGCTTTATGGACATCCTAATTACTTAATGGGGCAACAAATTGATGGGATGTGATTAATAAAGTATTCTGAAGATGTTGACATAATCAATTATTGTGAAAATGTACAATACTACCATCCCATGCATCCAGAAAACCACTGTCACTCCCAGAAGCCTGGAGTGTGTTTAGAGCACTCTACCTGAAGGGCAAAGAAGGGGTGACAAAGGAGCTAGCAGCAACAGATCCACTCAACCAAACCTCTGAATCAGTGAGTTTCTGACTTCTATCATGTCTTTTGTTACTAACTTCCTTCCAAACTCCCTGGAAGCACTCCAGCAGGCAAAGCTCCTTTTGGATGCGACACTTGTTCTCACTAGAATTACATAAATTTAGCATGTCTGTCAGAGGTGTATTCCTCCCTCCTTGTACCACTCAACTGCATTAACTATTGAGTTCACTACTTTAGTAGCAATATCCTCATACCATCCTAAAACCCTTAGGTGTTGGCATATGAAAACAGAGACTAATAAAAATATCAGTTGTTGATATGGACAAAATTACAATACACAACTCAGAAGTGGTCAGGGGTTAGATGAAATGTATACAGAATGAGTATGTGTGTTCTTAGAATGAAAAAATACCATTTTCTTATAAACTGAAAAATGCATAAGGAAAAAAAAGAATGTTACACTACCTCTACAAAGTCTGTAATCTTCTCCACTCCTCTTCTGTCATTTTGCACAGCATTGTACGATGTGTATACACGTGGCTGCTTCATATGTTCAGGCTGGGTAGCAGTGCCATGCAAAATCAATTTCCAATTTACAATCCTTCCTTCATTTTGTATTCTTCTGGACTAAAGGACAAGCATGGCATTAGCATAGGTTCTCAGGACATAAGAAGAGGAAACAGGACACGTGGTCGTAAAGTAGACAAAAGTGACTAAAATAAATTATAAGGCTTTCAGTATCTAAATTTAGACAATGATTTAAAAGCACCAAAAGACTGACAGGATATATCAGAAAGTGGGATTTAATACAATGGCTTAACTACTCCAAATACTCACCTTTTGATGCAACATATGATTAATTAATTAATCATGTAAGCATCAATGGAATTTTGTCATTAACACAGAATGCTAAAAATTACAGAAGTAGCATTTTGTGTTATTAGTATTTGTTCATTAAGCCATTCCTTGGCAATTTCCTCACAAAAGTTATCATTGGAATAGTAATTTGGAATAATATACTGTAGTGGTGTACAACAGCAATCTGAAACAAAGCTTGTGGAAGTGAGCAACAAATGCTTTGTCCATTAGTTTTGGCAGAAGTATTTAAATAGCAGAAAGTGGAAGAGACAAGTACAGAGAACACTGAAACTTTATTTTACCAAAGCTTCTTTCAGAATTTTTGCTCAGTCATTTAGAGACTGAAGATAGCTGCTGAAGCTCTTCTTTTCTAATAGAAGTCTATACCAATGTTTACATACACAACTTACATGACAACTAAATTTTGAGCAACTCTGCATGGGAATCTGTGATTTCAGTTAGGGCCATTAATGTGAAAACTTATTTCACAAATCACAAAGCCGTACAAGCTCAGGAAAGAGTGCATTACCTCTTGAAGTCAAAAAGCTTGGTTTATTGTAAATTTCAGGAACCTCTCACTTGAAAATGGAAAATGAGAGAATTACAAACAAAATCCTCTTCTTAACTTCATTCCAAAAAATGCATTATATTAATTACAAAGAGCAGGATATCTGTAACCATGGGGTTATCTATAAGCCTGCAGTATTAACGCTACACTGTTGATATTAATATTTACTTCTACTGCCTTGTCCATCTGCTCAGGTCTTGGCATTATCTTCCTGTTTACAATTCGAGGCCAATAGGGGTTGGAGGCTCAGTGTCTGATAAGGAAACGTTCAGTCTCTGGCAGGATCTGACCCCTAATGACAGGCTTACTAACAGACAACTTCAATGAAATTCTCCAGAGATGAGTGCACTTGATCACTCTCTCTTTGAAGAGAATGGTTTTTCAGTTGCCTATCAAGCAGCTTTATTCTGGTGTCTCACTGTTGTAATCCATATCCCCAGGTGGTTTTAGTAAACGTAGTTATTTCATATCTGTAGATTTCTTGGCTTTAATCCTTAAACATTGTGCAGCAGCAATTACTCTAAGAAAGAAGTTAGTGAAAGTTATACAGCAGAATATCTCTCTGAGGTCACCAGAAATTAATTAATTCAAAAGATTTTGAGTTAATGAAAATTATGCATGTGCACTAGGAGAAGACTAGACCTATCCTGTGTTCTTCTCTGCACAAAAACCTAATTGGCAGTCAATCGCATGTTAATTCGATTACATATTTCCCTCCATGAATCACAGAAAATTTTATTAAGTGATTTCTTTCTGTGACATATAATGTGTGAAAAACAGAGGCATGAAATTTTTTTGACAGGTACATCTCAGTGAAATGAGGACAGTCCTTTGCATTTATGTAAAGAACAAGAAAATCTGACCCTATTTTTTTTCTTTAATCTTTTATCCAGATAGATATTTACTGTAAATAAAACTCTTGTTGTAGCTTGCTTCATGAGAAGACTCACTATTCAACATGCTTGGTAGTGGTTAGTGATCGTTTCGTCTGTGTTAGCTTCCAAACTTAGCTAGTTAGCATACAGACATACTTACCACATCAGTAATTCTTAAAACCCAGGTGCCTGTTGGATTCTCTCCCCATGTGTGAACAGACATGAAGTCCCAGTTCTTAAAGCCATTGGGAGATTTATCTCTCTCTCTCTCAGCCAGTAAGACAGTGCTGGTCCCTGTGTTAGTGCAAGATCAACAGTGGTGACTGTTCATACATGTTCACTTTTACTTTTCCCATTGCTCAGCTTGCACACTATCTAGTGCATAGGTAACCTGGAAAATACACTACTTAATAGTGGCTTGTGGAATGGGAAACATGGTATTTCTGATCAGTGGTTCCTTTAATTATTTTCACTGCAGTATTTAAGAGCACAAAAACTATCACATTAGGCCGTGCTAAAAAGGTACATCTTACTTAGTGTTCAATCTCTAACACAGAAAAGTAGTGGATGCACATAAAGAAACTAAGAAACAGAGGTCAGACACAAACAGTATTTTCCACTGATGATCAGTTCAGGAAACTTCTGAGATGGAAGCCTGGAAGGCAAACCAGCTCATGCAGTATTGTGAAACCAAAGCCTTATCCTGAATTCATCACTGTTTTTTTGTTGTTTTTTTTTTTTTTTTTCTCGTGAGTGGATGCAGATTGTTACAGCCTGGACCTCCAACAGGGTGAAAAGCATTTGCGTTGTTATTATTATTACAAAAATGCCACACTTCACAAAGTATTTCTGCAGCAGAAGATATTCTACTGCACAGTAGGAATTATGTTGTGCTTGTTTGCATATAAGGAGAGAGCAAGGGAGCTATATTTACATAATAAGGAGCAGAGAAGCCCCAGGGAGCCTGATTACAAGCTATAAGTATATTTAAAGGTAACACCATAAATATAGAAAAGGAATGACATCCATGTGGTAGTACTGTTTTGCAGGAAAGTGGAATAAGGGAAAGAACAGCTTAACCATGACAGCAACATGATACAATAGTGGAGGCAGCAGCACTTGACTATTGCTACCTCAGCTAAAATCACAGAAATACATACAAAGATGAAGAACATATTACTGTCACCAGTCTTTCAAAAAGGGGTGTTTTTCTAAGGTGAAACCATGCTTCCTACATATTAGCAGTAGAACAGTGTCTTGGGAGGGAAATACCTCTGTAAAAGTAGAATGAGAGCTACTGTTGCTGTCATCTCCATCATGTACCTAGAGACAGTCCATATATTTACTCCCAAACTAAAATGTATCTAAGACAGAATTAAATTTGAAAATACCACCAAGAGTCAAGGGTAAAACACCTCACAGCAACATTGCTTCCATAAGACAAAAGGTAAACTCAGAAAATGAAGAATTAAGGTTAGGCTTAAAAGGAATCCCAGACAAAGTAGGGTTTGGAAATATACTGTACATACAGTACCTTAACCCTCCTCTCTAGTGAGGTCCTGCAATAACGATATGAACAAGGCTCTACTGGTTTATTATCTGTGAAAATCTAAATTAGCCTTTAATATTAGTAAATTATATTAGCCTGATGTTTAAATTCATACATGAAAGTTTGTCTGTTTTTTCTAATATCAGTTGACTCTCTACAAAGTTGTTTATACTCATTCTCCTTTCTTTTTTTTTTTTCTCCTTATGGTGTTATTTCAAGGCATTGTCAAGATAGCTTGCCATATTCTAGTACATTTAGTGTAGTTGTACTAAGGGTGCCTAACAGAGACACTGTGGTTTTAAATACACTAATGGGGAGATGCAGTTACATGAAATCTGGGGAGTCAGATACCCTGTTTTCCATTAGTTTGTTAAATCACAGTATAGCTGATAAGCACTATTGAACTGTAATTTGTTGTCTGCCAGGAACTCTCAGTTTTTATAGGTCCTGTCGCCAGAATGAAAAAATATTAGAAATGGTGCCTTAATTTTCTGAAGTATGATTTTCAAACCTCTTCTCACAAAAATAACCCAGAACACATGAAGGCTGGAAAGAGGTTTCAGAGAACCAGTTTTCTAGTCCCCAGGCTGCTTTGCTGTCATACTCACCTGTTGGAGGTGACAGATCTGTCCAACGATATATTTCATAGAATCACAGAATGCTTTGGGCTGGAAGGGACCTTTAGAGGTCACCCAGCCCAACCCCCTGCAGCGAGCAGGGACAGCTTTAACCACATCAGGGTGCTCAGAGCCCCGTCCAACCTGGCCTGGGATGGTGCCAGGGATGGGGCCTCCACTGCCTCTCTGGGCAACCTGTGCCAGTGCTTCACCACCCTCACTGTACAAAATTTCTTCCCTATATCCAGTCTAAATCTCCCCTCCTTTAGTTTAAATCCATTACTCCTTGTCCTGTCACAACAGGCCTTGCTAAAAAGATTCTCCCCACCCTTCCTGTAGGCCCCCTTTAAGCACTGAAAGGCCGCAATAAGGTCTCCCCGCAGCCTTCTCTTCTCCAGGCTGAACAACCCCAACTCTCTCAGCCTGGCCTCACAGCAGAGGGGCTCCAGCCCTCGGATCATTTTGGTGGCCTCCTCTGGACCCGCTCCAGCAGGTCCATGTCCTTGTGCTGAGGCCCCCAGAGCTGGACGCAGTGCCCCAGGTGAGGTCTCAGCAGAGCAGAGCAGAGGGGCAGAATCCCCTCCCTCGACCTGCTGGCCACGCTGCTGGGGATGCAGCCCAGGATATGGTTGGCTTTCTGGGCTGCAAGCGCACATTGCCGGCTCATGTCCAGCTTTTCATCCACCAGTACCCCCAAGTCCTTCCCACTGAGGAACACAGAGGTGGTTTTTAGTGAAATAAATGTTACACACTACACCAACACAAACAAAGTATGTCTTTGCCTCCTGTACCTGATGGAGACACCAGAGTGACATGAAGATCACCTCTACGGGAATACTCAATCGTTGCCTCAAGCTGCACATGCTCCAGAGATGCAATGGAGTTTTCTTGACCCTCGCAGGCTTTTGTGGGAATTTCAATGATGACTTCCTCATTTGCTCTTAATAATCTGGCAAAATTACAGGACTTCTTTCATTACTCACAGAAACTTTTGATCCTGGATGATTATGTGAAGTACAAATGACACATCTAACACCCATTACAGAATGATAAGAAAGGAAGAAGTAAAGACAAATTCTACATTCATTAGTTTTTTGAATGCTCCAGTAAAAACCATGGGAAGTTCTGGAGGCATAGATAATACTGCAGTGGACCAAGCGATAGGCGCTGCATAAGACAGACTTGTGCAACACACCCTGCAAACAAGCAAGCAAGTCTGATCATCAAGGGTTTCTATCAACACTTTGCTGTCCCAGAGAGACTACAAAAAAAACAGTCTTTGCTATCAGCTACATCAGGGACTGTATCAGACTTATACTTAGTTCCCTCATTCAAATATCCAGAAGACCTGTTATCATGGAGTTACAATTCTGCAGCAGGCACAGCCATTTTAACCCTTTGTAGTCAATGCCATCTCAAGGGGAAAAAAGCTTACCTCTTCTGTACATTCTTTGTACAGAGAGCTACTGTGCATAGCTTTCTCTGCACAATTTCCATTACTTCTAATGAGAAAGGGGTATCTAAATCTCCACACAAATAATTCTAAATTCAGAATCTCGAGACCTTTGTTTTTGCAATGCAACATAGAGTAATAAAAACATATAAACAGCAAGTATTACAAACATGAGTACTGAATCAGCACTCTGTGGAAAGGAGAGAGCTCATAAAAAGCAAACTGACAATAAAATAGCATAAATAATAAGGTTACCAAGCAGTGACACTCCAAAACACTGTAATATGTTTCTACAGGCAGATTTTTAGTTCACTCACACAGTATAATTTCGATCTTTGAAATAGCTGTATTTACAAGTCCGTAAGTGAACAAGTGGAGTCAAAGGCAGTCTAGATATCCTTACTGACTAACTAGCTTACTGACTCAACCTGTACATTGAGCTCAGTTTAGGCTCACTATGCTGGGAGCACTTGTGCATGTGGCTATTAAGTCTTTCAGTGAGCCTTTGAGACACTTGTGTTTCATAAGAGATGTGCTACGGATGTGACTAAAGCTCAATATATCACCTTGATTTCAACATTTACTATGCCTGTCAAAGGAGAAGAATTGCTAAGACTGATTACAGGTGTTTTTAAAAAAAATCCCTGGGAGACTTTGGTATCTTTTTATTCATCTTCTGATAGCAGTCTAAACATTCATACCTGATCTGATCAGGTTCAGGCTCACACTATCATCCACCCATACACTGGCTGCACAAGCAGACACAATAAACTTACTCTTTGTTAAGGCTCCATCCTAGTAATTTCCATCAGTCTGACACTAAAAAAAGCAAGCAAGCCAGCGCTGCTTGCCTGCCCCTGAGGAATACAGTAAGGCAAAACCAAATTAATCAAAAGAAATATCTGAGTCTGGTTCAGAACAATCTGTGTAGAACACTATCCTTCAGGCTCTACTAAGATAGACACAAGCTTAGTTACTGCTAATGCAAATTCTTACCTTGGTTCAAAGCTTTTGTCTTTGACAATACACTCTCTCTTTTCTGGTACACCTTTCCATCTTTTGGGATCAGCTAAATCTACCAACGCGTTGGCATTGAGTAATCCAAACCCAAATCGGCTGTTGACCATCAGTCCCGCTCCATTCTTTTTCCATCCTGGATTTCCAGCCAGTGGGTCATATTCTGAGGTCCACACTACCAAATGCTGCATATCCCGCCATGTTAGATTTGGGCTGTTGAGAAAATGTTCCTGGTCAATTGTTTCAGGGCTATCTATCATTTTTCTCTCAATTATTAGTCTGCAACAGAACTTGCTTTGAATGCATATGGTATCCCACTACTTTAAAATATAGAGCATGTCACATGCTTATCCTCACAATATTTCTCCAGGCAGACAAGATTTCTGTGTACATGAAGAATGGGTATCTAACAAGACGAGAGTCCAATTCTTCAAAATTATTCAGGCTTTTAAAATTAACTACCAAAACTAGTATTTCCCACCGGTCTTTATGGGACCTGGACTTTGAAAATTCACCGAGTGTTTGATTCTATCTGTGATTAACTCTACCCTTTAAAATACATCCTTAAGTGTCTTGGCTTATGTCATCAAAGAAGTACGCAATAGAACATGGAGCTGAACCTACACCTCAAGTACTAAGCCTACCCACTAAAGCCTGAACTGTTTTCTGTGAAAAAGCTATTTTCCTGTCGTGTCCTGCCCTGTTCTTCTTCACCTTCTCTAAGTCACACATTCCGACTACCAGCCCTACAGAATCTGAACCTGCCTGCTATCTGCCTGCTCAGACAGTCAAGCTTGGGTACCTTCCTTTTTACAAAAGGTATTATCATTGGCAGAAAAGGTTCTGTAAATTGACTAAAGACTTAATTTAAACTCCTGCAACCTATTGTCTTCAATATGTTCTCCTGATACATGTGCAGCCTCACTGCTTTTAAGTGCAATTGACCAGAACTCAGTAAGCAATTGTTGCCAATGCACAAAATGGACTAAAATTCCTCGGTCACCACGTTTTACTTACGTTGGTTCTGCTTTGCTATAAGGTGTTGATGCAAGTACCTGCTTATTTTTGTCATCGGGCTGAGCAAGTCTGACTGACAAAAAGTGGAGCTGCAGTATGAGATGGTGCCACTTTCAAACAGACAACATTTTGGGGAAGATGGCAGGGTGGCTGAGAGAGGAGTTTCAAAGGTAATTGGGACATCTTACTTTGCTTCCAGAGCTAGAGCAAAAATTCCTGCTGCCAGTGGTGCAGATGCAGAGGTCCCAGTGTGAGTCTCTGTGCATTCATTGTGGAGATCAGCACTTGTCTGACAGAAGAAACAAAAAAATTAGATTGCATGAATAAACAGTTCTAAATAGTCATATCCACACTCACCAACATAACCATGTATCCTTTACTTGGTGCATATTAGTACATTCCTCACCAGCAGAAAAAGTGATGGATGTTTCAATCCGTTCATATTTCAATCCACTCTTTTTACTTCAACTATAATTTTTGTATCAAAACGCTTTGTGTTGGAACAAAATACTCCCACACTGAATATCTTATTTTATTCTAAGGTTTCACAATAAGTGTTTCAGGCTTACTGGTGAATCACACAAACAGATCATTGTGTTGGGCCTAGAACATTTAAAATTACTGCTTGCTAGAAAATTACTCATAGGATTAGTATTGGTGTTCTGCTCCCTCTTCAACAGAAGAACTATAATTTGCAATGAAACACGTGCTTTATTTGGAAATTAAATACCAAACTCATCTGCCCATGTATCTACATCTCAGGTTTGAAGAGAAGCCACTTAGGAACGACTGATCTCCTGCCTAAGTTGGAATGACATTGTTTTAACTCCCATCAATGTAGTTTATTGTAAAATTAGCATCCACCAGGGCTGAATAGAAATTATAGGTACTTCAACATTATTTTATCACAGCAATTTTCTTCAGTACAAGTTATTTCTTGCACAGTTAATGAAGGCACACAGACTGCTCTGCCTGCTTGCTGAGTACCTTTTACAGATTTGGAAGCACTATTGTTGCTGTCGTAAGTGGGAACTCGGGGGCTGACAATCTTAGAAAAGCTAATGGCAATGTATATCGGAGCTACTGACTCATATGGTATGCTAACTTCACAGGTTCTTTTTCCTTTTACTCTAAATCTCTCTTCACCTGCCCTTTCTGAATAGTGGGACCATATCAAACTTCATGCAGAGACCTGTCATACACAAATAGCAGACAAATTCAGCATGCTGATTTAACTGCATTGACGCAATGATTTTGTTTAGCCATTGCTTTACAGTAGAAGATGTTCCAGGAATACAATCACTTTTTGGATTACAAATCTCTCAATGTTTCAAGACAAAAGCACTAAGCATGTAACACATAACGAGAAGCAGGCACTTGAAACCAAGCATTTAAGAGCTCTCACTTGTTATTTGCATATATAATACATTTCTATGTTTGTTCTGAATCTGGTAAAAACAACCTACAATTCTTTGGTCAGTATAATCCCCACTGCTGTATGCTGTGGCCAGAGTTGAAGAGCACTTCTCTGCATACCAGGGAGAAAGGCCTTGCTGAGAAGCACTGCTAATTGAGATAGTGTAGATACTATCAGTGTAACCATCACAGTCACAGTTGTCACCCTGACGGCCTCCGTTCCCAGAAGCCCATACGAAAATGGAGCCTTTCCCATTTCGGCCCTAGAGAAAATGGAAATGAGTGGTTATGAAAGATATTTCAGTCTCTGTAATGTATTCTTAAGAACTCCTCCCCCCCAAAAGCCCAATATATTGAACATTTTCAGGTAGAAAAGGGCAGTTTTCTATAAGCACTATAGAAAGCAGAGACAGAAGAAACCAGCTACTTGAGGTACCCTACTTCACACCCTACAGTACATCTCTTAGTTTGGCTGGTGTAGGTTTAGTGTTCCAGGTGCAGCAACTTTCCTCAGAATAGGTTTTTAAGTTAAAAACAGAGTCTGTGCTCAACAGGTAAGTTTTCCCACATTCTGACATTTTGGTCCTGAACATTTCTAGGCAAAATGCCCTTTTTTTTAAGAAACGGCAAGGGTTTATTTCCATTGCCTTTCCTGTAATCACAGAGGTACAGGTAAGCAGTATAAATTATGTACATGATATGACTTTTCCACCAATTTATTTTTTGTAAGGAAGCCTTTCACGGTTAGCATTCACTTGCTGAAACACAGTGAACCAGCAAGTGCATCTGAGTGAAAACCCTCCCTTCTCTTACAAATCTGTGGGCCAGCACCACCGGCCTCCAGACACAACCACATTCATTCCCTGCTCTGGTCTCCAGTGTGTAATGAGGGAGCAGCAGCTAACAACTGATGCTGACAGCTGACGGCATGTAAACCATCACAGCTATCACAGAGGAAACACACATCACCCTATCCAGTCTTGAGCTGTGCTAGTCCTTCAGAGGAAAAAAATCTATTTCATGTGAAGAGCAAAAGTTCATATGTTGTTCATTATTAATATATGTACATTCACTGGAAACAACAGTTGAAATAGAGGTTTTTATCAGCCCACCCAGAGATTTGAAGTTATTCATGCAAGTGCTAAGACATTTGCAGCACTTAAAACATTAAAAATAAAGAAAAGTAAGCTGTACTCTTTGTGATACAACTGCTAAAATGGGAATTTTTAGCCAATGACAAAAAATGAAATAGTATCTTCCTCTGAGAATAAAGGCTGCAGTCCAGAAAAGCACTGGTATATGTAAACACCTGCTTCGATTTCACTTAGAGTGCTACTAATGCCTCACAGATTTTTAAGGCTAAGCATATGCTTAAGTTCTTTACCAGGGCAGCAATGCAGGCATCAGGGATGAGTCATTGGCAACCCCAACTCTGGCTGACTCTAAGCAGAATGGAGACCATCCAGATCCTTGCAAAAGGAAGCCTGACAAATTAATGGGTAAATTCACTCCCCTTAAGAAATAAAACAAGTTGTAAAAAAAGATACATTCTTTACCAAATAACCTGCTTTTTCAGAGTAAGACCACTGAGCATTGGTTCCCCAATTATTGCCTTTAATTCTCCCTCTTCTCTTGCTGCCTACCTATGGACTTAGATCTCTGTTTATCACCAGGCCACTCCTCTCAGTCTCCATTCTTCCCTCAGAGTATGTTTGTCAGCCATCAGACTCTTCTTCTCTCCTTCTGTCTACTAATGTTAACTGCCCTTTTTCCAAAATCCTTTTTCTCTTTGCTTCTGTCCTTCGAGCTTTCCTCCATTTCTCTCCTCTCCTGTCTCTTATTCAGTCTTCCTCACTATATTAGTACCTGTCCATCTTTAGATATGTTTTCACCTCACTGGCAAGAGCAAGAGTAGTTTATCAATACATCCTCAGTAGCTCTCAGTTTGCACCCTACTTATCGTCCAGCCAGATCTAAAGAGGATAACATAAAAAAGAACTGTAAAAACATTGTTTCCAATACTCTTCATCATGTATTTTTACCATCTTCATTTTAATTGGATCATGATATGCACCAATTTATAAACTAATGCAATTAACATAATACCAGCCCATCCACAGCGTGCTAAAATGCATCACTATTTCACAGAGCAAAATATTTACAAAGCAGAAATTTTGTATTAAATTTTATAGGCTTTCAGTGCAGAAATCCAATTACTGTTCAGTGCAAAACAAGCAGCAGAGAAGGGTGGGGGTAGGGCAAGACAAAGGCAGCAAAAGTAAGCATGGAAAAAGAAAGCTGATCTGTGGAGAACAGCAGTTTAAAACCAGCTTAGAAAGCTCTAATGGTGCTTTTTTGAAAGTCCTGTTCTGGCTGGTAATTTCTCTGACCTGTACTATTAAAAACTATCTCCTCCTTTTCAAATCTGTTTGAGCAAAGAGAGCACAAACCATTTTCATTTCTTCCCTGATATCAACCATTTTAAAATTCTGCTCCCTGCCACATTTTATTGTACCTTTCTCTTAAGTATCATACCTGTTTTATCCCATACTCAAAAGCCTTCTGTGCCAGTCTCCCGGGTCCCTCCACAGTTTTACCATCATCATTAGGGCCCCAGCTTGCACTGTAAATATCCACGTGTTCTGGATTGAAACCGATTGAACTGGCTTCAATAGCGTCGGTGACTATTCCATCCAGCATACGTATACCTCAACAGAAAAAAACAAGCAGACTGGATTTACTTTCTGTTCCCTCTTCTTTGTCTTTGTTAACTATTTGTAAAGTTTCCAGCAAAATTAACCCATAACTATTGCAACCACAGCCTACTGCTGTTCATGTAAGTAATACTCAGGACAGTGCATGTCAGTGTGAAACAGTACACTTACCCTTTATTTGCAGAGCTTGGTGCTCTCTATAAGCATTTAAAAAAAAAACCCTCTTAACATTTTGGTTGCCTCTTATTTACTCCTTTCTCTCTTTCAGGAACATGATGTTTTGCTTACTGTTCCTGCTTTTCCTTATTTCATTGAGGCCTTTCTTGACTCTTTCTTCCTCTCTGTTAAATCTGTAACAAAGAGTTCTCAAACTGCTAGCATGTCACTAAAATTAAATAGGTTTTACCAATGTTACTTTTACGTTTAAGAGTTCTAAGAGTTTTAGTTCAAAGATGTAGTTCTGAATGTTCTGACTAAAACACTTTGTCCTCACAGTCATTAAGGTTTTGCTGTCTTTGTGACGCTGGTATTTCACTAGCTCTTCAATCCTCACCACAAAAAATTCTCAGTGTTGTTTTACTGCCACGTTTTTTCCACTGTGAGCAATCCAGAGATGCTAGAGGTATCTAGCCATTAACATTTTATTAGGAACTGCATGATCTAATCTTCTTCAGAGCAAGCCTGATCTCAGTGGTACTTAAAATTCAGTGGCAGACAGCGGTTCATCTGCACTGGATCTCTCGCTCTGTATAAATCCCTAGCTCTGCAGTAGGATTGCTACCACTGTCCAGTGCTGGAGGAGGATAGAAATAGCAGAAGTCTGGCAAAATTCCCACTATGGCATGGCTCTCCCAGCAACAGCAGCAATATGAGAGCCACAGCAGTCAGGATTCAGTCTGTGTTTTCAAGCAATAAAAATGTCTGGGTTGTCTTGAACTTGGCAAGTTAGTGCTACAGCAGCTGCACCATTACTGGCAGTTGGTGAATTATGAGTACCCATTTTCTAGTATTTTCCACAAAATGGGGATTTTTCCAAAGCACGGCAGGCAAAATGTGGTTGTTCTATTAAAAAAAAGAAAAAAAGGAAGACAAAAAAACCAGCCCTGCCCTTGCAGCTCAGTTTCTTGTTCTGTTTTATACTATCAAGCAGGAAAAAAAAGACTGTAAGCATAATTCTTTTCCCAAATGGCTGGCCTCTAAGACTCATAATACCTCCAAGATAAAGCTGGGCTTTATTATTTTGTATTAATTAGTGGCAAAACCAGACAAAGGAGTTAATCCGCTCAACCACTGCTACTCCACTATCACTCACAAAGCTGGGAAAAGAATCAAGGTATATCCTGTGCCTCAGGTACTAAAAACACCACTTACCCTGGATAGGCTTAAACTCGTAACATTTTGAATACTCATTTTTCAGTTGGCTCAGAATTGTGAGATTCTCTCATACCAGCGCACTGTGAGCAAAGATCTGCCTGTGTGAAAATGACTGCAAGCTCCGGGTGCTAGCTTGCAACCCATAATGAGATACTGGGAATGCAGAGAGTAGTGTACGGATACTTCCCACAGAAGAAGACAAAGCCAACTCTGCAGATAAATAATGTAATACGGAAGAAAACAAGAACACTGACAACACACTGATGAAAACAGCTCAAGAAAAAAAACCTGCTGTCTTGTCTTTGTGATCTCAAAAAATCCTGCTTGTTTAAGTCAACTCAGGGATTTGATGACTGCAGTGATATTTCCCTAAGCAGACTCCAGTTATGTCCTCTTGCATAAACTCTTTCCTATTCTAGCACACGCTCGCTCCCATCACCAGTCCCACAAAATCAAAGGGCAAAGCCCAAGGTAATTTCAGACACATACATGTATCTGCCTGGCAGAAGGCTATTTTTAGCAGCACGTCACTGTGCGGGAACTCTCAGCCCAGTCCTTTGTAAAATGGAGCTTCTTAATCATTTGATTTCCATGGCAGCACCAGAGAAATATCGTAGCACAGTGCTATGGTTAGGTATGCATGAATATATATTCACCCTGCTTTACTCCAAAGGTGATCAATACACACACATTTCTTAGCTCTATGCAGAACAAGAGGTGACTGTTAAAGGACACTGAAACATGTCACTTTGAAAACTGTCATTAAGAAGTATTTTTTTCACACAGTGCACAGAAAAGCCTATAGGATTCACAGCCACAAAGTACTGAAGAGACTAATCAAGGTTTCAGAATAGTGCCAGGCATTGATGTGACTAGTGAGAACACTCAGGATTATTAAAGTCAGTACTTTCATGGAAAACAAAAAATTTTGACTGGAGTGTTTTGTTTTATGCCTCAAGGCAAAGTTAAACCAACCTCTGATGCTGAAGGTTAGAGAACAAGGTATTCCAAATGTCAGCATTTTTTTCCCTAAAGCAGCTATTGCTGACTATCAGAGAGAATGCATTGGCTGTGGACCACTGGATTTATCCAGTATGGCAATTGCTACAAGCAAACAGCCACTTAAAGAAGTCACCCTGAACTAATGTCAAATAGAAGTGTGTAATGCATCATTTCATGGATGTAAAAAAAAAAAAAAAAAAAAAAAAAAAAAAAAGAGAAAAACAGCCTGTGAAGAAATGAATCCTGTATAGCTTGGAACATCAAAAAAGCCTTCCAATGTTTAACGACTCCAAATTTATCTAAATCTTTTGAAGACTACTCCTATCTTACATTGCTCTTTGAACATATTTTTGTTATGTCCCTATCTTAAGCAGACTGGTCATATATAACAGCCTACAACTTCTTTCAACTTTTCTATTCTTTCTCCTCCCCCCACCCAGATATAAGCAGCTTTCCGGGTAATTGGGATTGCTGGACTGCTTTTCCTCCTGTTATTTTCCTTTTCTAGACAAATCACCCTGCACAGATCTGTAGTTTGCATTTGCAAATGAACACAGAGCATATGCAAATAACTGTGAAAGAATCTTCTCTGTAGATGCAAGTGCCTTAAACTATGGGCACAGCAGGAGTTCAGACATCTTTGCAGCTTCATGCATTTTGCCCTGCTTTGAAAATTTGGCATCTTCGTCTTATGAGTGAGATATTTTATTTAAACAGAGCATGACAGCATAATGCATTATGGCAAAGGCAGACTGCAAAGCTGACATCTATGACAGCTCCGTAGAGTAAATGGGAACCTACTAACACAAGACTGAAATGGTGGGAGCGGCAGTTATGGGTGTCAATTGCCGCTCATCGTCCCTTTGTTTAAAAGGAAAAAAGGAAGTAATGGAAAAACTAGGACTGCACAAGTATCTTCCTCTGATCTAAAGAACCATTTGCAATTGATATGTTGACCATGACTATTTCATAAACCCCTAATGGATTAAACCTTTAGTAACCACTTCAAAAAAAATGGCAATATTGATTGACGGGCAAGCAAGACTCCACTTGTTTTCAAAATTAACTAATGATGATAGTAGAGAAGTAAGCTGTTGAAACAAAAAACACATCCGTTTGAATATCTTGACTGACATGACCTTTTGAATGTAATTGTGTAGACAAAAACAATATGCTGCAAGCAAGGGTGGGCATAAATTGGTATATTCTTACTTTCACTCTACTCAATCCCTCTCCTTCCCCATGCCACCTCCTTCCAAAATAACCAGTTATAAGGAGTGAGTCCATCATTCCTTAAAAGATACAGTCTTATCTCTGTGTACAATACAGGTTGTTGCTATCATCATCATGACCTATATTCTTGTTGCTGTTATATATTCTACCTATATATCTATCTATATCTAACTGATAACCAAACTCCAGAGAGTATGCTGACATTTAAGAAATGCTGTCATACAGAAGTAACACTCCGTGCTATGGCCAGACAGGATTTTGTAGCCTAAGACTGCAAGACTGGTGTTTTCTGAGAAGGACCAATCATTCGTATTTCAGATTAATGGTAGGTGAAAACACGCAGCACTTCACAGGATCTGTCTGGTTTCCATCCATATTAGGCATCTAATTATTTTCATTTTCTTACCTCCAACTTTGGAATTGTAGGCTACTCCAACTCCACATTTTCTGTTGTTGGCTTGCATGGCAATTTCTCCTGCACACCGTGTCCCATGTCTGAATAAACACAATAAGAATAAACAACATCTCATAACATCTTTGTATAATGTACACAAAGATTCATCAATGACCTTCTTGATTTGGTGGAAGTTTTCTTTTGAATTAATGCAATGCAGCTATTGAATAACTTTTGAGTTCTATCTACATGATACAAAAATAGCTGTTTCTCTTAGGCTTCAATCAACATAATTTCACCTACTTAATGATCAAAGGATCATTGTGATGAGATGATAAATACCCACTCTAAGTCACACTGAAGTCCGTACACCTATTAGATACCAGTATTTTAGTAGAGTGTAAATGTAGCATAAAATTATGGGGCTAAGAAGCTGCTAAACTTCTTCAGACAGAAATATGATACAAGTCTTTTTTAACCACACATTTAGATACACTTTTTTTAATGACTGCATTTATTTAGGATTTCAGAAAGTCAGCCTTACAAGTCTCTTCACCATTGCTATATTTTTCTTGTAACCAACTATTTTCTATAAAGTTCTTTTTTGCCATAGGCAATTCTTATTCCACAATACAGAAAACCTTCATATAAGTGTAATTGTAAAAGAGTTGTATTATTTAATACTAGAGATTGTTATTCAATGAAGTGTTTGAATGCCCCTGGGCTGAATTCCATTTACTTATTAATAAAGATTAGAGGTAATACAGGTAGATTTAAGAGATAATGTCATTGGTACAAGAGGGTAATGGCTTCTTCCTCTTAAATAATACTGTAACAAAGTAGAAATGTAATTTTTCAAATGTCTTATTCATGGAACATTTATCCTTTGATTGACTGGTTTTTTTTTTTCCCCATACACTGATTTATGTTGTAGATGCTCCTGTATTGTCTGATAGACAATAGGGTACCAGTGCATCAGTTTCTTACTGTATCTTTATTGACTAGCAGCATCCTAATCGGTTTAAGAAATTGACTTCTTCTGTATACCAGCTTTTAAGGAGGTCCATTCTCTTCTCTTTCTGACAGACAAAATCCCTCCCTGAACTAGCATGGATATGCCTAGGTGTGACAGACCCATCAAGATGTTTCACAGAGTGTCAGAGGTAGCTCTAGAGAGGGCATCAGAGAAAATTCTACAAGTCCACTAGGTGAACTGGCTGGTGGTCTTGTGTTCAAGCCTTTTGAAGCTTCCTAGGTTGCTACCTTGAGGACATTTAGGCCAAATCTGGTCTAAATAAAGCTTCCACATGCCTCAGAAGAGACAGCAAGATTGTTCTAGGAGTGAGTGTAACCTCCTCCAGTCTCTGACCATGTGTCATACCCATATGAGAGGAGGTCAGAAGCATGACTTCACCTATGATTGCCTGGACTGAGCTAGAAGCTATTCTGTTGGTCCAAAAGGTATTGCCAAAACTGGAAAACAGCATCCTTAGCTACAAAAGCTGACCTGAAAGGATGGATTTCTTGGTAGGTTCCTCTAAGACACAGTCTCTTCCAGAGCCCTTCGGAGGAGACATATTCTTTTAAAATCTCCAGTGCAAAGCACAGAACTGAAGTCAAAATCTGCTTAGGGAGGTATCATTCTAGAAACACACATGGTGACATGAACAGATTGTTCCCTTCAGCTTACAGAAACAAATCAGTACCTTACATATACAAAGATATGAAGAAACCCAGGACATTATAGGGAGATTACAGTTATGAAGCTCTTTGTCTGGGAATTATGTTTCCTTAGTTTCCAGTGTTTGTGCTAATGGTGCATGCAAATCTTTGTGCAAACTGAAATACAGGAGGTTCCTTCCGAACATCCGGAAACCCTTTTTCACAGTGAGCATGACCAAGCACTGGCACAGGTTGCCCAGGGAGGTTGTGCAGTCTCCCTCCTTGGAAATATTCAAAAGCCACCTGGATGCGGTCCTGGGAAACCAGCTCTAGGCCTCCCTGCTTGAGCAGGGGCTTGGACCAGACGACCTTCAGGGGTCTCTTCCAACCTCAACCATCCTGTGATTCTGTTATACAAATTCTTGCTTTTATTATATAATCGTCATATGGGACATACGTAGGTATTTCTGCATTTGCATGTTCTAACACACAAATTAGTAACGTACTGTTTTGTTCTCTTCATACAACTGAGAGGCTACTCACTTGTTTTCATTTGTTGGGTCATATCTAGGAAAGGGATCATGATCATTGTCATTGAAATCATAACTTGCCTGTGGATCCTACATTTAAAAAAAAAATAAAACAGGATTACTTTGGACAATTAGAAAATGCACTTTAAAATGTGTAACAAAATGCATTCTAGAGTCTGTACTTTTTTATTTGGTGTGGTTCACGTTGACAGCAATCAAGTTGGTAGAATTTGATGGGCATTAACAATTCCATAAATTTTTCACAGAGCTTTAATAATTCAGCATTAAACCACTGTGTACAAACATGCCTGGGAACTAAATACACTGAGGGGGAAAAAAACAACCAAAAAAACCCCACTATCATTGCTAAGTAACATTGAGCTTTCTGTGACACAGACCAGGTTCCAAATTATGTTGAAGGCAAATATTTCAGCCTCTGTACTGTAGGAGCTGACTTACAGAACACAGAGCAAGCTGAAGAAGAGTGTCTGTATATCAAATTTATAACTGATTAATTCATTCCATAGCATTCTAATGCCAAAACTTACATAGTTAGCATAGATGTCAGTGTGATTCCACTCCAAGCCATCGTCCAGTACTGTGATGACAACACCCTTGCCTGTAATCCCTTTTTGCCATACAGGAATAACATGGAGATCCAGCTTGGGCAGGGATGGAGTTATTCTTGTATCTTGCTGGGGGACACAAAGGATTAAAATATGTCAACATTTTTATCCATTTATACTACGCAGGTCCAGTCGTATTTTAAAGGTGCTCTAAACCATCCCAGCCTGAACTTGTGTGTTTTGCAAAGATAAAACAAAAATCATTTTCTTCAAATACTTGTAGCACTGAAGGATTTACCCCATTACTTGAAGATCCCTGAAGACCACCTCTGAACAAAGAGCATCTTGTATTTGCTGGAGGTAGGACATGGGAACGGTAGGGGTGTACCGATGAACCTTGGAATGTTGAGTTAATAATCAGACCTGCTAATGTTTGTTCTTCTCACTTGATGAGAAGCGAAGACAGTAACCCCACAGTACAGTGAGCTGCATTTTCTCCAAATGTGTTTTCTCCTTTGACGTTCAGGTTAGCCAGAGCAAAATAATTAATGGATAAAACAATTAAGGTAGTCGTTCAGTTAGGAACAACTGTGCTGAATCACAACTTTCTGTTTACTACCCTCATTACTGTTCCTGCGGTAAATCAACTGGAAGCATGAATCATCTATAGCTTTCCCTTCCACAGCAAGTTATTTGAAGAGTAGCTCCTAAACAGGTCATTTTTCCTCTCTAATATTAAATGTGCAGCACATACATCTAATTTAGAAAACTTGCTTACAACCCCCATAAAAACACAGATGTAAAAAAAGCATTTTCTTCCTGTTTCTCTGTGCATAATTACATTAGTTGATCGGAGGTTTTTCATTTCTTCGTTTCCAAAGGAATGTTGCATACCATATGAGGCTTAGAAAAATAAATTTGTTATGGGAATGACCTTTATTTCATTTTATGCTTTTTTTTCTGACTGCTGCTGTTCAGGGAATTATTTGAGGTTTCAAGTTTTGTTCTCTAGAATCCATCAAATAATCATTTTCTCTGGTGATGTGTGAAGGTACACTGAATAGAGCTAAAAACTGTTGCCATCAAATCAGAATAATAAGGTAATAGTAAGTTATTTACTTCAAGGCAAGGAATATATTTTGGAAGAAAATATTGAACACATTTATGCAGTTAATCAGAAAAAATTAAATGTGCGCTGCAACAAGGGTAAGCATCATGTTTCTGTTCCTCATGTAGGAAAAAGAAGTGAAAATGACAGAAAGGTGGAAAAAGGAACTATGTCTTCTGGAGAGCAAGACATGGCTTTTTTCACAAAACTGCTTTTCTGAACTGTGTGTGTGTTTGTGTATTTGTCCAATACAGACATCTCGGAAATTTCCTGCTTCCTATTGGAAACAGGCAAAGAACCAAACAGATACTCAGATTCAAAGAAAAGTTAAATTCTTAAAGACAACCATTTTATATGTTGAAAAGAAGTCTGCAGGAACCTTCATGGAAATATTTTATGCTATTAGTTTTATAACTTATTTTTACTAGCTCAAACAAAGGAAAGAGAGGACAAAGCATTATACAAACAGCCTAGAGTTTGGTCTGTTTTCTCTAAACTGAACTGAGGAAGAGAAAGGTGCTTCCAGCCACTTGGGCCACATTTGTGCTTGACCTTTCTTCTGGATTTGTTATACCCACCTTTAATCCCATCCCTATTCTGAGTGAAAGCAATGAAGCCTAGACTGAGGATACAGCTAAATGCATAGTGGAAATACAGACTCTCGAAAGAAACCATATAAAACATAAACAATAACCATATTTCTGAGTTGTCACATGCAGACAGAAACTACAGAGGTCAGGAAATTTCTTTTCCTTGAGGTTTTGAACATGTGAACTGCGGAGACCCTTTTCTATTTAAATCCTAGTCCAAAAGACTGATGTTTGTCACATGCATGCATATGTGTTTCTTTTCATCTGGAGTATGGACTCTGCACTACCAATTTTAACGAAGAAATACATAGCCAGCTTCAGACTTGATAAGGGACTTCTTATATGCCAACAGCAAATATTTTAAAATTATCATAAAAGTAGCTTTTAACTGTTACACTCATTTCTTATATCAATCCGCATCCTAAGCAGCAGCCTCAATTGGCTTTTAGAATCTTTGCACAAATGACACTGCAAAGAAAATAGAAGGTTGCCTGGAAATATTATCACAGAGATCTCTCATTTTTACAGCATATGCTAATGAGAGGGACTCTTCATTTACTCCCTTCAGTGCAATCACTCTGATATGAGTGAAATAACACAGCTGATAGCACAACTGAAATTCACCATCCACAGTTCCACAATGAAACAAATTCTTACCAGATACCACTGCTGATTCCACATAGGATCATTGAAAAGATTTTCTGCTGAGTCTCTCACGGTTGCACGCTTAGTTCGCTTTTTTTCATATTGCTGCTCTGCCCATGACACCTACAATTATTCGTATAAATATGACAAGTGAGCCTCTATAGGTTAGGACTTCTTAGCCTAGAGGGTAAGGAGTTTCCTCACACAGCAAAATTTTGATGCCTAAAGCAAAATGAGCTATGTTTGATGCAGAGAGGAGGATTATTTATACTGTAGTGCAGCATATTTTGGGGAAAAGGAGTTGGTGAAATCATCATACTATACAATCAATTCATAGAAAATCATGAAGTACAAGTAGAACTCTTGTGAGTGCCACACGACGCAAGCTTTTATATCAAATGTGTAGTGTGGTTAGAAGGTTATCTAAGCAGTGGTGGTTACCGAAACAAGAAAAAACACAGCCTGCTGCTTTCTCCTACCTAGATTTTAATGCCTATCTATCTCTGTTGGGAGTTAAAGAAAAGGAGAAAGATTCTCTCTGGCTTTAGTCTAGCAATCATAGTGATGCTGTTACTCATAGCCCTGCTGGACCTTCAAGCCTCCTTCCCAGTGGTATTTTGAAGTGTGATCAATTAGTAAGCTATGAATATTGGACTAAGTTCATCACTGGCATAATTCCACCCTTTGGCAATTGAAAGCCAGAATGCTTCAGCATGTTTGCTAAAGCATTGATACAATGAGTAGCACAGCATTTGTGCACGGACACAGCAATCTCTAAGTCACTGGGCTGCATTTTAAAAGTCTATCCTACCTTGTCTCCTTGAGTGCATTACTAAACCCAGTTCAAATCAAATCCTGATTCTGATACCTCTCTGTGTGATGTGTGCTCCTTTTGGAAATGGGAATAAAATGTTACTCATTGCTAGTACCTTGACGATTACTCTGACACAGGTCAAGTTGGTGCTTTTCATCCCAATTTCCAGATGAGCAAAGCAAACTCAGGTTCAGTAGATTGCCAGGATCCTGCCAGAAGCCTCAGGTGAAGGATGCCTTGGATCTAACCTTTTGCTTTAAATGTCTGAATAGATTTCATTATTTTTCTCTACTGTGATCCAGTGGCTTTACAGTCCTTACATCTATCACCATATACAAAACAACACTAAGAGTGACTCAGAAATTACAATGATAAAAAAGTAGTGATTTGATTAAAATACGATTTTCTAGTGAGAGCCTAACAAAAGTTCACTACAAGAAGATAAACCCTTAAAAATGGTAGCTACACCAGGCGTGTTTACTGAAAGCTCTCTAATACTATCCCCTTTGCTGTATATTTAATGCTAAACCCCCTACAAACTGTAGTGAATCACAGAAGATGAATATACCCATGCAAGTGTAAGTATTTTAAACTGCCCTATTGATACCCAGGGCCATACATACTTGTGCACAGGTTAGAGCAATTACCTTTATCTCTCTTCCCTGCCCACAGCAACGCTTGGCCTCTTCATCACCCAACAGTAATTAACAATTGACAGCTTCCATGCTTGTTATTTTTTTTGACGTGGACAACTGCACTGAGGGAAATGAGCTGAAACTACCAAGCACATATGTCAGACAAACAAGCCAAATGTTTGTCACTCAGCAGCTGGGTGAGGTTCCAACCATCCATCTACGGCAAAAGCTGAAGGCCCTGTGCCAAATCTCCAGTGGCTGATACATAAAGCAGTGGAAATAATCTTGATTCAGGTCTCTTGGAAGAAAGTAGATTTGGGAACTAGTGCAAATACTGGAAGAAGTTAGGGAACCAGATAATTATGTCCTTTCAATATACTCACAGCCTTTATCTGTTTTACAACAAACACTGGGACATCTATAGCAAGCAGATAAATACTCAGATTAGAGCCAAGTTTTATCCCAGCTTTCACACTTAACATACCGTAAAATTCATGAAGGCGTTACACAAACAAAAGCAGGATTCCCTTCTCTCTCCCCCTTTTTAAAGACTGAATTAAATCTTTTTAAATAGGCTGTTGCTGAACAAGAGTAGCTCTTTGGAGCAAAGGTCCATGTATAACTACACAGCATTACATGATTGCTTTGTGTTTATATATTTACATAATGACATAATTACATCTCATTCATTCACATAGTTAATTTGCATACTAGATGGTAAATAAAAGGGAAATTGGAGTAAATTTAGCAAATCACCTGCAGCACTTTGAAGCTCTGGTTTTGGATCTAAGTATGTAAGTCTGCAATAATGTTTGGCAGTAATGTGTGTAACACAATCACTTCCATTCTGCTTGCAATATTAGAACTTGGTACATTAAACACGGTCATGCTTCCCTGTATAAGAGATCCAGTTGATGTAGTAAGTCCAAAAAAGGGAGGAACTGCAACCAAAACTCTGTTCCTGAACATTGTAGTATGATGGCATTGACCATTTGATCATTGGTATGGGTATAAATTAGAACACTAATTTACACTAAAGCTGTGGTTTTGAACACCCCCAGTTTAGAATTATTTCACCTAGAGGACTTCAACTGTTAAATCAATGTTTGCAAGGAGGTAGATGGGAGTGTACAGTTTTGAAACAGAACAGGCAAAACACATACCCTGTCTCACCCCCTCCTTTAAATTCTTCTAGCTACTCATAGAATATTTACTCCTAGATGACATTCGCATCTAAAACCTCCAGATAACCAACTACTTGTTCTCAAATGATTTGTCCTTATACGATAAATTGCTGGCTTTCACAACCAGGTTAATTCATGTTTTGGACTGCTTATGTTTTTACAATGATTGCTGCAACAATGCTGATTCAAAACTCAAATTTCATTGTTCTGAAATTCACCAGAAATTGTTTTTAAGAGGGGCAAACAGCATTCTGGTCTGTTCCTTGTATTTGCCATTCACCCATATTTTCTCAGTATGTTTACAAATAGGCATGCTTCTTTCTTAAATAAAGTCAAATAAATGGAAAGTCTGCGTCACCAGTGGATCATACCTTAGAGCCCTGGCTCTCCAGTGTGCCTGTTCTCTGATTGCAGTGGGACCCCAGTGTACCAGAAGACTGCAAATTTAGAACGTGTCATCAATGGATCGTTTGAGAAGGGGTTTTAGCTTGTCATAGATAAAGCGAATCCAGCAGAACCTCAGCCCTTTTCCCCTACTTCTTTTTTTTTTTTAAATATTCAGTCACTTTAAATCAAACCTAATTCCCACAGTAATTGCACAGACATGGCCTGATTAAACTTACTGCATCTATGGATTTTTACTTTGAATTGAGCCCTGTGGCTCCTCATCCATATTTTCATCAGTGACACATCATCTGAAATTCCAAGCCTCTGCAACGCTGCATATCTTAAATCTTAATTTGGAAAGCTCTTGCAAAAAATATGGTAAGAGAGGGCCAGATTCTGCCTGTTAATGACAGAATAATAAGGAATTATTCAGCACAAGTATGGATGACTGAATATATTAGACTTGCAAAATGAGGAAAACCTGCCTGTGACCTCATTACAAAGCTAGCAATAAGGAGATGGAATAAACAGAGGGCATGAAAAGGAATAAATGTAACACTCACCCGCTCATCATCAGAAAGTCTTTTAGTAATATGAATGGCACTTCTTCGGGACCGTCTTGGATGGCTTTTGCGTCTGAATAGGTAGTGATTTTTGAGTGATCCAATCTATAAGACAGAGGCGTACTTTAACTATCGAGAGATATTTCCCTACTGCAAACAAATATCAACAGTGACAACCTGACCGAATTCATTCTGCTTAAAAGAGAAAAGAAGAGAGCAAGAAACTAGCCTTTAGATATTCTAATGTAAACTAAAAAAACACTCTTCAAGTAAGGTGTGCTTATTATCACAGCCTGCATGCTGCTAGAAGAAATTGGGGGAATAATTTTGTTTAAGCTAGTGAAGTAGCAGTCATTACTACTACAGTACTCAGTAACGTAGTACCTGTAGTAGTGACCAGCATACTCACAGACATACCTTGACACGGTCACATTTCGAAGGACAGGTTTTATGTACACATGCCAGTTTTATCTGCTCTTCCTGGGGCTCAGCTGAAGAGATGTAAAAGCTTTGTGTGGCTTCACAAACCTCATTGCGGGATTTGTTTGTACAGGTGCCTATGGAATTGGCATTTTTGCTTGCACAAGTAGCTGGTCACCCAGAGAGCTGGGTGCACCCCGCTGGCTTTCAGTATCCCTCTTCCCTACGGAGGGGCTGTTTGAAATCGGTGGGGGCGAATCCACTGGCTCCAAAGGCAGAAAGAATGAACCCACAGGTGGGATCACACCTAGGTGTGAGAACCCGAAGAACACAACCCTGCCCAGAGCGTGGGGCCGCATGCCACCCTGGGGCAGGAGGCCGGCGAGGGGCTGCCCCGCAGCACTGTGCCCACCCGAGGAGAGCTGACCAGCACCCCGCTGCCAGCCGGCTCTCGCCTGGGCTGCGGGCCACGGCGCGGGTGGGAAGAGATGCTGGGGCGGAGGAGCGGGGTCCCCAGTGCTGCCAAGGGCACTGCCTGGCACAGGACCCTCGTCTGGAGGTGGGATGAGGCTCTCGCCCAGTTACTCATCCCTGACAACGCTGACGTCACGGCATCCCAAAAAAGCGCCAGGAGAGGAGCGATGGCGATGGAGCCTCCGTGGGGGGAGCGGGATGGCGGCGGGACAGCTCGGGGGCGGCGCGGCGCCGGGGCCAGGGCCAGGGCCGGCTGCTCCCGCCCGGAGCCCTCGGGGGGAGCCGGGCCGCCCTGCACCGAGCCTGCCCGCTCTGCCCGGGAATACGTGGGTGCCTGTCCGGCGCTGCCCGGTCCCCTCAGGGACAGCGGGGTGCCTGCCCGGAACCCGTGGGGAGAGCGGGGTGCCCTGCCTGGTCCCTGCCCGTCCCCTCAGGGACAGCGGGGTGCCCTGCCCGACCCTGCCCGGTCCCCTCAGGGACAGCGGGGGTCCCTGCCCGGTCCCCTCAGGGAGAGCGGGGTGCCTGCCCGGAACCCTCAGGGAGAGCGGGGGTGCCCTGCCTGGTCCCTGCCCGGTCCCCTCAGGGAGAGCGGGGGTCCCTGCCCGGTCCCCTCAGGGAGAGCGGGGGTGCCCTGCCCGGTCCCTGCCCGTTCCTCTGAGGGAGAGCAGGGGTGCCCTGCCTGGTCCCTGCCCGGTCCCCTCAGGGACAGCGGGGGTGCCCTGCCCGGTCCCTGCCCGTTCCTCTGAGGGAAAGCGGGGGTGCCCTGCCCGGTCCCTGCCCGGTCCCCTCAGGGACAGCGGGGGTCCCTGCCCGGTCCCCTCAGGGACAGCGGGGTGCCCTGCCCGGTCCCTGCCCGGTCCCCTCAGGGAGAGCGGGGGTGCCCTGCCCGGTCCCTGCCCGTTCCTCTGAGGGAGAGCAGGGGTGCCCTGCCTGGTCCCTGCCCGGTCCCCTCAGGGACAGCGGGGGTGCCCTGCCCGGTCCCTGCCCGTTCCTCTGAGGGAAAGCGGGGGTGCCCTGCCCGGTCCCTGCCCGGTCCCCTCAGGGACAGCGGGGGTCCCTGCCCGGTCCCCTCAGGGACAGCGGGGTGCCCTGCCCGGTCCCTGCCCGGTCCCCTCAGGGAGAGCGGGGGTGCCCTGCCCGGTCCCTGCCCGGTCCTCTCAGGGAGAGCGGGGGTCCCTGCCCGGTCCCTGCCCGTTCCTCTGAGGGAGAGCGGGGGTGCCCTGCCTGGTCCCTGCCCGGTCCCCTCAGGGACAGCGGGGTGCCCTGCCCGGTCCCTGCCCGGTCCCCTCAGGGAGAGCGGGGGTCCCTGCCCGGTCCCCTCAGGGACAGCGGGGGTGCCCTGCCCGACCCCGCCCGGTCCCCTCAGGGAAGATCCGTCCCCGGGCGGGCGCCGCTGTCGCGGGACTCCCTGCCAGTGCGGAGCCGGGGCCGGGGGACGGCGTGAGGGGGGAGAAGGCGCTTCAAACTCCCCGGAGCCCGGCGAGCGACTGCCGGGCACAAGTTTCGGGACAGCCCTGCGGAGGGAGGGAGGGGAGGAAGGGAATCCCAGCGGGGCAGCTCCCCGGCTCTGCGCGGCGCGGCGGCCCGCCCCCCGTCCGGCCGTACCTGCCCCACGAGGTCGTAGTCCAGCTCCTCCGCGATGGCTCTGGCGGCGTCGGGGCCCGCCGGGACCTCGGCCGCCCACTCGTTGAGGAACTGCCGCTCGGCGCTGCCGCCGCTGGCCAGGCAGCAGGCGGCCAGCAGCGCCAGGGCCGCGCACCGGCCGGCCCAGCGGCGCCCGTCCATGGCCGCGGGGAGCGGCGGCGAGGCGGGCGGGCGGCGGGCTGCGGCGGGGCGCCGCGTTGCTAGGCGAGCGGCGGAGCGGGCGGCGGCGGCCCCGGCGGCGGCGGCTCCCTGCCTTCCCGGTGCGGCGCGGCGCGGCTGCCCGGAGCTGCGCGGCGCCCAGACCCTCCGGAGCCGGAATGGAAATGAGTGTTTACACGTCAAAACGACGACAGCCATCCTGACGTCAAGTGTACCTGGCCCCCGAGCCGGGGGCGGGGGGGGGGGGGGGGGTAATTCCCGGGGCGGGCGGCGTGCGTGGAAGCGAGCGGGGGGGAGGCGGGGGCGAAGCCCGCCGAGCCCCGGGAGGGTCCCGGGGGATGCGGGCAGGCCGGCGGGCTCCCCGGCACCCCGGGAGCGGGGGCCGGGGTCCCGGTGCCACGATACCGGTTACTGCCGCGGTTGGGAAGGTCGCTGCTAAGGCTCCCCTCCCGAGATCTCCTCCCTCCGGCCGCTCCGCGGGTGGGTTTCTGCCCCCGGCCCCGCCATGTCCTCGGGAGGAGCAGCGTTCGCCTCCCGGACTGGCTGCAAAATTGAAAAGAACCCATTTTTTTTTTCGCTTCCCGGCCTGGCTGCAAGGGACGAATACAACATTTTTTTCTGTCAACTGTTTTTTGTCAATTAGGCTAATAACCCGGGACCGACCGCGCTTGATTAATGCGCATCATCCCGCCGCCCCCCCCCATACTTCTGACACACCGTGGGTATGCGGCATCAATTGGCACAGCTACCCCGCCTGATTGTATAACAAGTGTCTTCATCCTGAAGTACAATTACTCATTTCAAAATAATTTTAAATTATCTTTTTTTTTTTTTTGTAACTTCATCCATTGGTCCGCACACTGCAGTTTCTCAACAAACACTGCAATTTGCTAAGTACTCACTTATTTCCCTATTTTCATTTCTCCTCTGCATTTCCCCAGCTTCTTCTGCTTTATTTAGCTTTCCTGCTACCATTTCATTGTCTTTCCTCACATGTCAGAAAACACCTCTAAAAATTTCCTGATGTGCCCTAAATGCTCTTGCTTCTGCCTCTGAAACAGAACTTTTTAGCAGCTTCAGTTTTTAGTTAACTATATTTCACTGCTTGATTCTTCCAACTTTTAAACTGGGAATTTTAACAAGTTGCTTTTAGGTATCAGAGCTGTGATTTAACACTGCTTTGCTCCTTCTGTTTGTTAGAGTGACAGATATGCCTGCCCTACTCTTTGTCAGCTTCTAAAATAGGATGATAATGGAAATCATAAATACAAAACAACGAGGAGTGGAAAATATTGTAAAAGGCCAGCGTTTTACTGTCTGAAATCTCAGCCTCGGACACCATTGTGCCAGGATGGCTATGGTTTCCGAGAGCCTCCTGAGGACCCATGTGTTCCCGTCGGGATTGGGGGATTGTAACAACGGCAGCTGAAGTGCTGGCCATGACCTGTGCAGGAGCTCAAAGTAACAGGAATCTGAATGGATCAAGGGAGAGGAAAAAGGATGAGTGTGTAACAAGTATACCGGAAATGCCAACAGAACGTCAATAAATATCGATAGAGAATAGAATACCAATAAAACAACACTACAGCACTGTCCCTGTATTCACCCATACTCACTTTCTGCAACATGGTAAAACGGACAGGACAGGGTTTGACAATGTCAAGCTAGCGACCAGGACGTGTTTTCTGCTCATTTTAATTTATTGCATTCACAGCATGGTTTTCTCAGTGTTCACTGCCAAAGATGTATTTTCTTCACTTCCTGGACTGATGCCTTAAAGATCCCTCTGTTCCAATTTTAGCAATGTTTCTGAGGCTTTCTTTAAATGTGGTTGTCTCGCCAAGCAATTGCTGGGTCCACATGGATTTTTCCTGTGTCAGTTTTACTGCTACTGCTCTACTCAAAACGCAAAGGGCTTTTTATCTCTCATTTCTCATCACTGAGACTGCAACTTGGCTTGAATTTTACATTTTGTGTTAAGCAACTGTGCAGAAACATTATCTGCATACAGAAATGAAATGAGAGCCATACGTAGGTGTAATGACAATTTATATTCCCAAGTCTTAAGTAGTGGTTAGAACATCTACACCCCTAAGACTGTTTTGAAAATCTCAGTACTCTTTTCTAAATGATTAATTCATTCACATGTGTTTATTTATTGGGATATCCTTCTGTGCAGGACTTTAGTTAGATGGGCTGTGTACAGAGCCCTGGGCTGTGCTAGAGAATGAGCTATGTGCTACACAAACTTGGTTATCCCATCCATTAATGAAGGATGCCGTCCAACCCACCACATTCCCATCTGATAATAGCACAATAAAAAGGAACAGCTTGCTCAGCAGCATCAGGTGGAGTCAAAGATAATTGTTTCATGCTCCATAAACAATTTAGGTTTGTTGTTTATCAGCAAAAGATTTATTTAGCCCCTAGTGTGCCCAGTGGTATTCTGCCCGAGTTTAAAATCAGAAACAAACACAAGACCAATTATAAAAATATTATTTCCAGCGCATAACTTCAGTTTAACATGATATTCAAGACAGATGTGCTTCTAGGGGATCTACATTCTGATAAGGACCTGGGTTGGGCTCGATGATCTCTCAAGGTCCCTTCCAACCCAAAAAGCATTCTATGATTCTATGTTTCTATGATTTGCATCTGGTGGAGAATTGTTAGTAAAGCAGCTCTCGGAAATTTTTTTTTTCAGTGTGTGGTAGCTAGGTGGGAATTTCCAAAGCTGAAGTGTCTCCTTGAAGACCAAGTGCAAAATGTTTCCTTGCACATGGGTAGGATGTCCATCGATACAGTCTGTAATACTGCGTATGAAATCCTAACCCTCAAAGGACTGTAGCCACTGGTTGCAGGAGAGCTGCAAATGATACCCCTCAGCCCTGATTTTGACCTAACAAGGGTGTAAATCAGCAGTAATTACTAAAATCTTTTTTATTAAGAAAAGTACATTACAGTGGTGTAAATGAACTCAAAATCAGAACCCACGGGGCAGGAGTCTTTTCTCAAATCTTGTATTGCTTCAGCAAGTATAAATACATATCTTCGCCTGTTTATGTTTTGGATGCCTCCCCTGTAGCACACTCAGCTCACAGGCGTATATTGAAGAACTTTCGTGTTAATGTTTGGTAACTCACTCCAGGGCATCTGCATGAAAATTATATTGGAAATGTCCTTACACACCCCACGTGAAAACTTACCCCCATTATCGCCAAAGGCAATGTTCCTGCTCTCTCATGCCTAGGAGTTTAACTGATTGGCTTTTTCTTCCTGATTGTCAAAAGGCCTCTAAAGGTTTTGGGCCATAGCTGTGGTTTTGTACCTGCATTTCTGATCCTTCAAAAAGATGTCCATGAAAAAGGGAGACAGACTGCTTTTGAAAAGCCAAGCACTTACACGCAACACCCTATTTCCTTGCTCATTAATAAGGCTAACGCATTTAAACCTAGCAATTCTTATTCAAGGCTCAAGTCCCTATTTTTGAGCCCATCTCTCTGCTTAACTGCTGCAGCATAGCTCTGAGAACCCAGTCGGGAGGAGCAGCAGGGGCTGAGGTTGGCATGGGAATTGCTCTCTGCAGCTGGTACCGTGTGGCTTCACCACATCCACGCTGGCCACAAACCCGCCTCGTCAGTCAGAACCACACAGCCAGGCAAAATCTGCTGTGCAGGGCAAGGCTGGGGAGTTCAAAAGCTTCATCGCCTCTGAACGGCAGCCAGTATCCTGAGAAATATATTGATTGCAAGGTGGGAAGCACAGGAATAAAACCCTGCAACTTGTGAAGTGAGAAAACTGTCACTGAAATGAAAGCACCCCAGGAAGCTATGAAGAGATAAAGTCACATGCCTTCATCTTTGTGAACCTTGTAGAAGAGGAGCGATTGTCTTTCTTCCGGAGGCAAATAATGAAAGAGCGCAGATAAACAGGAACAGGGCATAAGGAAAACCAAAGGTGGGTAAAAGAATTAAGTTTTTCTGCAGAAAAAAATCAAAAAGTTTCAGGGGGAATGTCATACTTTGTTCATATTATTATTTTGAAAGAATATTCCCAATGAAGAAGGGTATTATGTAATGGCATGTAATTTTGAATCAGTTGCAAGGTAAGAGCCAGAGCAAACTCATCTCTGATGTCACTTCATGAAGTCGACCCATTTGATTTTGCAAAATGAAACTAAGCATTTTTTGTCTATCCACAGAGCTCTCTTTCAACACATAAACTTAATTAGGTTAAAATATTGGTCGTCCTTCATGGGTAAACAATAAGCCATCGCTGCGGGAAGCCAGAAGAGGCATGCTCATGAAGCAGGAGGAACACGTCCTGAACATGTTACTGCATCCCTGCACCCTGCCGCTGAATTGACAGAGAAAGATGAGACCAGGTCTCGGTGCTGGGGATCCTCCATCGCTGCAGATGGCCAAAGCAGAGACCCATCACTGCAAGCCTTGCTCTGAAAGAAATAGTCATGCAGAGACAGAGACATTTGTTTGGGGGAAGAGATCGATGCATGGGGATCAGAGATCAACCCAGTCCTAGTCTAAGCGTTTTGGCTACTGCCTGTCACCAACGTTCACAATTTGAGGGTGGCTCTCAGGCTGTTCTGCCGGCTGAGCGTGCATGGAGCGGCTCCCGGGCCAGGCTGGCTGCCGGTTTTGCAGAATACCTCCAACTTTCACCCGACCGCTCAGGAACTGCTCTGTGCTATCGTCCGTGAGGAGCAACGCCTTCTTCCTTCTTTTATTTCTCCTTCAAGTGCTTTCACCTAGAAGAACAATGCAATGCAGAAAAGCTGTTATAAAAAGTGACAGCTGATATTTCTGCCTGCATCTCATTATAAAATCTGCCCGCTATTAACACTGCAAGATCAGTAGATCTTACACAGCTGTTGGGAGCTAAATGCTTTTGCAAGATAAAACTTCAGGCTGTAAAGTGTAAAACCAACCGGTTACGCAGGTGTTGATAGTATTTTACTGATTCTATCTGAAAGGTGCAATTTGAGAATGTTAACACCATTCAAATGGGAATTTGTGTTGTATGTAGCTTTAATTTTCTAAGTCAGAGCACCATATTTTAAAATGAGAGTAGCTGGAAACGCAGTTTGATGGCTAAAGTGGATGTGGTAGCTGCTATAGTTTAATTATTTAAATACTAAAAAGGGCTGTGCTGCTTATATTTAATTTGGCTGTGGACCAAAGAACGCTCTTGAAACCTGCTCTTTTTCGGTAACACCATTTCTTTTTCTGCAGGAGCCAACACTACGCAGTCATTGAAGTATAGTATAAAAGAAGCCGTATGTGTAGGCAATCACACAGAATATGGGAAACACCTGTTTTTCCATCAATTACTGCCTGCAAACTAGAGGGGCATGTTTATTTTGGGGGCATTACATTTGCTTGGGTAATAGCGCATGACACATTTTCAGTTTTACAGCAGATGAGCACTGAGAACAGCTAATCATATCTGTATAAATGAAACACAAACATGCCCTCCCAGCCATACGTGCAGCTAAGTAGGGGCCTAATGACACCCCACATTACCCGCTGTACGCTCTCAGGCAAGCAGGAAGCAGTTGGTGAGCAACCGTCCATTTGTAGAAACCTGGCTAATTCTGTTTGCTCTACAGCTCAAACTAATTCAAGCAAAAAGCCTGGAAAATGCATAGGCAGGACTGTAGGACAGGTGGAAAACCCCAGAAAAACAGCAATAATGTCATAATTTGGAAGAGACAAAGTGCTCCCAAAGTATTTTACTGCTGGCAATAGAAAGAGGCAAAGCTGCAAGTTCATATCCAGATAACAGAGGTGATCAAAGAACAGAAATATTTAGGGGACCCTCAGCTACATAGATATAAACCCTAACATTTTTAAATTCTACATCTTTGGGTTATACTTTTAATAATATTTTACTCACAGTAAAGGACTTTATTGTCCTCACTTGCAAGCTCTTCAATAAATCCCAAAACAAGGACCAATACATTCATAAATTGTTGACCTTTTTTAATAACAGCATAAATAATATTTAGCGTTGATGAAAACACTGCTGAGAATTCAGAATTACTATTTTCTTTACACATTTAATTTAAAGGGGGTGGTTTTGTCAAAGTCTTTTTAGAAGACTAGGTACATTGATTAATTATTTGTAAATGGCTCTGATACAGTGTTCTTCCTCTTCATGTTCATTTTCAAGTGTGGTGAAAAAGAGAAACGACCAGAAAGAATAGGGAGCATAAATACATGAGAGGAGAGTAAAAATACATGGGTAAACAGATTAAACCCCACTCAGAGCTGTATAAAAAAGCTATATATAAAAAACTGTCTATTCCTTCTCTCTTTCTTATTTTTTTGAACTTACCAGTAAGTAACAAAAAGTGACAATAAGTTATGATTTTAGGTTAAAATTTCAGGAAAGTTTTCTTGTGTGAGGAAAGGATAGTCTTACTGAAGAAAACTGTGAGAAACTAAATTACAAGTGCTTCCTACCAAAGTCAGTGCTGGGCCCATAAAGTACACATGTAAGGGTAAAGAATCATAGAACAGAAGAGAATCACAGGATCGTTTAGGTTGGAAAAGACCCTTAAGATCATCAAGTCCAACCATTAACCCAACACTTCCAAGTCCACCACTAAACTGTGTCCCTAAACACCACATCTACATATCTTTTAAATACTTCCAGGGATGGGGACTCAACCACTTCCCTGGGCAACCTGTTCCAGTGCTTGACAACCCTTTCTATGGCAGGTTATGGCTGATGCTAAATGGTCAGCCTGTTGCAGAGAGGAGACCAGTGCCTGTCACTTACCAAGTTCCTTTTGGTGGTTACCCCAAGCGCAGGTGAACACAGGGTGAGTGGAAGTGTGTAGCTTACACCTCCCTCTTCCCAGGGCATTTCTTTGCATTCCACTTTACCAGGTGGGATGGTGCCCAACTGCCCTTCTGAGACCACATCGTTGTCCGAGGTCACCTCACCAGGAGATGCACCCACCCCCTGTAAAAGTTGCCTGAAATCAGGCTGATGTTTTCAAACAGGGACAAATTCCTCTCATCCTTGTTTCAGCTTAAAACACTTAACTTCAGCTTGCATTAGGTCAATGAATAAATTTAAGTCTAACCATTCTTAAAGTGAAATTAAAATGTCCCTGTATTGGTTTGGCCAATACAGCCAAAGCAGCGATCAGGCTGTGGATAGGCAAGGCTTGTGCCTGTGCTTTGCTCCTCCTCGGGGCAGTATTTCGGGTGTCTGTGCTATACATCCTGCACTGCTGAGTAACTCTCAGCCACACGTCGTGCTTTTGGATGCTTTTGAGGGCTACCTGCGTACTTTCACCTAGCAATTCAAGTGCTGATTTATAGCAAATTATTAAAATCCAGCTGGAAAGGTGCAAGTGTTTGAGCTACTGGAGCACCACTGACAGTTGGAAAAGTTTTTAAATATTCTTTGAGCAGCCATAATAAAGCAATAGCATTTCAGAGGAAATCAGTCACCCCTGGCCAAAGCTGCTGTTTAAGTACAGAGCCAGCCCTTCTGTGCATGTGTCATGCATGCTACTGGAAGCATTTTTACCAGTGCTGAGCAGTGTGGTAGCCAAAGCAAACACAATTTTTAGGGATAGGGTATGCATTTTAGAAAATGCTTTAAAGATGCAGTAGTAAAATCAGAGGATTTCCACAGCGGATTCACATAGGCGTACACCCCCTCTGTCTAACACTGTCCAATAACAGGTCCGTCTGCCTACCTCCGTGCTGCTTGGAACTGCACTGTCTGCTCATTAGACACTTTTCCAGATCTCAGAAGGGAATGCCAAGTAGAGGTTTCTCTTATCTCATGTACATACTCGGCCTGCTAAAGATCCCTGTGCTGTACTAGGGTCTGCATCTGTTGTACTGATTAATTCTTTCTCCAGAGGATTTTTTTTAAATAGGGGTTTTCAAAAACCTTCTGCTCTTCAGGAAATATAATTCCAAAATGACAAAACCAAGGTGTCACCCTAAATAAAAAGAGTATTAAGTATTAAGGGTACAAAATTATTGAATATCTTCATACGTGTGGTGGGTCAACATTGGCTGGCTGCCAGGCATCCACCCAGCCACTCTGCAACTCATTCTCCTCAACAGGGTAAGGGGGAGAAATAAGCTGCAATAGCTCGTGGGTCGAGATAAGGACAGGGAGATCACTTGCTAATTACTGTCTTGGGCAAAACAGATATGACTTGGGGAAAATTAATTTAATTAATTCAACTGGAAATAATTTATTGCTGATCGAAGATAGAGTAGGACGGTGAGAAGCAAAGATAAGAAGTAAAACACCTCCTCCCTCCTTGCAATTAACCATCCCACCCCATACCAGCTGAGTTGCCCTGACCCTGCTGACCTCAGGGAGACCTAGACCTCTTACGGCTCTGCTGGGGCTTGGCCTGTGCCTATTGTGCCTCCATTCATAGAATCACAGAATCATAGAATCATTTAGGTTGGAAAAGACCTTTAAGATCATCCAGTCCAACCATTAACCTAACACTACCAAGTCCACCACTCAACCAATTAAGGGGAGAGTAATAATTTCATGTTTCCTGGCTTGGTGGTGGGATTATTTTTTAATGAAAGTAAAAACTAGGAATCATTAAGATTGCAAAGGACCTCTAAGATCATCAGCCCAACCATCAACCCAACACCACCATGCCCACTAAACCATGTCCCAAAGTGCCACATCTACAATTTTTTGAACACCTCCAGGGATGGTGACTCCACCACCTCTCTGGGCAGCCTGGTCCAATGCTTTACTACCCTTTCTGTGAAGAAATTTCTCCTAATTTCCAGCCTAAGCCTCCCCTGATGCAGCTTGAGCCCATATCCTCTCATCCTATTGTTAACTACTTGGGAGAAGAGCCCAACACCCACCTCACTACAACCTCCTTTCAGGTAGTTGTAGAGAGCAATAAGGTCTCCCCTCAGCCTCCTCTTCTCCAGGCTAAACAACCCCAGTTCCCTCAGCTGCTCCTCATAAGACCTGTGCTCTAGATGCTTCACTGCCCTTCTCTGAACATGCTCCAGCACCTCAATGTCTTTCTTGTATTAAGGGGCCCAAAACTGGACACAGTATTCCAGGTGCGGCCTCACCAGCACCAAGTACAGGGGGTCGATCACTTCCCTGCTCCTGCTGGCCACACTATTCCTGATACAAGCCAGGATGCTGTTGGCCTTCTTGGCCACCTGGGCACACTGCTGGCTCATGTTCAGCCAGCTGTCAACCAACAACCCAGGTCCTTTTTGTCCAGGCAGCTTCCCAGCTACTCTTCCCCAAGCCTGCAGCATTGCATGGGGTTTTTATTACCCAAGTGCAGGACCTGGCACTTGGCCTTGTTGAACCTCATACAGCTGGCCTTGGCCCATCGATCCAGCCTGTCCAGGTCCCTCTGCAGGGCCATCCTACCCTCCAGCAGATCGACACTCCCACCCAATTCGGTGTCATCTGCAAACTTACTGAGGGTGCACTCAATCCCCTCATCCAGATCATTGATAAAGGTTTTAAACAAGACTGGCCCCAATACTGAGCCCTGGGAAACACTGCTTGTGACCGGCCACCAACTGGATTTAACTCCATTCACCTCAATTCAGCACATTCAGCACCATCAGAGGAGCATGGCTGAGACAGGGACCCAGACCACCTCTGAGGATGCCATGGATGAGATAGCAACCCAACCCCCAACTACAGTCATCACTCCAGTAATCACAAAGAAGCACTGGGCATGGAGGTGGCTAGATCCATACCATTGATTAGTAGGGAAGAGGTGACCCCTTCTGAGCAGCTGTCTTCTCCCTCAGTTTGCGTTTGTGGACTTCCAGCTCAGAGGTGGCTTCACCATCTCACTTCCTCATGTCCTCCCCCTGGTCAGCAGGAAGAACCAGAGGGTGGCATCTGGGGACACCTGGGTCTCCCTTTCCCTCTAGTTAGGAGGAGGAAGGGTCTGATCATGAATTTGAGATGACAGCAGCTGGGAGAGGTAGTGGACAAAACTTGGACTGGACATCACCAGAGAGTGGAATAATTGTGGGGAATCTTTTGTTGTTGTAATGTTGTGAGGGCTCAAGTGGTGAAGTTTTATTGTGTGTGCAGATTGTCCACCTTTGGCAGTTTTGTGATGACGTTACTTTGATTTTGATATGGGGAATGTTTGGTGCCCTAAAGCAGGGAGGCTGGGGGTGGGATGGAGGTTGGGAGGGGACATGGAGATATTCCAGCTGACCAAAGGTATATCCCATGGCATATGACATCATGCTCAGCAATAGAATCTCAGTGAAAGGAGGAGGAATGGGGGACCTTAGTGATTATGGCATTTGTCTTCACAAGTAGCCATTAACCTAGCTGAAGCTCTGCTTCCCAGGAAGCAGCTGGACACCTGCCTGCTGATGGGACATAGTGAATTAATTCTTTATGTTGCTTTGCTTATGTGTGCAGCTTTTGCTTTCCTTATTAAACTCCATTACCTCAACCCACAAGTCTTCTCACCTTCCTTGGATTTTTTTTGTCCCCATCCCCCCCCAGTAAAGGGGAGTGGGTGAAAGGCAGGGTGGATGCTTGGCTGCTGGCTGGGGTCAGCCCACTGCAGTATGCCATTAACATATATAAATGACCACAAAGGTGTTGTACATGCTGAGATTTAGGAGTTTTAACATTTGCAGTTAAAGACAGGGGAGCCAAGAAGAGATAGAAGACCCTTTCCCCACCTTCATTGTCTCAGCATTGCATGCTGGCATATGAGAGAGCTGATCCCTGCAAGCAATGCAGAACCAGTAGTCATGCAAGGAGCAATGAGCTGGGCTGGTGGGGCACCAAGGGAGACGCTACATTCTTTAAGCAGGCAGGAAAACCACCCCTAGGCACACGCATTGGGATTACTGAATTGAGCACATAACCTGAGCCCAGCTCTGTGACTTTTTTTAATATTAAATGCCATAAGGTGACTGACAGTTATCTGAAGAACTATTTCCTTTATAATTTATAAAAAGACCAGCTTCAAAAGTCACTGGATGATTTATTCTTATCCTGTATTTGGGGGAAGCCACAAAAGAAGGAGAAGGGTGTGTATCTTAAAAGCAAAATTCCCTAAATCACCTTTCTCATGCCAAACAATCACAGAAATTTCTTGCTCCTGCATACAAAAGGCATGTTGTGATTTCCCTAGCTACCACTGCTGGGTCCAGGGAAGAGGCAATCTTCCAGCCTCTCCTCTAAGAAAAGACAATTTAGGCAGAGCACAGTGCCATGGGATGGGGGAGACAGGAGAGAGGACCATGCAGGACAAATGAGGCTGATCACATAAACAAAGAAAATTCAGCTCCCAACAAGCTAAACTCAATTCCGGTGACAGCTGAAAACATTAAGCATCTTCCAGGATGATTGTGTCTAGCCACAGGCAAACACGTGCTTTCTGGGGAATACACTCAATCGAGTATCTTTAGAAAGGAGACATAAAAGGTCAGTGAAATTAAAGCAAATGCATTTGAAACTTTTTGCCATCTAGAGCAACCTTGACAGGCTTGAGAGGTGGGCCTGTGTGAACCTCATGAAGTTCAACAAGGACAAGTGCAAGGTCCTGCATGTGGGTCGGGGCAATCCCAAGCCCAAATACAGGCTGAGTGGAGAATAGATTGAGAGAAGCTCTGAGGAGAAGGACTTGGGGTCTTGGTTGATGAGAAGCTCCACATGACCCAGCAATGTGTGCTTGCAGCCCAGAAAGCCAACCGTATCGTGAGCTGTAACCAAAGAAGTGTGACCAGCAGGTCGAGGGAGGGGATTCTGCCTCTCTGCTCCACCCTCGTGATACACCAGCTGGAGTACTGAGCCCCGCTCTGGGTCCCCCAACATAAGAAGGATAGGCACCTATTGGATTGAGTCCAGAGGAGGGTCATGAAGATGATCAGAGGGCTGGAGCACCTCTGTTATGAAGACAGGCTGAGAGCTGGTGTTGTTCAACCTGGAGAAGGGAGGGCTCCAGGGAGACCTTACAGCAGCCTTCCAGTAACCCAACGGAAGCCTAAA
The DNA here is from genome assembly GCF_030463565.1 of Pelecanus crispus. Taxonomy (NCBI): domain Eukaryota; kingdom Metazoa; phylum Chordata; class Aves; order Pelecaniformes; family Pelecanidae; genus Pelecanus; species Pelecanus crispus. Next base: position 85,365,255 of record NC_134676.1, read on the forward strand.
AGAAAGCTGGAGAGGGACTTTTTACAAGGGCATGTAGTGATAGGACAAGGCTTTAAACTGAAAAAGCATAGTTTTAGATTAGATACAACAAAGAAATTCTTCCCTATGAGGGCGGTGAGGCAGTGGAATAGGTTGCCCAGAGAAGTTGCGGATACCCCTTCCCTGGAAGTGTTCAAGGCTGGACAGAGCTTCGAGCAACCTGGTCTAGTGGAAGGTGTCCCTGCCCATGGCAGAACTAGATGATCGTTAAGGTGTCTTCCAACCCAAACTATTCTGTGATTCTATGATTCACAATGAAACTTCAGGCTAATCATTTCGAATAAATGTTTCAGTAGTCCTGCGCAACTGTCATATTGGGTGTTATTTGTGATCAGAATAACCTAGGCTAAAAGGTATGCTACCATAACATTGCTGGGAAGTTGAATGGAACTACATAAATAGAAATACTTCTTTTATACTGAAAATTTATATAATGTTTAATAAACCCTCTTCTCTGAAACAAACCATTATGGACAGCCCACTTTTCTAAGCTGCCTTGCATCTCCCTGTCGTCTTTGTCTTCTGTCTTCTGTTGCCTGTGATATGTTTGAACAGGACTCCATATAAAGATTTATCTAATCAAATTAAAGACAAAGCCTTTTTCAGGTACAAGCAAGTGCTCCCAGTTAGTTCCTCACAGATCACATAATTGGGTTTGTATTTTATTGTTTGAATCTTCCAAGTTAATATCAATTCTGTCTAAGATTAACACCAGCCACATTTCTAGATCAGGTTATCCTAAATAATTTTGTTAGGTGTTTTTGCAACAGCAAGAGAATATTTGCAGGTTTCTCTGTGTTTTTGTATAACCAGCATGAAATCCTGTTGCTAAGCAGAAAGCAAAATCAATATAGAAGGCAAGCCATACCAGCTCATCTTTGAATTGCCGTAGATGTTTCACTTTCTTGCAACCTCTTCTCTTTTAACAGTTTTCTTCCATAAAAATCTAACATGACTTTGTGACTAGTATTTTGTATTTCACCATATTTCTAGAATATATGACATAAAAAGTTCTGCTATTTGACTAAAAGGTACCATTTTGATGAAATTGCTAAGACAGCCTCCACTGTTAAATGACCACCTCTGAAAAATGAGTGAAATGGGCTGAATTTTTAGTAGAGATTCCTTCCACTAATCTGCCAATATTTATACAGCTTTCTCTTCCAGTCAAATCACAGCAACTGAAACTTTTACTGAAATGCTATATCGTAAAAAATTCCTTATCTTCACTGTTGCAAGAACCACTGAAAAGCTTGCTCTCTGTGGAAATAAAAAAAAAATCTCCTTTTACTTATGTATCATTTCATTTTATTTAGTGGGAAGGACTCGGTGAATGATCAGTCTCCTGCCTCGTAGCTGCAAGAGACCGGGAGGGCTCACGATGCCTGGCACATGCCTGGGAAGGGTCATGCAGAGGAGCAGTGCTCGGTCTTGGTGGTTCATCCTTTCTCTTTCTGGCAGAGGTGCCCTGTTCAGGTCAGCTCAGCATGCACGTCAGGTGTCTGCCAATACCCCAGTAGCTTTAGCAGTGCCTGCTTTAGTGCAAAGTTGTATCTCTTACAAGCCACTGCATGTCTGGAATTGGATATTTTTTTGTGTGCCTTTTTCCTTTCATCCCAGGCAGAGCAGTCAATGCATGTGAACCTGTGTCCATGTCAGTGGGCTGAGATATACACCCCTGGTTCCCATGGTGGGCTTGGAGGTCCTCTGACATTTGCACATTAGTCAGACGGCATCGCTGACTTCCCTCTAGCAATTTGGCTGCTGCCTGGGTACAGTTTGGGAATGGGAACGAAACAGGCACATTCACCCAGTGTTCAGAAACCCCCCATTGAGAAGGTGTGCACCAGCTGCTTAGGGCTATGGACAGGGATGTTCATATGGCACTGGCTGTGCCATGTGCGCCTGCCTGGGTCAACCTTACCCACGGCTCTCTGCACAGAACTCTGTGCTGTAAACATGTCTTAAATGACCTGCCAAAATTCCTACCAGCATGGCCAACTGCATGGCCCAGCATGGCCAACAGGTTGACCAGAAAGGTCAACAGCATCCCAGCACCTGGGCTGGTGCCTGCATGGCTGTACTGCTCTCTCTCAGCCATGCCAAGGAGGCACGATGGAGTAATGGTCCCTAGAAACATTCAAGGTCGGGTTGGATGGGGCTCTGAGCACCCTGATCTGGTTAAAGCTGTCCCTGCTCACTGCAGGGGGGTTGGGCTGGGTGACCTCTAAAGGGCCCTTCCAACCCAAAGCATTCTATGATTCTGCAATGGAGTAATGGTCCTGACTATCTGGCATGCACAGCCAAACTCTGAGCTGCAGGACACCTCTGTGTTTTGTGTGCTTTGTTTGAAGCTCTGGACTAACACAAGCAAACAGAAACAGCCCCAGTCTACCCACTCCCTAGGACAACCATTCTGCTAAATCTTCTCTGTGCTGCTGACTGCCAATCTGTGCAAAAATCAAGTGCTTTACTTCTTTAAGCTGGAAATTCCTCTTGGCACTTGTGAAAAAAAAAAAAAAAAAAAAAAAGAAAATACAAAAATATTCCATCCTGAATACCCAGGACAGAAATAAATATCTCGTGATTGAGCAGATATAGCACAGCTTTTGCTGGATTAAATGGATGATTAATTCATACACTTTATACTTACAAAAGTTATTTTGGAAAGAGCATGAGCAATATATGCCTGGAAATTCCCAATTAGATTCAAGAGCATGTTGGAGTGAGTAAGAGCACACCCACTGAAGCAGATGTTTGTTTGCACTATCGCAGTGCATGTATCACCTACCCAACTGACTTCAGAGACAAGAGGGGGTGGTTAAAAGATGCTGCTGAATTCAAAGTGACCGTGTCATTCATTTTATTACTGCACTTCTCAGAATAAACAGTTCTTGGAGAAAATTTCAAAACAAAAGGCAGACGAGAGAGAGAAGACAGCTCTAAAACCACTTCCCTGAGCAGGGGTTTCTGGGCTGGCACCTTTCTCTGAGCTAAAAAAAAGGGGGGGAGGGGGGTGGGGAGAAGGAAACAGCCCTGGATTTCTCCTGCAGCAGGGTAAAGTGTCAGAGACACTCAAGCCACCTGATATTTTTCTAATGAGCTCTGTGGGATTCTCTGTGCTGCCGCTTTAGCAAGTCAGAGATGGTCTCTGCTGCAATTGCCCAGCCTTGCTGCTGTCCTGGCACCCAGTTCCCCTTCTGGATTTTGGGGCACTTGTGTGGCTGCTCCTTGGTCTGTGCACTGCTTCTCCGCTTGCCTTGCCTTGTCTTGCCTTCCCTTCACTTCCTTTCCTTTCCGTTCCCTCCTTTTACTGATGAAATTAAAAGATTCTGAATCAGAATCTTGATATTTTATCAAATTGCTTCCTTCAATGAAAATCCATCCTGTTCCCAGAGTAATAAATGTTTCCAGACAGGCAGCTTAGGATCTCATTTATCTGTGGCATGCTCATCAGGTACTCGCATGCCCACACTGTAGTTGCAGAGGTTGGTGCCATGCCCCACCAGTGTCTGTCTGTCTGGGTGCCTCACTAGCTGCAGATCCAGGCCAGGTGATGGTCTTTGGAAAGGGAGGGTGGGAGAGGTTGTCAATCTCCATTTCTACCTCTCCTTTTGGCTTGTGCAAACAATGAAAGGGGACTAAGCATAGTAAAACACAAAGCTGCCACACGCAATTCTCACACTGGTGTGCAAGTTAAAAGAAAAAACAAAAAGCCCCAAATCTATTCAGACCTGAGGTTCCACCACCATTTCTAACATCAGTTTGTCAGCTCTTAGTTTGGAAAGAAAGCCAAAAATCATAGATCTGTTTCAGGTGAAGAAAATAATGACAACTGTTCTGATTTTACAGATGCGAAGAAAAGCATGAGAAGAAATTCCAGTATGTTTTTTTAATATGTACTCTGACACTCTCACATAATTTCCTTTGGGAGAATGGTAAGTTAACAGATCTAGCACTAATACAGCATGATTCATCAGCTTACGCTTTACAATGAGGAACAGAATTGTTATTTCTTTTTTATGCAGAGGGAAACTGGAGGAACAGGGAGATGCAGTGACTTACCGGGGACCATGCAGCAAGGCAGACAAAATGTAGGCATCCCAAATGCCAGGCCAGTGGTCTATCCAGACAGTGAGTTAACATAAACAAATACAGAGTACTTTTCATTCCTCATATCCATTGGAAGTCGGTTTTCAAGCACTGAAATAGCTTAGTTAGAATGCTCTTAATTTTTCATCTTGGAGCAAATTATCTTTGCCATCCAAAGGGAGGAGGTGGATAAGATATTTACTGGCAAACAACAATCACCATTGTTCAGAGCTTTTAAATCCCATTCTCTACAGTGCACTTTGCTGATACCAAACAAAAGTGAACACACATCCACAAAATAGCAGCAATAAATTCTACTTTGGGAAAAAAAAGCACTAGTACCTACTGAAAATGTTAAGAGATTATTTAATTTGCAGAAAGACACAAAATTTGTTGTGATATACAGAAAGCTTGTATATAACTTAAATTTGGTCTTACTACACCATGTCTTCAGCATAAATTGCACTGACACCATTGCATTTACCCTGAGCTTTACTTGCAACCGATGTGAATAGGGGATGGGGACCTTGCAAACCTTGCCACCACGGTGGTAGGCATCAGCCCCAGCCCCGTGGTGGAGGTTATCCCTCCTGGCACTGGGGAATATGCATTCCTGCCTCACTTCAGGGCAAAGCTGCATGCCTCAGATTAAACTCCTGGTAAGACTGTGTCTGAAGGGAATGCCAGACTTTATATTTATGTGGGCAAGGAGCATTTGTAAGTTCACCCCACTGTTTATGCAGGCAAAGTGGCAGAGGAGGGGGGTGATAATGTGTTGTACTGCTGTTAATATCGCTTACTGCTACAGCTCCTTGCCAAGGGAGAGCAAGTCAGAGATCCGAGTCAGCTCACGCTTGAGATGACCACGATCGCCCAGGTCACGAAAACACCCTCTCCCCTGTGCCGCAGAGAACAGACATACATGGGAACCACAGGTACTACCTGGTTGGTGACATACATAGGGTAAGAATATGGGGATTCATTTGCTGAACATAAATCCAGTTGTGATTATTATTTAAGTACGTCTGCATCCTAATTTCTATGATTCCTTAAGCTTTATTGAGGGCAGAAGATAAATATTGTAGTTATGTCAAGTCCCATCTCTATCTATGATCATGTCAGCATCATTTTGAGGAAAAATTGACGCTGGATTTGATTTACCCATCTGAATATGTATGTCTCTTAAACAAAGGAAAGCGGTCATCTAAAAATGGGGAAATTAATGGCTGTGTCACTTTGACACCAGTCCTGCCTGTTTTTTTCTTGGGTGGGTCTGTGCCCCAAGGAGAGGACAGAAATGCCCTTCCCACCCCCTGGGGACACAGCAGCAAGGGTGCCAGCAGGTTTTGAGGAGCGTGTGAAATAGATGAGAATCAAGACTGCTTTCTGGCTCCTTATCTGTGAGAGGACCCAATGCTGCTCTATTAATAAGGGCCAGAGAACAAGGCACAAGCAGGAAGGAAGAAAAAAAAAAAAATTGCATGTGAAAAAGCAGAAGCCCTGAAGGCAAGTTTTTCATGTCAAAACACTTGTTGGCTGCTTGTTTTGAGTGTTTCAATTTAAACAATATACTAAAGGCAGTGGCCTGAATCCTTCCAGCTGGAGCTTTGGGGAGATCAAGAAAAGTGCCACAGCTGCTGCTGCACTGTGCTACTAAGATGCTCTCACAATGCTTTTGTTTGAATTTATTTTTAGAGATGGAAACCTCTGCTTTTCTATGATAATCGGCATTGCTGCACCAGGAAGGCTGTCAGAAGGAATTCAGCTTCTGTGCTCCCTTTTCCTGTGACCTTAACATCTACAGCTCTGAGCTCTGCTTGACATTTCCAGCAAAACCTTCTTCCCCAGATTGTCTTGATTTTTTTTTAAGCATTGACGCCACTCATAAAATTTCAGAAAAATAAGATAATTAGTGCTGCTTGTAAGTAACTTTTAGGGAAATGTCAGCTGCTCTTCATTCAGCATATGCTGAAGCAGTATTCTTCAAATGCTTGAAATTTCATTTTCGGCTTCCTGTGTATGAACAGGTCACATCCAAGCTGTGTTACGACTGAAGTGGCATCAGAAAATTATAGATATCAGCAACCTGCAGACTGTGTTAAATACAGAAGACTGAAATTACCACTGAAGGAAATAAGGAAGGTGAAGTGAGATTTCTGATAAGAGCTTTGTGCTAGTGGAGGACATCTTCTATCACTGATTCTGGGAAGAGTCTATTTACCAGAAATTTTGGTAATAGCCCTGATCTCAGTTGTCATCTGCCATGACTAAATAGTTAACACTTGTTCTCCTCCCCCGTTCCTAGGTGTGAGCACTGGGTGAACAGTACCTCTGAGCCCTTTTCTTTTCCAAGCTGGTTGACCACTCTTTGAGAGGAAAGGCACAGGCGAAGGAAGCGAGCCAGGGGTGGCAACCATCGCATGATGTGGGGTCACTGCCAGCATCTCCACCACCCGTGAGCAGCCCCGTTGGGACCGCTGGCCTGGGAGAGCAGCTGCCTGACAGACCAACAACTTCCACTGCTGGATTCGTAGTATTGTCTCGTCCTTCTCAAATGTTGCAGTGGCTCTACACTCCTCCATGAATCTTTGAAAATGATGTTGCCAACACGAAGGTAAGAGAAAAATAGCAGTTGTTTATTGCTAAGCAAGGTGCCAGATTAATTATATTAATTTATTTTTCAGTGAGCCCTGATTCCACTGAAATGATTTGCAAGCTTGAAGGAGGAGATTTCTGTCTGTATACTGAGTTTTCTGTCTAATTGATACAGCTAGTCCATTTCAAGCAGGCTACCTTTTCCCCCGCACGCTGCCCTTGAGAGAAGCACGAGCTTGTTCTTATGAAGAAGCATTTCTCTTGATCTCTGTAGTGCCTCTCATCCTAATCGCAGCTGTCTTGTTTCAAATGTCTCATTGTCTTCCCAATTAGAAATCAGCCCCAGGGTTTGATTCCCATCCTCCTTGCTCTACTGGCAGGAGCTGGAGGCTTGCAATCATGGCTTGAGCCTTGTTCCCCATCTCCCGAGCTGGCAGGCTGGTTCAGAGGGTCTGATGAAGGCATGAGATATTCTTTGTGCAAGGTTCCTATCAGCAAACCCAAGATGCAACCCGCAGATGCCTGCCTGCCAGCACTACAGCTGACAGGCTGTGGCATAATAGCTGCTCAGTGTTACACTGCTCTCTGGCTCTCTAATTAAAAAAAAAAAAAAAGGAAGCTTTCTGCATACTAAACACCCTCCATTTCTCAGCATGGATGCAAACATGTTTCTAGCTGTTCTGCAGGGATGGGGAGCAGAAGTGTCGCCAGACACAGCCATGGGAGTGGACCCTTTCCAAAGTCACTGGAAGATCGTGCCTCGGACATCTGCAGGGTGAAGGGTTTGCCTGTGGGCTGCATCCAGCAGCGCTGCTGGTACCCTCAGCGAGAGGCTTCCCTGAGCAGGGGCCTCGGGCTGCATCCTTGGAGAGGCTGAGCCAAGGGCACGTAGTGCCACAGTACAAATCCAAGGGGAATGATCCCAGAAAGAAATTAGAGAGAGAGTAAGCTAACATAAAGATCAAGGCTTTCCTAAAAAGTCTGTTGGCTTGGTTCTTGTACTCTTTTCTAACTATCCGTTCATTCTGTGCATTTGCTTCTGATTTACAGTGGTGCAAATGAAAGGAGCCCTGGGCACTCTTATGTTAATGGCAATGCCACTGGTAATGCTTAACAGAATTGAACGTGAGTGATAGAGATTCAGCACTGTCTTCCAGGAGCTGAAAAATGCTTGAATGTCCTGGCTCCAAGGGCTGGTGGGACAGAGCACACTTTTCTGAACCTTTAGGCAAGAGATTACACATCCATTTCAGTCCAGAGCTGTCTTTTCTCTTCCTCCCATATTTCCCCTTGGAGTCTGACTCGCCAGGCAAGTTGTCTCATTGCAAGTCTGGCTAGATTATTTCTTAAAAAAAAAAAAAAAAACGAGCAATTTGAAACATATACATAAGTGCAAAATTTACATATAACCCCAACTGCCAAGAAAAAGAAAAAACCCAACATTTAAAATCAGCCTTCTTCATTGATGAGAGTGTGGTACTTAGTATTCAGGACACTGCATCTGAATACATTGAGTAAATTATATGTGCCAAACTATTCACGCATCGCCTGACTACAAGATTTACTCACACAAACAGCCACAGAAACGACATAATAAGAAACCTTCAGCGTATTTCCAGAATACAGATATCCTAGCTGGGGAGTGACCCTGACAAGGGTTTACACTCCATTGGAGGAGGGATCCATTCTCCTTTAGGTGCTCGATGTGACTCCAAAATCTGGAGTCCAAAGCATCTCTGGTGCGTCCTGCCTGTATGAGCCAGACAACCCAGGTCTCTCTGCATTCAGAAATACCACTTTTTCCTTTCTCCCACTCTTTTTTTCTGCTCTATCTGGCTCCAGATGATTAACTTGGACATATCAGGGAGGTTTGAGTGTGTGTACCATTTCCCACTGAGCTGGTACAGGTAAGCTGGATTGGTTGGATGCCTATACAAACACCCCGTTGCTGCACTTCAGGTCCACAGTCATGCAAATAAAGAAATCCATGCAGTGGCTAGGAAATGAAAGTAAGAGTGACCAGCATTTTCAAGTAGCTTTCACCAAAAATAGCCAGGATAACCCTAGCTGAAAAGTTCAGTTGAGTTTATGGTTAGAGCTCATACTCTGCTTTGAAGTGTTTTATGAGCACGTGGGCTTGCAGGAGTGCCTGCAGATTTGCTGTCTCTTTTAAGTATCCAACGCAAGTGAGCCCAAACAGAGATTGAGGACTGCTTTGAAGTGGGTAGTCTTTTCAAACTGAAATCAAACTGAATGAGGGGCTGAATCTCTTTCCCTTCTGGTTCATGGTCATGATGACCTGAACCAGCATCTACACGCACATTGCCTACCAGAGGTGTGACATGGGAGAGTTGAATTTATCAGAAACTCCACAGAGATGGCAGCTCTGTTTTCATACTAACCCATGTTGCACATACTTTGATAAAGTGCGTTTTCCCCTCTGTACCATTGCACTTGCGTGCAGCTTTGGAGAAGGCTCAAAACTTCTCCAAATGTGATGGATGTGAAGATAAAACAAGCTGGGTTGAAGCAGACTGGCCAGCCAAGTCCCTGCCTGTGTCTACCATTTGAGCTTGTTGCCTTATGCCACCCATCTGACCAGCACCAGGGAGCTCAAGAGGAGCCCACCATCAGTGGGCAGATGGGAGATGGGTGCCAACGAGATCAAAAGAGCAAGTAGACAGGGTATCCCAGTGTGTTATGGTTCAGAGGGAAGGTCTAGGCAGAGACAGCTGGTCAGGACCAAGGGTGCGTGAAGTACCATGTCTTTGCTGTAAGAAGTGAGAGGGGATTCAAAAGGAAAGAGTTGGGTTGCGAGTCCTTTGTGTGGTGTGGCTCATGGCATCCAGGAAGCATCATTTCACCCATATGAAAAACATATGAAGGATGGTGGGAAAGAGCTGGTGAAGGTGGCCAGAAATGGGGATAAACATCCCTGGGGAGAGCAGAATGGGGTTTGTATCACAGGTGATGGCAAGTCTGCATCTTTGTTTTGCCTCAGGCGAGTGAAGCTACAGAGACTTTAGTCTGGGCTGAGATAACGGGGAAGGAGAATAAGAACCTTATTTCTATACGTACACTGCATAGGCTGTGTATCACACATTTTGCATTTATTGAAGCATGATTTTGGTGAAATTTGCTGCCCTGCAGGGAAGCAAAGACTAAAGCTCAGATCATTAATCCTTAATGCTGAGTAGATGCAGCTTGTTAGTTTGCATTTCACCATGTAATTATCGCTGCTGTGAAACGTGTCAGAAATTCTGGGCTGCAATTCTTCTGTACATCCAACCCAGAAAGTCTGAGAGAGGATGTCTAGAGGGGACAGAGGCCACTGGTGTGAAGCTGGGAGCAATGCTCCCTGGTTTGCGGGGTGAAAGCTCACCCATAGATATTTCCTTCAGAAGCCTTCTTCCTTCTTCATGTCTGTGTCCAGGAGGGTGAAGATGCACTATCAGCAGCTCTGAAAAACAAGAGCACATTGGGGCAATTAATTTGAATTTAAATATAATGCATTCAAGGATTTAATAAGTAATTTATGATCCTAAATCTAATCTTCCCAAATGAAGTTCCAGTCAATCCCTTTGGGATCCCCAGCCATAACCTCCCTTTGCTGGGTCCACGACTGTAGCACCTGTGTTTGACTCTGTTGATCTGTTTCTACAGACCCATTTGCTTGTGGATTCATCACACCCACCCCAGGAACTCTCGTGAAGCGTATGACACTTAACATGATATGCAGGCTACCCTCCCCCCCGCTTCATCTTTTTAATTGCTGTATTTAAAGCAGTAATCCAGTTTATAGTTAAAATGCTTTGTGCAGATATTTATTAAAATCCATGTCTTGAAAGACAGTGACAGTTCCACCCCGGAGGATGGATCCCCCCACTCAACAGACACATCCCAGCCAACCTGCACTGTCTGCTTATTTGGAAGCCTGAAGACGTGTTCATTCTTGTTGGAAAGTGACAGTCACCTGGCTGGGTGGGCGAACAGCCCTTGTGCCGTTAACTGGTCACCAACCAACATTGTCTTTAGCCACAAAGGTCTTTGCTAAACTACCACAGGGCTCTGAAGGTGATCAGTGAACACGTTCAGAAAAATGAGTCTCTGCTCGGTTCCCAGCCAGAAACCGTGAAGAGAGCCACGCTGGCATAGACAACTGCAGCAGGGCTACGGGACAAACGTTGGAGTAGTCACTGGTGGGCACAGAGGTGGGAAGGTGGCTGGACAGAGCTGCAGACAGTTTTGGAAAGAGATAGTACATGTGACAGGAGTGCAGAGGATTGCAGAGATGAACGCAAAGCCTGGCACAACCATTGGTTCGGGCCGGTCAGATGGCGGGTGACTGAAACCCACTGGCAGTGGCTGCGGAGCCACTTGCTTTGCTCTCTGGCTTCAGGCTCCTCTCCTGAGGAGCAGCTAGCCCTCAGTCAGGGCACCCATATAAGGGAAGATGAAAACCCCAAATGAGAGCCTGTTCCCAGCCGTTCTGGCAATGTAAGGTGCTGGAGGCAGCAACACGGGTGGCAGAGGGAAGAAAACAAGTTAAGTCATCAGCAGCTTGAAAGCTGGTTGTGCTACCACCCAGTAAACTTGAGAAAGCTGTGGTATGAAAACATAAGTGGATCTGGTCAGCTCTTGTGAACCGAACACAAGCTGTGTGACACCGTCCATCACACCGGAGCGGGAAATTACCATCTCATCATTTATTCAGAGCAGCCTCAGTTTTTTTCAAAAGCTGTGTTATCAGCATACTGTCCGTAAGTGCAGGCTCACTGACGGCTGTGATGAACAGCCATCATCACCCTGCACACGTCCATTTATGGGCAAGTGCTGCTACTACAGAGCACATATACAAAGCTGCACTTAGTTATTAGGAAATGTGATAAAAAGAGGGTGAAAATTATCTCTTTTTAAGAGATCTGTCTGCTTGTCCAGCTTTGTGAAATGAAAACGTCAGAGAAAGAAATCTTCTGCTGAATGACTCACGGGCGACCTGTCAGCGTGTTTGTCCATCTCTGCCAGCCACGCTCACACCAGCCCTCTCACAAAGGCTACCTGCTGCAGGCTGCTGTGTGATGTTCTGGCAAGCTTGCTGGTCACCATCGTGATATAATCTCCTTCCACGGCAATTTAATTAGCACAGTGAAAGAACTGACCTTTCTCAAGATTTTATTTTTTTCCACTATGCTAAAAATATCCCGCTGAATATGTCAATAGTCTCCTTGATGCACACAGCACTCTAATATCCTGTTGTAAGGAAAGAAGCACTTTAAAAAGACAATTTTATAGAGAATGAGAAAAAGATGCTTTTAAATGTCCTTTAAAATAGGCAGCGTTATTTGGAATGCAAAATTATTGCAAATGTCCTACGTAAAAAAAGGACCGTAGATAAAAATACACCATGCTTCTCACAGAGCATTTTATACTAATAGGTATTACTAGTAATGGATATTACAAGGCATTTTACAAAAGAACTGTATTTTTTTATCCATCATTCATGGATAAAGAAGCAGAGAAAATTGAACTGATTTGCCAAAGCCCATCTTCCAAGCTGTCCATCTTGCGGATTCTGCCCACCAGGACACACCCGAAATCTTCTTCATCATTTATTAATGTCATCTTTGCCTGGACTGCAAAAGCAGCAGCTGACGCTGTACAGCATGCTCGGTGTCTTTGCAGAGCAGCTATAACACACAGTGCAGGCACTCACCAGCTTCTTGTTAAACCCCACAGCACTCACCCACTCCCACAGAAAAATAAAACCCAGGGGTCTTTGGAGACCCCTGCTTCTCCTGAACGATGGTGTGGGGCAAAGATTACCCACGCCAGCAGCTGGAAAGGAAAGGCTCTCCTATCTGTATCTGTCCTCCCAGTCCATGCCTGAGCACAGGAAGAAATTTGGCTCATAAACAGAAGGAAACGAAGCCTCATCGGTCATTGCACAGGATGTGATGCTCTCAGGGAGAATGCCCCTTCCTAAAATCATTTACAAAATGACAGGTGAGCAGTTATCTTAAAGCAATATATAGTCCAGGCATGGGCTACCTACATGCAATTTATTGGTAATCAAGTGTTGCCTCATGACCAGTGATATTTTCCTGCGGGAAAGCTTAGTCTTCAAGGCTGACAAGTGAAACATTCTGTATTTCCATGTGCAGTAAAAAACTGCTATCCTCTTCAGTTGCCTCTTTCCACTATTTCCTTGTGAAAGAACATAGCAGCTGGGTGCTCTGCCTGGGCCAGAGCACCCTCTTCTGCCCCCAAAGCAGGTAGTAGGAAGGTAATTCTGAGCTCAGAGAGCTCAAATCTTCATCTCTTTGACACTAAGTAAACACCTCTCATAGTAAATACACTTACAAATGGGGGAAATGCATTTTTTTGTAGGGATGTAAGGGTCCTCAAAGGACATGAGAACCCAGCTCATAGTCCCAAGCCTATAAAACCCTCCCCAGGCCACTTCATACAGTGGCACGGTGCTCTGCTGAAACCAGGGGCTTACATGTCCAGACGTTTTTGATCCCGGTGCCTTTGTGTTACTTGTCACCCCAATTTTACTGTCTCTCATTTCTGTGCAGCTGGTAGTAGCAGTCCAAGAACACTCAGGGCCCTACCGATACAACGGAGCTGGGAGCAGGCAGTGCCCGGGGCTTCCTGGGGGAGGACGTCCTTCACAGCACCGGGAGTGCATTGGTGCAAGTGCTGGCAGCAGGTCGGAAGACTTGGGCTGTGCCTGCGCGGGGTGGGAGAGGACAAAGCCCCGGTGCGCATTCAGATGCAGTCCTGCATCCCACCTGCTCCTGTCCTCCTCCCCAGGACACCTCTGCCTCTGTGCAGTACAGAGGCTTTGCTGGAAGAGGAGCCCAAATTTTAGCTCCCTACACATCCTACCAGTCTTTGCGTACTGCCAAGACTCCTCTGCCAAATGTTGTCCACCATACATCTGCAAGGGATGATGCTATGTACCACTGTAAAAATATGTGTGTGTGTGTACATCTATACCATGCATGCACAGGTATAGATGTACACCCATAGAAATAAAGCAATAATACCCTAGCAAGTATTTTTTTTTGTAAGGGTTTGTATAAAAGAAAGGTGAGGTTAAAAAAAAAAAAAGGAAGAACAAAAAATATTTTTCCTTGCTTGAGCTTTGGTTTGTTTGAACTGGCCATTATAATAAAATTAGGCAGTGCTATTTCTAAGACACAACACTCTGCTTAAAAAAGTTAGCAAGCCATAGGGACAGGATGGGGTCTGCTTTATGGGTGTATAAATAAGCCCAGCTTTTCTCCTCCGCCCTGTTTTTGAGATCTCTCAAATATCTTCTTTCCAAGCAGTCTGGGTTAAAAAGGAATTTGAGCTTAAGCACGGACTTAATCCCACAGCTGAAATACAGTATATACCTCCTCTGATCCTGCTGCTGGTTGTGCCATACAGTGCCTGTGTGACTGTGACCTGCTGCATTGACTCCCTAGGCCTCTAATTGCCAAGGACAATATGAGATACGGACTGAACAAAATCTATAAATCCTGCAAGCACTCAACTATGAGAGCAATAAGGGCCAGAAGAGTGCCCAGATGGACTATGTGCGTTGGAAAAATGGCAGAGTGCCAAACCTAAAGGGACTAAATGGTAGGAAAAGAAAGTGGATCCAAGCTCTCAAGGGGTAATTATAACTTTTGGTAAGTGAAAAAGAAAATATTGAATGTCAAAAGTCTGTGTCATGCCCATGTAAGTTATAGGAGTGACTCATACCAGCTTCACCTCGGCATCATAAAACTGGCGTTGAGCACAACAGCCTTCTCTTCTGCCTGCAGCTATTTATAACGTCTTTTTCCCCCCCCTTTGGCATAACTCAGGGAATAAAACAGCAATACCTTGACTTTATATCTTACTTTCTTGCTTTGGATCTTGCAGAACTTTGGAAACCTGAATGTGTGTGAGACAGAGAGGACAATAAAAACAATTTCCATCTCTTGGACAGCAGGGAGGCCACAGGCACCCGGGCGGGCAGGGGGGTGTCACCAGGCTGCTTTGGGAATGCTTTTCCTTGCAGGCTTCAGGCCACACAGGGGCGAAGTCACCACTCCAAGCCCTGCTCCTTCTCGGGGTTTGCACTTCCCTGAGCCAGACAGGAGCTTTAGGAATTGATGCAAAGTTTCTGCCTGCCTGGTCCTAGTGCCCGCAGTCACCCCTTGCAGTGGCACAGCCTCTCAGAAGATTATACGCTGATCTGCCCCCAGAGTTGCCACCCTCTTGGCTGGTAAAACAGCCCAGGTAATTGTCCTTTTTTTGCTGCTCAGGCTCCTCTACCTCCTGAAGTGCTACAAGAAAGGGAACATTTGTATTTTCAATGCATCCAAAATGGGTAACATTCTTTTGATTTCTGCAGCCATTTGATCAAGGTTACATAGCAGTATATAGCAAGATTATACAGCAGTATACAATGAGTCTTGGTGAAATTACAGCATCAAAGTAAATAAGGACCTTAGCAGATATACACCAAATGAGGGATTAACTTGCACGTGAAGGATTAATCCACAGTGAAGGGTTTGCACTTCTCTTTGTGCACCATCTGAGTTGTTATGGTAGCCTGAAGACACACTAGCCATAAGTGTTAATGACAGGGTCATAAAATATCTGTTACATGCATAAACCATAGCATCACACTTTTTGGTATGTTTTGGAGGGGATATGGAAGAGTGTATTCCTGAAGGTACTCCTGTTTTTCCTGGTTGACTGATACCTCAGTGGCCCAGTGGGGCTATAACAAAAGCCAAGACAGCGTACAAGTGAGCCCACCTCAAAGACAACATCTATATTAGGCTTCGTCCCTAAAGTGCTGGAGGATTTGTGGGTGCCAGGTACCATGGAGGTTCCCAGCCGCAGCATTACCAGATGTGCCTGGTGAGGCCCTCGGGGCTGACGGGGTGCATTCGGCACCCTGTGGCTCACTCCCCAGTGCACCCTGCACTCCCTCAGGACAGGCACAGGCTGTGCAATGCTTGGCTGACTTCATCAGTGGGGACGAGGGACCCAGCAGCAGAGATGTGCCAGAGTAGCCTGCTGCTGGACAGCAGTGGGCGGGGAGACCTTTCGCTCAGGCCAGGGACGCCTGCATCCCCGTGTTCAACACTTGCATCATGCCGAGCAGCACACAGCAGACCCCCCCCCAGGAGACGGGTCAACTCTTTGGCACTGACTGTGGCCGGCTCTTGATGCAGGTGCAGGACAAATGAAGGTAGGACCAAGAAGAAATGGAAACAGCAGGGTATTTTACATGAAATTGTGGAGGCTCATTTGGTGTGCAGTTCCACACAATGAAGATACTTTTAATTTAAAATTAAAATGGGAACTGATTTTGAATTTACCCTTCAGCACTTTTCTTGAGGATTGATAGCATCCTGCAGGCTTTAGAAACCTGCGAAAGAAATTAATAACAACTATCACCCAACAACCATAACTTCCAGGGTAGTGTTGCAACTCAAAATGTAGCCTATCTGAAAATAGAAATACGTGGTTACTCCAACAAGGTGCACCTGACCATAGTTTCATTTATTTCCTGGGCTGTTGCTCAAACTTTTACTTGAAGGCAGAATTTGATGCAAGAGTGTGTAAAGTAGAGAAAATCTTCATATGCAGGAAAATTAGGTGTCATGTAATGAGGATAAGTCAAGGAGACTGATGTAATGATGATTAATCATTTTTCAGCTGTCCTTTGCATTGCCATTTTTTCAACAAAATCTTTATTGTGTTACAGAGTGGAAACTTTCACGAACTATGCAAAAAGATGGCTAAAACCATCTTAAAATCACTTTCAGGAATGTTTAAAGAACAATTCACAAGGCAGAATGCTGAGTGGGGTTGGCTTGCTGTCCCTGCAGTGGTGGCTGATGTCCTGCAGCACTCCCTGGCCTGCTGCCATTTGCAGACCCATATTTTAAGTAAACAAAAAAAAAAAAAAAAAAAAAAGGTTCTTGCTTACTTTAAAATTAATAGTAAGTGCAGCATTTCCCAAGCAGTTTCACAGACAGCTTAGCCATCTCTGTATCTGGCTCAAGTGAATACGGGCTGTAACCGTCTCACCCGTGGGATGGGATGGGATGGGATGGGATGGGATGGGATGGGATGGGATGGGATGGGATGGGAGCCCTCATGCAGGCTTTGGTGACCTCTCAGTGGGAGCACAGCAATGCCATGTACATCCAAAGGGGCAAAGACCCTTGTCCTGAGGAAACTCCACCTGTTACAGAAACCCTGGAACAATCCAGGTGACGATGAGTACATCAGATGTGTCCACCCTTGGGACAACTGCATGTGCGAAGAAATTACTGCAGCCGATGTGGGTGGAGGAGCACGGCTGCTGCAGGTTGATGCCAGCTGCACCCCGTCAGCCCCGAGGGCCTCACCAGGCACATCTGGTAATGCTGCGGCTGGGAACCTCCATGGCACCTGGCACCCACAAATCCTCCAGAGCTTTAGGGAGGAAGCCTCTTATTTTTGGTGTGAAATGTTGTCTTTGAGGTGGGCTCACTTGTCCCTCCTTTACCCTTGTGGGACACAAACATGAGCATGCACACATGGACAGCCAAAGAAAGAACAGATAAAGGCAGACTACTTACACCCATGAGCACAAGCTGGTCTCTGGGTGAGCTGGCTTCCTCCAGGCTGGGAGGCAGGTTGTGGACAACCAGACCTCAGAGGAGCTGTAGCTGGAAACTGTCATTTCATGATAATGTCTCTTCACCAATTTTTCCTGCAGGACCTCCGTAGCTGTTAGTGTACCCACTCTCATTTAACCGGCTAAGTTCAAAAGGTAAAGCTAATGCTTGGTATTATTTTATAACCTTCCAGCAATTAACCAAATATGCTAAATTTACTGTAGGCCACCAAATCAATGAAAACACATTTCAGAAAAATATGAGCATAAACAGAAGTCAATTAAATCATACCAGAAGAACACAGGAATGGCTGTACCTTGCACAAAGTGTTTAATGAGCAATCGATTATTTTAATGTGTGATCACTTTTTATTTCTTATTTCCACCATGGTATCATGGTTAAAGCTCCTGAAAGCTGAAATAAGTTACTCCTACTGGTTTTTAACATTATTTTACTGCTAAAGTTATTTGTGCTAGTTTAGAGTATACAAGTTGTGCTTGTTTTTTCACAAACACTCCAGCTGATGGTACACGAAATACTTTTTTCTATCCCACAAGGTTTTTTTAAATTAAAAGTATTTCTGCTTCCTAAAAGGATATGAGCACACTGTCTGGTTTAAGTCTGTGGGTTGCACTTGTGAAACTGTATGCCTAGAAGGTAGGCAGTCTGGCGCTTGAGCAGCAACAGCAAAGTGCCTTGCAGAGTCAGCTGTTAACTATAAGGACAGCTTAAACCTACAGTGCTCTGACCTATATGCATTTATCTAATGAAAATGGTACATTAGAAGGCAGTCACATGTCTTCTTGCTTTTTTTCTATGCCAGATCTGAGGGCTTCTGTTGCTGCCATGGAGAAAAAAAAGTTTTAAAAATCACAAAGCCTTGCGTGCAAAGAACAAGACTAATTGTGTAGTTTGCTCCAAAACTGTAGCAGGGAGGTACCAGATGCTCAGTGCACGCCACCATGGCACAGCTAGCCACCTGCTCCAGCCAGGATGCGACCCGCCAGCTCACATGGGATCCATCCTCAGATGATTTAATCAGCACCAATAACCCTCTCCTGCTGCGACGCCAGAGCTGCCTAGTCACTCATCTCTGATTAAGAAACAGTGAGTCACTTTCTGACTCTTCCCTGGTGCTTTTGTCTGCAGAATAATTTGAATTAAATATTTATGAAGAGCTCTGCATAGTCACAAAGTTATTATAAAGACCAAACATATTGGAAAAAGTGTACAACGTGGTGAGGGCACTCTGATGCTCTGGTTGTGTAACACCAGGGAGACCTGTTGAAAAAGGGATATTCTTAAAGAACAAATTGTTTTAATTCCCCATATCCAAGAGGATGGTCAATAATTCATTTAGATGGTCACTGCGTTTCCTGACTACCGAAAAATTCAAAGATCAAAACATATGTTTTCTCACATGACGTGTAATAAAGAACCATTTTCTCATAAGCCAAAGTTATATTTGATTTGACTCCCAAAAAAGCCCTGCCATGAATGTTGCTTTCACAACAAGGCTACTGATGCAGATCTCGTTCCCGGGACTGTACGCATTCATAGCGTGGTGACAGGTTGCCGAATGAGCTTGCTAACTGCTTGCAAACTTCAAAATTCAAAAGTAGATTTTTGCTTTGTTTTCTTTGTAGCCCTCCTCTGTTTCTGGACTATAGACTTTATTTGCTAAGTTACGTTAGAGCACAAAGGTTTTTTTTGCACCTGTTAGAGACTATACTCCTCTTCACCATTTTACTTTACTGCCAGGATTATAATCTGCTATATTGTGGGGTTTCCAGGATCTTTGGAGAAATGTTTCATCTGTCTGATATATAACATCAGCTCTCTCTGCCATCGTGGCTATCGGATGCACCCTGTACTTTCCTTGTAGGATTATTTGTGGGGAACAGCTTTTTTTCCCTAGCAACTTTTTTATTATCTTAATGCAAACTACTGAGACTTGTACTTCTTATGAGGTGTAAGTGAGAGCATTCAAGACCTCCTGAAAACATATTAAGGTTTTTTTCAACTATTTTGAAACTGTTCCCAAGAAAAAACCCTGAGGTCATTCTATTTCTTCTCCTGTGCACTCTGGAGAAAAATGAAGAGTAAAAGGCAAGTTATGCTTTAACAAGGAGCATTTTTGCTATATACACATTTCAAATTAATATCATGTTTTAGAGCAGTACCCATTTTTCTCTGCATGTTAATTTCACCTTGGTATTTTATTAGAATAAATCTAAATCTCTTCATTGTCCTGGTGGACACAAATTCAGTAACACTCAACAAGCATAAAGTTCCTTGATGAGCAGAAAATCAAGTGAGCGAATTGATCTCATTACGTACACCCAATAACTGACGCAGAATAGACTCTCTGGCACTAATCACCTTTATCAAAGTATACAACGGAATCAGGCATTTTCCCAAAGTGGAATGCAATGAATGCAAATAACACATTTACATCATTTAGGAGGTGCATGTAGAGAATTAAATTTCCTTTAACTGCCCTCAAACTATGAGTCTGTACCACCGCAGACACACAATGGAGTCATGAGAGGTCATGATCAACATGGGGAGCTGTTTAGTTATCATGATTGTTCTTTGGGAGCCTTGTGGGACCATCTAAAAGTGTCTGCTATGTGGCCCACTAGGAAGGCTGGATGCCCTCACTGTTAAGAGCAGTAAGGGGTTTGGTACCATCATGTCCAACCAGTAACCATTTTTATACGAAATTTATTTTATCTTATTAAGGGCTGGGTTTGCCCTTGATGAGAAGGAATTGGTTACTCTGATGATCTGAACATAAGGACAGCAGAGGTATGGCTGTGGCTCCTCTCTAGCCATTGACTTTTGTTGCTATTGACGTGTCTTATACCTTGTGCTTTATAACCAACACGAAGGCAAATGCTCTACTTCAGTACACAGCCTTTATTAACCAGATTATTCACAGTAGGTTTGTTTATACTAAAGTGAAAGGAATTGCTGTTCTTCGGGCATGGGGGGTGAGCAGAAGAGCCTTGTGTTGCAGTTCACCATGCGTGTCTACTTGGTATGTGTGTGAAGTGAAGATGGGGGGAGTGGGAGCAGGAAAGGCTGACTGCTAGTCCTAAGAAAAAAAGGTATAATGAAAAACTTCAGAATCCCTACATTGACATATGTGTTCATTTTCATTAATATTAATAGAAGGAAAGGAAGGTATATGGTTACCTTCATTAGTATTAGTGGTAATAGAGGGCTAGGTGAATATCCTAGCTTCCCTATAAATATTACATAGAACAGCTTTTTTAACTCCCATGAAGACCCCAGGTAAAATGCAGGCAGGAGGACACCAATACCAGTCTCAAACAAACATAAAGGATAGTAACATTTTAGCTTGCTAAGCATGTCTATTGCTTTCCCAATACTACATCAATAAAATTCCCATTTGCCTGATGTAGAACATGCATTTCCTCATGGATCGTTGCCAATTATGGGAAAGAACTGATCAATAAAGTAAAATGATGGGATTCATGAATGTTAAAAAGTCATGCATAATTTACAGACCATGTTTAATTCCAGCATGCTGGAAATGAGGCTGCTATAAAACAGCATAACTAGCATGCACTGCAGATGTTAGGAAAAACAAGTCAAATTACTGCATGTGGTTAAGGTATAGAAAGTATCGTCCTGATATTTTTAAAGCAGTCAGGAGATACGGACATGGACAAAGATTTATGACTGTGATTATCTTTTTGCTTGCTGACGTAAATTAGCCTTCTGGGAAACCTAAGTTATTTCTCAATATGCTCTTAATGGTCTGAGTCAGAACTGCGGATGATCTCTTTCCTACAAGGGATTTATAGTAAAAACAAAGGTGAGAGCTTCCGTTGCAAAGGACAATAGAAGTGGGAACAGAAATATTTCATGGGTGTGAGCTCATCCTCCAGTGTGTCACAGGTGCTACTGCTCAGCAAACACGGCTCTAGCCATGAAAATAAAGTGTTTACTTTTCCAGCTGGATCAGGTTGATGATTATTCCAATCATTGACATTATCTCTGCAAACAAGGAATTATGCCTCAGACTGGCAGTTCAGGGTTTTCAAGGTAACAGAAGTTGCTTTTGTCTGAGATCATCCTTGCGTTACCGACCCCGTGTCAAGGGGGTTGAATGACTGATGTACTCCCGCATCTCTTCTTCTGATGAATACACTTATGATCCCAGCTCTGCAGCTGGTCAGTGTCCCACCTCACACAGCCCAGCACTGCAGCAGATGCTGCTTAGTGCCTGGTACCAATTTTGGCAGCCACAACAAAGCCAGGAAAGGAGGGAGCTGTAAGGCCTGGGCAGTCCCATGCTCTGGACAAGACGAAGAGGTTTCCCTGCTGTTTCTGCTTCTTCACGTTGTAACTAGTCCATGTGTAAGTATGGTAAGTACAGCTGCAGCTGTGACTGCACAAATGGGTTGGTAGGGCCACCTGTAAATCATAGAATAGAATCATAGAATCATTTAGGTTAGAAAAGACCTTTAAGATCATCCACTCCAACCATTAACCTACACTACCAAGTCCACACTAAACCAATCAAGGGTAGACTAGACTAAACCATGTCCCGAACTGCCACATCTACCCGTTTTTTGAACACTTCCAGGGATGGGGACTCCACCACCTCTCTGGGCAGCCTGGTCCAATGCTTTACTACCCTTTCTGTGAAGAAATTTCTCCTAATTTCCAGCCTAAAACTCCCCCAGTGCAGCTTGAGCCCATTTCCTCTTGTCCTATCGCTAACTACATGGGAGAAGAGACCAACACCCACCTCACGACAACCTCCTTTCAGGTAGTTGTAGAGAGCCATAAGGTCTCCCCTCAGCCTCCTCTTCTCTAAGCTAAACAACCCCAGTTCCCTCAGCCACTCCTCATAAGACCTGTGCTCCAGACCCTTCACCAGCCTTGTTGCCCTTCTCTGAACACGCTCCAGCACCTCAATGTCTTTCTTGTAGTGAGGGGCCCAAAACTGGACACAGTATTCCAGGTGCAGCCTCACCAGCGCCGAGTACAGGGGGAAAATCACCTGCCTGCTCCTGCTGGCCACACTGTTCCTGATACAAGCCAGGATGCTGTTGGCCTTCTTGGCCACCTGGGCACACTGAAGTGAATAAACAGGAAAACCCCTAGAAAGCATTTAGGTATGCTAATTTTTTGGCAGTGGACATCTGCTCTCATGACAAAGTTCCTGGGTAGTTTACATGGTATATACCCTCAGTGTAAAAAGGAATAGCAGAGGTGATAATCAGATGATGAAGCAGGATGGTACCTGGGAACATAGAATCATAGAATCATTTAGGTTGGAGAAGACCTCTAAGATCATCAAGTCCAACCATTAACCTAACACTACCAAGTCCACCACTCAACCAATTAAGGGGAGAGTAATAATTAATTTAATGTTTCCTGGCTTGGTGGCTGGATCATTTTTTAATGAAAGTAAAACTAGGAATCACTAAGGTTGGAAAGGACCTCTAAGATCATCAGTCCAACCATCAACCCAACACCACCATGCCCACTAAACCATGTCCTAAAGTGCCACATCTACCTGTTTTTTGAACACCTCCAGGGATGGTGATTCCACCACCTCTCTCGGCAGCCTGTTCCAATGCTTGACCACTCTTTCAGTAAAGAAATTACTCCTAATACCCAATTTAAACCTCCCCTGATGCAACTTGAGGCCATTTCCTCTCGTCCTAACATGGGTAATTTCTATCTGACCCCAGACATTGCTGTTATTTGCCTGCTCAAGAGCAATTTTTTTAAAAAAGAAATGGTGCCATGGTACTTTTGGAAAGTTCCTCTGTTCCACTGAAATGTCATAGATGGGCTAGAAAAGACAAATTAACTTTTCAGAATTAACTTCAGATGTTTTGGCTTAAAACCAGCCAATCTGACAACCCACATTCTCACTCATTGGTGCAAGGGGGCTGACCTGGGCTTTGGTGCAAGACATCCCCAAATGTAATCAACACCCAGCACCTTCTCTTCTCTTCTCTTCATAGGTGGCTGCCACAAATCCTGGTGAAGCTGTGCTGCCTACACACCAAGTGGCCTGTGCACAGCTGCTGCTTACATACCTTTTACAGTGAAGGGCCAGGATACACGTCACAAATATTCACAGTAATACAGGTGCTCCTGACATTGGTTACTAGACTCTAACAAATAATTGTCTGTGTTGACGAATATTGGGTTCTCAGTGCCTTCAGATGAGCCCTTTGCTATTCAGATCTTTCCCGTATGCTTCGTCTCTTTCTTCCCTGCCTTGCAGAGCCTGCCCTGCCAGTGGAGGCATGGGGGCTTTTAGGTTGCCCAGACACTGTACTTGCCCAAGGGCAGTGCCATGCAGGTACTCATATTGAATTAACCAGTTCTCATTTATGCAGTAACTCCATGAGGTCTCTTCTATTGCCTAACCCGTTATTGACTCCACTCACAGTTATTTTCTTGTGAAGAAATCCTGTTTGGACAAAAAATACATTTGCCTGGACTCTTAATATGTTTTCATGCATTTAGACAGCAAGTTTCCATCCAGTCCCAGCAGATAGTACTATGTGTTTTAAAAGCCTGCCCTACGAGGAATGGTGACAAATTCAGCTCTCTATCATTTTTCTATTGCTGAATTATTTATTTCCACTTATTTCTCAGGAAAAAAAATGGACATGTGCTCTCCCCACCACCTAACAGAGTCCCTTCAAACAGAGCTCTTCCTCCTCTCTTCTTCTGTTGAAGTGCTGCAGAACAAAGCTGTCACAGAGCCGTCTACCCACCTGCCAGACATTTCCTGACAGCATCCACCTGCCCTACAAGAAGGTAGTGATGCTTGTACCTCTTCCAGGTCACCCCAGCCTTTGTGCAATAAGTCCAGTGCATCCTGTTATGGAACTGGGTCCTGCCATGGTGCTTTGTAGGGCTAGGAGAGAAAATGAGGCCCGAAAATACATATATAAATTCTTAAAATGGAAATTAAAAAAATATATATATATAAAAATTCTTACTGGTCATACTAATTGTTTCTATTCTGGAATAATTCCTTCCTTTTCCTGTCTCATTTTTCCTTATCTTATATAAATTATGCCTCCTCCTAATCCCCATAAAGCATATGACAAAGCTTTCACAGACTTTGATGGACTCGGAGCAATTTTAAACACAGGAGCACTAATTAACCCATTATTCAAATGAGGCAGGAATCCTTCCACTGCAGTTGGGAGCACAGTGACGCTCCTGGGTGCAGCTGGGAGCTGGATTTGAAGCCCCTTCCCCAGGCTGGGACAGAAGGGTTGGGGCTGCGGCCACAGATCCAGCATACAGCCACTGCTCTTCCAGCTCCAGAGAGAGTCCAGGAAGGAAAGATGGCTTCGACAGCTTGTCTGTGCTGCTGAAGCACAGACCAGGAAAACTAGTAGTGACTGTAGAACAATTCAACCCCTCTGGCCAGGTTGTCCAAAACGCTGCAGTGGTATCTTCACAAATAGAGCGTACAGAGAAAAAAAAAAATCTCAGGTGGAAGAATAACTTTCCTAACTTAATTTTCTATAGATATTTTTATAAAACACTAAAAATTGTCTTTCAGTACCACGCCTCAGAGGAAATGTTGAGAAAACATCAGCAGAAATGCAGCAGTGATTCTTGCTGGGTCCTCCTGGTCCTCCTAAAGGCAACCGGATGTGCATTAGGGATTTCGCAGAGCCAGTTTTACTGAAGGTTTGTAACTCAGCAGTAAGCACTGAGCACCCTTTTCATGGCATAAGTGCAATTTGGCCATACCCTGTAAGATTGTGTAGCTCTGTCTGAACTGTGCCTGGAAAGGGTAGGAAAGGACATGGATGTTCTTGAGAGGTTTGCAGCTTGACAGAACTGAGAATGGGGTTGGACAAGCCAGCAGACATCTGACTGCTGCTTTGCAGAAGATCATGGGGGATCTGAAGCGATATAAATCAAACAGGCACGGAAGGGATTATGAAATAGGGTTACTTGGCAGAAACATTTTCTGCACAGAGAGGAACAAACCTTAAATGAAACTGGGGCAAAAGACATATTAACAGAAGAGCAGCAAAGGCGACAAGCAGTGCTGGAAGGCATATCTCAGTGGCCTGAAGGATGATGTTAATGTCCTTCCTCCATGAGTTCAGAAGCAAACCTTTCACTGGCTTCAGTTGGGCCAGGACTCCCTTTTTGAACCAGGTTTAGGAAGAAGCAAACCAGGCTTGGTAAGTCATCCTCAGCATGGAGAAACCGATTTTCATGATATTTTTATCAGCACTGGATGGAGCTGTAGCCAGGACTGCTCAGTGCTTATACTTGCACCTACACAAAAGATGGCAGGACCACAACCCATGTAATTGCACACTGGGCTTCCCCAAGTCCCTCCACAGTGCAAGACATCCCTGCTGAAACTCAGGAGCAATGTGTCTGCTGATGCCAGGATGAGCCTGCCCCTTAGACTCTGGCTATGACTTGGGCTGTCCCAAGATTATCTTCCATCAGTGCTGGCTGCTGAAATTCATCTGATCCATCTGATTTATTTTCAGATGTTTGGCTGCCAGTATAATGGGAGGGAACCAAATGCAACAGCCCATTTTTAACAGAATAGCTATTTGCACGTCATCCTGGCTGTATTCAAGGCTGCTGCAATCCCTGTGAAACAGCCACGTCCTTTGACTTGCACACAGCAGAGAAGTTCATCACATAACCTCCGGGACAGTCGGTCACTCTAATTAACAGCTCTCCCACAGCGGTTTAGGGAAAGGGCTGGGGAAGAAACCACTATGGCAGGCTGACAGCTTGCAGAGAGGCAGCCTGTGCTCTGCTAACAAGCCATGAATGTACCCACTGATTAAAAAAAGACTGGTGAGTAGAACAGATTATTCTTGCTCCTACTTAGCAAAATTATCATCTTTCCAAAGATATGACAGCAGGGAGGTAATAGCTTCAATCTTCCAGGATAACATCTTCTACAAAAAAAGCATGAATAGTTTAAGGTGTATTTCCAACAACAGTCTGGAGCATTTGCGAAGATCCGGGGAAGGATAAAGAAAAATTTTTACAGTTTGGCATCAGCCACTCAAAATAGTAATATGTAATGGGAGATATTAAAAGTGGAGGAGAAGTTGGAAAGGAAAGACAGCATAATATCGGCTGGGATGGCTCAATAAAATATTTGGTGCTGAAAGAGATAAAGGTGCTGTTAACAGTGGGGAGCCCTGAAGAAAGGATTTCAGGGTAAAATTTATTCTGCACTACTGTCCCAATAGCTGCAAAATGCAAATCACTTGCAGACCCAGTGGTGAAATTCCTTTATTCTCCAGTTGTGTTGCTTCTGTAAGATGCAAATGATCAATGAAGCTTCACAATAAAAGCCGCAGTGATTAACAATGCAAAGCTGATACAGAGTAAAGGCACAGCAGTTACTTATACAGTCAGCATGAATGTCACATTATTTGGGAAAGCCTCTGCTTTTCAGGGAAGGGCATGATCAGGACTGGTACCAGATTTCTCATCCTGATTTGAGCAAAATCTCTCAAAAATGAAGTTTCTGCAAGGGAAGGAGTTCCCACATATTGATGCCCTTTTTCTGTCAGAAAGACCTCCGTATGTCTGCAAATGATAGAAATCAGGCAACATCATTCAGCTGTCGCTCCAGGACAGAGATCAGACTCATGTTGCTCCCAGAGATCAGCAGCTCTACTTCATCAACATCCAGATGCAGCAGCTCAGGGTCTTTTTCTCAGCAAGGATGTTGAGAAGTAGCATGTCCCTTTTGGGGGTCACACACTATCTGTACTCTCAGGGTTAGGGGGACTGCTGAATTTCCAGGTGTAACACCAACACCTTTGCTCACAGAAGCCACACTCTATGACCTCCTATGTTTAAAGATGCAGAGAGTTCATGTATGTTGAAAATGCCACTTAAAGCCTCCTCTAAAAGACAGCCAATACCCAAAGCAATGCTGGAAACCAGTTGAATCTTGTCCAAGACACTAATCATCATTAAATGTATCTGTTTTCTGGGCTATTATTTTCCTAAAGCAAATTCTAGCTTGTGTTTTTAGCCTCATTTCCTAAAGAGGTTTGTATCATGTGAAACTCTGTTTTGAGGTTTTTTTCCTAGTTGTACAAGAAGTACAATAGACACAGTGACAGAAGGCCATGTGGACTGTCCATACTAGGAGTAATGCCTAGCTGTTTTCAGTTGTCATTGTAGCTGGTATTAGTAGAAAGGAAAACTTCTTTCAGAGTTTGCAATTTCTTAGGCACTAGAGGACCCTCTGCTGAGTTTCTCTCCTAAATTTTTTTTGATGTTCAGAAAGGCACTTTGGTATCTAAAAGGCTGAAGCCTCTCCATATGCGTCTCATGGTATCTTCGGCACATACGTCCTTTAATATCTAGCAAGGTGTGTCCTGCTGAAACCTTATAAGTCAGTAGGAAAGAATCAACTGGAAGGCACAAAGTTGTAGAGAATGAGGCACCTTCCACTCCCAGGATCATGAAGCGACATGTTTTACTGGGAAAATTTGTCTTAAATTTTAGAATTACTTTTTCTGTTCCTTAAGAGAGCGTGCAGCCTTGCTAAAATGAATAGAACTTGTGCTTTGGCCAGCGTGTTGCCTTCTCACTTGCTTGTGGGGCTTAGCTTGCTCCTGCTGAAGTGCTGACCCTGGGTAGTCACAGACACTGGGAGGAGGACATTCACCTGGCCCTGAACCATAATGAACAAAGTCCATCTGTTGTGGATTTGTAATGATCCTGAGCAACAAGGAGATATCTGCCAAAACAAACCAAGCCCCTGTACTTCTCCTAGATTATCACAGAGTGTCACCCTTGCTCCACGTGTTACTCTGCTAGGTTGCATTTGTAAGGAGCTAGAAAGAGCTACAAACCAGCTGTGGAGCAGAACAGTTTTCATGTTGGAATCTGACCTTCCTTACCGCTGGCTGGCTTGCTCTCGTTCAGCTGTTCTCCTCTCCAGGAGAATATGCAAACCCTGGAATAAGAGCTCAAAAGTCCTTACGTATGTATACCGACACTTCTTTGTCCTCAAAGCATCCAAATAAAAGCCTGTAACACGTATTAAAGATTAGATACCACTATAAACTGCAAGAAAGGGACAAACATTGACAATGTTGGTATATAACCAGGACCCAACACGGCTGCTGCATGTTCACTGGAGTCCTGGTGTCTCATTTGCAGTGACATTGGTGCTCCCAGTGTAACCACAAAATAACCACAATGAAAGAATCAGTTTCATCACTGCATCAAATTGTTTCATGCAAATTAGATGCAAATTTAGTTTCAATGCATTGACAAGCACAATGAGGAGAACTGTGATGATAGCCAGAGTTACAGTCACTCTGGGGGAACAGCCTGTGTGGTAGAACAATGCGTTGGTATCACCTAGTATTGCCAATGTATGTGGCTGTTCATCACTGCAGCTGTTTTCTCTTTTGTTCACCAAGAAAAAATTGCCTGAGAAATGATCTTGTTTGAATTACTTTGAACTGTTTGCAAAACAAGCATCTTGTGAGGTTTTAGTTTAGGAGATAATTCAATTTTTCTATTCAGGACCAATGTTGATTGGCATAGTGTTTGTACCCATTGAGCTGAAATGCCTCTGAGGGAAAATGCCAGCTTTCATTTGATTTTTGAACACTGATCTTTGAAAGTGAATCAATATATTTGCACTGGAAATATGGTTATGATTTTCTCCCCTTTGCTATTGCATAGCAGTAAGCAGATATATCTCTTAATGGTCTCTAAATAGAAGTAATGCCACAGAAAGTCCAGGAGTGTAAAGAAAATTACTGATAAAACAGGAAAAGGATCAAGCTCATTGATGATTTAAAAAAAGAAGTTATTCTGTGCTAAGTAAAGACTAAACTTAATTTCCTGGCATGATATAGTTACAAAATATTTTCACACTAGTGCATGCTTCTGGTGACGACAGCCACAGATATACGGTAGTTCATTTGTCCACCTTCACAAGATACAAACAGAGACAAAGCAGAAGGCACAAGCCTCTTCTGCTCTATGTGATGGCACTGATAATCTGTCCACAGGCTCCTCTCTTTGGAATAATATAACATCATTCTATGGATTTCTATGTGTTTTACAAGTGTTACCGCTTTTTCAGCCAGTCCAGTCTCCCCTTCCCCTCTCTACTGTCATAATGAACATGTGAATCTGGAGATTAGACTTTTTCAGGGTTATCATATAAACAGAAACAGAGCTTGGTATGAAACCCAGGGGTGGATAATTAGGCACACAGAAATACCAGTGCTGCAGACTATGAACAAAGCAGATCTGAGGCTCACACACAGCCTTTTTCCTGGCTTTTGGAAATGGTTGCTCTGCAGGCGCAGTGTTGCCTCTTCCAGCAAAGTCAGAACAGCTCCCCAGGGAGCAATGTGGAGACTTCTGGAGCTGCAACTCCTGATTACAGTGATGCTTTTGGGTAGCAGGAGATGAGCTGCAGGAGTTGTGCAGCAGGGACGGAGCCATACCTCACACCAGTCTGCTCCCACACCGGCTCGGGTCAGGATGTCCCCATGATTTCCACTCATCACCTCCAGCCCCCTCGAGGGAGCTGCCCCCAGTTCCCCTCACAGCCCTAAGAAGCTGCTGTTGGGATCAAGAGAGAGTGGGAATTTGCTTTTCTTTTAGGTCCTCTGTTTCCTCAGGCCCTTAGGAGGAGGACTCCTCAAGGCAACAAAAGGAAAGGGTCTGGGCTGCCCATATGAGTGAAGAAGAGAAACCTATCTGAAAACCTTAAGTAATGATTTTCATTAAGAAATCTTCATTAAGGAATTTTCAGTAAGGAAGGTCACTGCCATAATGAGAAGGTGGCTTAAAGGACAACCTGACTAGTGCGGGGTATTACAAACGTCTGTAATAACAAACGACTGCAAAAAGTCTAGGAGTAAAATCCCAGGCTGCATGACTCCATCCCTTTCACGCTTTTAAGCTTGCTGCTGGATCAGGATCAAATCCCTTTTTCACCCCAGAATATACATCTTAATGGGAGATTTTCTGAAACAGAGAGGATATGCACTGTGGCACAGGGCTGTTTGTGACAGCAGCAAATCCAAATGTTGATAACGACCCTTCCGAGGAGAACGGTCCCATTCCCACACTTGAAATTTAATCATGTGTCTTCGTCCAGCATCTCTGGTCCCGGGTGCATGTGTGGGAGCAGCCCACGAGGGGATGCTGGGGCCCACGAGGGAATGCTCCGGCTTGCCGTGGGTGGGGAGCTGGCTGGGAAGCCGCAGGCAGCACCAGCTCCAGGGCCTGCCTGTGCCTGGCAGAGAGTTGCCATGACTACCAGGTGAGCCCCTTTCAGCGGGGGGGGGGGGGGGGGGGGGGGGGGGGGGGGGGGGGAATGGAAAGATGGACTCTGGCAGGGCTGCCAGCCAGCAGCGTGCCCTGCCTGTGAGCTGGAGCCACAGCAATACCTTGTGCAGGGCAGACAAGGGCAGGAGAAGCTCTGAGCCCTTGAAAAGCTGCTGCTGGCTCCAGGGATCCCAGCTTTTGCTGTCGAACATGAATTTCCACATGCAGAGGAAGCCCTAGGAAAAAACAATTAATTCCAATCTGATTAGTTCATTTTCCCATTCCTTCACATGCACTCCTCAGCCTTTCAAACTTAGTTAAAAAGGGAGGAAGAAAGGTTATGCTGGCAAGGGGAGCCCACACAGTCTTCCTCACAGCAAAAAACAGAATTTGTGCTACAAATAGGGGAAAACAGCCCCCATGTCACAAGGCAGCAAAGAGCCTGCTCCTTCCCTATGCTGGTGTCCAGGACTTGTATGCTGCTGACTCTTCAGCAATGCATATGTTCAAGATCGTTGTGGTTTTGGGTTTTTTTAATATTGCATTTTTAAATATTTTGAGTGCCATGAAAAATGCCATGACATTCACAGAGAGTCTTTCAGTACAGAATGGGCACACCCAGTGTGTGGACAGGAGCACTGCTGAATGTAAAACACCATTGGTGCCAATGAATGGCAAATGAAAAATGCGACTTTTCCTACTCGTAGCAAATGTCATAGAATCATAGGATGTTTTGGGTTGGAAGGGACCTTTAGAGGCCACCCAGCCCAACCCCCTGCAGCGAGCAGGGACAGCTTTAACCAGCCCAGGGTGCTCACAGCCCCGTCCAACCTGGCCTGGGATGGTGCCAGGGATGGGGCCTCCACTGCCTCTCTGGGCAACCTGTGCCAGTGCTTCACCACCCTCACTGTACAAAATTTCTTCCCTATATCCAGTCTAAATCTATTCTTCTTTAGTTTAAATCCATTACTCCTTGTCCTGTCACAACAGGCCTTGCCAAAAAGCTTGCCCCCATCTTTCCTGTAGGCCCCCTGTAAGCACTGAAAGGCCGCACTAAGGTCTCCCCGCAGCCTTCTCTTCTCCAGGCTGAACAACCCCAACTCTCTCAGCCTGGCCTCACAGCAGAGGTGCTCCAGCCCTCGGATCATTTTGGTGGCCTCCTCTGGACCCGCTCCAGCAGGTCCATGTCCTTGTGCTGAGGGCCCCAGAGCTGGACGCAGTGCCCCAGGTGAGGTCTCAGCAGAGCAGAGCAGAGGGGCAGAATCCCCTCCCTCGACCTGCTGGCCACGCTGCTGGGGATGCAGCCCAGGATATGGTTGGCTTTCTGGGCTGTGAGCACACATTGCCGGCTCATGTCCAGCTTTTCATCCCCCAGTACCCCCAAGTCCTTCTCGGCAGGGCTGCTCTCCATCCCTTCCTCCCCCAGCCTGCATTGATATTGGGGGTTGCCCCATCCCAGGTGCAGGACCTTGCACTTGGCCTTGTTGAAGGTCATGAGGTTCACACAGGCCCACCTCTCCAGGTCAGTAAAATCCCTCTGGGTTACCTGGACCGAAAACCACACAGTGTTTTGCCATTGGGGCCCATGGGCTACTCTTCCTCTCTCTGCCTCAGCTCCTTCCCTGGGCACCCCAATCTCTCACATCAAACCTTTTTTGCTGCAGGGTTGAACAGGGGGAGCCCCGACCCCCCCATGAAGCAGCACAAATTGACCCAGGGCTCCTGGCAGGAATGTCAGCCCCCCGACCAAGTGCAGCAATAGGAGAACCCTGCCACTCCACTGCAGGAGAGCAGCAGAAAGTGGAGGAATACAAAGATATCAAGATTACATCAGTGGGGATTCAAAAGTGCTTTGAGGGAAAGATTTCAAGACTAACATCCATCAATCAGCAATAAAAAAGAGGTGAAACTTCAGGAAATCTTTTGATCTGACAAAGGAAAATGCAATGGAAAAGGCTATGATCCCACATCAGCTTTTTAACCCTTTTTTTCTTTTCCCTCTCTTTTTTCCCTAACCAGGATTTACTTGGACCTTGCCTTTCCTAGAGCACCCACCTCCATTCAGGCTAGAAGCAAAGAAAGATCCCTCCTACATGCACAGACATTTATTTTCTTGCTCCATTACTGGTCCTTTGTGAGTGAGGATGTGCTGTCTTTAAATACTCTTTTTGTAAACCCTGAGGTTCCCTTCTGAAAACCCCTCTCAAATTCTTTCTTCAGTGGAGCCAGTGCCTCCCTGAATATTTCTTAAGGACTGAGACGGATTACTTCACATCACCCAGGAATAAACCTCAGCTTTGTCACTGTCTTATTCGTATTTGATAGCATGAATTGCTAACAGGCTTATATTTGCATATTAGATTAATCAGATGCTGTCTTCCTGGTCTTGCCTGAAAAACTTTATGATGTGTCAAATTAAAGTCTACACAGATTTGTTTCACGCTCAAGATTTTTTGTAATGTGTGTTTAATTTTCATTTTACTAGAAATTAATTAACACTGAGTACAGAGCAGGCAGGTGACAGACACATTGCTACATGCGAAGGGAGGATGGCAAGTGATGCAAAACACGCATTTCTCACCCAGACCTGCTGTTTCTGCAGGTTGCAAGGCTCACACCGGCTGGGTGGATGCCAATATACATGTGTAACCCATAGGAAGGTCATGCAGCTGAAATCACAGAGCTGCCAGCAGTACAGATGGAGCACTGCCTGGGTCTAGGGCAGGAGGGTTGCTACAGCTGCATCTCTCCTGCACTGGCTGCCCGTTTCCCCAAGACCAGAGGAGCTGATGGACTCCCATTTCTCATCCCGTGCTTCCCCAGGCTTGTTTTCACCCCGACCTGCTGACTCTGTGGCTCGTATGGCAGCACAGTAACTGACCCAGGGTAGATGTTTCCCTGCATACCAACAAAAAGAAATCATCCCCAAAATGCAGAAAGCAGGAGAACCACAGAGGTCTGACACCAAGCTAAGACAAGAGTATTTTTTCCCCCCTAAACAGGCATTTTTCCACTGTGACCTTGTATTCATGTCACGTAGACAGTTCCTGCCACTACTCCTCTGTCACACAGGACAAGGTTTAGGCACAGCAGTCTGCCGCTTTTGACAAGGCATCACAACAAAACACTAATATTCTGTGTCACTCCTTGGTTTGGGCTTGCGCTAGTTGACTGTTCAGCTAGCCATCTCTTGGCTTGTTTGCTTTTGGAAACCCCTTGGCCATGCCTTCATTGCAGGACAGCTCGTAGCTACTACTTCTCCCCAGAATTCCTTCCTGAGGTGCAAGTCCTAGGGGTGGGCAGTTTTTCCCCAACCTATTGATAAAGAATGATGGAGAAATTGTGATTATTGCATTGCAGAGAGCCCTGGGGAAGGTATCCCCAGCAGTCCTCCAGGCACAGAGAGAGGAAGGACAACGTGGTCAGAGGGTTTCCAGTGCTGCCGGTCAAATGGGCAAATGCTCAACAGGCTGCAAATCACATCAGAAGGCATAGTGCTGAAAAAATACTCCTTATTGCCATACTGCCCAGGAATTCACACATCTAAAGCAACCTATAATCTGTATATATTTTTAAATGGATTGAAAATAAGCTTTTTTCTGTTTTAGGCTTTTAATAATCTTTTTACCTTTCAGGATATGGTGTAAGCACAGGCTCTTTAGAAAAGACCAGTCTGCTGTCATGCTCAAGCTGACACAGCATGGCAACCGCTAATAATAATAATAATAATAATTCACAGGGTCTTCCCTTCGTTGATTACAGGGGACAGATATTAGCAAACCCCATCACTCAACCACAGTTTGAAGCAGAGATTAATTTAAAAAAAGGATCAAGAGAGGACCAAGAATATAACGCCATATTTCTAATAGGGCAACTGAGAATGGTCAGGTTGGTATGAAAAGGTCTGTCCAGTGATCCAGTGATTGCTTTTATTTGAATTGGGGGACCAGGGCATCTCCCTTCCAGAAGCCAAGATGACCTCTTGATATGTCTTGGCTGCCATTCTGAAGGAAATACAGGTTTTTATGGAAGTCCTCCAGGGCTATTACACAAAGAGAAAAAGAACTGAGCACTTCTGTAAACTACATTGTCTTCAGAGGGCTCTTGTCCCACAGTCATCCAAACCAGCCTGTTCCCTGGCCAGCACCTGGCACTGAAAGAGCGGTGCCTGACCCACCAGCTTGCTAAATCTTCTGGGCACCACAAGAGCAGAAGCACAGCAAGGGCCTTCTTGGGCCCCAGCCAGAGTTCTGCCTCACTCCCCAAAACTGCTCGGCAGGCTCAGCGTTTCCCTCACTCCAGAGTGTGCTTTCTGCCTAAATGCTTTCCTTGGCTCTCTTCAGCAAGAAACTGAAAGCATCGTGTTAGAGATGAAGTGTGTGCGCACATATAGCTGTACATAGGAATCACAAACTGTATCTGAGAGACAGGTGAAAATTAATCTAAGGCAGGCAGGAAGATAACTAAAATTTTCTTGGTTTCAATCCCAGAAAAGGATTGGTTTCTATGGAAAAGAAAAGATCACATATCTTGAAAAATATAAAGACCGAATTCCTGCTGTGCTGTGCATGGTCTCTCACACACAGAACAGGACGACGTGCACCCCAGTCTCCCTGCCAGCTCACTTTCGGGAAGCATGCCTGTCACCACAAGGACCCCAGGCAGGTGGCACTGCCAACCCGGAGATCTCTGCCTTCACTCTGTCACTTAAGGCATTAATTTATACTAAGATTTTGATACTGAAGTTTGAGGCTACTTTGCTTTTTGATTTATTGTCACCGGCACCTCTCTGCATGTCGGCACATCAGGAAAATAAAATGGCTCTGTATTGCAGGTAACCAGATTTTTTCCCCACCTTTCCTTCCGTATCAGACTGTATACAAAGCCTCACTGAGGTGCCTGCAGACACAGCTCCCTGCATGCTGCAGAAAAAAAGAAAAAAGTCAAGATTTTCAACAACGCGATAGCTTCCCTTTTTTTTGTAGCAAGTTTTGCTGCTGCAGAGAGCAAGAGCAAGCCATAAGCTCGGGCAGCAGGCAGGATGAGACGAGCCATGCGAGGAAATGAGTCACAGTCCAAGGGGGGTGAAGGGAGTTCCTGCAAAAAGAGGCAGCAAAAATCAAAGCCTCTCATCTGACTGGGGCATCCTGACGAGGGGGAGAGGGGAGCTAGGGCCAAATATACCACAGTACAAGTGCCATCATGCCACTGAAGTTCGGAGCCATTTTAAGCAATGAAAAGGGCTGTGTAGGTCTTAGAGATGAAACACCTCAGTCTGTTTTTCTGCCACATCTTTGAATATTTCTCAGTACCGGGGGGTGCTTGATACTCCCAGATATCATCAGAATATCAGAAAAAAAAAGTTGAATGATTTTATTTAACCACATTAATAAATGACATGTAATAAATGACGCTGTTTTGATTCCCAGTGGGAGTGGCTGAAACCGGGGTACTTCACAGATCACTTCTGAAAGATTTAAGAGATGCAGAGAAGCAAGCCTGTGTACAGCAAACACTGACCTAGGCATGCATCGCCTTGAAAGAACCTGCACTGCCAGTAGGACATTTGTAAGCATCCATCAGTCCTAAAAGAGGTCAAAAGCACTGTGGTGAAGTTTATTTGGCAAAGTCCAGAAGGATCTTAACAGACAGCTGCAACTGTGAAAGTCAAGGGTATAAAACATGGTGACTCAGGTGGGGATTTCCTGGGTATGTGGTGTAGTTGATGGCTTTTCGGGTGGTTTGCAGAGCCCTGCTGCACGTGGCAGGGAGATGGAGCAGCGCAGCCCCGCCAACAGGCATGAGATCCCTCCCCAACAGCGCAAGCGCAGCAGTGTCCGACTCGCCCCACGCATGCTGTTGCTCTATGCTCAGAAATTCAGAGCCAACCCAAACTGACTCTTGCGAACCTTTCCATACAAGATTTCTGGGAAGACGAACAAGAAAAACAAGGAGTACAAGCTCAGACTCGTCAACAGGTCTGTGCAGAGGGATCCAGCTCACCAGCAGAGTCAGGGTATGGAAAGGAAGGTTTCGGGTTTAACAAC
The DNA here is from genome assembly GCF_030463565.1 of Pelecanus crispus. Lineage (NCBI taxonomy): Eukaryota > Metazoa > Chordata > Aves > Pelecaniformes > Pelecanidae > Pelecanus > Pelecanus crispus. Next base: position 85,402,030 of record NC_134676.1, read on the forward strand.
CCAGCACTTGACAGTCTGCAGTGCCGCGGGTGAGTCATGCACTGTGCATCTCTTAAAGCTCTGGTCTGCAACCCTGCCCTCAGTAAACACGCCAGAGCGCAGACAGAGAGCAGCAGAGGAGAATGGCAGGACTGTGGTCAGAGGAAAGAAAATCAACTGGCAGCCATGCACAAACTCCGGCAAACCCTGGAAACAAGGAGCAAACAAACTTTTCCCCAGGACATGTCATCGTCCTGAAAGAGCGGGGCTGGGCCAAGCAAAGGGCGACACTGCTCCCCATCTCAGACCACTGCCATGAGTTCTCCAAGCCCTTCTGGGCTTTGGGAGTCCCCTTAGCATTTCCAGCTTTATGGGCTGTATTTAATTTCCGCCCCCCCGGGCGTCCTGGTTCCCCAGGGACAGAGGATTATCTCTCTTTGGCATGTGAAGCATAGCCCCTGCCTTTAGCTGTGAACCACGTGCTTTGGCAGCAGAGGCAGAGGATGTGGAGGAAACGTCTGCGCTGGCACTGCAGCACCAATACAGGCACACTGGCACTTAACTATTTGTTCACCACAAATATCAGCACGCTGGCAACTTGCCAACAGCAGGTTTGTGTGTAACCGTCTATTAAAAAGGATCCAGTATCTTCTGACAGCAGTATGCAATGCTGGCAGAGCTTCCTGAAGTTCTGTTTAAGAGGATAATGGACTTCCGTGTCCTGATTTACAGACTTTCTTCCCATTTTTCCGCTACATGGGGAAAGGGGATTTTCACACATGCAGATATCTGGACATGGCTCGTGTAAAGTACTGTTACCATACTTTAATGTTGCAGTACTGGTGCAGAAGTAATGTTTCTTGGACTTGATCTGAAACTCACTTGGGGCAGCGGGAAGCCATTATTTGCAGTGAGGTTTGAAGCAGGTCCCTGGCAAGCGCAGGTGACCACATTTCCTCCGTTTATGCCAAGTTCTGAGTGGTGGAGGAGGGTTTTCTTTTCCACAGTGACTGGCGTAGGAGGTGGGCACTTGTGCTTATAGGGTGTTTGCAAAAATCTCGTCTGAGTTTTCAGAGTCTTACAGCAGGGAGTGTTTACTATCTCACTCAAGTCCATTATTTTTGCCACATTTAATAACTCGACATTAATTCTTTAGCTTATTACTCCTCCCCAAAGCTGCTGTGCTGCTGGCCTGGGGCCTCACGAGAGCGGAGCAGGACAGATTTGCCATGGCACTGACTGTCGGTGAGTCACAGCAGAGGCATGAGGGGAGCAGCAGGCAGGGGCGAGGGTGCGATCCGCCTCCCGACATGGATGTCCGTGGCCTGGCCCCGCTCCCCTGCCAGAAGGCTTTTCGGACCCTTATCCTGGAAATCGGGAGGTACCCTGGGCGCCTCAGGTTTTAGAAATGGGATGAGGGTGCACTTGTGGTGCTGGGGAGGGGGCAGAGCACACCACCACTGCGAGCCGGGGCAGCTGGGCAGGTTTCAGCACGACAAGCCTGGGCACGGTGCGGCTGTCCTGGGCAGTGTCATGGCAACTTGCTCCACACTAAACAAATGCATTTCCTCAAGTGGAATACTTCCCCTCAGGTGTTTACTGCTCTGTTGCCCTGTGATGACTTGAAATGCTTTGGGTTTTCAACATCTGGGGGTTGATGCATACAAAATATAAGTTCCTGTATATCTCATGTCACAGCCCCTGTACATGTACCATCCACCCACATTTGCTACAGTCACTGTGTATTTGAAAATGGAGTCACCATCACCCACACCCAGAACAGCCTGCATTGCATGGCAAAAGGGGCACCCAGATGCCTGGACACGGCGTTCGTCTGGTCACCACCCATGGGGAGCAAAGCGTCGCCTCGGTGGACGGGGCCAGCTGGCTCCATCAGCCTGCCTCAGAGAAGCAGCACATTTCTCTGGGTGGAAATGACACATTCGGGACTCTGTTGCCTCTCATGATGATTTGCACATCAGCTGCATTTAAATTGTGCTGGGTTGCTCTACCAAGCAGTTTCACCACAAACCGAGTCCTCCGCACTCCTGCACTGACACCTCATCCTGAACACGCATGGAAAAATGGTCTTGCTGCAATGCAGGGCTACCCCACTGCACATCTCAGGACAAACATGAAACTAATGCATGGCTTAAGACAGAGGAGAACTACTCCCCACAGAGAACGGTGTGTGCTGTGAGGAACTTACATGCACTTCAGCTCCTTTAACGCCACATCTGTTTTCAGAGGAGTGTGAGCAGGAAGAAGAGCTGCTGCAAGCAAGGATGTCCCCAAGCAAGGCACCGCAGAGCCTTGCTCTCACCCTGTCGCTGCTGCTTGGCTGCTCAGGCGAATCAATGGTTTATATTATTTCTGCTATTTTGCTGCTATACAATAGCTGCAATCAGTTACCGAGGTGGGAACAACTCATTTAGCACACAGTGAAATAAGTAAAAGGTGAGGGGGTTTTTTTTGCCTGCTTTGAGCTAAATGTCAAGCCAAGCTGTGCCCAGTGCTGTGGTCCTATTTCTAGGTACTCACTTATCTCTGTTTCTGCTCAATGTTAGTTCAGTTTGCTTTCTTTTTTATTTATGAAAAATGTATATTACTTTCAAAGCAGCATATAGCTGTAAAATATTCTCAACATTACTCATGTTTCCCTTCAGACCAATCCCAGTTTCTTATTTTCTCACATTTCTGAAACAGAAAACAATTTCCTGTGAAGCAGTGTCACAATTTTCCGTAAAATGCTTCTGTACCAGCCTGTACTTACTTTGACTTCCTTTCTGTTGTTTAGACTGGAAGGTGTGCTTGTTAAAAGGCACAAAGTACAGTCATAACCTAAGACACCTGTGAGACTCAGTCCTGTAGAGAGCATACAGTCGCCAGTGAGGAAGAAGAGCTTGAACTACGCAACTGAGAAAACATCTGAGCAGGGAAGTAATGGCAAAGCAGCAGATGGCTATATTGGATTCAGGGATGTCACACTGTAAGCAGAGCTATTTCCTGAAGATGTGGTTATTAATAGTAATGCAACTTTTAACATGTTAGTCTCACTTTCAGAGGAGGCACCAGTCAACCAAGTCAAGTACAGGATGAACCAGGTGCTAACAAGGCTGCTAAATGCACAACATCCACCAACGCTGATCAAGCCAATCTGCAATTGCCCAGCAATGCGATGCTCTCCTAAGGAACAGTATTGTCTGCTCTTATCCCTGTTTCCAGGCATATCATACAACTGTGATTGGCAAAGTATTTAACAAAGCTTTTTTTTAACTCGAGTGTAATTAATACGTTTTCTGTGAGTGTATATATTTAAAATGTGTATATCATTGCACGAAAGTGCGTGTCTGCATGAAAATACATTTTGCACATGTAATTATGGCATTATGCATGCATGCATGCATGCTTAGAAGAAAATCACAGTTACATTTCTCATGGCCAGCACACTGGAGATGACAAGCTATATAATAACTTTTCTTCATTGTTGATATAGCACCATTTTTAAGCTCGATAATCTGATCAGAAATGTGGTGTGACTGAAAGGATTGTGCATAAACAAAACTCAGGGTTGATGCCTTTGCCTGCTACAGGCATCCTGTGTGACCCCAGACATCCCTCAACCCTCCTGAGCCTCAGTTTACCAGCAGCAAAGGCCACAGCCTCCCCCAGAAATGCGAACGAAAGCCTGGGGTCCTCAAACCCTGCCGTGGCGGGGGCTGCATCCCTGCAGGAACGGCGGATGTGTTACAACTCAAGCGAGCCACCAGAGCCCAGCACTATAATTTCCTTCTCTCTCAACAGGAATGTCTTGTTTGCCAGAGGTTTTTTCATAACCTGTCACAAGTGCAGAGGGAAATACTAAGGAAGCACTCTTGTAATTACTGATGTCTTGTTTCACAGGCAACTGCTGAAAGTATATGAGAAGAAGCATCACTGCCCGGCCAACACAACATCAGGGAAGAGTTTTCAAAACACAAGTGGGAAGCAAAAAAAGATATTTAGCAGTGTTGGCAAAAGAGCATTTAGTGTTGTCTAACGAGCAGTAGTGTCCAGTACTCTCCCAGCAGCATGCTCCTGTAAGGCCCCAAGGAACAGCCACAGGAATGACTGTCTTGTGCTGTTAAAAGTCATGGCCTGCTTGTCTGTCATGGCCTGCCTTTAAAAGTCATATGTGCTGCTTGTGTCACTAGTAGCTACAGGTGATACCCAACTAAAGGCTTACACTGTGGCTACCCTGTACGAAGGCTGAGCAGAGACAGGTGGAGGAGATATTTTTCTCCCTTTCCTGGCCCTAGAGATTCTCCAAGATTTCTATGAAAATTCTGTCTTAAGCTTAATATTTTGTTGTGTAAGTTCAGTGTAAATTAATTATATCTTTGAGTGCTGTTTTGCTTTAAATTATTATTCTTTAGTCATTAGTCTTTCATTTCACCTGGGAGTCATGGGAATACTGGTTAGTGATACAGTGCATTACATCATATACTTGTACAAAATAGCTGCAAGACAGACATACAAGTATGTGTGTATGTATGAATGTATATACACACTATATAAAGTAGTCAAGTGCTGGGTTTATTTTTGCTTTTGGATTAGTTGTAAAATGTACTTTGACTTGTCTTGAACTTCTTCAGCCCTAATTACATGTGTATCTATGCATGGGTGAGACACTGAGAAAAAGAAAACATAAAACAAAATAGAAGAAGAAATGTGGTGTCATGCAAAACCTTTTCTCCGTTACCCTGGGATGACTCATCGAAAGTCACCCACATAAATGATTTAATGCATCTCTGCAAACCAATGCAAATAATTTTGAGCTTGTTTTATGGGATGCGTTCTAGAAAACCACAGCTATTTTTCATACCGCTTCCTCTGTAAAGCCTCTATTAATACCAAAAATCTCAGGATTAATTTCATCTGAAGATGAGTATTGCCACGAGGGGACCATCGCGCACCTCGATGATTGGGGATAAGTGCAGTGTTGCACTGGAGGGAATGATCTTACTCTCAAGGAAATCGTTGTTTCTGTGGCAAATGGAGATTAAGGGAGAAAATGTCCAAGAAGTAGATGGATGTTTTAATCTCTTGCATGGGTGTTGTGGTTTAGCCCCAGCCAGCAACTCAGCACCACGCAGCCGCTCACTCACTCCCCTTACCCCGATGGGATGGGGGAGAGAATCGGAGGAGTAAAAGTGAAAAAACACTCCTGGGCTGAGATAAGAACAGTTTAATAATTGAAATAAAGTAAAATAGTAATGATAATAATAACAATATAATAATGATAATAATAATATACAAAGCAAGTGATGCACAATGCAATTGCTCACCACCCGATGACCGATACCCAGACAGTTCCCGAGCAGCGATCGCTGCTCCCCAGCCAACCCCCCCCAGTTTCTATACTGGGCATGATGTCATATGGTATGGAACAGCCCTTTGGTCAGTTTGGATCAACTCTTCTGGCTGTGCCCCCTCCCAGTTTCTTATGCACCTGGCAGAGCATGGGAAGCTGAAAAGTCCTTGACTAGCATAAGCAGTACTTAGCAACAACTAAAAACATCAGTGTGTTATCAACATTCTTCTCCTACTAAATCCAAACCACAGCACTATGCCTGCTACTAGGAAGAAAATTAACTCTATCCCAGCCGAAACCAGGACAATGGGTTTTATGAGTTAGAAGATATAGCACTGACACAAATAAAAACATTTTGCTAAATTCTGCATGTTGGAAATGTAAACTGTGTTTAAAAGGTATGCATTTTATTTTATTAGCATGATTTGCTATTGATTTGGAAACTTTCTAGTATGTAAGGTCTTTAAAATTTACTTCTAAATGGATAGATTTACTTAGTCTCACCTCACAGAGAGCTCTCCAAAGTTTTCTTTATCTGCAGTTTCTATAGACTAATCTAAGCCTACAGTTTGAGAATCTGAGAGAAATGGTATTGCCATGTTGTATAAATCTTGCATTCAGCAGAGTTATTCCAGGTTTATAAAAATCAGAAATCTCTAGGACATACATTTTGCTGTAATATCATAATTTAGTGCACAATTGAGAGAACATACCTCATGTCAGGGAATTTCTTTTTAGATAAAATCAGCCGACAGAAATGAGCTGCAGGTTAGCCACTCCTGCATAGCTGCAGTGTTTGACATTCATCGGGGTGACGCCTAAGCTCATTGTGCTGTACTTCCTTTTGGACCTCACTTCGGAGTTACAACCTCGTACTGTTTGTACCTGTATCCAGTCCAGAATTTGCTAAAAGCTGAATTTATATCGAAACAAATCAATGATTTGAAGCACACATTCCCCAACTGTTTCCAAGTCAACAGCTAGAACTATTCTGGGGATACAGTGGTCTCACCTTAGCTGCCTTGACTCTCTGCTGACTCCCAAAGCTGACAGCACTGTTTGGCTTCCCCAGTAGAATCTGGCTGTGGAGAAAAGACAGGACCAAACATGTGAGGGTGGAACAAAGTCCTGTAGAATGAAGGCTACAACATATGTTTTTTTCACTGATGGTTGTATGTGATGCATTCTGCTGAAGCTTTGGGATTTGCTCTATTTCAGTGTAATGAAACAGAACATCTGGATAAATAAAAACTTTTGTACTGATGACCCAAATTCAGCTCCAGTAATTATTCAAAGTTAATTTCGAAGTTTGTTTTTTTTTTTAATTGAAGCGCAGCTCAGTATTTAGACATTTACAAAATAACAAAACCCAAGGAAAACTTTTTTCTTGGTTGGTGTCAAAGCTTGGGATTTCTGTCTGTGGAAAGGAAATTTCCATTCAGCAGAGGGATGGATTCCAGCAGGAAATCTTCAAACCACACTAAACAAGCAGAGGACATACCATTTATATGATAAAAGAGAACATGCTTATAACATGTACAAAAACATAGGTATCGATACATACAGAAAGAAACCTTTCAGTCAGGATTTGAATTATTGCTTTATAGAGCAAGGATGTTATCAAACCATTTGCTCTTATCAACAAATAGGATTGCCATAACTGAAAATTCCAATTTCCATTTACTGAACACTTTGTGAACAAAAACAGTAGAAGAAATGAAATGTACTTGTCTGTCTTTGTTACTGTTGATGTGTTAAAACAGGGTGGGACTGCATATATCAGATTAAAGAAAAAGTAAATCCTGACAATTTTGGTTTTGGGAGGAAGAGAACAGAACGAACACTTGTGATGAGTTCCTTGGTAAACCAGAAGAAGAGGAAGAGATGAAACAACTTGTTTGACTGGTTTTTATACTTACTTTTAGACTTTTTTTAAACTACCCTAGACAAAAATCCAATTACACAAGAGATTTTGTACTTTATTTTGTAAATTTGGTGAATGACTCATAGGCTTGCAGTAGTACTATTATGCAAGTTATACTAATAAAATATGTATGCCTGGCAAAATTTTCATCCTATCCTGCCAGAATTTTGAGCAGCTTTTTATTCAGAGGCATTTAACGTCAACTGGTACCCTTTGGAGATAGAGTATGGTAGGGAGAAATGAGTCTGTGATTCTGGATTCCAATTTTATGCTCCCAATACCTGGAATTAAATGTAAATGTAACCATGAAACATATCTCTACATGACCATTAAAAGCATACAAAATGTTTTAAAATACTTATTTACATTACACATTACCACAGGAAAGAACCTGTGTCCCTGACGTGGCCACCTGCTGTTGCTCCAACCGATACACATTGAACAAACTGTACATCTGGGCTACCCATCATCTCCTGCATCTGTTTCTGATCAGCTCTGTGTGGAACTGCACTACCAATGCCACATAAAATCTCAGCAGGCTTGAGTGGGTTTCTTCACTTGCAGATGCTGTGAACGACTAAGTAGAAAATGCAACAGAAAACACAATGTGACTTTGAAATTACAGTAAGCTACTGAAAGCTGCAAGAAAAACTTTTCCTGATTAAAGATAGTAAGTGTCAGACTGACTTGGATAATTACTAGCAACTCCCCCACTCAAATACCCAAATGTCTACCCAAATAAGTAAACTGTTGGAGTGGTGTTTAGGTAGTACTGCAGTAGTTCAAGAGCTGACTCGGGCATCGTCAGCTGAGATAACTTCTGTTACAGGAACAAGTATCTGCTTTTCAGTCTCTTGATAAAAGGGTGCTGTCTACACCCTTCACATATAAAAGTAGTCTAAACTAGTTAAGAATAAATTTATGCAGAAATTGCCAATAAACAATGGTTTCTTAAAGCAGTGGTGAACTAGAGGAGCCTTCTAATAGAAACGGCAGTGCCAATGTCTTTGCCCAGAAGCAAGATTTCCTTGCAAGGCTGGAGCCCAGTCAGTTTCCAAAATGCTGCAGAAGCACGCAGCGGCTGCGGGAACTGGAGTAAATTGGCTGGATGGCTCTCCTCCTTCCCGCAGCTATCCACTGTTCAGGTCTCATCTATATACCTAACTTCTTACTAGGAGAGTTCAATTCTAAAATTGAGGGTGTGCTTCTGGATTAGCAGAACCCTCAACACCCAGCATGATACAGACATCGCCAAGGATTTCACGTATTACTGCCTCATTACTGTGCAACTCCACAATCTCAATTACTGTCAGCTCCAGTTGCTTGTCATCAGGCACGTAGCAATGAGGAGGGTGAAGCATGCTGAAGGCTTCCTGGAGCACTGTGTCAGCAGGGAGGGTCCGCTGCCTGCAGCCAAGAAATGCAGTACAATCCGTGAGACCAGTCAGAGTGACCCCAGATAAAACAGCAGACAAGAGCCTGTGTAAAAGTCATGTATCAAGCACATCCCTCCCCTTCATCTTCTCCGGAGCACCTTGCCTAGATGCATAGCCTTACAAGCTCATCCCAGATAACTGCTTTACACTTCCACTGCCAGATGAAACACAGAGCTCAGGTAAAGGCTGGGTACTTAAAATTTTAGGCAGGTGACCTGTTGAGTGGAATGTAAACCCCATACCTGTCACAGGCTGAAACACTTAAAAGGCCAGCCATAAATCTGCACGCAGCTAATCAGAAAGAAAGAGCGGGGACGGCTCTAACCCATCTTTCCACTCTGGAGGGTAAAGCCATTCCCCAAGGCCTCGAAGGGTTCACCCTTGCCCACTCATCTCCTTCTCTCTGACAGGAGAGTGCACGAGCACTAATTGGGTTTCCAGACTTCCCACTAAGCGCAGACTTCCCCTAGCACAGAACACCCCAGCTGCCTATGTCTTTTACTTAAGTTGTGCACAAACCAGACCTGGGCAAGACAAAGCTGGTCAACCATGCCAATTCCTGCACATAACCTCTGTGTATGAGCGTGTGGGCACCCACACAAAGCTATTCATACGGGCTTACAGGCAATTATTGCATTTTGAATCCCTTTCACTGGAGGTTGACTTCATGTTATTAATCACATAATTCTTGCCATCATCCTTCAAGAATATTTGCTGCACCACTTCAGTCGCAGTTCGTTTCTTTACCAAGGCGTCCTCGGAGAACCACTGTTGGTAAATGATGAATTTTTCATTCCAGCTACACATCTGCACGAACAGGAGACCTGGGCTGACCCGAGCTCAGGATCACTCACTCCTACTCACAGAGGATTTTCCAGCTGTTGAGCAGGATGGTTTGGTCATGCTTAATCTTCCTTCAACGTTAATGGGCCACTAGCTGTTCCTGCGGCGTTTTGGAAGAGCCGCCAGTACATCCTGGGCAGCTCATTTGTGTAAAGACTCACATGGACGGGGACATTTGGGACTCACGCTTAAAAAACCACCAGACCTTGAAAGCGTTTTCATTTAATAACCTGAGCTGCAGTAAATCCCCTAGACGTGAGCGTTAACACCACACCGGCCCACAGGATATGTGACCGACTTCACAACGCAGGGCATTTGCGTGGCAGGAAAGCATCCCTTGCCTTTTGCGCCAGTCGGGCCGAGATGACGGCCGGGGCGGGAGGCTGGCGGGGGAGCCGGGGCGCCGGAGCAGCCGGCCGGGGCGGGAGGCTGGCGGGGGAGCCGGGGCGCCGGAGCAGCCGCAGGCACCTGCTGCCCAACTCGGGGGAAGCCGTGACGGGGCAGGATCCCTGGTGGGAGCTGCCTCAGCGCCAACCTCCAGCTGAGGCTCGGGTGTCCAAACCCAACACTTTTCCAAGGGGAAAGGCCGACTTTCCTGAGGAAAGGGAAACCGTCTGTACATTTTTTTTTTTTACCCCAAAACGCCCTTTTTTTGAGGAAAGCCGCTCTTTTCGGGGCACCGTCGTCCTGCCGCCGGCGCTCGCAGGGCGAGGGGCGCCGGGGGCCGCCCCCTCACGCCCGGTCCCCGCCCGGCCGCCTGAGCCCGGGCCCCAACCGCAGCCGCGGGCACCCGCCCGCCTCCCCCGCGGCCCCCCCGGCCCGGCCCGGCCCGGCCCGGCCCGGCCCCGGCAGGAAGGGGAGGGACCGGCCGCCCTGCGGGACGCCTGTGGAGCTGGGGCCGCTGCGCTTCGTCGGTCGCCCCCTCCCCGCTTCGCCGGCCGTCCCTCTCGCTTCCCCGGGGGGCAGCAGCAGCAGCGCCGGGGGCAGGCGGCAGGGAGCCCCGCCGCCATGTCGGAGCCCGGGACGGGGAGGCAGCCGCCCCCCGCCGCGGTAAGGTGGGGCGGTGGCGGGGGGGGGGGTGCGGCGATGGCGGTGGAGCTGTGGGGCCGTCCCACAGCCTCGCCGGGGCCGCGATCGCCGCCCTGCCGCGGGGCCCGGCGCTGGGAGGGCCGCGGCGGGCGCCGCCCTGGGGCGGAGGCGGGCGGCGGGGCGGTGGCCCGGGCCGGGCCGGGCAGGGCCGGGCTGCGAGGAGCGGCGGCAGCGCCATGGCCTTCGCGCGGTGGTGGTACGCCACGGTAAATGCGGGGCGGCGGCGCTGGGCCCGGGGCGGCGGGGAGGGAGCCCGGACGGGGCCGGGGGAGCCGGGGCCCCCGCGGGGGAGTGGCCGGGCGCCGGACGGAGAGGGCTCCGCCGGGGGTGCCTCCCCTCCCTGGCACGAAGGCTCAGGAAGGGATAAGGAAAGGATTTTTGCGGTGCCCGGAGGCAAATCGGCGCTCCTATAGCGTATTTGGGAAGTTCGGATGGGGACTTGGCGTTCTCTGGACGCGCTGCCATCATCGCGCTGCGGTCTCGCGCGAGCGGCACTGGGAGACAGGCAGCTTTGGAGCTGCTGGCCGTTCTGTAATCTTCTGCATTTTGCAAGCTCGCTAGCTGACGAAACGGTACCGCTCCGTTTGTGGCATAAGGCAGAATTTATATGGGACTGTTTCTGCTTTGGAAAAAAAAAAAAAAGAATCCTCCGCCGAGTGCCTTTTTTCAGAAGCACGTTCTTAACTGCAGGTAGGTGCGGGAGTTGCCAGGAATAGCCGTCGCTTGCCAGATGCTCCCTGAGTTAAGCACAGCTCTCTGATGGCTCCCTGCGGCTTGGCTGGACTAAGGTCACTGCTCATTACTGTGACAAACCTGCAATTGCCTTAAAAAGTCTTCTTTATAATTTTTCAGTCCTATGAGGAGACACTTGGTCTCTCTATGGAGTAGCGGAAAACAGTTTGCATTCTGTTAAAGTTTTGCAGAAAGTATGCGTCATGTAAGGTGGCTTTCAGAGAAAACTTCATCACTTTAATGTGTTTCCTAAATATATAATCAGGTAGATTAAATCTGTTGAATTTATAACTGTGCTTTTAAATTGCTCTGACTAGCTTGGATTAGTGTTTCGTAGTGTTTTCAGGTATCATTTGTTGTGTCAAGGCAGACCAATGATAGAGTGTGGTGGAGGTGACACAAAGTCACATGGAGGAAAGTTTGGGAATTGCTGCGTTAAGTGGTGACAGGAACATTAAATGCCTCGGTAGTTCTGGGTCACTGAATCCAGGGCAAGAAAAGATACTAAGACCATGTGACTACCTGTGATCAGGTAAGGAAATCGTTCCTCCACATGCTCCATTGGAAACCCACCATTACAGTGGTTGGCACCAGAGCAGCACACTCCTCGAGAGGGTGGAGTCCACTTTTGTCCTGTGCATATCTGTCACATAGGGCAGTTTCTGCCTGGAAGACCTTATGGCCTAAAGGATGAGTAAGCGAAGGAGAAAAGGTGGAGAGAGGAACAGAGGCAAAGGAGTTTCACTGGTTGCTCTACCAATGTTTTTACTGGCTGGTGTATTTAAAGCAGAATGGGATGGCTGTAAGAATAATTTAGTTTTTACCTTTCCATTCCTTACCATTGCTTGATTGTAGTTCCCCTCACACCTCTTTCCATCTGGCAGTTTTCCGAGCAGTGTCAAAGATCTCCATCCTCTTCCCAGTTTCAACTGAAAATGAAGGTCAGATTCCCGTCCGCCTGAAATGATAAGTCTCCTTTAATATCTGAAATGCAAAGTTGGTTGACTTCAGCTGAGAATCTTGCAACAAGACTTCCCTCCTCACCCAGTTACTGAACGTGTCATCGCTGCAGTCCTCCGAGATGCTGCAATGGCTTTGAACCAATGGCTTGTTAATGCTGATGGGGCTCCTGAGGTTTAGAAGGAATTTCTTAAAGCCGAGGTCTGATTTTTTGCAAGTGCGGGCTGACTGTGCAGTTGCATGTTCAGTTGTTAGTGTTTTGCTCTGTGCTTTTCACCTAGGCCAGTGACTTCCTAGTTTGTGAATGCTCTTTGAATCAGAAGTTAAAGGTGTGTCTATAAAACATTAGTGTCATGACATTTGTGTGCAGTGTAGAACAGGATGAAAATCTCAGGATAAAATTTCTTGTTCATGATACTTCTTTGTGTATTTTGTGAAGATGTCATTATGGGTGGGTTTGCGTGTTTTGCTTTTAGTTAGTGAAGTTCGAGAATATTTGGGGCTAACTTAACAACCATAAGGAATTGTTGTTAGCTCACTAGTTAAACTAGAAATGTAACTTTAACTGTATGTCCACTGTTCATGTGACAGAGCTGGAGCTGTTCCTGTCCACTGCCTTGTTTATGGATATGTTTCTTTGGCATTGTAAGGAAAGACAAGCAGAAAAAAGAAAGAGTGCCCACAGAAAAAGTCAGTTCTGTCATCCACTTGGGAAGGTAAAGGAGGCATGCATGCATACTGTCCCAGAAAACCTGAGCTTAGTCTCTTGCAAGCAGATTGATTTATTGGCTTTATGTTATTCATATATTTAGTTTTTTTACTGGAAGGTTCAAAGCTTGGAAATACAGAGCAGAAAAGAGCTGTTGAAGGGCATTTTTGAAACAGGGTCCCTTCTCATATCTTAAGCATCAGCTGTTCAGGGAAGCAGCATGGTCTTCTCAGAAGGTGTATTAGGAAGTTGTGCTTTCCACAGTTACCTCCTCAGGACCGCAGACTTTCAAGTGAGGTAGTACTTTCATAGGCTGTTCTGTTATCTCAGGCCAGAGAGTATCAGCATGGAATGTGTACACAGTGCGTGACTCCAGCTTACTGGATAAAAAGTTGCTTTGGTTGGGCCATATGTGCTTTGTTCCCACGGTTTAAATAAACAGTATTTGGCCTTTAAGTCAAAGTCTCATTATTATAGGTGCTGTTTGACTTAGCCTTCTGGAGGGAAGATGGTATGCATTTAATCTCTCTCTGACTTGAGTTTAGGAGTGGCAAAGTTCTGGTCCTTGTCCTGGTCTGTTTCTTGTCCTCTCTGGCCAGTGAAACCACCCCAGGGTGCCTCGGGGACATGGAGTTGATATTCGGCTTGAAGGGTGGTGGAGGGAATCCTGCCAGCACCCTTCTCCTGCCCTCTGCCTGCCCCCCGGGCACTCTGCAGGCAGCACAGGCCACTGTACCTGACCACCTGGCCTGGGGATGGGGAAACAGGAGAAATGTCTGCCAAGGCAGGCAAACGCAGAAGCCTTGACACCCATGAGAGGACACTCTGAGCTCCATCCACCCGCTGGGACACAGCATATCCCCTTCTTCGTAGTTCTGGGACTGGGTGCCCTGTTGATACTGTGTCCTGTCTGGTACGGGTTTCCTTGGTGTGAAGATGAGGAGATGGACTTAGGGAGGAAGGGATTTTTACCTTTACCTTTACCAAATCCTTTACCAGGATTTGGCCCTGGTAAAAGCCCGGCACACTCAGTAGGAACTAAGCAAGGCTCCTGCATTCTGTCACTTGGTGTAATAAAAGAAAAAAAGAATAAAATCTGGGCTTTAATTGGTGATGCTGCTTTTAAATCGATGTCCAAGTTTGAAGAAGCAAGTGAAGAAAAGACATAAAATACATGCAATGTACAGAAAGACGTGCTTGCTTTATTAGCTGAATTAGCTGGATTGAGGGTAGCACTTGGCTTTTAGAGTGTTGTGATGCTGGGGGTATCTGTTTGGGAAGAGAGCCCAGTCTACACAACAGAGTTTTGCTGGCCAGCCGCTGTAGCTCCTGAGCCTTACAGCAGTGCTGGCTCTGGAGTTACCGTTTTGTCAGCAAGAGCACGCTCACTGACGTTGCTTTTACTGGTATGTGTGTGGTGTGCTTTTATTGCAGCAGTAAAAAGCACAGATAACTGGGTTAAATGGGTCTATACTGAAAGTGCTATTATGGGGCAGTGAATTGACTCATCTCTTACCTGAAAAGACTACCTGTGGGGCTTGTTTTTCCTCTGAAGAGGCACAATTGGAACATGAGAATGGCATTTTCAATTTTAAAACTTGCTGAGTATCTTAGTCATGCCCAAACTTATTTTAAAAAATTAAATTATTAGAGGTTGCCTAAAACAATTTTTGAAATTTTTGCGATGTACCACCATAATGGAAACAGATTAGAGACATGCTATTTTTTTACTTTTAGTTTTATTTGTTCATTCAGCTATAGTATTTTCCCAGCCTGTCTGCTGATGTGCTTGAACACATTCCGGTTGAAGATAGTGCAGTGATACATGGATCATTACTTTCTCCCTATAGCCATGTAAAGAAGAATCTGTAGGAACTCATTACTGTAGTGGGTTAGCAAACTTTACCTCCTGCTGCTCCATCCTCAAAACAGAAGGGAATAAATAGGTCTGAAATCATCTCCCGTCTTTACTTAACCAAACAAACCAGCCATGAATCCTCATTCCCAGATGTCTCAGTTCCTGTGGGAAGTTACACTAGCTGAGATATTAGATAATAGCTATATTATGTTGCCTTTTATATTCATGGTAAAATTTCTTGCTTTTTACTTTTTTTAATTCCAAAGATTCAACAGTATGCTTTTGAAAAATATTTTTTCAGGGACTGTACTCATCACTTTGCAGAGATGCAGAGAGTAAAATGTGCACTGGATGCCAGCATGCATGATGAACAAACTGTCTTTCTGTACATTGCCACACATGGGGAGCAAATGGGACTGCACATCAGGTTAGATGAAAGCAAGAGGTTTAAAGTCTTGGAGGGGATGAAAGATGCAGGAGGTTTGGTGAACCTGGAAGAAAACTGTATTTCCTAATGTGCACCTGTGCCTGAACTGTTACGGCATTTATTTTTTGTATATCAGCAGCAGAATTCTAGAAATCATAGTAAGAGCTTTCTTTTAATGTGTCTGAGGAAAGTTCAGATGTTGGAGTGGGTGCTCATGGTGGCACACATCGTGTCAGTCTCTCTGAGAGCTGTTCAGTTTCTGCTGAGGCCTGTGGGACTGAACAGTGTTTCCGGAGCAAGTATCAGAGTGTGCTGAGCTGGTGAGGAATGGGTGATACGCTTAATTTAATATCGTCCAGAACTTTTCACAAGAATGATCATATTACCTGTACTGCCTTGGAAATCATGACTTTCCAACTGTGATTTCGCTTGAAGTTATCCAGCAGGTCATTTAGAAATCCTGGTCACTAGTGAGAAGGAAAACTTACAATGTTACCTTCTGTGTATTGCGGTAGGTGAAAGGAATCATACATGTACTAAGATGTTTGGGAATTTGTCTACACAGAAGGTATAATTTAAGATCTTAATAACTACACATCTATTTTCTCTACTTACAGCATGGTGACAAGAAGGCAAGTGGAGCTTCTTCCAAATCGAGAGAGAAAAAAGCAGAAGCAGCAGAGGTAAATTCAAGTGTTTGAACATATTAAGAGGAAAAGGTGGTAATGAATTTCCTCATATACAGGTTTTTGTCTTTTGATAGCAAAGTGGTAGTTTTCAGATAATTGGCTGGTGCTGTAGTCACTCATTATTCCTTCCAGGAATATATAGTTTTATCTTGTGCTGCTGAGCAGCCTACTGAAAATATTTCTTTGTTCATCCTCTCACTCATAATGCATGTTACTATTGGTGGAAATGATCTCAGTGGATCTGTCTATTCTGCAGTGCAGGTACACTGTGGAACACATCTGATGGTCCTCGTTTTTCAGTTGTCCAAAAGTGTGGATGAAGTGAGTGCCCTATGATGCTTTCCACCTTGTCTGCATCCTGGCTTTTCTTCCAAAGATACAAATCCAAATTTGTACATGGATGTTGCACATCTGGGCTATCTCCTGACACACTTGCAAATACGTGGTCAGTGCTGTACTTTAGAAAAAATACTTATTTTTCAAGATACTGCCTCCTCGGGAACTGGTATTTACAGTTCAAGGGTCCCTGCTGGGTTATAACATTGAGTTTACACAAGCAGCTTTACAGTCTGAGCGTAGCAGCTGTTGTTAACAATCAGAAGCCACGTGGGTTGTGGGCAGTGTTAGGAACAGTACTTTGAAGGGTCACCTCTCTCCCAGCAGCTGCAAGCGCCATTAGCCACTCGGAGGTAGGTCCTTGGGTGCTACAGTGAGTCAGGCTGGCATTGCAAAGGGAAGGTGTCGTGCAAGCCGGGACGCGAATGCCGGTACTGATCATTAGTTCCCCGAGAGCCTCTGCTATAGCAAGCAGGAGCACTGCTTCCCCAAGGGAGGCCCACAGCAGATTCTGAAAGAGAAGAATTCATAGAAACGTCCATTACTAGCTGTCTACTTGTTGGCTTCAAATGTCAGTCATTGGTACAGGGAAGCCAGAAATACGTGTGCCTTATACTTTGCTCATAGCAGAAGCTATTTGGAAAATAACTTTGTCTAAGTTGTGGTGTGCTTAACTGCACTGCAGATCAAGGCCAGTGAAAGCTTTTATTACCATCCTCTGAAGTAGATGATTAAAGCAAATACCAAGTAAGCTTGGGAACATGTTCCTCCTTTCCTCCCTAGACAGTTTAGTTTTTTCTTAAATAACATTGTTCTTTCATAGTTTGTTAGTTAAATGCCAAATTCTTTGACTGCATGTTGTTGTTCTTAATATAGAAGTGCTGACTTCTTTGTGGGAATGGTGGGAGTTGAAGCCTGTAGTTTGGGTTGTGGAGTTACTGTTTCTGACCTCTTACTGAGATCTGTTTTTAGCTAGCAAAAGAAGGCTGTTACTAAGTTTACTGTCCTGGTGCTTTTGCTTTTTGAGTCCTTAGAGTACTGTGTGTGTGTTTCCTCTTGGGAATTTCTTTGTATATTTGACTTGTTCCATTGATTTTACAATGCTTGAAAGTGAAAGTAGATCAAAATGCTTTTCCTTAGGCTCATGGAATAGCATTAGCTCCGCCATGCTTCACATCTAGCTCCAGAACACTCTGATTTTTTTTTTTTTTTAAGCAGTTGAGGTAGCAACTTGAAATCTTTCCACAGCTTTTCCAAGAGTCTGCAGTGTTACATTTTTGTTTAAAAATCGGAGGTTATTCCTATAGTCTTCAATTTCAATTCAGTTTTTGAGGCAGAAATTTATAATCTATCTGTAGATAGCTGTGGACAGCCTTGTGTAGAATACTGAGTTTGTGCACCTCCATAATAGAAAAGGTTTCGTAATGCGTTATAAAAATGACAAGGAAACACAAAGGTCTTTGAAGAGTTCATATGCATGTCAAAGGGAAAATTGTGAAAGCCCATATGCTCATTGTTTAGCTAAAAATAACAGTCGATGACTCTTGTCTCTCAGATTCTTTGGGTATGTAGTCCTGAAGGAGTGAGAGAAGAAGAGTAAAGCTTTGAAAAGTAAAGGTAGGAAAGGTCTGACACAGGAGATGCTGATTAGCTGCAACATCAAGGAGAACTCAAAATGAGTACTGTTAAGGTGTAGAATAGGCTTCTTAAGCCTTTCCTTCTTGGAGACTTGAAAGTATGTTGAAAAAAAACACAGCAGGTTTACTGTAAATAGAAACCTGCTTGGTAAGACATGCACTTACAGAGAGGTGCTGAGGAGATTAAATGGCTCCATAAGATTTTTCCATTTTTTGCATCATAATACAATAAAATAAAGTAGTGCTTTAAAAGAGTTAGGAGTTAGCAGTGTGAAGATGATCTATTTAGTAACACTGTAGTTTTGGAATAACATACGGTCACAGCAGGGAGTATGTGCACTTTACCTATGACGTGCCAACAGATGTTAATTCATAAGATTGTTTCTTCAGGAAGTATTTACTTTTTAAGTTTCCAGTGACTTGCTGCTTAACTATCACACAGCGCTTTCATCCTTAGATCTTAAAGCATTGTATAAAGGAGACTAGACATATTATCTGAGTGGCATAGCTAAAAAGTGGGGAGGGGGAGGTGCTGAAGCACAGAGCTGGAATTGCCTTACTTAAGGTCATCCAGCTGCTCGGGAGGAGAGAAACCAGGTCACCAAGTACCAGGCTGGTCCACACAGCTGTGTGATAAACAGTGTCCTCAAAGCTCAAGGGGGAAACCATGAATTCATTGAAGGCAGTGAGCCTTTCCCTCTGAATCATGGAGCAGGCTTCCCTTCCTGCATGGTATCGGTAGCATAGCTGGCAGCTGCAGCTTGTGTCTACTCCTCACTTAAAACCAGAGCTTCTAAAATCCATTGTGTTTTACTGGAGTGGCTGACAGTGAAGTCACACGACTAGAACTTGCTGACTGGCTGGAAGAGACAGGCCACAGGTGAGTTCAACTGTTCCAGCAAGCTCTGATCGGCTTGATGGCTGTTTGTCTTGGAAGGTGAAGGATGTACACAGTCCTTCCCTGCTTCTCTTCCCAAGGGTCCACTCTCACTTCTTCTGCTGAGTGGCCAGAAACATAAAGCTTACTGCAGTACTAAGGTTCTGACTCTTTCTTCTAGAATACTGAGGCTAGTCTGTTCAGTTTCTAAAAACAAAAACTAAGATGTGGCCTTAAGGCTATATACCTGCTGTGGTTTAGCTCCAGCTGGCAGCTAAGCACTATGCAGCCGCTCGCTCACTCCCCCTGCCCCAGTGGGTTGGGGGAGAGAATCGGAGGAGTAAGAGTAAGAAAACTCCTGGGTTGAGATAAGAACAGTTTAATAATTGAAATAAAGTAAAATAGTAATGATAATAATAACAATATAATAACAATACACAAAGCAAGTGATGCACAATGCAATTGCTCACCACCTGCCAACCGATACCCAGCCAGTTCCTGAGCAGCGATCGCTACTCCCTGGCCAAGTCCCTCCAGCTTATATACTGTGCATGACATCATATGGCATGGAATAGCCCTTTGGTCATTTTGGATCAACTATTCTGGCTGTGCCCCCTCCCAGTTTCTTGTGCATGCGGCAGAGCATGGGAAGCTGAAAAGTCCTTGACTAGCATAAGCAGTACTGAGCAACAACTAAACCATCAGTGTGTTATCAACATTCTTCTCCTACTAAATCCAAAACAGCATAATGCCCACTACTAGGAAGAAAATTAACTCTATCCCAGCCAAAACCAGGACAATACCCATTTTACTTTAACCCTGATCCTTCACAGTAGCCTGTGGTAGTTATTTGGAAGCCCTTTGGTTGCACTAAAGCTCAGTGCCGTCGCATATAGCGCAGGAGAGAGAGATTGTGGAAGGGTTTTGGAAGGGGTAGGACTGTGATATCCTACTTCGCAGGGCCATGTTGCTCTTGGCAAGATTGATCTCCTCCACTTTATTACCTAATACATGTTAGCGAAGGAAAGATGCCGTCATACTGGTTTACCTCGTTTCAGCAGTGCTACTCAAGCTTCTAGTCTAGGCAGGCTGGGGCATCTACTTGCAACAGGAATGATCAGCTTTAGGTGGAGATACACATAATTTGTCAATCTAATGATGAACAACTGAATGTGTATCTGTACATGGTGTCTTGTAGAAATAGGCAAAAGATTTGCTGGAGGGACAGAGTTGGAAACTGCAGGTGTGTTAGAACACATAATCAAAAGAAGATATAGGCAGTTCTTTATCAGTGTAGTTGGCAGTGAAAGTGTGTGTATGTTATGGTTGTATTGGGGGCACTGCTCAAGGACAGAGATTCAGGTCACACGGATATACCTTAACTCTTTATGCTTTGGTTTTCAGAACCTCACGTTTGTTGAATGCGCATTCTAAGGAGAATCAGACACTTCTTGGGAATCTAAACCAGCTGTAGTGAAATGTTTTCATTCCTTGTGGATGCTGTAGATGTTAGATGGTAGATGTTAACAGAAAATAAATGATCATTGTTGGAATTAGTGGTTGCTCATGCACTTGAAGCTGTTGCGTACATTTGCAGCTAGGATGCACCTGCCAGCCAGTAGAAGTGAGTGATGTGCTGCTGTTCTCCCATACCTGTCCCTCTGTTTTCCCACTGTGTTTTGACATTATGGTCCTGAGTCAACAGTTTGCAGCACACCATTGTAAAGTATATGAAATAGGAAATCTCCTTTCTTCTCCTTCCCTCCTGATGTTCCAAGGTTTTTAGCAATTTTGTACATAAAGTGTTAGAATATGAGAGACAGCTGGTGTGGTTTTCCTTTACCCTTTGTCTAGACATCATCTTACGTGCGCCCTTCCACCAAATTTCGGATCACTTCAGACTTTGTATGCCATCAAGGCATTAATGCTCTAGAAGCTTCTGGATGATAAAATACAAATACTCTCAGGGGGAGATGGACAAAATCACTGAGGAGAAACCCAGGACAGTTTATAAAATACACTGAAATTAAGAAGTCCAGGGCCACAAGTTGTTTGAATTTATGAGAGTATTGGAAAGGAGTATCAACATGTATCTGACCTATTTCTGCATCACTGCTTTTGTTTTCTTTTATGTCTGCTCTTGGCTACTGCTAGAGACAGGGATGTGGGATAAGTGAAACTTCAGCCAGACTCAGTAATGCAGGTCTTGTGTTGTACTGAGTTGCATGCTCCTGCTGTCCTGTTCTTGAACACTGTGTTCAGTATTGCCCCTTCAGAGGGCTGCCTTGGGGGTGCAGTGTGCTTTAGTTCATAACCACCTGTGTAATTCCTAAGATCAATTCAAACCAAATGCTGCTATTGTGTGTGATTGTGCTCTGAAACCCCCCGACTCTGTTTTGAATGGATTCATGCCTGTGTTATTAACTGCACATGATCTGGAAAGACCTATTCTTTTTTTACTGTCATAGAGGGAAATACCAAGGAGAACTTCTGTATCAGTCTAAAAATCTTGCCTGTGCATTGCTGGTGTCTGAACATAAAAATGCAGTATTAAAAGGAAGACAGAGCCATATATTCTAGGAATTTGAAGCCCCAGCTTAGAGTGAGGCGGTGTTTAACCAGATATGGTATGGAACAAGACCCTCCCTAACGTGTCCTGCCATTTTGAGTCATGCTTTACAGCAGTGTAGACAAATATGTCCTGCTTGCTCAGCTCATTATTCTTTACTTAACAGGAAATACATTCTTTACTTTGAAAGGATGACAGTGATAATTGGTGCTGAAGCATTACTATCCTAGGGTTGATCCTTTGCTCTAACATCAGGATTTCTGTGGCAGCTGTTAATCCTGATGCTTGTTGTGCAGCATTCTTTATCCAGAAAAAGCATTAGAATTACTGGAGAGTCCAGGGGCATAATGCTGAGTAAAGATAATATGACTGGTAAAAACCTGTCGGGGTGCTCACAACTGGTCTGAGTTAGGGAGGTGCACAAGTAACTTTGATTGGTGTGTTTGTGAGGTTCCTTTCTACTTTGCTAACAAATTATATATTTTGAACTGCATTGTTTGGTTGGATTTTTTCGGTTAAATTTTGGTATTCATTGAGAACTGCCGTGATGTGAGGCTGTTCCCACCGCAGGAAGAAATAGAGTATGATTGCTGCTCAATCAGCTCTTGAATGAAAGATTCAAAGGTGGAGGCTGAAATACTGTTTATGGTTGCCAAAAGCATTTCTAGAACAGAGATCGCACATTCTTTCCTGATGTGATTTTTTTTTTTCTTAAAACAACTGCATCATATACATTCTCATTACAATATTGTAATGAACACTTGAATGTTATAGTCCAAAATGAACATTTAATCCATATTTCTAGACACCAGTCTTCATGCATGTCTTTACTTGGAAAATCTACATATCAAAGGGATATGTATTTTATCTCCCCTTTATTAAACATGGGAGAATTAATATTCTACTCTGAAACAGTGTTTTGGCCTTTTGTTTTGAAGCCAGTGCTAATACTGAAGAGTAGATTATAAGTACCTGTATGCCGCAGCTTTTATTCCTTCACATGCAATTCTGTACAGGCTGTTGATTCTTTTAACTAATTTCATAAAGAAGCTATGCTTTGATAATTCATTAGCTCTGTTATTATCAGGTTGGGAAGCGAGGTGTGAGTACAGCTGCAAGGTGATTCTTCAGCTGTGTCTGAGACTCACAGGAAAAAAACCACTCTTCCACTTTATGGAGGGGGAGATGGGAACAGCTCTGATGGATTCATCGGTGTCAGAGCTGGTTTGCCTGGAGGGAGCATTGTGGGCAGAATGCTGGGAAGCACATAACATCATTTTTTTAACAAGAGTAAAAGAAGGATGAACCTAGTAGCATGATGTGGCCAATTTTTCTCCTTTTACAAATGTATTAAGGGGTAGATACCTAAGAAGTTACTGTTGAAAGATGACCCTGGGAACTCAAATGTATTAGTCTACTTAGCCTATCGTGGTCAGTATTCAGTAAAGAATACTGATTTGATGTTGTGGCTTAACTTTCCACATAGCTTATCTCCAGGTAGTCTTTCTCTACATCAGAGGAGAAGTTGCTTGCTTCTTTTTCTTCTCTCTCTCCTACCTGTAAGTGGAACTGCTGTTACACTTACCACAAAACAGAGAAATGTTTGAATTAACAATTCTTTTCCTTGTACTCTTTAATTGATTAACATAAGTTCATGCTCAGAACAAGCATTTATTTCACTCTGTTAGTTTTTTTCTAGTTCAGACTGGAGGGGGTGGGAAAGGCTAGCCTTGTGCCTGAAATTTTTCAATATGTTGGTAGGTGTCATAAAAACTCCTCCTGCAAAACAGTTCTTTATTTATGGATTATTCAGAGTGTCACAGTTATGTTAGACATAGTCTTAGGTACCGAAGGTAAGTCCTGAACACTGTGGACCATCAGGTCCTGGACCAAAGACTGATTTCACCTGAGCTTGAGGTGGAAATGAAGAGCTGTGATACTGAAGGCCTATCTTGAATACTGATTGCTCTTCAGAGGTCTGCTCTTTTTGATTATTTTTTTCTTTTCTTTTCTTTTTGAAAATGGAAAGGTAGCACTTAAAATTTTGTTCCTTCAACAACTTAATAACTTATATAAAAGCTGAAGCGTTTGTGGATAATGCTTAGTACTGAGTCTTTAATGTACTATATCAGAGATAAAAGCCAAGGCGTTCTATATCGCAGTACTGTCTCTACAAAAGCACAATGCATCACACCTCCATCACCTGCCTTCGGGAGCATTGTCCCCGAGGGCTGACCAGTCAGTCACCTGGTCAGTCGCCGTAGCGGATGGGCTCTGGGGAAACTGTCACAACCCAGGACTTCGCAGCGGGTGAGGCTGGAAGCCCGAGGGCCCGGGATGTTGGAGGGGGTCGGTGGGACTGTGCCAGCCAGTGGGGTGATGTGCAGGGGTCACAGCCCAGTGCCTGGTGCTGGCTGCTGGGGGGGTGAGTGTCCGCATCTCCCCCAAACCGGGTGTGCGTGGGGCACGCGTGTATTCGCCGGCAAACATCAGGCTCGGACCAGTGGGTGAGTAGGAGGCCCCAGGTCTGGGCAGGGGTATCTGGTGGGCGGCAGGTCTGTGCTGGTTTTGGGGGAACCATGAGCGTGGGGCACCCATGGGGTGTATGTGTGAGTGCTGCGTGTTTGCAGCGAGCACCGAGCTGGACCAGCTGGCGAGCAGGGGACCCGTGGTGGGGTGAGAGGGCCGGGGTCTGGGCAGCAGTGCTGGGGGTCAGAGGGGCTGTGGCGGTGCTCGAGGGACCCGTGACTGTGCATCTGCTCGTGAGCCCAGAGGGTGCTGAGTGTGTGCTTGGACTAGTGACCTCCTGCCTTTGCCAGCCCCAGAGGAGGGGACGTGGGTGTGCTGTGTGATGTGGGTCCTGTGTGTGGGTGCTGCTGACAGCAGCGTAGCCATCAGTGTCCTGTGTGTCTGTCTGTGTCTGTGTGTCTCTGGGCTATGTGCTCAGCTTTGCTGCTGGTTGAACTTGGAGCCACATCTGTCAGCCTGGGCAGAGACCCCAGGTCCCCAGGCACTGGGCTCCAGCGGCTGGGCAGGTCTGTACTGGGTAGTACTGGTCTGTAGCAGCACTGGACTTCGGCAGCTGTGCAGGAGGGTCCTGGGCCGGAGCATCTGGTGCAGGCAGCCACACTCCTAACATCCCTTTAGCAGGAAAAAATCACTATTAGACTTGTTTTTTGCAACATACTGTGAAGTCTTACTTGCATGTCACTGTTTGCAGTGTGGCCAATACTGAGCATGAAATCCTTGATGTAAATATCCCACTTTGTGTCAGTCTGTACTGCTGGGCCACATTTTTGTGATGTTAACCTTATGTAAATGGCCACACATGGTGGTATTCTGCCCCAGGCTCTGACTGGAGGTTGACTGTTGCATGTGCAGCTTTGTTTATTTCAAATGCTCTCCTGGTGTTGGAGCTAAATCAGAAAGAGAACAGGAGGTGGAATTACCCTTAATGACAGAGGTCTCTGAGTCTCCCAGTCTGTTACAGTACCTAGCGTTCCATCAATTGAAAACTGGTGCTTCTGAGTTTGCGTACAAGTTTGCTGATTGAATCTCTGGTCATTCTGCAGACCTTCCTGCTTGTAGAGAGTAATTAAAATGTGAATGCTTTGGTTGTGTTGTGAATCTTGAGCTTCCACTTATCAGAGAAAATGAATAGGTCTTACCCATCTGCTGCCTCCAAAAATCTGATGGCTGTTTGCTGTGTTGATTACTAACGGCTTATTTTCCCAGTCTTCATTAGATGTGATTTCAACAATCACTGAGTTTTTGCAGTGATACTTAGTGGTACTTGATAATAATGGCATTGCATTGGTTGAAAACTGGAGGTTCAAAGGGATGGCATGGTTTTGTTTCAGTTGCAAGAATATTTATTAACTAGAACAAACATAATTTTACCCTTAGCTTTGTATCTTTACTTCCTTGCCTGAGGTATAATGTTACCTTTTGTGTTGTCATTCCAGTTATGTCTGTACAGCAATAGCTTACTCATCTTATTTTCATTGATACTTTTCATTAAGGTATATGTGGGTACTCATTGCTTTAACAGTTAATTAAAATGGAGTCTTTCTGCCACAGGAAACAGCATGATATATGTATCGTCCGTAAAACAGTACAAGAGAACTCAGCCTGTTCTGGGCTGGGCAAAACTGGCTGCAATGAGTCTGTGTGAATTAAGGTTACATAGGAGAATTTATTTTTGGATGACTTGCCTTGTATAAAATGTTCCAATAGACTTTTTTTTTTTAGTGTGCCTTTTTTTTGTACTTTTTTTTTTGTTTACAGTTTTACTTGCCTTTTCTTCATCAACATTTCTGACATTTACTATGTCTGTCTTTTACTTTGTAGAAGAAAACAGCAAGTGCTAATGTCAGCCAACCCCCCAAAACACAGATGAGTGGAGCACCTTCTGCTGTTAAGGTAATGCATACTTAAGGAAATGGTCTCTTTCAAAAGTGAAGAGGATGTGATATGACTTCGTCCCCTGCAGTGGGATAGAAAACGGTTTGTTTGCCAGATGCTCTTCATGTCTTGCTGGAAAACGGTTTGTTTGCCAGATGTTCTTCATGTCTTGCTAGAAGTCGTAGTGAATTGAAATGAAAGAGGAATGCAAGTCAGCAGAATGCTAGGGTTGACTTCTTGAGGAAATAGACTTGGTAACATTCTCCCCTTTCACGTCTTCTTTGTCTCCTATTTACTTTAAAAAAATCCCAGTCCCATTGATATCGGTGACAAACCTCATTTGGGTTTGGGGCTCCAGACTTCATTATGGGGCTGTGGTTCTTTTTTCACCCTTAGATATTGTTTGTATGTTCAGATTCTGTTTACTCAGCCAGACCTGATGAGATCAAAGCACTGATAACCGTGCTTTCATGGCCCCTGGAGCAGTTCAGTCGTTGAGGAAGTTAGTGTAAGAGATGTTACAAAGATGACTTGCATATTTGAGTGCAGTTGATACTTCATGAAGAGAAGCAGGGATCACATTAAACATGCTCAGGGCTTGCAAAGTATTGAAATAGGGTGTTGAAAATACACTTTCTGGTGGTGGTCACAGGTGAACTGATGGCTGTAGTTGGTAATCAGTGTTAGATGCATATTTGTCATGGATGAGTGGAATGCACCTAAGTCATAAGAGAGAAGTAGCAATATGTTTTATTGAGGTAAAATAATAATTTGACAGTTCAATAAGTTTGATGGAATTCAACAAAATTTAACAGTGGTTTGACAAGGTTCAGTAAGTTTAATGGCAAGGTTCACCTTATTAATTACTGCATGGAAGAAACATACAAAGGAAAATTGAGTCAGACTTGAGTTTCAATAATTCACATAGAGACCAGAGACATAAAGAGGGCCCTCCCATTAAGTCGTGAGGTTCAGAATGGACCCCCTTGCTTTCTAAACTCCTTTTGGGGCCTGGGTGCTGCTGGGTCCAATCTTAGTCTCAGACTTGAACAATGGTTTATCTCTAATGGAATTATCCACACAATGTTTATAATAATATTGAGGAACTATGTGGATTAGTAATGTTTCATAGCAGTAATTCACCATGCTATCAGTCGTTTACTGAGGATCTTTTGCGGGTAGGGGTTCTCTCCACCTTGGGTAAGGAAGGATCTCTTAGTCTCAGGTAAGGAATCTCTAACCATGGGAGGTGTTCCTGCTCAAGGGGAGAGTCACCTGGCATGCAGGCCAGCTGCAATTCTGGGAGAGCTCAAACCAGGCCCGTCCTGGTGGTAACATTTAGAGAGCCAAGTAGTTGGCTGCTAGCCAATAGCATAGACAAGATAGATGTCTTCGTTTTAGCTCTGGTATCTTGTTCTGTACATTGGTTATCTTGCACTTTCGGGTTTCGAAATCACCTTCTGAAATATTTTTCAAAACAACGTTGCTCCCTTGTACGTGAGCCAGGGTTCACCCCCCAGAGCTTGCCGGTTCACCCCCAGGACGTGAGGCCGGTTGCTCATTAGTCAGCCTGAACCAAAGTACGGTGAGGAGTCACATGAATCCCCTGCAGCATTCCAGATCTGGAGATACCCCATCGTTTGAAAGGTCATATCGGCAGGAAGTGTTTCTGCTTTTGAATGGGATTTTTTTCTTTTCTTAATCAATGCTTTTGTAAAATAATACTCCTACAGATACCTTTGTGCTACCTAGGTAATTATTTTTCCTTTCTACTCAGTGAAGGAGGACACGAGGATATAAATCCTGTTGTCCATTTCTTTCGGTGTTTTTGTCTATTACTGAAGACAGCCCAGCGTTTTTGTTGCTTTTCTTTCTATTCCTTGCAGTTTGCCGGGGCCTTTCTCCTGCTAGTTCAGCTGGATATAGTCATCCATACGTAGTTCCCATGACAGCTGTGCAGGGTGGGATGGTCTAGAGTATAATCTTTCTGCATATCAGTCACCAGCTGCATAGTCCCATGGAAGCTCACATCTAATTTGCTAACACATCTTTAAGTCTTTTTTTCCTGTATGTGTTCTTTCTATTGTAAGCATATCTTTTTGCATTAAGTGTGCAAGGTACAATTTCCAGTGATGCTGTTAAGCATAAGAACTGGAAGGCAGTGTCATGAAAAAAATGTGACATAATGTAATTGCCAGGAATTGCTTTATGTTAGGTTATGACAACTTAGGCTATGTATTTTATCAGTACTTGGTACTTCTCCAGTTTCTGTGACATTCCAAAATATTTATTGGGAAATACTATGTACTATAAAAATACTTCCCTCATGCTGTCTCATATTGAGTCTTAATCAATAGCTATTTCAAGTTTTAACCTTTTTAGTTCCCACTTGGCCATGACCACCTTTGTTCAGTTAGGCTAAACCTTCTATTAATTATGTCTCTTAATTTTAACAATCTCCTGTGATCCTGTAGTGTTAGTTAAAATAGAGCAAAACTCAGAGATTTATTGTTCTATTCTTGTAGTTTGTGCCACTCATACTTCTTTTAAGCCATTTGGCTAGCTGTATTCTTTTCTGCCCTTCTTTTTGTCTCTAAAAATACCTATTCAAAAGAAAAATTTTGCATGGATTTCTTTTATTTTTAACAGGAATTTTACAGGAAAGGAAGTATTCCTTGAAAAGGCAAGGCAGCCTTTTCTCTTGCTGCAAAAATAGATCGAATCTTTTAATGCAGTCAGAAATATTCCACCAGTTTTTAGACAACTTTGGGACTACTGTTGCTTCCTTTAAATTTTTTCCCTGCTGTAGCTTTAATGTGTCCCGTGTGCAAAATCTCTTGCGATTTCTTAATCATTTTGTTGGTCAATAATACTTTTCATTAATGTACCATACCCCAGATAAATTTCTAACTTCTTGGAAGAGGCGGGTGAGGTGGGGCAGTTAAGTTGCTCCAGACAGAGCTGTTAATTTTTTAACCTACACTTACCCTATGGTGAAATTACTTACTCTAAATTGAATAGCCAGAGGGTTTTTTGCTGCCTCTGTATTATGGCCTAAGTAATTTTTCTTTCAGTTAGTAGGTCACAATAACCGATGGCTCATGTTCTGCTTGGGTTGCCTGTATTGCTGAGCTTAAGATACAGGAACTTGCTTGTGATGAATGCTTGTCATTGCTTGATGCCTGGCTAATATGTGGACACCTAAATTTTCCAGTGATGGTATCCTGTAATGTGACTACTCCTAAGAGAAAGCACTTACCTGTCTGGCTTCGTTTTGTTGCACTGTGCATCTGAACTACCATTCTTTGTGTCTCTAATTTTATCCCTGTGCTCTTTACTGTTTCACTTTTAAGTTACTGGTGTTGCAGCCAGTATTTACTCACTGCTTCTGCTCAATGTCGTCTTATAGGGATTTTATTCAGATGCATATGTGTCTGTGTAGTATAATCATAGAATTAGAGAATTATAGAATAACTATAATAATTCTATAATTAATAATAATTATAGTATTATAGAATAATAAGGAATTAGTGCGGCCTCTCTTGTCTCCTCTCTTTTATACCTGTATGGCTTTTGTGCTCCCTGTGTTAAGGGCACCTAGAAAGTTGAATTGGCAGCCTTGATGGGCCCAGTGCCCTATATGACTCAAATCTACATGAATCATTTAAGAATCATACTTAACTGAAACAGACAATCTGACTTTTTTCTGTCATAAGCCTTTATTTCTTTTTTGATATGAAGTCCTGTATGACTGTTATTTTATACCAGGGTCTCTTCAGTAAGCACATGCCTTGTAGTACCCTGTTGGATAAATGGAGTGAAAAGTTAATATTTACGTAAGCTTATGATCATCAGGAATATTTATTTACTTGTGGCTCATGAGCAGCCTCTTCCATGTATACATTAACTGCCAAGGTGCACACACCAGGCGGTCATTGCTTCCATGATGAGCAGGCAACAGAGAAGAGGAAAAACTGAACTAACCTCCTTCCTCTGTGGAAGGTACTCTACCAGCACTACTGTGTTTTCTTTTACAGCCTTCTAAATTGTTTTTGCCAGTTCCATAGCCAACAGGAAAGCCAATTTCTAGCTCAGTGTTCAATCATAGCTATTAATAGAAGGCACTAATATGTGAACACAGCTGGATCCAGCTATCTTTCTTGGATCTTTGTGTTCTTATATGGTAATTCTATTGATATCAAATGAAGTTTTGCTGCTTTTTATGTAACAGTTTTTTGGCATTGCTCTTACTGAGTTCTTTATGAGTAATAATTTTCTCTTTGTTGCCAGCTGCTATAGCTTAGTGAAGTTAGAATGTTTGTCCATATTACTATCATGGACAATTTATTGAAGCAGTGCTGGAAGAATTGAACAACAGTGGAAATTCAGTAAGAATTATTTTTATTTCAGACTTGACTGATCTTGAATACTTTCAGAGGAAGCTTCTTGATTTTAATGATTTAAGAAATTTAAATTAGTAACTTTTAAGTTAGTTACTTTCAGCTGGCATGCAAATCAACACTGTTTTAAAGGGGGATTCCATCTGCTTGTGCAACAGACTGGAAAACATGAAGAAAAAAAGAGCAATTACTAAATATCTTTGAGTAAAGTCCCTACTATTTCTGCAGCAGACTGGAAATTCTGTCACAAGTTTATCTCTATTATCATCAAAAGTGATTCCTACTGTCACTGTATTTGCTGGGATGTTTTTTTCTGCTGCATAGCTTACTTAGCTGTTGCTATATTTTTATTTTGTGAGCTTTTTACAGATGTCTTATTGTGAAGGAAGGCATTTTTGAGTAAAGGCATCTGAAGTCACAGTACTGATTGGCAATGTCCACAGAAGTGCATAAATTTATTCCTATGTTACCAGTCATATTGTGAAGGTTGGAAAGACTATCTCTAAATTTTGAGGTTATTCAGAAAAATATTTAAATGGGCTATCTGAGAACTTCCTTTCCATGTTCCATGAGTGGGCGAGTGTCACGGCACACATCCTCAATTTATAGGTGTTTTGCAGCAAAACTGTGGAACATCATGGGGCTGTTATTACACATTGCCCTCAGAGCTGTTGCTAGCACGTAGCCCTGCGTGTGAAAATCACGAGAACTGTGCCCGTGTGGAGAACAGTGCTGGTTTTCTTGGTAGCAGAGGCATGCTAAAAATAGACCAAAACATTAAAAATTGGAAGTTGTAGGAGTACAGAAGCCGCCCCCTGCATGGAAGAGCTGGCTTTGTCTAATATGGGATGTGGCATCTATCACCCGAGGTCATCTTTCTGTTTGAAAAGCAGGGCTGTAAAAGAAGCGTCTGATCTAGAGACCACTGTAGAAGTTGCAGTTTGTAAAACTATGCAATGATCAAAATAATACGATTATGCCACAAAAAAAATATTCTGTACTTCATTCAAAAATGGGATATTTTCCTCATCAGTCTATGTCGTTTCTTTGGGCATTTTCAGCTTTCTACTTCCCTTCTAGGGCTGACTTTCATTGCTTGTTCCCTTGAGATAAAGGGGACTATTTCATAATAGAGGCTATTATTAAAAAATGGTTGCAGGGTTTGTTAGTGGTGTGGGGGCTTTTTCTTTAGAAACAAACATACAAAAATCTCCTCCCATACTACAGGTATTGAGAATTTGACTCTATAGCAAAAAAAAAAAATTCAAGAGGAGGCCACTATTAGTATTGCAAGAAGGACCTTTAACTTCTAAATGAATATAAATTGTTTGGATTTGTTATGCTTAAAAATAGTCCTAATCAGTCAAGTTCCAGTGGCCTTAACTGGTCCAACTGTCTCTATTTCTTTTGGTTAATAACATTTATGTACTTAGGGAGTCTGGATAATCAGTCCAAATTTAGGAAAGGGGTAAACTTCTAGTAAAAGTATCAGTCTTATTGAGGGGAAATGAGTAGGTTCTTTCCCTCAGCACCAGTGCCACTAACTCAAAAGGTGGAAGACAGCGCTGCTTCTTGAAAGCTAAAAGTAGCTCCGTCCCCGAGTTGCGCCGTCCTGGGAGGCATTTCGCCTGTGCTTGCGCCGCGTGGCTCTCCGTGCCATCGGCTTGGTGACCGCTGTGTCTGGTGAGGGAACCTGCTCAAGCCACGTCCAGAAGTGACCTCAGAAGCAGGAGAGGGGGTTTGCTTGTCGTTGCTTCACGGCGGTGCCGAGGGCAGGGCTCCCACGCACGCCTTCACATCAGTGCTTTCGCGGCGCTGTCAGGGCCTGAACCTGCTTATTTAGGTTCCCTCCTGGGGCGCAGGCACCAGCAGGCTGTGCTGGAGGTGGGGCGGCTGTGCCTGCTGGGTGGGGAGCGCGGCACTCGGCAGGCTGGCTCGCCGAGGGCTTGGCCAGCACCTCCTGAAAACCAAAACCACAGCCTGCTCTGGCACTGGGGCGAGAAGCAGCCGTATCCTGGCATTCCTGCTGGAAACAGAAGGCACGTGTGTACCAAGTAAGTTAGTGATTTGCACTGGCTTTGCTTTCCTACTAGCTCTGCTTTAGGCTAATTTACATTTGTTTTCAGTTCTTTTTTTTTTTCCTTCCTCCCTCTTCCGGGAATTTTGCGGGCTGAAATACCACAAGCTGCTGACTTCCAGGGCTTCCGACGTGATCCTGTCGTCAGCAGGCTTGAAGCGCTCCGGAGCTAGCTCTGAGTAGTGAATTGGCTTTTTAAATTATTTTTGCATGTTGGGAACAGTCATTTTTGACACTGTGTAAGACTGCATGTTTTATGCATTACGCAACAAATGGTTTACGTGACATAAGCAGTCTTGAAGAAGAGAGGGACAAGGAAAAGCAGACTTTTAAAAGTGGTGTCTAAGTTCTGTATTTGTATTTCTGTTTTGGGGTTGGATTTTGTTTTTTTTCCCATTGTTCACAGCCCAGGCTGTTATGTCTTCAAAAACTCATATAATTTTTTTTGAATACAAATGCAGAGCTTAGTATGCCTGTGACACATATAGAATATTGTGTAGTCAGGGTGTGGGGATCTTTGGTTGAAGTATGCTTAGGTATCAATAACATGTTGACAATAAGTTTATTATACATGATACATAAAAGATGCTAAAATATCAAATACAACAAACACATGGGAAAAAATAATACTTTAAAATGAACTGTATATTATTGTTGGTTTTGTAGTAGTAGAAATTAGATAGGTAGGTGTTGCTTAGGTTATGCCACTATTTGATTATAGTTACTGCAAACTAAAACTGCTGATCCATAATCATGAGTGTTTTCAGTTTCGTCCAAAAACAAACTGAGAAAACAAGATCTATCTTTATGTGACAAGTGACAGTATCAGTATCATCTGTCCTTCTCTTTTCTTCTTTGGAGAAAGTGAAAATAGTGTGTTAAGTAACACAGAGTTCTTGAACATTGCAGAGATGTCTGCTGAGTTCTTGATCTGTTACCTTGTTTTGACTACAAGTTTTCTCAATGTTGTATTTTCTTTCATTGACATAAAACATACTGGATAATAATTTCTTCTATGGCAGACATTTTCTTTTCTAGGCTAACATATTTGTTACTGTCATCCCCTTGTATAAAATGGTGCTTTTTTGTTTTGGGGTTCTTTTCAAGAGTGATTTGATACATGGGGTATGGTGAGCTTGCAGAGAATTCTGTTCCTGATCCTGGAGTCTCATGGACGAGTCCCTCAGCCAGTCTTTCTCAGAGCTCTAGTTCGGGAGCTTTGCACCTTAGGCAGACACTCCCAGTTTGAAATCTAGGCAAAGGTGCGTTGCACTGAAGGTAGTGGCTCTTAGAGGACTGGGAATGAGGGTAGAGGAGAAACTTCTGTCTCCAGAAAGGAACCACTTTTCTCAGTGAGTTGGTCTTCAGTGTATTCATTCTCTTCGTTTCTGCTCTTGTTTTCCTGAGGGAAGAAAACCTGTGCTCAAAAAAGCTTGGGACTTTGTCCAGAGTCTCTTCTGCCGAAGGAAGAACCTCGTAGGGAGGCAGGGGGGTCGGTGGCCTTGTGGGCTCCTTGGGAGAGCTTTAAGGCTCAGAAACCTTCCTGGTTCTGGAAGAAGTCAGCTCTATGGCTGCATTTATGCCTTACTTAGTAGAAGTGCTTGAACTGACGAGAAAACTTCACATTTTTGATCTCCAGGAAGGAAGCCTCTGTGAGGCAGGACAAGGCCTCATGAAGGTGGAGATTGTATTTTTTAATTGAACAATAATGTGCTTATTCCTCCAGAGCATGCAGAGGGCCCTTCTGAAGCAATTTGAGAGATTCTGTTAAGAGCCAATGCTGAAGCAAGAAATGCCCGAATCTGGCTCTTTCTAAGCAGGAATAGTAAAACAATGTTGAGTTTTTCTAAAATGCTGTAAGAAAAAAAAAAAACAACACCCCCTCCAAAGGTTATGCATTGTTATCCTTAGATTGTATTTTGAAACCAAATTCTATTAAAATTCCTTGACCTGGTGATTTTTGTTTATCCTCCTATCTTATTTCCCATTCATTTTGTTAGCCAACAGCGTTGAGACTATGTGTGTATCGGTTCTCATGGTTTCATTAATAATACTGTGTTTCTGCATCCTGGGGGTGAAAAATCCAATTTCTAATTCAGAGGATCACTCAAGAGCTCTTGTGACTGCCAGCCACCCATTTTGAGTATTGTCTAGTTCGATTATTGTAATAAAAATAACCAAGCTCATAGCCTCTGAGATCTTCACTCTTAAGATGAAGTCTTCTTTTACCTAACATTTTAATCTTTTTAACCAACCCCCCCCCCCCCCCCCCCCCTTAAACAATACTGGTTCTGTTTGTAATTCCCCCTTTCTGTTCCAGCTCTGCTGAGAAGGGCTTTGCATGCTGTCCCTTGGTGCCACTGCAGACACAAATCCTAGCTGAGCGCAGCAGCTCTGTGTGGCATGTGGCTGGCACCTCATCGCGTGTTTTCCTGGTGTTTTCTTATCAGCTTGCAGTTTGCTGCTGCAGATAGCTTTGGAACATTCTGGTGTTTAAAAGAACATGCAGAAATGGAAACAGTTAGCTGTAGTAATTACAGCTAAATACTAATCTTCTGCAGGACATTGAACTGAAAAGAGGATTTTTGAGCTTCCTACAAAAAAGGAGAGCACTGCTAAGGTGACCAGCTCATACATTGCTGTAATGCTCGGTTGTGCAGAGTGGGAACCTGAGAAGAGCGGTGACAGTACTGGTGTGCTGCTTCTAATATTTGAATATGACTGAATGAAAATGAAATTTCAGTATGTGCCAACTTGTAGAATTTATTGTGATGGAAACAGGAAGTTCCCAAAAGGAGGTAATTGAAGAGCACATTTTAAGAAGAAATAGGATTGGGGAGTTTAAAACAAATTATTGATGTCAGAACTCTCTTCATGACACTTCTGTATGCCCAGTGGGGAGTTTTACCTGGTGCTCAAAAGTTTGGCTCTTCTGAGTATTTCTCCATGCATAGCTGAGGGAAATCTCAGGTTAGGTAACCCATTCTGTGATCAAGTGGAAATTCTGAGCTCACTCTTCATCAAAATGACAGTAAAGTGAACATCTTTGACAATGAAAAGTAAGTTCGAAAATAAAATATTTCTACTTGCCTGATGCTGTGAGTTGAAAAACTTTTCCAGTGAAGCAAAGCCTCCGTTTGATGCTGGGCAAGTATAATCTGGATACAAACCCAGAGCTTTCTTGCAGTCTTCGCTTTTAACTCCATTTAAAAGAAACAAGGAGTGTTTAGCCTGATACTCAAGTGGCGGTCTGTCTGCATACACGCAGAATCTGAAGGCAGCAGATGAACTCAGTTACCCTGTTCAGCATATACTGGCTTTCTTTCCAGATCACTTGTAATAATCATGGAAGGATATTAAATAGAAGTTGTCCTTGTATAGTAAAGGTTATAGAGCAGTAGACATGCTACATACTTAAGTCTAAATGATTTCTTCTGCCTGCAAATTGAACTGTGTGTATATAAAGGTTCTTTGTGTTCGGGTACTGTGCATGTTCTGTGACCAACTAGCAAATGCTTTTCCTCTGCTTCCAAACGAAGTAAACAACCAAACAAAAAAAACTGTGGAATCATTAGACACAGCAGGAGATAGTGACAGATGCATAGTGCTTCTTACTATCAGCTGTGGGATAGTTCTAAATTTTTCTGCATATCCCTAGCTTCCTGAGTATAAGTAAGCATTAACTGAGGTATTGGAAGTTTAAGAAAAGAGTCGAATGGTACAAAGATTATTTAAAGTCAGTTGTCATTTGCTGCCTTCGGTTGTTTTTTTGTTCAAGCATAAAGCTGTTTCAGAGTCTTAATAGTGACTCAACAGTTATTAAAATGAAGACAAACAAACATACCAGTATTAAGCTTTGGACTTGACATAGGCTGCTGAAATCCAGAAATCTTAAAACAGACATCTAACCTAAAGATGGTCTGACAGATTAATTAGTTTCTAGGTGGTATGAAGCCTTGCTCTACACTGTGGTAAATATAATAGTGATCTTATTCACAGGTTGTGCTTGATAACACTGGATTTAGTGTGACCAAATTCAAATGCAAGTAGGTTATCTCAAAAAACACTGCTTAAAAAACTATTACTTTAAATTTGAGTAGTATGGTCAATCAGCTTTAGCTGATACATAAAATTCACTGATTAAGTATTGGTAAGTTTCTTTTCTGTGCCAAAATGGGAGAAATTTTATTTCAGTAATCAAAATAGAAGAAAACAGTAAGTGTGAGTCTGTCTCTTGAAAGTTGTGTGGCTCGATGTGCTTGCGATCGTCAATAAATGTAGCAGCACTTGAGGCTGTAAAAACACCTCATGAGCTAATCAGCTTTTCAATTTCTTGGTTCAAACCAGTCTCTAGAAAATTTGTCATGTTTTTGTTTCATGAGAAAATGGATTTGTTTATTTCCTGTGTGCTCTTCTAGGATCTGTAAATGGTGGTTGATCTTGCTCCTGGGTGTAGATTAATATTTGTTGCAAATACTTATTCTGTGTGGTGAGAAAATTGCAGAAGAATAAAATTTCAGGGTTAATCATTTCCCCAGTAGTAATCCAGATCATCTTTTGAATTGAGTTTTGCAGAGAGACATGGTCCTGTGTTAACCAGTGGTCTTTGGGTTTTGTCTCTCTGATTTACTACAGTCAACTTTGCGATCTGGAAAAGAAGCATCAACATGATCCTACTACTTGTTACTAGTTTTACTGTCGTTTAGGAGGAGAGAGAGTGTGTGTGTGTGGAGTTTGAAGGTTGTCAGATGGCAAATCTACTCCTGGAGCGCTCTGAAGATGGCACTTCAGACAGGCATGTCCCGATGAGGCTCTCCTGATGGTTGAGTTCTGTGGGTAGTCCTCCACCCACTCATGTCCCTGCGCACCACACTCCGGCCAGCATCTATACCAAGAGTCTCAATGTAGTTTCATTTTGACACCTAAACTTACCTGTTGAAGATTGCCTGTCCTCTGCAGATGAATGTACTTTAGCTTTATTTCCATTTATTCTTCACGTTTGCCCTGAACTGTGAGTGCGTATTTGAACAGAGCAAATCTATTCCTAAGTTTCTTAGCTGTGAGCGGGAGTCAGTGTGTCTCTCAAATTAATTTCCTTGTTATCTTTGTCAAGTTGTGGAAATTTAAACAATAGTAATAGTTTTTACATATTTTTAGGCTATATTCCCAGCAGCCGAGTTTATGAATGTTAAAAGCACAGGAAGCATCCCTAGAGATAGGGATGGTTTTTGTTGTTGTTTTTGTTTTGTTTTGTTTTTTAAGATGGGTATTTAAAACCATGTATATGGAAGAATTGAACCACAAAAGCATGAATTCAACAAACTGCCTGTTCAAATGAATCTCTGTGCTTACATATTAAATCCTGTTTAGTTTGGTTTGCTTTATGGTGACCAGTGCAGAGTTGGGGGGCTTTGTTGAGTCAGGGCTGTAATGAGCTCAGTGGCACCACAGTAACAACATTAGCAAAGAATTTTAGATCTAATTAGAATGTAGCTACAGAAAAAGTAACTGTCCTCCAAGGATTTTTTTCCCACCCCCTCTCAGTAGCTGGCACAGGCAGTAGGCTTTGTTTGTAACATGCAGTGTTTGTGAATTTCAACAATGATAACAGGCTTTACAGATGAAAGAGGCATGCTAGTAGTCACATGTGGCAAAATCAGTCATTAAAAATTGCAATGTAAATTGTTTAGAAAAGAAATCATGCTGATTACTTCTACAAGGAAACTCATCACAACAGGACAACATAGTGGCATACATAGTAGGCATGTTTTGTGTAAATATACCAGTGTCTGAATAATATACAGGTATTAACTGGCCACCTATATCCTGCTATTCCATTTCATTAGGTTTTTAATATTAAACCTCCACAGAATTAACTGAGAGCCTGAAATCTTGGAAAAAAATATTGTTCTCTTGGTTGCATGGGGGTTTATTATCTTTCTTTTAAAAAGGTAGTGTTTTTCTTAACAACTTAATAGGAGACCTATATATAAGAACAGTAATTAGAAAACAGTAGCATATTTCCAGAATTACTTGGGATGGAAAATGACACAGAAGCACTCAAATTTGTAATTTTTAACTCGGCTATTACAGATACTGTAATCATAAAATCTATGTAAAGATTTTATATAAAATAAATTATAATTTGCTACATTCTTTTCCAGTTTTAAGTCACTGCATATCTTAGCTGCTGTGTAGCTTTAAGTATGTAGGTTTATGTATTTTTATATATATATATTTGCACATATGCACTCACACAGACAGGTGTTGGCTCAGATTGTGTCTTGCAACTCCACTTGGCTTAATGGAAAATTAATGCAATTGTGTTTATGCCACAGATCGCAGTATTGATTCTTCGTCGCGAATCTGTTTGGAAGATTCTGCATTGCTTTGCTCGCAGTGTTACAAAGTGCATTGTGAGATGCTGGAATGGCCTCTCGGAAATGCCATCCTTGGCCTGCCTTCTGCTGCTGGCAGCCTTTGTGTGTCTGGGGAGGTGAGGGTTGCATGGCCATTACCACACACCATGAAAGCAAGTGAGAGATTTAACCTGTAACAGCTCAAGTACTATTTTACACTTAAGTGAAATAACCTGTTATTTTTCACAGAAGTTCTCTGAAGAGCGTTTGCTGCCCGCATCTTGCAAACACTGTTTATTAAAGCTTAGTAACAGAACCATTCATGTAGAGAAGTCACCATTTGTAGTCAGGTTGATTAGGTTTTGCCTTGCATTACACAGCTGTATTGAAGTAACCATGTAAGTTAGTAATGCTGATATAATAAAGTTGATGTTAGCTGTAAGCCTGAGACGCAGTCCCAACTCATTCATGTGCAAGGTGTGTAAGCCCAAAAGAGTACTCAGGTGGCTCTTCAGTCCTCTGTCCTAGACTGAGTACAGCCAGATCACTCAGAAAATATTTATTTAAGCTGGCCCAAAGCTGGCAGGGCTGAAAGTGCCTGGTTCATCTAGGTAGCCTCTGCCAAGAAGGAAGATCTTTGAGCTCTGACTTGACAGATTCTTTGTTATAGAATAAGCCGGTTTCTTCTTCTTTTCCTGTTTTCTTGGCTCCCTGACTAGAGGACAAAGGTGCCGACTTGCTTCTCCTGTTCACTAAGTTCCTCATACATACTTCATCTTCGGGGATTTTTTTTTCCTAAACCCATCCTCAGATCTTTCTTTATTCATCTGTACCGCAGTGTGATGGCCAAAACTGTCCTAGCACTTGACCTAGAGAAGCTCAAGCCAAAAAGATGGGAAGTTATTCTGTATTTTACATTTGTATTTATGTTGCCACAGTAACAGATTTTTATCTCTGATTCCTCTTTCCTTGGCTGTTTTTGGCAAGAGTATCTCAGGCAGTGGCATTGTAACCTTATTTATTTTTGTCAGTACTGCTGCCTGCCTAGCTTTTGGGTTTTTGTGTCATTGCGTCTGATCTCCTTCAACCTACCACCAGCCTGTCAGACTCCCTGAAATGTTCAGGCTGGAAGCTGGCTGAAAGCAAGCTTGTAACCCAGTGTTACACACTAACTTCCCCGTTTCATTTGAGAAAATGTCACCTCAAGTACTGTGAAAAGTTGCAGTGACAGTGTGTCCTCCTGTGGAGGTTCTTTCATTTTTATCCACCAGGCTTATTTCCATGTTTGAGTGTATTAAGTGTTACATTGTCTTTACCTGCTTTATTCCTGACCAATCTGTTGATTCTTTCTTACTCTCTTGTTACCATCTAAGTTTCTGTATTGGTTGCTTGGTAAATGTTTTCAGGATCTGTTCTCTTTTTGAAGGTAGCTCATTACTCCCTTGTTACCTGGCTGCTCCTTTCTAAGGGTGGGCAATGTCCTCCTGCAGTCTGATCAGTCTTGTCCATGATAGTTTTAGTTGATGATAGCTCTCGCTACATTGCGTATGGGGTAGTTTCGGTGATTTCCAGCTTTCCATAACTGAGAGCTTTCATGGAGTTCTTCACGTACCATTTTCTTTTTCCAAACAGGCATTTGCATCCAGTTCCCTGAGTAGATAAAATTATGTTCTCTTGATGTTTGTCACCTTTACCTTCTCTGTTTTCTTCTCCTGTTGCACTTTCCCTTTTACTTCCAGATTTCTGATGTACACACAGTGAGACTAGATAACCCATTTTTGGTAGGCTTTTTTGTTTTGTTTTACTAACCCACTTTTTTGCTTTTGTGGCAGTTTTGCTGTTACGACTGTCCCGCTAATTCGACTAACGAGTTTCTAAGGGTATTCCTTCCCTTATCAGATTAGATCCCCAGCCTCTTCATCAGCCGTTCCTGGAAAGCCGTCCTCTAACTCATGGCCAAGAGCCTCTGAGTTCCACTGGTCAGTTCCTGTGCCTGTCTGTCTGTCTGTGCCTGTCCTGCCTGCCAGGCGGGCTGGTGAGAGCACCTGCTGTGATACTGCAGCCATCATGCTGCCTGTCACCCGACAGCTCTGCTAGCAGGGTGGGGTAATTAACAGGTAGCAGTCTTCGCTTAATCAGTATTAACCTCTTCTCTATCTTTTGAGCCTGTTCTCTGGTGGTTGTGGGGGTCTCGTCCTGCTGGTGGGTTCCTTTGCAGGGAGGAGCATCGCTGCATGCTCCCTGCTAGTGAGCTCCCTGTGGTCGTGGATGCTTTGCTGTGGAGTTTGCCTCCTCTCCCAGCTTGCATGAAGGTGCTTTCTGAAGAGCTGTGCAGCAGCCATGCCCTGGGCCAGGACCCCCCAGCTGCCCCTTTGCTTGCAGGGGAACTTCCCTGCAGGTTAGGACTGGGGCTGGCACAGCACCCTCCAACACCTGTACCTGTGTCCGGGCAGGACCCACAGGGGTGCAGCCACAGAAGGAACAAGCGTCAGCAGCAGTGACGCTCATTTTTCCATCTGTTGGCTCTGCCCTCTGGCCATCCCTAACAGCACAACAAAAACTGCTCTCTCCGCGGGAGCACCTGGCTTTTTCCGGAGCAAGTCGAACTCTCCTTGTCTTTGCTTTTCTGTTTGGCAGCATAACCTTTTTGCGAGGGGGTGTTTTGTCCAGGTCGTGGCGGGGGTTCACCACCCTTGGGTGCGAGCAGGGTGTGCCTGCCCGGGCCGCAGCCGCTGCGGCAACTGTGCGTCAGGCGGTTATTATGCTGGTTGCTAGGCAGCGTTTTAATATTTACCTCCACGCCTGACGTGTGTCCATGTGTTGCTTCACCCCTTCCGCAGCCTGGCTGTCAGGCTGCAGCAAATGCAGCCGGTTAACAGCTGGGCATGGCTAGCCACAGTGCACAGCCCTCGGAAGAGGAAAAGCAGAACAATCCGCAGTAAAAAGTAGTCCCCCAAAGTCAGGCTGGTGTTGACCAGCTGCATGGTGGCTACCAAACAAGGGGTTGGATCTTGGCAGCTTCTTGCGTTGTCAATCTGCAAGGCTCAGCGTGGTTGCAGACCCCAAGCACTAAAGGACTGGGTAGGACAAAGACCCCCTTCCTCCTTGTAGTGGCTCTTTTTGGGGAGGGAGTGGAAGAATGGAATGGTGGGGAATTCAAGCAAAGTGCTGTAAATGATGCGAGGCAGTGCAGTGGTCTGTGGGAGGGTGTCCTCTGCTCTCCGCCACCTTTCTCGCTTCACCCCACCAGCTCCCCAGGACAGGTTTTTTTTTTTCCCAAATCAACCCTGAGTGGTTTTGGGGAGGATGGCATGGTATTCTTCGTAGCCACTGATCAGCAGCCATGCATAAACCATTTTCTATCCTCAAACTACTCTTCTTCCTCCATGAGTATTTAAACTCATCTCTTAGTTGCTGCTGGTTGCTGCCATCCAGCTGGACAGGGCAGAAAGAAGCAGCAGCTAGTTTCTTTGGGAGGTTTTCACTAACCTCTGCAGGTTGTAGTGGTGCTGCTGCGCTGGAACTTGGGAAAGAATTTTTCGGTGTGTTAGAAGAAAAAGACTTGGTAGGAGTTTTCAGAGGGGAAGAGGGGAGAAGGGCTCAGATAAATGTGGTTTTATTAAATGGACAGGGATTAGGGTGACTAATGAAGGTGTAGAACAGATACCTACTTGTTAGTCATGTAGAAGGAATTCAGATTAATTTCACAAAGAAGAAAGAAGAGAAAAGGGAAAACTGTTAAAGGGCAAATTAAGAAAAATAAGGTGTTGCCTA
Source organism: Pelecanus crispus (assembly GCF_030463565.1). Taxonomy (NCBI): domain Eukaryota; kingdom Metazoa; phylum Chordata; class Aves; order Pelecaniformes; family Pelecanidae; genus Pelecanus; species Pelecanus crispus. The sequence continues at coordinate 85,444,462 of NC_134676.1, forward strand.
CAGATTACCTGATGGTGGTAATGGAAATGCATAAAAAGGTTGTTTAAAACCTTTTGTTCCCTGTCCTGGTGTAGGAGGCTCTATACATTCCTGTGTACATCTCCACCCATACATAAGTTCCCACCTATTACGTAGTCAATCTATAAGTGTATACATATATGGAAACAGATACTATTTGCTTACATTTCTGTTGTGTGACAATTGCAAATTCTCTCTAGTGTATATTTAGAGTAGTCAAACCTCTTAATAAGGTTGTGCAAGATACCAGATATGCTGGCAGGGAGAGCACACTGTTACAGCCATAGTGTACCTTTTAAATACTGTACAACTTTTGTCTTATTGTTGAGAAATGCTTGTACTATGAAAAGTTCTGGAAATGGAAAAATTTTCCATGTGGAAGTAAGAAATAACCCCAGGTATGGAATAGTAATATGGCTTCTGAGTTCATTCAGACAATGCATGTTTTCATGCAGCAAGTGGCATGGTAAACATGAAGAAAAAAATCCAGAAAAATCGATAACTTGTGCTGTTCATTTAAACGTAAACTATGAATGTGTTGCTGTGATCGAGATGGCAAATACAGCTTTAAGCAGAGGAACAAGAAGCAGGAATAGAGAGGTAGTATTACATCTGTATAAAGTATTGATGAGACAATTAGAATATTCATTTCTGGGTTTTGAAGTTTGATACAGTGACAGCAGGATTAAAACATGATTAACATCACTGAAGCTAGGAAAACAGACTGCGTCATAAGCAGTTTTTCCGAAAGGGTTGCATGATACATAGAAACACTTATGTGTGTGTTACATACAGATTAATTATGCCTTTTAATCTCAACATATTTGAGTTTGCTAGTTTAGTATTAAATATTTTGTGTGGCAAACTTGTAAATCCAAAAGTGCAATGTGGAAGAATCCTGCACAGTAAGTGTATATGCTTCAGTATGTGACAGCAGTATTTGAGTTTGCTTTGATGCTTGGTATGAAATGTGCTTTCAGTACATGTCAGAGGAAAAAAAATGCTGTGAGAAGATCTGTGGGCATCATGCTGTTAAAATCCTACATACATGTATTGTAGGAATACAAACAAGACAGAAGGTCTAAAATGATAAATCTAATTTTCAACAATAATTTATTCTTAATTTTTAGCTGGATGTCTAATGAATGCAGGTTGCTTATGACTGCTTAATAGTAGTATGTGTAACAAAGGTGAAATTAATTAATATGCTTTCTTTTTTCTGTCAGAAGCAGTCCCCCTCTTCAGATGCATCAAAAACACAAATTATGAAGCCATCTGAAACAAAGGTATGAATTCCTGAGAAACTCATGCTTGCAGTTAATCACAAATATATGAAGCAAGGGGATTTCTTTTTTAATACTTCGATACTCAGTAACTTTACTTTGCATATTTCTTCTCTGCAGCTTAGTTTCCTCTTCAAAAAAAATCTAAAAAATGCTGCACAAAGTACTCAGAGGATTTTATGACAGCAATACTAATTTTAATTTTAGCTATACATGACATGTATATAGCTCCCTCCAGTGTAATTACAGGGTTATTTACCTAATGATACTTCTTCACATATTCAAAGAATTCAGGACGAGTGTCAGCTTTCAGTGTACATACAATTGCATCTTCTCGTTAATCTCGTATCTTTGTCTGTCTGACAGCTTCCTTGCCTTTGTCCTTTATGCTTGTTCTGTCTTGTCTTATGACTAGAACTTCTTTAGTGTTGAAGCTGTGTCATCAATCACGTACTTTACGTGTTAGAAGAGAGTCATAATCTGTTGCCTAACAGAATTTATGTATATTATTTAAAGAAATGATTAATGATTCCCTCGTTCCTTCATTTTCCATAATCGTAACAGTGAAACCAACAAAAACATTGAATACCAAACTAGACCAGCAGGGACTTGTGCAGTGGTAAAACTGAGGACTGTCTGCAGCTTGTGTAAATATGAATAAAGGAGCACTTGCCTTAGTGAGGGTAGAGTAGAAGGTTAGTAGAAGAGGCCTCAGGAGAGCATCGGGTCCAGCTCTCCCACCCAGGCAGAGCCAGCTCTGCAGGTAAATCAGACTGCTCAAGGCCTTGCCAGACAAGTTTTGAATACCTGCACATGCAGATCGCGCAACATCTCTGGGTAGCCAGTTCCGATGTTTGGTTACCTTCATTACAATGATTTTTTTTTCTTTTATCAAATGAGAAGTTGCTTTGCTGCAACTTGAATCTGTCACTGCTTGTCATTTTAGCGTGCGTCTCTGAGGATAGCCTAGCTCCATCTTGAAGTTAGCCATTACATTCCCCTCCACCTTTTAAAACCCTTTTCCTCCATGTACATGTGTAAGACTGAGACTAGTAGCAGGGCGCTGGATGACAATTAAACCATTTCCATTTGTGCGTGATCATCATTATTCATAAATGAAGGTATCTGCACGTCTCCAGTTTCATCTTCCTGTTATGTTTGTTAGCAAATTCATTTGTGTCATGTTCATTACTGACACACCTCTCCATATGGTTTAACCCAGCCAGCTATCTAAAAGTAGTTATGGTCTTTCCCAGCTTAAAATTTGAAAAAACTCTAGAAGAATGTGTTAAATTTCTAATCAGATCTTTGAAACTGGTGTTTGCAAGATGAGACAAAAATAGAGTAGCAGAGGCATACTGTGCTTCAGCACTGTGAGACTGGTAAACACAAATCCCTTTGAAACAATGTCCTGCGTTTGCATGTGTAAGACAATTAGTGGTTTCTTTTAATGTCTGTCTCATTATTAATGCCTTCCTCCTGCTGGATTAAAGAAGTGTCCTGGTTTCAGCTGGAATAGAGTTAATTTTCTTCCTAGTAGCAGGCATAGTGCTGTGGTTTGGATTTAGTAGGAGAAGAATGTTGATAACACACTGATGGTTTAGTTGTTGCTGAGTACTGCTTATGCCAGCCAAGGACTTTTCAGCTTCCCATGCTCTGCCAGGTGCACAAGAAACTGGGAGGGGGCACAGCCAGAACAGTTGATCCAACCTGCCCAAAGGGCTATTCTATACCATGTGGTGTCATGCTCAGTATAGAAACTGGGGGGGGGGGTTGGCTGGGGAGCAGCAATCGCTGCTCGGGAACTGTCTGGGTATCGGTCGGCGGGTGGTGAGCAACTGCTTTGTCCATCACTTGCTTTGTATATTGTTATTATTATCATCATTCTTACATTGTTATTATTATCATTACTATTTTACTTTATTTCAATTATTAAACTGTTCTTATCTCAACCCAGGAGTGTTTCTCACTCCTCCGATTCTCTCCCCCGTCCCATCGGGGTAAGGGGAGTGAGCGAGCGGCTGCGTGGTGCTGAGTTGCTGCCTGGGGCTAAACCACGACAGCAAGTCATCTGCATTTTGACAGTAGACTTTGAAAAGAAATCAGGTTGCTGAGTCACTGTCACTTCTAGTCCTACATTTCTTACAAATTAACAACTCTTTCCTAACTGCCTGCTGTAACCGTGTATCATTTATCTGTCTTAGAGTCTCTCTAGTGTGCAGCTGCTCTTAAACGTGCTCTGGACCCCTTTTTCGCTTTCAGCTCTGTGTATGTGAATCCTTGGTCTCAGATTGACCCTCGGGGTTATGCCCATCTGAGAAAGCTGTGAGTTTCTGAGGCAGAGGAAGGAATGTTGAACTCCTTGTTTTGCAGGCGAAGCCCTGGAGGTTAGGTGGAAAGATTGGAGGATGAGGCTGGAGAGCAGGTGCCCTGTGGCTTTTGCTAGAGGAATGGAGGAAGCAGGGTGCTGCTGCTGCTGCCAAGAAAAACAAATCCCAGTCAGCTTTCTTCCTTTTGCACACATTTGTGCAACTGCGCTGTAAACTAGGGAACTAGTTAAAAAATACTATTTTTTTCTTTTCCAGGCTACTTTTCAGTTTCCTGAGTCAGATTAAAATGCAGCCTCTCAGATGCTGGCACAGTGCAGGTGGAAGCAGGCAGTAGCAGGGGAGTTGGAACATCTTTTTTCCCTGTAGGAGTTCAGTGTACATTGTAAACTGATGCTATGGCTTCAGGCTGTGACTGCTCACAGCTGACTGTTTAAAGGATGACTGAATAGTCACCTTTGAATGTATAGTCTCATACTAAAATTGTTGGTTTGAATTGCCTGGTAATAATTTTTTTTAATTGGATTTGAACTTTGTTATTGCTAAAAATGTATCTAAATAGATGTGTCTCTGTGTGTGTGTGTGTGTGAGCATGTATGTGTTCATGATCATGTGTTTTCACATGGCCTTAGCATCTTCGTGTGTGTTTAAGTCTGGAATCAAAGCATTGCCCATATGAGTCCATATATTCTTCACTATTTTATAGTGTGAGCAGCTCTGCACATTTTAAAAGATATGCAAGAATAATGAATAATGCATACCCTACACAAAAAATACATTAAGTATTTAGTAAAATAATATTTACAATATATAAGAAAAGTCATGCAGTTGCTAATAACTGGTTTGGCAGACTAAGAATGTGAATTTATGTTCTATACAGCTGTTGACGGGTGTTGATAGAAGTGCAAGTAAATAAACATGAGGATGTACAAGTGTGTGGTGGGTTGACCCTGGCTGGATGCCAGGTGCCCACCAAGCTGCTCTATCACTCCTCTTCTCCACTGGACAGGGGAGAGAAAAGCTCGTGGGTCGAGATAAGGACAGGGAGATCACTCAGCAATTACCATCACAGGCAAAACAGACTCAACTTGGGGAAAATCAGTTTAATTTATTGCTAATCAAAACTGAGTAGGGTAATGAGAAATAAAACCAAATCTTAAAACATCTTCCCCCCACCCCTCCCTTCTTCCCAGGCTCAACTTCATTCCTGATTTTCTCCACCTCCTCCCCCTGAGCAGCACATGGGGACGGGGAATGGGGGTTGCGGTCAGTTCATCACATGTCGTCTCTGCTGCTCCTTCCTCCTCAGGGGAGGACTCCTCACACTCTTACCCTGCTCCAGCGTGGGGTCCCTCCCAGGGGAGACAGTCCTCCACCAACTTCTCCATCGTGGGTCCTTCCCACGGGCTACTTCCCCCTCCTCACTCCAGCTGGAGTTTGTGTCGGGTTGTGGGTTTTTCCCCCCCTTCTTAAATACGTTATCCCAGAGGTGCTGCCACCATCGCTGATGGCTCGGCCTTGGCCAGTGGTGGGTCCGTCTTGGAGCCAGCTGGCATTGGCTCTATTGGACATAGGGGAAGTTTCTAGCAACTTCTCACAGAAGCCACCCCTGTAGCCCCCTCGCTACCAAAACCTTGCCACACAAACCCAATACAATGTGTCAGCATATAAAGTGTGACTGAACCTGAGAAGTACCGTGTTTTAATCAGGGTAGACATCAAGAGAAAATCCAAAGGGGTTTTGAGATTTTGAGAGGTTAAGCAATTTTTTTTCTTTTAATTTTAAATTTTTTCCCCACTTTGAGAAATTTTTGTTCTCTCTCTCTATCAATATTTTACCTGTTGTGACTTGTTGTGGTCTTTACTGTGGTCTACAGCTTCGAGACCTTTGCCAAGCTTATGCCCGGGCATCTACACTTTTATGCATGTTCAGGATTTCCCAACCAAGTCTCTGTGGTTCAGTATGTGGGTGTGAATACTTGCATAACAAATGGTAAACAAATTTAGCAAATTTTGCTGTGTGGTCAGCTGGAAAACAGAAGCTGGTTATATCTAAATGGTAATTAATGTTTGGCAGCTGAAATGAAACAATTACAAAGCAATGAAAAAATATAAATTACCACCTAATAGATTTTTTTATTTGGTTGTTCACTGGCTTCTAATAGGCTACTGGGGAAAAAAACACTGTTACTTGTCTCTTAGTAACTTTAAATATGTGCAGTGTATTAGTAGGGTAGAGGGGATAAAGAAGGCTTCTGTCTGTGGCCTCTCAAAAAAACTTCTGTGCTGCAGGTGGACAGTGCAGTGAGACACGGTGCTGGCGTCCCGCGCCGGTTCCAGCGGAAGCGCAGGGATGCCAGCCCCAAGCAGGGAAAGGGCCCAGGCTTCAGGGTCTGTGTCTGCCACTGTGCACCCGGTGCTGCTCCGGGCAGATGAGATCACACTCCCCTGGCCGGGTCTGTGCACGCCCCTGGCCATTCAGCGGCCAGAGTGCCTAAGGCTCATGCAGTAGGCAACAGCCTTCTCTTTGGCATCGCTAGATGACTTTCCAGTAGCCACACTGGCCCCTTTTGTGTTAATCATAGCACAGCTGAAGTAGCAAGAGCAATTAAAAACAGTAAGAAAAATATGGCGAGGAGGCTGGCGTTTTCACTTTTCTTTCTTTGTATCAGATAAAACTGTTCCTTAATATTTCAGTGTTTGTTCTGACATGTTCCTACTAGTAGTAATTTACTGCTTACTGTACTTTGACTTGAGGTGAATCACAGGAATCAGTTCTGTGGCACGGCTGCAGAAAATTTTCAGGTGTAAATCAAACTGTTTGTTGTATTTGTTTAATATCTTCTTTCCTTCTCTTTTTGATCCTTCATGTGAGGAGCGTGTGTGTCTGTCTGCACACATTTGAGTGCTCTTAGATTGCTGGAGTGGAGGTCTATGCCAGGATGTTGTAAACTGCAAGGTCAAAGCGCTGTATATTAGTACGTAAAATGTGTGCTCACCAGTGTGAACCTGTCTGATATTCTTCTTTATATAAGCCGACCCCTTAGAAATAACCAAGCATATTAATCTTTGTCTGAATATATATTGCTTATATTTCAGTCTGCAGCAACAACCAAAACAGAATCCGGAAAAGACTCACAGTCAACCAGGGTAAGTACTTATTTTTCACCTTTGGCAAGTTGTTGTACTTTGGTCTCTGACTAACTTTGAAAAAAGAGGCTAAACTTTTTGCTACTACTGTGCCACATGAAAGTGCCATGTGATTAGTAACATGCCTGTGTACAAAAGCACTAGGAGCTGACAGGTGTGGAAATGCAGTGTTTGGGGGAACAGTCAGGATGCTTTATTGCTTCACAACAGCTGAAGAAGTGTTCTGTTAACCATCTTTGAATCTGTCTTGTGCTTACTTGAACTAGTGTAGATCATGTTCCATAGCATTGAATGGTGGTAAGGGTAAATGATCTCTATTTTTTATTTTATGACAGCCAACAGACTCTCAAAATAAACAGATGTCTGAAGGGAGGCAAAAGGAAGCCAGTGATGTAAGTTGTATAATTTTTATATCTCTTTGTTTTTTTTTTTAATGAGGGCTTCTTGTGGTATTTTTCTTCTTTCTTTCTTTCATTTAAAAAAAATTTTAAAAATAAACAAAGCCAGCCCACAAGTACTTCCATATCTAATGATAATAGTTTATCTCTACACAGGCAAAAAGCCAAACCTCGTCTTCTGTAACAACTTCTAAACCAAATAATACAGGAAAAGTAACTACAACTCAAGCTGATCAGCCTCCACAAGCAACCTCCATAGAGACACCAAAGGTATAGTAGAAGTAGCAATCCAATTTTTATTATTTATGTTATTGTAGGGGTTAGAAATCCACATCAGGATGGATTCTTACGCTGAATATTGTAAAGTGAGACCAGGGCCCCAAAAATCACAAGGTAGAAAAGCTCAAAAGCTCTTTTGTGTTCAGAGGTGTGTATGACAAACCTCCTTGTGCTGCTTTAAAATCTCGGACTTAGAAACTTCACGCTTTACCCGCTAATTAATTTAAACAACATCTTGAATATACCACTTCCAGCTAACCCATGACAGCATTAATGGGTAAGCATCAGCTTCAGATAAAGCTGCCCAGCCAGATGGTGTTGGTAGTTTGTGCTGGTGGTTTGGTGATCCTGATGTGCATCCACCTTCTGTTGTCCTCTTTGTACATCTGTGTCCTGGTTTCGGCTGGGAGAGAGTTAATTTTCTTCCTAGTAGCAGGCATAGTGCTGTGGTTTGGATTTAGTATGAGAACAATGTTGATAACACACTGATGGTTTAGTTGCTGCTAAGTACTGCTTATGCTAGTCAAGGACTTTTCAGCTTCCCATGCTCTGCCAGGTGCACAAGAAACTGGGAGGGGGCACAGCCAGAATAGTTGATCCAACCTGCCCCAAGGGCTATTCCATACCATATGACGTCATGCTCAGTATAGAAACTGTGGGGGGTTGGCTGGGAGGAGCAATCACTTGCTTTGTATGTTATTTGTTATTATCATCATTCTTACATTGTTATTATTATCATTACTATTTTACTTTATTTCAGTTATTAAACTGTTCTTATCTCAACCCAGGAGTGTTTCTCACTCTTACTCCTCCGATTCTCTCCCCCATCCCATCAGGGTAGGGGGAGTGAGCGAGCGGCTGCGTGGTGCTGAGTTGCTGGCTGGGGCTAAACCATGACAGTCTGCTTTCGTTGTCCAACACACTCTGGCTGTTAGCCAAGCAAGTGACATTAAGATTATCACAATTGTAGCCCTGTTCCCATGTGTTACGTGTTTGGGGCTCCTCTGTCTTTCATGCAAGCTTTTTGCAAGTTCCTTGCAGCTACGTGGGTGTAATGGGTTCTTTGTCAGTCTCTTCCCTTGCCCCTTCACTGCTGAAGGTGAACAGAAGGGACCATCTGGTCTTTCAAGCAAATACTTTGTTTGCATGAGCATTGCCATCATGGAGCTCCTTCACCTGTGGACTTTCAGGCATGTTTGTAGTAGCAGTGTTGGCACCAAATGCAGCAGGTCAGCAGGTTATCCATTTGCAGTAGGGCAACACGTACACCCTGACTGCAAGACCCTGAAAAAAACTAGGAAGAGAAAGGCTGGGGAAGAAGTTGGGGAGGGGTCATTTCAGAGGGGCAAGTGGAGAAAAAGCTGGAGCAAAAGTGTGTATTAGAGTCAGGATCTAGATCTTTTGGTCTTCTAGTTTGCATGTGTCTGGGTGATGAGACCAGAGTAACATGAAGGATTCCTGCACCTCTACAACAGCCCACTTTTTTTGCAATAAATGAGAATGTCAGTAATGCAGAAGTCTGCATTTTGTATTGGTGTTGCTCCTGCACCTAACTTTTGAAGCAGTTTTCACCCTATCTGTTTGAGCAGTATTTGCTGCTGGTGTTAACGGTGTATTAGGTGTAAATGAAAGCTTTCAGAAGACTTGGAAGGGGCCTAATAGTCTTTCTGCACTGCCGTGTTCTTTTACTGGTAAAGAGTAAGGAGGTAGAGTACTTAAAATTGCATGCTTTCTTTCTCGCAGCAAAAGCACACTGTAAACAGAGTATGTCTCCATAGTATTGCAGGTAGATGGTAGCTTGCTCTGCCCAAGCATCTGGATGCTGTGCAGGTGTAGTAGCCAGCGGCTGGGTCCAGAAAATTAAGTGCAGCCTCAGAGTTGGATGTTTTAGGCTGGGCTCAATATCATGCAAGCTGTAGCTGCTCAACTTCCAGACCACTCAGCCAGTAGGCAGAACCAGCTTATCTTTTTTATTCAAAGTATAGATGAGGAGGGACTATAGATAGGCATTCCTGAGAACATCTCTGTTTTACTTTGTTTTGTCTCTAGAACTTTTAACACAGGGCTATATAATAAAGCCATCTCTTAATTTTTTCTCTTATTTCTCCAGCCTAAGTCTGAGAAGACGTCCATAGTGGCTCGTGCAGCTGATGCAGGCGCAGCCAGCACAGGCACAGCTGGCACAGGCGTAGCCGGTGCAAGTGTGGTTACTGCAGCTGATAAGTCAAGCACTGAGGTTGGTAAACAAATGCTTCCCTTGTGAAAATGTCTTAGAGAGTTTCAGGAAACTTTCACTTCAGTTTCAGGAAAAAGAAATGGGTAACTGCTGAAGTATTGCTGTGCAGTAGTTACATATGGTGAAGGACTTACCTGAAAGAGTAGGTAATAAACTAGTGGCACGTCACTTGTGTTTTGTCAAATAGGACTTACTTAGAATCACTTTTACCACAACTAGCATAAAATTAATTTTGCTTTATCTTCAATTATGTTTGTATATGTATGCATGTATATCAGCTGGTATGTAAATACAAACGATCTTATTACTGACATTGGGAAATGAGTTTAAGAACAGTTCTCACTGAAAAATTGGCAAGTGCAGGACCGACTGAAAGAAAGCTTTTGGTTTGGTTTCCAGGAGTTTTCTACAGATTCATCAGATGATTCAGTTTTCTTTTTTTCCTTTGTACAGTGTGATAACTTCTGTAATGGTCTACTTATTTTTTAGCCTGGTATGGATGAGTCGGCACTAGATAGCCTAATAGATACCCTAGGTGGACCTGAAGATGATGTGCCTACTAGTCCTGTTTACACTGGTCCGGAAGTGACGGTATTTTCATTTTTTATTTTTATTTTTTAAAAGATTCATCTCTAAAATGTGTCTGTAGTTGCTCACTGCTACTTTGATGCAGTATTTGTCACTTTGATCTGCTAAGAGGTAAACCAGAGTTTGCACAGTTGCATTTTAGTGTTGTTTTCAGTAATAGAGAAATGATACAGTTAGGTATGTATTGCACTAGAAAACAGTAAAGTGTCAACAAAGAAAGTTTGTTGCTTTTTGAACTGACTTCCAAGCGTGGTCTCCAGTGGATTTACAAAAGGCAGTGGTGGACATATAAGAGAGCATAAACAACCTAGGAGATACCATTTCTACTTGAGAAAGAGTAAAATATTGAGAATTTGGGGAAGAATGCATACCTTTTCTGAGTTAGAATGGGAGACTAACATAAGAAGGATTAAGATTAGAAGCTCAATGGCTCAGTGCAGCACTTGGCCATGATAAAAATTTTGGAATTTATAAATACTTAAAAATCAATCTAGGTACAGCAGTACAGTCTGTGGTCTGAGACACTGAAATGGCTTATATTAATGCAGAAGGAATCTGGCAATGGAGATGCAGAGTTTTGCTAGATGACATGCACACTTGAAGCTAGTTGAGATGCATGTGCATGACACTAGGTTCTGAAAGACACTATATAGCCACAGTCCAGGACTGGCCCTCTGACCTAGCCAGCCCTTGTATTTTTCTTCCAGAAGTATCACTGTAGATAGCTCTACATTAGAAATTTATTTCAGTAAACAAGAGTACAAAAACAGTAATGTGTGCATTCTTTTCATAGGAAGATATATCTTCAAGATACTTGGAAGAAATGGGTAAACGGGAAGGTAGTCTCCCTCCAGAGTATGTTAAATTGTTGAAGGTTAGTGAGTTAAAAAAATATTCTTGATGCTTGTTTTGTTTCATATTGTATCTTCTTGCTTCACATTTACTACAAAATGAATTCTCGTTTTAGAGCAAAGGGGATGGCAAAGATGGAGTCCCACCAAAAGTAGATGAACGAGATGAAGTAAGACTTTTTTTTTTTTTTAATATTGGAAGGTGAAAATAACTCAATTATTGTTGGATTGCTAGGAAAATTTAAAAGTTACCTGTCTTCCAAAAATCCCAGGAAGTGGGGGAGGGCTGTGGAGTGCCAGATAACATAGATATGGGTAAAACTAAATAGAGTTTGGCACAGATGTTTTTAATAAAAAAGTAGGAATTTTCAGGACACTGACTGAAGCTGAAAGAAGTCAAATAAATGCTCATAGAGATATTTGGAGTAATAATAACAAAGGGAAGAAATAGTAGCTGTGCATGCAGGAGTCTCTTTGTAATGTCTTTAGCAAAGATTACTTGAATTTCTATACTTAGCAAAAGAATTCTGTAAGCCAGCTTAATTTTACTGTTTATAAGTTTAACATATGAAGATAAAAGCTTATCTAAAAAATGAATCAACCAGTGAGGGGAAATACCTTTGTTTTTTCTGTGACAGCAGCGTGTGCTTATGAGGTCATTGTATGAGTAAGCATGGAACACACTCAGATTTTTAAACCAAGTTTTACAGCATTGATATTTGAACTTTAATAATCATAACCTAGTTTGCTATTTCTTGCTCAGAAACCAATGACAGATGATGAGCTTGCAGAGGCCCTGTCGTCTGACTTCACCTGTAGTACTGCTCCTGCTGAAGAAAAGAAGAGTCTGACAGAGGTATTCATATTTTTATTGCCATTGCATGCATTTATTGCAATGAAATACTGTTACTATTATCTCAATATTCTGCTTTAAAATTATCTTGACAATTTCCCCCTTCTTTTCATTTTTGCAAATTTGCCATAATTTCATATCTCTTGTTTTGCCCTTATGTTAAAGAAACCAAGCAAGGAAGGAGAAATTGTGCAAGCACAAGCAGCAAGTTCAGTGAAGACCTCAGTTCCTCCTAAGGATAAGGAGACAAAATCAAAAGAGGTATACATAGTCATTCTTTGACTAGTTAACTTCTAATCAAAATTTACAAGCACATGCCGTATTTTATGTGTGCCTGATGCTGTAAAGATGCTCATCATCCTCATTTTCAGTTGTAAATCCTGTTTATCACAGGAAGTATAGGAATTGCCATTGCTCAGACTCTTAACTGTACCTGAAAGATCCGGCCTTAATGGGTCAGATGATTTTTCCTTCTGGATTCTTCTGCAGGGTAACTGTAGTTCTTCTGATTAGAAGCAATAGAGTGGAAAAATGCATTTTTGTAGCTATGTGAGGTGTGTTTAAAACTTGGATATGATGTAATTTTCTCATGTTTTACAAACCTTTCTTTTTTCCTCTGTAGAGAGCAAGTGTGACCTTACACTTTCTGGGTTTGCCATTTCAAAGCATGTGGCAATTGTGTTATGGGATACTGTGCTTTTTTGTTTTGCTTTTTCCTTTCCCCTCTCCTTAAGAGGAGATATGCCTTGATTAGACTGTACTAATCTTACCACATAATTAGCCATATCCTACAATGCGATCTTAAGGAAATCAGGTAAAGCCAAACAGAAATGACTAGTCTGGTGCTGGCTGTTTACTTCATATACAACATAAAATACATGTAAGGTAAAACCTGTGTCAATTTAAAGAAATAATGAAATGATTTGCTTATTTCCTTAAATACAGGAAATTAAAGATGACGCAGTGGAAGCTCTTCTTGATACTCTTGGTGGACCTGAACCTGAACCTGAACCTGAAGACAGTCTTAGCCCTGTTGTAGAGGTGTCAGAGGTATAATCTTACTCCTTTTTATAGCCACTTTCAGACTCTCCCATGGAATCCCATGTTCTCTTTGTTAGATACTGTACAAATGTGTAAAATAATAACAAAGCAACTTCTGTGTCAAAAGCCTGAGGAATGTCTGAGTCTTATGTGATTAAGAAAATTAAGAAAAGAAGAAATCCCACATGGATACAGGTAGAGCAGAATATAGTAAGATGGTCTGGAAAACGATAAGCATTTCACTTGGCTATACAAGCATACGTACATACACTTTTCCTTGTGTAGTTGTAGGTGTAGTTGTTTTTTCCCCAAACTACTGGGTACAATTTATAGCAAGCTTTTGTTTTGCACATATTTATTTGCTTTTGATTTTTAATTAACTTTTTGGGGTTTTAGTGCATGTACTCCTTTTTTCTATCTGACGCCACTGTCTTTCTAATTTGGGTCTTGCCTTCCACTGCGTCTTCTAAGACTTGTTTTTCTTCAGCAGTTAGATTTTAACAGTAGCCCTGTGTTTGCCTGTTAACTTTGACTTTTTAGTTTAGTTTTGCAAACTCCACCTGTAACCTTACTAATACCAGTTATTTTCCCCTGTCTTCACTTACAGCTCAGAGCAAACAAATGACAGGGAAATAGCAGAAAATCATTTGTTGCCAAGAGAAGATGTTGGAGCTCAGTTTTGACAAAATAGAGCATGTTGTATTGCAGATTCAGTCAGTCTGGGCTTTCAGATAACTTAGTGGATGCACTGCTTCATGAAGGCGGTCCAGAAAATTAAAAGCTGTGTTTCATTAGGAGTGATGGAAAAAGGTACAGAATTACAGCTTGTATAATCAGAGTGTTGAAATCCAAGGAAACCTGAGGACTTTGTACACCCCAAAAATTCTGAAAGTACCTGCCACAAAGCTACGGCTCTGAATAGTGTCTGAAGTTTTTTAGAATGTAAAATAATACAACCATATTCACATATGGCATTGATTCTTAAGCCATGATGATTTTACCACAGAAATTTGATAGGAATAGATTGAGGAATTGTAGTATCTTGATACATGGAATAATTTTATCTGATGCTAGTACTTCTTCAAACAGTAGACTGAAGAATCTTAGTGAGGTTGAGTGTACTTAGAGTTTTTATTTCTCTAAGTGATCTTTTTTGTTCTTTTTAAGGCAAAAGCTAAAGAGAAAAAAGAAGAAAAGGCTGGAGAACGTGATGATACGATCCCTCCAGAATACAGGTTAAAACCAGAGTTGGTAAGTTTTTCATATCTCCATTGCTTTGTAAGTAGGGCGCTGCATTTGACGCTTTCTTTCATCACAGAGAAGGAAAGAACATGCAGAAAACAAGCAAAACTAGTATTTAATCAATGGCTTTCTCCTGTTGCTGATTTCTGTATCTCTTAATTTCCTTCCCTTCTTTTGTGGGCATGACTGGGTTTTTCAGGAATTCTGAGCAAAGATCTCATCTTCCCAGGTCACGTATTCCTTCTCCAAGAGTGGTGTTACTTGGTTCTGATATTAAACCTCAGTGCTATAAAATCTGTGCCTTTACAGAAGTGCTTTTGGGTATCAGTTTGTGATGTAACCTTGAAACACTGTTGTAAAATGGTATGAAAATGACACTCATTTTTTCATATTGTCACTTCAAGTGATGGATATTTGTTCAAGGTTAAGCAAAACAACAATAAATCTGAGATGTGTTTTCCATAAAGTTCAGAACTGAAAGTTTTTGCAATTGGTTATTAGTATAACTGATGTTAACAAGGTTGCTGTATAAACTGACCTTGCTGGAGCTGAATGTTAACATTCTGTTTTGAAAGGAGCAGTTGTACCCCTTGTTTTAGAGATTTCAAGCCTGTCTGACTGCAGACCTGGGGTTTAACCCCATATTTGTTCAAGTGCAAAAGTTTGGTTTTTGCATTCAAAGCTTGTTTTACTACTGGATTAATTCCTGCTCTTTTATTATGGAATTAATTCCTGCTGCATATTGATACTGATAGGAATGTACACTTTTTGGTTTCTTGGACCATTTGTATTGTGCTGACATCACATTTGGCTTTCTTATCCACTTACCTGGCCATGTAAGAATTCCCCTGTTTAGGGGAATTCCTGTTACTGTGTCACTGATTTAATCTTGTGTGTATCATTTATTCTATATTATTTTGCTCGTGATTATGGAGTATGGGACTTATTGTAACAATGGAAAAATGTCAATAATACTTATTTTACTTTTAGGATAAAGATGGAAAACCAATACTGCCAAAGCCTGAAGAAAAACCTAAGGTTAGAAAACTGATGGTATTGTAGGAGTGTGAATAGATACCCTGTTTTCTCCCTCTCTGTTATCATTTCTTTCTGTGCCATTATGTAAGTCTCTTGGTCTGCTTGTGTGCTTACTTCCTTGCACAAAACCTGCTGATCTGAAGTGTCAAGTGAAAGTTGGTTTTCCTGAAATTCACCGGCTGTGAGTGAAGAGCTCATGGTAAGAAAAAGATTTACAGATTACAAAGATAGGATAGAGTTACAGAAATGGCTGCTGACACAAAGAAAAGCTGTGTGGGGAGTTACTGTGAGGTATTCTGTGGAAGTCTGTTGGAGCTGTTGAAAGACAGAGAGAGGCGAGGCAGGAAAATATTTTGTTTTCTTGATAGTTTCCTTTCATTAGTCATCAAATACAAAGGAACATGACTGGAAAGAAGGGAAAAGCTGTCGTGGGCGTTGTCCTAATCACAAAGAACAACTTGGACTTTGCAAAAAGTGTCCACCGTGGCCTAGAAAGTGCAAGATAGATTAAAAAGACTGAAAGAGGAAGTTACATAAGGTTAATTGAAAATGCACAGGAAGAAAGCGAAACTGAGAAAAAACAAAGGAACTGTACACTGAAAAAACAGAGGGTTTCACTTTGGAAATACTGTGAGTTGAGGGGTGCTGCTGAAATTGGAAAAGTACAGGTAACCTCCGTTCTTCTGAACCAGGTGTGAAGGTCAGGTCCAATCTGAGCAAGAATGACACTGTGTCTTTTTAGCAGAAATGTGAAGTCATTTGTATTATTCAAGCTGGAAATATGGAAGAATAAAAAGGCAGTGATGAAAAGACTTTACATCTCTATAAATTGTCGTGTCAGGTCTTAGACATGCAGTCGTCTTGAGTGGGTGATGTATGAGAGCTGCACAGAAGGAGCGCCTGCCAAGCATGTTGTAAGGAAAAAAGAACAGCTATGCTCTGAGGGAACCAGATGCTAATCTTAGGAGACAAGCTTTCCTATTTCACAGGGAGCACAAAAGAGGTGTCACACAAAAAAAAAGAAAAGCTCCAGAAGAGGATCATGGCATGAGTTAAGGGAGGTTCGTTCATAGTTTGACTAAAGCTAAGTACAAAACAAAAGCAGAAGATGAGCTGAGAATCATAAGGTCTTATGCCAAAAGAATTAAGTGGTTAGTAGAAGAAGAAGTATTTCTGTGCTCTTCCACCCCTGGCAGAGACGCAAATATAGTTGAACAATTGCCGTCTAAATGAATCACAGGGGTATTGAAGTCATATGTTACGGTATTTTTCTCAGCACTACTTCACTATTTATAGTTTGAAGAAGGCAGTTTTGAGCAAGGTGTGTTCACCAGTATTTCTGTGGTACCATCAGTATTTTAAATCTGTGAAACCAAAACCAGCAAAACAAAAAAGTTATGTCAATAGCTGAAAAACCTTCAGTCACTTACAGTTTTTCCTTAAATCCTGGTGAATGGAAAGTTCTTCTTCCTTCATGATTTCAACTAGGACTTCTATTACTTTGGGCCTCCATTCTGCATACCCTTAAGCACATGCAGTGGTATTAGTTTTGTGAAAAAAGTTGTTATTGCCTAAATGCTTTTTGATTTACATGATAAGACATTTTACAAAGACTTAGGGGCACTGATCGACAAAGGAAGGAAAGTTGGAGGGAAAATAAGAGACTCTCCTTAAGAAATGTCATTTTACATATTAGGAATTTGACCAAATGACCCTAACCAATTAAGTTCCATGTAGCAAGTGAATGGCAATCACTACTAGGAAAGATTTAAACATTTAGATGTAAACAGTAGTTTGAAGGATCCCAGGAGCATTAGTAATAGATCACTGAAGTATGTAGATCACATAGTACTAGATCATGTAGTATCAACAGATTGTAGTAGATTACACAGTAGGGAACTAAAACTGCAGTTTATTCACTTTTCCCTAAAACATGTGCAGTGAAAACCACTCAGTGTCAGCAGTCAGTGCACAAGCTGAGAGAACTTCCAGCTGACACAGCCTCTGAGGGAACTCTACTTCTTCTGGAAAACAGGAAAAAAAATTAAAATAGGAGAATCATAATCTGATGGTACTGCTTTCCGCTACTGCTTTCCGCTACCTATATGTAATTTATATTTGAAGTATTATAATAATATAATGCTGTTATAGTAAATACTATCTAGTAAATATTAGCATTCTTTTTTTTTTTCTAATGAAGAGGTTGCATTTTCCTTTTCAGTAGCACTGTAAACAGTATGGAACATAATGTTCTCTACATTATACTGACTTTTGATAACAAAGCAACTGACTCATTCTGAAAAGTGGTTTTCTTAATTTTATGTACTGCAAAATTCATGCTGTTTTGTCGCACATAAATATGAAAGGTTATTTTGGTGTAGGCTACAAAAGTTTCACTGCTTTCTGAGTAGTTAAAATATAATTCTTGAAAAAATAAACTAAAAACAGGCTGTGAGTCACCTGTACCACATATGTCTTTTTTGCAGCCTTTGAGTGAATCTGATCTTGCTGATGAATTTTCAAAAGACTTTGCCTGCCCTGCACAGCCTGCAGTACAATCCAAACCATCGAAGCCCAGCAGCACATCCAAAGTATGTCTTTCTAGTTCACTGAAGATGCTGACATTGATAGTTTTGCTAACACTAGATAATGCTACTGTTCTTTCCACAAAAAAAAAACTTTCTTCTGTTACTGTTTTTCTCCCCGTTGCCTTCAGTGGAACATGGAATACTTGCACTTAGTCCTTAATTGAGTGGCTTCTACCTTTAAATTTAGACTTTTCTTTCTTTTTTGTATTGTATTAAAAAAAAGCCACTTAACAGGTACATTTTGAGTAAGATGCAGTGTAACTGTTTTGTTTCAGAAGCCTTCAGATCCTGTGTCTGCAAAAACTACTAAGGATGAAGTAGTTCCTCATGCCACAGCTTGCACTGTGCAGTCTTCAGCTCCGTCAGCTGTGTCCTCAGTGAGTAGTCTTAGCTGGAGCTAAAGCAAAACTCAGAACATCATTTATGCAGTGGTATAGCATATTGTCAAGATGCTTATTTAGAATCACAGAATCATAGAATCATTTAGGTTGGAAAAGACCTTTAAGATCATCCAGTCCAACCATTAACCTACACTACCAAGTCCACGCTAAACCAATCAAGGGTAGACTAGACTAAACCATGTCCCAGAGTGCCACATTTACCTGTTTTTTGCACGCTTCCAGGGATGGTGACTCCACCACCTCTCTGGGCAGCCTGAATCATAGAATGCTTTGGGTTGGAAGGGACCTGTAGAGGTCATCTAGCCCAACCCCCCTGCAGTGAGCAGGGTCATCAATATTTCAGTATTGCATATTCTTCCTCTGTAGAGGTAAGCCACAAAGGCTAAGTGCTTTCCAAAAAAATCAAGTCAAGCACAAACTGAACGGGGAAGGTCAGTGACCTTCTTAATAGGGGAAGTCAAACTGACACTTCTTGTGGTCTACTCTAGCTCGTAATGCTCTAAAAGGAATGCTCTTCGTCAGCTTAATACGTACTGCAGGAAAAGACAAATTCTACAAAAAACCCATAACTGTCCTACTGAATATTTTGGAAGATTGAATTAATGGCGGACATTCTTGCATCTCTTCTCAGAATATATATGCTTCTATTAAAAAAAACAAAACAAACAAAAAAAACCCATGTGTAACATTTTAGCTGTGAGTAAGTCTTCTGAAGGGAGAAGCCTGTTTACAGAGCAACACCTGTCAAAGTTTCCTTATGCTTTGAACTCAGCAGATCTCAAGTATGTGAAGACAATCAGGGAGAGAAGCATTAGAGTTTTTTTTACTTCTCAATTTTTACCTTAAGTACTGTGTGGCTGGTGGTGGTAGTATATGAACAGGTTTCTTCAGCTGCAGCTGAACTCCAAGCTAAGAATTGTTTTTTACTGTATCGATACCCTTACAGGTTGGTCATGTGGCAGATGAAGCGCTGGAAGCCTTGTCCAGTAGCCTAGGAAAGAGGGAGCCTGATCCAGATGAAAATAAACCTGCTGTGGACAAAGTTAAGGTAGAGAAACAATCAGACCTCAAAAAATCGACTTGATGTAACTATCTTCAGTGTTGCTGCATTTCCTCAGTCTAGAAACAATTTAGAGATAATATTTTCAGTTTTTTTAAAAAGGAAATTTACTTGTGAAGCCAGTTGTGTTCTGCTTAGGAAGTACCAGTAGGATTTCAACACACTGAGTACATTTTCTTAATCATTTTTGCCTATTACAGCACAGTAGTTCCCTCAGCTCCTGAAAACTGCATTTGCTTAGTGTCTTACTGCTGAACCAAAGCAAAATTAACATGCACATCAGAGGCAGCATAGATTATGGTCCTTTTTCAAAAGGAAACAACTTTATGAGGAATTGTTTAAATTAGGAATGATACATAAAACGTTTTTTTCACTGATCTTGTTATTTTAACAGGGAGCTTTAAGTAAGGCACTGGTATGTGTGTATTCTGTCTAAGGGAATGCTGTTCATAGTCACAGTCTGAATGCTCCTATTTGTCACCCCAAACCATGGGCCAGATGGTGTTGACTGGAGCCAAAAATAGAGGGCAGCTCTTCTGTTGGGCTGGGACTCTATCACACGAAAGTTCTGAAAGTTTGCTTTACTACCTTTTCTTAGTCATCATCTTCCAACATAACTTGTATGGGTGGATAGTCCTTTTTGAGGTCGGCGACTGATTTCTCTGTTCAGCCTTCCTTTGCATGCAGCCCATGTAGCTGTTGAGTGGATTTCAAAAAAAGACAAGAATTAAGACTCAGAGGTATAATGCTATTTTGTTATTGGTCCATGCTTGTCTATTTACTTAACTCTGTTGATCTTCATTGAAATAGGCAGAGGTACTTCTGATATACACAGAAAGAAACAGGCAGAGAAATGAAGGCTTTCTCAAGAGAAAAGGGGTTTTTTTTAATTTGCATGAGATTTTTGTCTGGTAGTTGGATTGAAAGACTAATTTGGATCAGTAGACTGAAGACACTGAAAGCTTGCTCATAGGCATGTCTGTTGGGATGTAGTTATTTGGTTTTATTAATATTACTTTTATTTTGCATTCGCAGGAGAGAACCAAACAGGAAGAACGCAAAAAACTGGGTGAAGATGAAGAAACAATTCCTCCAGAGTACAGATTAACAGAAGCAAAAGTAATTTATTTAATGTGCTGTTTAAATCTTACTTTCCTTTCATTCCTCAGAATATATGGATGAAACTGGAACTCCATTTCATTTTGAAATGTTGATGTTTAGGTCAGCCATTTTTATAGTTTAGTTCAGCCATTTTTATAGTATATAAAAGTTCCGGTTTGTAGTTCCTGAGTATCTGACATCTATCATAAGATGCCTGCATAGGCACAGAAGTGGTTTAGATGCAAGTACCTACACATGAATAATTTTGGCTGAGATTAGTGCACTGGAGTCTTTCATTAGCTTTTTGTATTTTAGAGCTTAATAAATTGTGATTGATCAAATCTGTTAAAAAACCCAGTGCTTCAAGGTGCTATTTTTACAAACATCACCATGCGACTCATTTGCCATAAATGGGTTGCTTAGGTATAGCCAAGATTTGCACCTGCAACAGCTGCTGGTGTGAAGAGATACGGCCTTTCTGGACTCTGCGTCCAGGAATATTGTTACCCTTCTGGAAATTGGGATTTTATTCACTAATTGTGCTACTTCCATGGAAACTGAAACACAAAGTAGGGAAGCTCAGAGTCCTACACACTGAATCTCGTTTCGGCACTCAGATGTTTCTAAGTTACAGGACCTGGATTTTTTAAATGATTCCTTGAGTAACGGCAGTAGATGCTAGAGGTTACTAGTTAGATCATTTCCTTGTGTAATGCTATCTGTTGTTCAGTGAATGCTCTTGGAGTACTTGTATTGCATGGTCATTTAAGGACTGCTTGGTTTAATACAATGGGCTTTTTCTTTTGTAGGATAAAGATGGAAAAACACTCTTACCAAAACCTGAAGAAAAGTCCCAGGTAAAAAAGTGACTATTCAGATGAATGTTTAATTTATTAATTACTTGCTCAAATGTCAGTAAGGTTTCCTAGTCTTCAGTTTAAAAACAGAGATAGGCTGTGTTACCTGCTCACTTTCTAATAGATGAAAAGGCTTAGGAGCCTCTTGTTTTTTTATTTCTTTTTGATGACAGCCTATGAGTGAAAATGATCTTTTAGAGGGTTTGACAGAAGGATTTTCCTGTTCTCCATCCCCATCTGCCCCATTACCTACACCAACTGTAATAAAGGTGAGTATATTTGATTTCTGAAAACCTGTTTTATTTTCAAATTGTTTCAATAATCTTGATATTTTATTTGTTTCCTTTAAAGTTTATGTAAACTTTCTTAAATAAAATCCAGTAAATAAAAATTTTAAATATTCTTTGCAATAAATTAATAGAAGAGAGAGAAGGACTTGAATAATTAGAAAGAAATAGGTAAGTTAGTTGTCTCATCTTTTTACCAGTTGCTTGCATAAATAATGCTTTGCAGCTGGAACTTCTGAAAGTGTTACTTAGGAATATAGATGGGCTTGATGAAATCTTAGCGCCTCTGAAGTCACGTAAAACCTGCCTCTGAGTTAAGCTATGCCAGGGTTTAACCCAGTAGTCGAGATGGAAGACTGAATGTGAACAAACCGAGCTGCAAAACAGTTGCACAGTGCTTCTTAGGAAGGGGTTTCAATCTAAGTAGAGGTTCTAAGAAAAATAAAGTCCTAGAAATAAACTGTATGGGCATTGCATTTTAGATGTGTGGAATTTGATGCATATTTTTCTCTTAGTCCTCTGTGTTAGTAATGATGCTGAGTCTTGTTTCAGAAAACCAAGGAGGGTAAAAAACCTGCAGATTCCTCGGAAGTTATCTCTGCTGCTACAGTTTCTTCAGTGCACTCGGCAGCTCCTCCAGCTTCTACCTCAGTAAGCAATCTCTTCTGTAGATCCTTATCTAGGATCTGCATTTCTTTACCAAGACGGTTGTCAAACCCTGGAACAGGCAACCTTGGGTCAATGCCCCAAGCCTGTCAGTGTTTAAGAGGCATTGGGTCAATGTCCTTAATAACATGCTTTAACTTTTGGTCAGCCCTGAAGTGGTCAGGCAGTTGGACTAGATGATCATTGCAGGTCCCTTCCAACTGAAATACTCTATTCTATTCTGTTCTAGTCTATCTCAAACTGAGAACTGACTTACGAAGAGAGATGGGAGCATGATCCAGCCAGTGTTACTAATATAGACTGTTGCAAAATTAAATAATTTATTGCTAATACTGGCTATTGGGGGGAAAGAAAATGTTTCCTCTGGGAAAAAAAGCTGTGAGTTTCTGGACACTTCAGGACACTTCATGTTCATCTGACTGTAAAGACTAGTCTGCCCGTTTTGTCTGCGTTTTCGCTCGCCGTCGTATTTCAGCCTGCCTTTGAAACCTCCTCACCTGCGCTTGGAAAAGGAGGTGCCCAGTCCTGTGTTGATTCCCCCAGGGTTACTGAGCACATCAGAGGATGTGTGCATTTCCTTTCTGGGGTCGATACGTGTAGTTACCTATGTGCAAATGGTTTCATTTTTAGGCTTGGGCCTTCGGCTGAACCACACCTCTCTTTTCCTGGTTAGGTGATGAGAACATTTAAAATAATAATAGTGTAGTCATTACCATAGTGGCAAAGTCATCTGTTAAACCTATAAAAGGATGAGTTCAAGGTTAATGGAGGGACAGACAGCGCTATGGCCTCATTTTAATACAGAACTTCCCTTTGTTGCATTTAGTGGTAGTGTTGCGTGCCTCCTCTGTCTCCATTTTGATAACGTGCAGTGGGAGCTCCCTCTAGTGTTTCCAGCCTAATTTGAAAGGGGAATATACCTGGGTTTTAGTTGGTTTTAAGGGGGGGGCGGTTCTGACCAGTGTTTGAATGTGTGAATTAGCAAAAGACCATACATACTGTGAACATAAAATGTTAATAAGTTTTAATTCAGATTGACACTTCCTTAGCAGCTAATCTGCAGTGATAATGATGTTTGCAAAATGAATGGGAATTACCAAAAAACAGTCTTTTCATAGAACTGTTCTCATTAGATCAGCTAGGCTTATGTGTAACAAAAAAAGCGATTAAAATAAATTCCATAACCCCTTCTTGAAATTATGTTTTCTGTAGGTCTGAATATTCTGTCATTCTTTTCCCCAGCTATTGCACTACATTGTAATTACAAAGGGAGAGATGATTGTTCGTTGTTCACTGGAGTTGACAGTTCATTAGTCAGTACTTATATTAGCTTGATGAATTAAATTACTTTTACAGCTGATTTGCATTCACAAATGTGTTTATACTTTGTTAGGGAGGAAAAGAGATGGATGAAGCCTTGGATCTCCTGTCCGATTCCCTGGGACAGAGGGAACCCGACCCTGATGAAAACAAACCGGTTGTGGATAAAGTAAAGGTAAAAAAAGACATTCTGAAACTTCGGCAGTTGGGAGAGGGACACCAAAAAAACCGCAAAAAACGGAGATGCCGTATTTCTTAGACTTTTTTTTTTTAAATGGTATACGGTAATATTTCTTAGATTCCTACGAGTGTAGGAGTACATGGCATGTGATTTTCAGCTGTAGGAGTAAGGTTGTTACAAAAAACCAGCATACTCTTATGTTGTCCTACATGTAGGCATATCGAGCAGTTCACTTAAATACTTTTGCTTCTAAGCATGCACTATTCAATCAGCTGGATTGCTTGTGTTTTTTGTGAAAAATGTTGGCGTAGTTAATGTACTCTAGCCACTGGGAGGTAAGTGTTGAAATATTACAGGAAATTTTCAATAGTTTTATTTCAGTGCTTTTTATTGTCATTATTCTAAGTATTCTTTCAGGTGTCTTCTCTGGCCTCTGTTTCTAAAACTAATTTTGTGGCGTTCTTTTTGTCAAACTGACTTTCATAACCCCACAAATACCAAATTCATCAACAGACATGTTCATTTAATCAGTCCCATTTTTTAACTTGCTTCTTTCTGCTCATTTTGTCTTCATTCAGTCGTTCTTCATATAATTGTATATATTGAAAGACCTTTCTGCTAGTAAGAAAATCAGATGCATTTCTACATAGTGGTGGTAGTAGTAATAGTAAATTGTAACCTGAAATACTTAAGGTAAAGGACATTACTGGGGGAAAAGAACACCATAAGCTGCCCATGAATAAATTTAGGCTGGAATCTAGAGGGAGATTTCTAATCCTAGACCAGGCTCCAGTGCAGAGGTTGTTGTCTGCTTTAGGAACAGGTTTATACAGTCTGGGTAGCATTGCCCCTTGCCACAGCAAGGGAGTGATCGCTTCATGTGTGAGATCTCAGCAGCTCTTTTGCTTCAGGGGAGCTGTAGGAGCCCAGCTTTTTTCATGTGTTGTTCTTTATAAAGGCATGGAAAATGCTTATACTGGATGAAAAAATTTCAAAAAGAAGAGTTCCTTAAAATGTCTGCTTTAATAAATACAAAAATATTCTTCAACAGTATGCTTAAAAACCTACTTGTATCTAAAGCAGGTGTTGTATTTGGCATGTTTCTAGCATGTTTGCCAGAAATCAAAGCAACATAAATTGAAAAATAAACATAGTGGAAGGAATGCTTGCCTCTGATGCAGTTTTCAGGAGCTTGTGGTGCTCTGCTTTCTAGTGGTGTTAGATTTGAAACTGACGACTCTGGCTCCTAAGTCTGATGAGAAATGTAGGCCACTCCTGATCAGTTCAGGTGTGAGGTGGGTAAGTGCCCTGGGTTTTGCTAAAGGTACTCAGATGCATTCACATCTTAAGACGTTGCAAGAACATCAGTTTTGTGTTAAAGCTACAGTGCATGGATGAGATTCGATGCAGCAGTGTGGAATGACTCCTGTTAGTCATATTGTTGAAAAGCAGAACTAAAAGTTGACATAACAGTTTTTTTTATGTTGGGGTGCTGCTGTTTATGTGTATGTTTAGCATATTAAATGTCTACACTTGTTGAGAGCTAGTAAATGTAGAACTTCCAGGCATGAAACATACTTCATAGTGAAATAAATATATGGGTTCTTTTTCTGGTAGTTTTGAAATTTTAAATTCTAAAAAGGCAGGTGTCGTAAGTTTAATGAGCACTCTGACTTACTGTTTGCTAATGTTTCTAACATAAGTATTGAAGCTGTTAAAAAATTAAATGCTTTCAGGAAAAGGCTAAATCTGAACACAGAGACAAACTTGGAGAAAGAGATGATACTATCCCACCTGACTATCGAAAACTTCTGGAGTCAGGCGAGCAGGTAAGGAAAAGCTTTGTTAGTTTTTAATTTAGCTGTCTTATTGCAACACCAGAAATTTGTGCATATGAGCCAGTCTGTCCTCTTTGGAATTACAGGGAGAACAGGGAAGCTGAGTAAGTGAGTAAGTGTGTGTACTGTATTAGGGTTAAACATGTAAATATCCTATACTTAGAGTAGCTCTGTATATCCTTGCATGCATTTAATTAAAAAAAAAAAAAAAAAAAAAAGGGTTTTTTCTTCTTTTTTAAAATCAGGTAATAGAAACAAATAAATCACTTTGAACCACCCAGTAGTAATCAACGTCCTGGAGATTTAGCAGTATAGATTCCAGTTACACTGGCTCAGTGTTTTAGGTGCTCCAGAAAACTAGGTGAAAAAGTAGGGTGTCTCCTTTGAAACAGCTTGGATTTATAGTCTCTTTTTAAACAGGAGATACTCGCAAACTGTGGGTAATAACACTTGTTCATTCCAAGTAGTTTTGTTCCAAGTTTGGGGACAAAGTGTATATACAGGTATTAACGCTGGTGGTATACCTAAAGCCCTGTGAAAATGCCAGTCACTGGAGCAAGTGACTGCTCTGACAGTGATTTAGAATCATAGAATCATAGAATGCCTTGGGCTGGAAGGGACCTTTAGAGGCCACCCAGCCCAACCCCCTGCAGCGAGCAGGGACAGCTTTAACCAGCCCAGGGTGCTCACAGCCCCGTCCAACCTGGCCTGGGATGGTGCCAGGGATGGGGCCTCCACTGCCTCTCTGGGCAACCTGTGCCAGTGCTTCACCACCCTCACTGTACAAAATTTCTTCCCTATATCCAGTCTAAATCTATTCTTCTTTAGTTTAAATCCATTATTCCTTGTCCTGTCACAACAGGCCTTGCTAAAAAGATTGTCCCCATCCTTCCTGTAGGCCCCCTTTAAGCACTGAAAGGCCGCACTAAGGTCTCCCCGCAGCCTTCTCTTCTCCAGGCTGAACAACCCCAACTCTCTCAGCCTGGCCTCACAGCAGAGGGGCTCCAGCCCTCGGATCATTTTGGTGTCCCTCCTCTGGACCCGCTCCAACAGGTCCATGTCCTTTTTGTGCTGAGGGCTCCAGAGCTGGATTTGATCTTTTCTGGATCAGGAAGCTGTTTTTCCAGTAGACTACAAGGATAGAAAGATGACATCTCAGATGTAGTCAAAGTAACAGAGCTTGAAAATACATTGTGAACTGACTTTGAATAAACAGGATGAGGAATATGAGGAATAAAGAAATCAGTTCAGAATGGTTCCACTTTCTTGGTAATCTGTAAACTCCCAACGTCATACGTAAGTACTTGTATCTTAAAACTAATCTGACGAGTTCAAAATGAGGACGTAATCTTTCTTCTTCCCCAGGGTAAACCAGTAAAGCCAACAGCAAAGGATGGTGCAAAAAGCAAAGAACAAAAGGTAAAATTTATGATATTTTTATTCTGTGTTAGTTTCATGCTGTGTGCTCTGATCTTTTTTTTGAAGTAGTGTCATTGTAGGCTCAAGGCACAATTAATTGCAAATTCTCATAAATGCTATTGAATGCAGTAGGTAATAGTAACAGTGTGGACAGTAAAACTTTTGTGAAGAGTAACTCTTCACAATAAATACAGTTTTTATGCACAACTACACTGTGAATGTTCAGGTCCAGTATTCAAAGAAATCGTGTATCTTGGAAACCTCAAATAGGCACCTCTGTTCTAATACATGTGTAGAGCTCAGGTATGTTTTTTTTTGAGAAAGGGATAATTAAAGTAGATATAAATTCCTGAAACATTAATTTGACTGTGGGAAGTACTGCATCTTGTGTGACTACAATATGAAAATTATTGCAGAAGCCTACGGATGACTCTGCAGCTATTGATGCTCTATCAGGTGACTTCGATACCTGTGCAAAGGCTCCTGCCACACCACAGCACTCAAAGGTAGGACATTTTCTGCTAATAATTTGCAAAATAAACAGTTTTTCGCTACTCTGTGGAAGTTCCTCACTTTTCTGTGCAGTAGGTCAGTTTAGGTTTAGAGGTAGCATCTTCCAAAAGAGGCTGTCCAGATGCAGTGGTTGTCTTACTACTGTAATGGAAATTTGATGCATCTTGCTGTGTACTAAATATTTGGAAGAAGGAAGGTTTGTAGTATTTAGGGTCTTTTAGAGAGGTAAGACAGGCTTGGAGAAGTGAGTTGAGCAGAGAGTGGTGGTAACAGTTTTTGTACAGATTAGAGTGCTCAAAAAATGTATAGAGGCAGAGAAATCTTTATTCAATGATTGTGTGTGCTACCTAGCAATAGTTGTAGGCTAGAACTGAGAAACAGATCAAGAAGGTTTTGCAGAGAGAAGTGCTAGGAGTAGAAACGAGTTAGGTGTGTTAGGGAAAACAGTAAAACTGACAAGAAAAATGAAGGAGGAATGGACTGGAGAGGTCTTGTAATGAGAAATGGAGTGTTTGTCATATAATCATCTTAAACACTGCTGGGAAAAGTCTGACAGGCATTTGTCAGCTAAGTGCTACGCATGCAAGCCTCTATGAAATAAAGTAGCAGTGGAAGCTGCATAGATCTGGAAGTCACCAACATGAGGGTGGTGTTTGAGAAAGGATGGTTGTGCTGGAAAAGAGTGTGAAGAAGGGGACTGAGATTTGGTCCACATGTGAGAAGAATCACTGTCAGACATGCTTTCTCCTTGCTCTTAACCTGGCGTTTGTTACCTTGAGCTCGGACAGAGAGAGAGGTTGTGTATGGCTTTGAGACATCCGCCGTGCCACTACAGTCACCTTACATGCTTCCTTGGCAGAGGATCCCAAGGGCACTCTAGGGCAGCTGGTGGGATATTGTGCAAAAATCATGGACTTCTTTTGTTTTCTACCAGTGCTCAAACTAGTTAAGAACCAGTAACTCCCTCCTGTTAGCCATTTGCTCTCTTACCCTGTGTGTGGCATGTTCTGTGCCCTGGTCCCTCACCTACAGACAGAGGGAATGGTACACGGGTTTTTGAATGATGAATAGTTTTTGTGCTCAGCTGGTTAAAGCAGTTCCTGTTGTTTCTTGTCTGCTGCTGACTCCTGCCAGCCCATCCTTGCCTTTTTCCTGCAAGGGGAAAGAAAAACATGAAGCTTGAATTTACAAGATCTTTGCTCTTTGACTGAACCAGTGTATTAGCAGTCAAAAATGGAGTCTCTTGGACAGACACAGCTGTGGAAAGCATCACCAGTTCCCAAGTGAAATTCTGCATTAGCTTCCTTAAGCTTGTACTACAAGGCACCCAGTTACCAAGAGCGAATTATAAGTTTGTCCATACTTAAAATGTTGATTATCTGTGATTTTATGCTGTGTTTGTTCCTCTCCTGGCGGACCTAGAAGCAGCAGCTTTGAAACTGAGGTTCAAATCAGATGTGGCAGCTCTGACTCAGCGTGGGTGGGGACAGGAACGATGGCAGCAGTTTAAAACCTGGTGTAGGTGCCATTTCAACGAAGTCACTGAGGCGAAGGTCTCCGGAGCAGAGGTTCGTGCCAGGGCACCCTTCCTAAGGTGGCAAAAGCGCAGGGAGAGAGCGGGCAGCCCAGCCCCCCCTAGAGCGGGAAAGAGCGGGAAAGGGCGAGCTGCTGACAGGTGGCAGCTCTGATGCAGCGTGGGCAGGGACAGGAGAGACGGCGGCCAAACCACCTCACCTGTAAAAGCAGCCCCCAGGAAGCGCGGCGAACAGGACTGGCAAGCAGGGCGTGGCGTGGCAGAAGGCCGTGGCGCAGCAGTTCGTGCGGGCAGGGCATGTGGGGAAGGTGCAGTCCCCCTCCTAGCTCTACAGGGAAACTCAGGCAGTGGTCATCGCCCTCCCAGGAGAGGACCTAGCAGCTGTGGTTTCCACTCGCCCGAAAGCCGTTGCCAGAAAGAATGCGGTGACCCAGGCAGAGCTCTCACATAAACACACAGCTGTCCAGGTCTCCGGCTGCAGGGAGTGCCTGAGCCTGTGCTCGTACCGGAGGGCAGCACAGATGACAGCTGTCTTCGGTGTGACCAGGGAGATGATCTGCTCAGCCTGGGGCAGAGCTGAAGGAGGAGGTGGAAAGGCTGAGGAGTATCAGGGAGTGCAAGAGGGAAATAGACTGGTGGAGCCGCACCCTGCCGTCCCTGGGGCCAGGGCAGCAGGCGGAGGCCCCACAAGGAGCGGAGGATCCCCTGCCCTCTTGCCGGCAAGCAGGAGGAGGGGATCCAAGAGACGGGGGAATGGAAACAGGTCCCTGCCCGGGATGGCAGGCGAATCTCCTCCCGGCCTCCCTCACCTTCCCAGTTGCCCTTACACAACAGATATGGGGCCATGGAAGTTGAGGGCCAGGCAAGTGGGGAGGTAGGTGAAGGTGAAGGTCCAGCCAGGGGGTTGCCGAGGGCCAGTCAGTCAACCCCACAGATTACGACTGCCCCTGTTAAGAAAAAAAGGAGGGTAATTGTGGTGGGTGATTCCCTCCTGCGGGGAACTGAGGGCCCAATCTGCCGTCCAGACCCATCCCACAGGGAAGTCTGCTGCTTCCCTGCGGCCCGGGTTAGGGATGTTACTAAGAAACTTCCTGATCTGGTACAGCCCTCCAGCTACTACCCACTGCTGGTTATGCAGGTTGGCAGTGATGACATTGCGGAGAGAAGTCCAAAAGCAATCCAAAGGGACTTCAGGGCACTGGGCCGATTGGTTGCAGGATCAGGAGCACAGGTAGTGTTTTCCTCTATCCCGTCAGTGGCAGGGAAGAATGCTGAAAAGGATAGGAAAATTCACCTGAGTAACAAGTAGCTCAGAGGCTGGTGTCGTCGGTGGACTTCTGGTTTTTTTTTGATCATGGGGAGGTTTACATGGCACCAGGCCTGCTGGCAGCAGATGGAGTTCAGCTGTCTCCAAAGGGGAAAAGGATTATTGCTCATGAGTTGGCGGGACTCATTGAGAGGGCTTTAGACTAGGTTCAAAGTGGGAAGGGGACATAACCAGGCCCACTAGAGGGGAGCCTAAGGGTGACATGGCAACGCTGGGGGTGAAATCGATAGCCCGGCTCAAGTGCATCTACACCAATGCACGCAGCATGGGCAACAAACAGGAGGAGCTGGAAGCCCTTGTGCAGCAGGATAGCTATGACTTAGTCACCATCACAGAAACACGGTGGGATGACTCTCATGACTGGAGTGCTGCACTGGATGGCTATAAGCTCTTCAGAAGAGATAGGCATGGAAGGAGAGGCAGTGGGGGTGGCTCGTGTTGTTAGGGAGTGTTTTGACTCTATAGAGCTCAACAGTGGTGAGTGCTTATGGGTAAGGATAAGGGGGAAGGCCAACAAGGCAGACGTCCTGTTGGGAGTCTGGTATAGACCACCCAACCAGGATGAAGAGGTAGATGAAGCGTTCTATAAGCAGCTGGCAGAAGTCTCACAATGCTAGCCCTTGTTCTCATGGGGGACTTCAACTTGCCGGACATCTGCTGAAAATACAACACAGCAGAGAGGAAACAGTCTTGGAAGTTCCTGGAGTGTGTGGAAGATAACTTCCTGTCGCAGCTGGTAAATGAGCCTACCAGGGGAGGTGCCTCACTTGACCTGCTGTTTACAAACAGAGAAGGACTCGTGGGAGATGTCATGGTTGGAGGCCACCTTGGACTTAGCGACCATGATATGATAGAGTTTTCGATTCTTGGTGATGCAAGGAGGAGGGCCAGCAAGACCACTACCATGGACTTCTGGAGGGCGGACTTTGGCCTGTTCAGAACACTGGTTGGGAAAGTCCCTTGGGAGGCAGTCCTGAAGGACAAAGCTGTCCAGGAAGGCTGGGCGTTCTTCAAGAAGGAAGTCGTAAGGGCGCAGGAGTGGGCTGTCCCTGTATGCCGTAAGACCAACCAGCGGGGAAGATGACTGGCCTGGCTGAACAGGGAGCTGTTGCTGGGACTCAGGGAAAAAAGGAGAGTCCACCACCTTTGGAAGAAGGGGCCGGCAACTCAAGAAGAGCACAGGGATCTCATTAGGTCATGCAGAGAGGAAATTAGAAAGGCAAAAGCCCAGCTAGAACTCAATCTGGCCGTTGTTGTGAAAGATAATAAAACATGTTTTTACAAATACATTAACAACAAAAAGCCAAGGAGAATCTCCGTCCTTTATTGGACGTGGTGGGGAACATTGTCACCAAGGATGAGGAAAAGGCTGAGGTACTTAATGCCTTCTTTGCCTCTGTTCTTAATAGCCAGACCAGTTATCCCCAGAGTATTCACCCCCCTGAGCTGGAAGACAGGGACGGAGAGCAGAATGAAGCCCCATAATCCAGGAGGAAGCAGTTAATGACCAGCTACCTCACCTGGATGTTCACAAGTCTATGGGGCCGGATGGGATCCACCCGAGAGTACTGAGGGAGCTGGCGGAGGAGCTTGCCAAGCCACTCCATCATCTATCAGCAGTCCTGGTTAACAGGGGAGGTCCCCGACGACTGGAGGCTTGCCAATGTGACGCCCATCTGCAAGAAGGGCCAGAAGGAGGATCCGGGGAACTACAGGACTGCCAGCCTGACCTCAGAGCCAGGGAATATTATGGAGTGGTTCATCTTGAGTACACTCAACAGGCACGTGCAAGTCAACCAGGGGATCGGGCCCAGCCAGCACAGGTTCATGAAAGGCAGGTCCTGCTTGACCAACCTGATCTCCTTCTATGACCTGGTGACCCACCTGGTGCATGAAGGAAAGGCTGTGCATGTCATCTACCTGGACTTCAGTAAAGCCTTTGACACCGTCTCCCGTAGCATCCACCTTAGGAAGCTGGCAGCTCACGGCTTGGACAGGCGTACTCTTCGCTGGGTAAAAAAC
This sequence comes from Pelecanus crispus, assembly GCF_030463565.1. NCBI lineage: Eukaryota > Metazoa > Chordata > Aves > Pelecaniformes > Pelecanidae > Pelecanus > Pelecanus crispus. The sequence goes on from NC_134676.1 coordinate 85,476,879, forward strand.
TGGCTGGGTGGCTGAGCCCAGAGACTTGTGGTGAATGGAGTTCAGTCCAGTTGGTGACTGGTCACAAGTGCTGTTCCCCAGGGCTCAGTATTGGGGCCAGTCTTGTTTAATACCTTTATCAATGATCTGGATGAGGGGATTGAGTGTGCCCAGTAAGTTTGCAGATGACACCAAACTGGGTGGGAGTGTCGATCTGCTGGAGGGTAGGATGGCCCTGCAGAGGGACCTGGACAGGCTGGACCGATGGGCTGAGGCCAACTGTATGATGTTCAACCAGGCCAAGTGCCGGGTCCTGCACTTGGGTCACAACAACCCCAGGCAACACTACAGGCTTGGGGAAGAGTGACTGGAAAGCTGTCTGGCTGAAAAGGACCTGGGGGTGCTGGTCGACAGCCGGCTGAACATGAGCCAGCAGTGTGCCCAGGTGGCCAAGAAGGCCAACAGCATCCTGGCTTGTGTCAGGAATAGTGTGGCCACCAGGAGCAGGGAGGTGATTGACCCCCTGTACTCGGCACTGGCGAGGCTGCACCTGGAATACTGCGTCCAGTTTTGGGCCCCTCAGTAGAATGAGAACATAGAGGTGCTGGAGCATGTCCAGAGCAGGGCTTTTTTATCTGTGTATGCTTTCTGGTGCCCCAGTCTCCCCAGTATTAAACAAGGCTCCAGATTCCAGCTTGTTGTGGACTAAGGGCAGTAATTACATGCATGCATCCTGCATTGAGCACTCTCCCACCTTACCAACCACATATAAAATAATGTGTTATAGGAGATGTCAAAGCATGAGCCATAAATTCTCTCTTCTGTTTGTAACTGTAATTATTTTTTTTTCTCTGGAGTGTAGGACAAAAGTGGAAAGGAAACCATCACCACTAAACCAAGCCCAAAGGATGAAGGAAAACCCAAAGACCCTAAAACGGTAGGAACATACATATTGTAATACAGACAGTCATGGTTACCATACACTATAAATGTTAAAGATGGGCAACTGGATTTTGGATTCATATTACATGGATATTACTTTGGGAAGAATTTTACATCAATAGGTCAAACTTGATCCATTTTTGTACATAGCATGTATGTAGGAGAAAAGCACCTATTTCAAGGGAAATTTTCAATAAATGAGGGCTAAAATACGTTTGTTTCAGAGAGAGTGTGGTCTTCTACAGGGGGCTCAGTGCATGCTCCGCAGGCTCCTCATACCTGTATTTGCTGATCTAAGAGTCACACTTCACATGCCTATAGCTGCCTTGGGATCCCCCTCACTTCTCTCTTTTCTTGACAGTTTTGAATAACAGCATTCTAAAAGTGATTAGAATGTACTCCTTCAACCGCACGTCCTTTTCTCAAGTTACTATCATAATTTATTTAGAAAAAAAGAATGGAAACCTACTTATATTCATAAATAAGTATGCAGAATGAGTCTGGTGGTAAAGGCAGGCCGTTATTTCTATATTTTTTTAAAAAAAAAAAGGTGTTGCTTGTCTTTTGTCATCCAGAAATACAGAAAATTGATTTAGGTAAGGGTGAAACTTCTCCCATCACTTTGTTCTCTCACAGGATATGTGCAGGTAGATGCCTGGATGTGATGGGATTTTTCTCTATTACAAAATTTGCCATGCATGCCTTTTGTGTAACAACAGAAGTGTCTTAAAATTTTTGATGTAAAACTGGGGGGAGTCTTTAACTTCTCTTCAGAAGGATGTCTTTTTTAAGTTCCGAGTTGTGAGAGGATCACTAGCATGGGTAAAAGGATGTTGAGAAATAGGGTATGAAGAGATCAGGCACAGCCCTCTTTAGCTGAAACAAAGTGATGGTGGAAAAATAAAAATACATGTACACAACAGAAGGTACAGTACTGTTGCTAAACTTTCTCTACTTCAAGTGCAGATTATATTTACGTCTGAACTGTGACTTCTGATGGGTATCTGTTGCTGTTTTATTTCAGATTTCAGCTTAGTTCACACTTTCTTACTATCTCATGCTTCTCTTGCTCTTTAGGCAAAGGGACAGTCCTCCAGCAGCAAATCTGAGAAGCAGAAAACAAGCTAAACGTTAACATCGTTGGGTGAGATTTCTTCCTCTCTATTCTCTGCAATTCCAAAGACAACTCTTGCTAGCGATATTAAAGCTAAGTTTTTTTGACCGTCTTTTAACTGAACCAAGACATGGTTAGAGACACTGTTAGACACAACACTTGGAATGAGTTCGAACTTCAGTGTTCCTAGGCAAAAAAGGCCTTACTTTTTTTCCACACCCTTTGTCCGTACAGTTTGTCCAGAATTAATTCATGTATCTAAATTCCTTCAGGTTCATGTAGCTAAGGATTCCAAGGCATGACATACTGCTTCCCTAGTAAGACCTTTTCAGAGAGTAATGAAGACCAAGCACATCTCAACTGGCTGTTTTTATCTTTAGGACAGTGAGGTTAGGTCATTATTTCTGCAGCAGGCTAATTTTGGAACAGCGTCCAGAACAGATATAAAAAGCCCCACAGCTCAGCTGGCAGATACAGCAGGTTTCAGTGTTCTGCTCTTGTGTTCCACTGCCACCATGTACTTCTTTGCACCTAGCTTAACGTAAGAATAAGTAATTGGCATCTTTCATCATCACCATTAGTTCATGGAAGCATTCATGTAAAGTATTCATGTGATGTTGGATACAAGTACTTCAGGCTGGAGGGTTTCCTGGGGTGTGGAGGAGAGAGGCAAGGGCACATCCAGTGCTGGGCTCTGTCCACCCATGTGCCAGCCAGGAGGGTCTGAGTCCTGGCTTTTGGAAGAACCTGCAGAGGAGCCTCTCTCCTCTGGCAGCAGAGGCAGTCCTGCGTCCTTTGAGAGTGCGAGTAATGATAGGGAGTGAAATCCCATGTGAAGATTTGGCAACCAACTTCAAATGGGCAAGACAAAGATGCATCGGTTTTGCGTATCTGCAGTGGACTGCTACCCTGACTGCAGTATCACTTTCAAACAATACCTAATCTCTTGTGATATTAAGTCTTCCTGGATTTCTTTCTGCTACTAGAGACTTATGCTTCCGATAATTCTTCACAGATTTATTTGGTGAACTTCTTTTCCAAGTTAAAGAAGATAAGCACTCTAATTCTGGTTTCTTTTTCTTCTCCCCAGGATCTTGGCGCATCATGTAAAACGTCTTCTTTCTGTTGGTCGATAATTATTCCTGAAGAACAAAAGCTGATGCAAAAAGCATGTGGTTATTCTGGGTGGTTTTTTTACAGTGATAGTTGCTGAACTTTTTTCATATTTTCTTTTTTCCCAGTACTCGACTAAGGTGTTTTTTTTTTTCCTAGCCATTCATTTTATTATACTGAGATACTTCAACTTTTTTGTAATTTTCTTCAGTTCTTAGAGGCAAAGAATGCTTTATATTTGCAAGAAATATATTTCAGAAATGAATAGCAATGCCAAAAAAAAAAAATCTGCAGACTTTTGCACATAATCTCCACATAGTGCCTGTAAATCTCAGAAGAATTTGTATGTGCAAGCATTTTCAATGTTGCCGTGATGCATTAAGTATTCTGGAATATAATGAGCTTTAGTTATCCTCAGCCTGGCTGTGCAGTCTTTCCTCAAGCCGGTTCCTGGTAGGAAACCATAGGTAAGCTGTGGGTAGCTAAAGAATGAGAAACTGGGGATTAACTGCTTCATCAAGTGCATCTAGTAACAAACCAGGTATTTTGGATGCTGCCTTAACCGTAGTTAAAACAACAAAAACGCACCAGATAAGGATTTTAGTTTGTTTTTTTTTTTTTTCCCGATAGCATCTGTACTGTTATCTCGTAATTTCAGGAGTCTCCTGGACTGAACAAATACAAATCCTGGTGTAACAATGACACCATTACCATCACAGAAGAGGAAATAAAGAAGAAAGCCTTAGCAGAGATGAAAGAGAAGTTCAGGTCAACAGGCGGACTTTTTTATATTTCATTTTGCACTGTTTCTGGTCCTTGCTTCTGTTCCTCGCACTCCAGAAGGGAATGCAGAGATAGGGCAGAAGTTAATGCTGCAAGGAACAATGTCATATTCACCTGCTCTGCAAGAGAGCAGGCATGAGTAGGCACCTCTCCTAAGTCTGCTGCAGACAGGGCTGTTGCCACTGAGGTGTGCCCAGTGCCTCCCTGTGTTTTCCTCTGTCTTCATCACCTGCAGAACATCTTTTTGCACATCCTTACACATGTACTGCTTCACCATTAGCTTGCAGAGGAAGGTCATACCAACATTTGTACTGATACCAAATCAGACTCTAGTACGTAGCGTTGCAGACAGAGACAGCCTGGAGATATAACTTGGGGATATTTAGACTTTTGACTGTACTTCGCAGTCTGTACCGACAACCTGTGTCACACTAAATAAAGTTTTGAAGAATGCATTACGTTGTTCATGACCTTTCATTTATTACTGCTGTTACCTGAACAGCTATTATAAGACAGAAGAAGCCCTAGAAATAATTTCAGAACTCCAAACATTGGCATATTAAAACTGAATGTGTTTAAAAAAAAACCTTGCAGAATACCTGTCAGTGATGCTTCGTGAAGGCCCTCACAATCTGATCAATGTGCAGCTATGTTTTTTTTCCCCTTTTCTTTGGTTTTCAAAGCTGTATCACAGTTAAGTAGGACCAAACTGAACTTGTGGACTCCCGTTGCATAGGGAAGCAGACAAAAGATTCAGACATGAGCACAAGCATTTTCAGAAACAAAATTATTGTTTTGCTGAAAAATTGCCATTAGAATTTTTGTTGAAATGCACGGTGGACAAATGATTAACAATTGTTCTCAGGTGACAGATGAAACACTGTTTTAATGACGTGAACCCTGCCCGGCATCCCTGTACCTCTTTGGATTCTCTCTGGACTGCACAGACGAGCAGTTCAGTCTTGTGTGCATCTGGCTTTGCAAGCACACTGCCATGACATTCAGACGGAAGTCTAAAACGTTATTAGTGTCCACTCACACGAGCTTCATCAGTGAAATGTATCATGTTGAGACAAATGACATATCAACATACCTGTTTGTGATGCTCCCTTTGTTCTGTAGAGAGGGCTGCAAGGCATCTGGGTACACGCTGGCTAATTGATGCTTCCTCAATTAAAAAAAGCGGGGGGCTGGAGTGAGAAGGGGGCTGTGGTGTGGGCAGGGCAACAAGCATGACTTAGTATTTCCCCAGAGTTGAGAAACTGAAGATGAAGCAGTGGAAGCAGCAAACAGCAATGCAAATTACTACTCACAACAGCCAAAGAAACAGTGTGGAAAATGACATAAATTAAGTACTTTATCTAGAATCCTGTAAACTTTATTTTTTGTTACATTCCATTTTCAGCTCTGAAAACATTTTAAAGCAAGCAACAGTCAGCAATACCTGAAATACCAGAAAATGTTGTACGCATGATGCACAGCCTACTCGGAATTCCTGTTTCCTTCAATGAGTTACAAGATGCCTTATGTATAACAGGATACAGTGAACGAAGGGAACGGTATTTTCTACAACAATAGAATATTGCCCTCAACAGCAGAACCCAGCAGCCCTTCTGAACTCTGATGGAGGAGCTTTTCACTTCTTGGGCATATAATTTCTAGCTGAGCGAAAAGCAAGCAAGGCACAGTCAAAAGCTTACGATTAGTTCCAGATGATGCATTATCCCCTGAGTCTTTATCTTTGTTGAAAGTTTCTGGATGCTTCAGTGTATCAGTGAGGAAACTGAGACAGGTCAGAGCCACAGAGGAAATAAACACTATGGAATCATGTCACAGTCATGGTTGTAAGAGCGAAGAAATCAAGTGCAATTAAGCACATGTAGTAATTAATTGGGGGTTTTTTGGGGTTTTTTTTTTTTTTTTTTTAGTTTAGGCCATTCACAGTTGCCTGTTAAAAAAAAAAAAAAAAAAAAAACAAAACACAAAACCCTCCACAAAAAAAAACCCACCACCCACCTCCAAGATTTCAACTTAGCTTTCTTAAGTAACTGTCCCTTCTGAGCACGTAATTTTTCTCCTTAGAGCAATTAGCTTGCAATTCGTACCATTACCCTACAGATAAAAACCATTATGAATGACTGTCCTTTTAAATGTCAGTAAGTACATCTGACAACAGTTGCATTTCAATTATGCGAAAAAGGGATAATTAAAAGCAAAAATTCCTGCTAAAACGAACTGATGGTTAATCATCTCAAGTAAAATTCACCAACTACTTTTTTTTTTTTTTTCCACACAAAACGTGTGTACTGATTTCCTGAATGTTACCTAAAAGTGTTAAGAATGTTTCCAGTGCAGGGGGAAGTATTTACATCAGCAGCAAAAGGAGTTGGGCGGAACCCCTGGGAAAGGCTGGTGTTAAGGGGCAGCAGCGCAGCAGGACCTGGCATAAGCCCTGTGCAGCACCTGCACCACCCATCGTGACTGCCTCCAGCCCTGAAAGACCACAATAACGCTTGCATAGATAGTCCTTACCGTATTTACTTCGGCAGATGCAATTTTAATTAGAGTTAATAACTTGGTGGTTTTTTTTTTTTTTTAATTATGTGACACTTGATCAACAGCACATGTTTGTAAAAATTGTTGTCCTGGAAACATAAACCCTAAGGATAAAGACACCTGCAAAGACGGCCTTGCTCCAGAGCTGTAGTGTGAAATGCAGCTGCCACTTGTGCCTTTGCAGGAAAAGATACCAAAGGGTCAGCATTTGCAGGAGGGACGTTCTCTTGGTTGTTCGTCTCCTGCCACCTTACGCTTTTTCCTAAGCAATGTATTCCAGGTTTCTAGCTGTCAGCCTTCCCCACGCCTTAGTTCACTGTACAATGTTCCTTTTCTCTTAAGCGTGTTGCCTTGTGAAAGCGATCAACAACGGTCTTGTTCTGTTCCCAGCAAACCACAACGCTGAGAGAACAATGCTGAGCAGCAGCATTAGACTGCCTTAGAGGTCCTTTCAAAGAAACTAATTTAAATTGAGCTGTCCCTCCAGCCATGCATTTTCACAGCTTTTCAGTGCTTTTCAGTTATTTCTGGCACACATAAGCAAGGTGCCTTAATTTACAGATGGTTGTTTTCCAACCATGTTTTGATTTTCTCAAAATTTCTGTCCATCCATTGTATATTGTCTTCAATGGTTTCAATAGCTTGCTGGACACAGCGAAGCTGTGCGCTTTTTTCCCCCAGAGAACTGAAGAATTCTTTCACCTGTTGACAAAAAACGTGAAAGACAGTTGACAAAGAGGCAGCAATGTCTCTTAAGTGCACAGGAAGACCAGCAAGACTTCTGCGATACTTGAACCCAGCCTTGGGTCTTCCACCCTCTTTCCTTCCTACCCCAAGAACAGTTTTTTTAAGAAGGTTTCATAGCTCCTGGACCTCACAAGCCGAGGAATATTACATTTAAAATTAGATTATAAAAAAGGCAGTTAAAGGAACTGTCATGTTGTGTGTGGGATCCGGCTGGTTCCTGCTCATTCAACAAACCCCTGCGGCCATTGAAGCTGCGGCACCCGCAGGCAGGGCGGCAGCGTTTCAATGTGGATGTCCCTGGGGAGACCGAGCATGCCCTGCTCTGCCTGATGGCTGCCCTGCTTCGTAACACACCTTCAGCTGCAGCTGGGGTGAGGTGCCAGGCTGCCAGCTGAAGCGGGTGTTCCTGCTGATACAGACAACCGGGCGGGACAGAGGCGGCCTTGCAGCTGATGTGGGAGTGACTCAGTACGAGTCACCTACGTGAGCCTGCGAGCCACTTGTTCAGCCCATTTGGAGGAGCAGCAGTAGCATAAGTGTTGATGGTAAAATACTCTGAGAAATTTTCCCTACATGGGAAATTCTGCGTCCCCTTTTTGTTTTCTAAAAAAAAAACCTATCGAACTCCCCCAGTGCTTGGGAAGCCACTAGTCTCACACTTGAAGCACTTGGGAACACAGCCCCTGGGAACCTGGAAGCTGCTTCTACTCCTTGAATTCACTGCATTCCCTGTGGCTGCTGGAAGTGTTGGCAACTGCCTTACTTTTTTTTTTTTTTTTTTTCTTTTAAAAGGACGCACTCCTGATCACAAGGCTCATTGTGGAAACTTAATATGACCTGAGTTGAGTTAGTGTTCACGGTAGACAGATACTTTCAAAAGATAGTGACTGAACATACTGTATAAATTAAATACATCATTTCTGAGAATTTACTTTGATGAGTACAGTACAAGATGCAAATACTTGCACAAGTACAAGAAAGATAAAAATAGGCTATGAAGAAGGGAGTTGCGGGATTTTCTCTCTCAACCTTATACTGCCTTTGTGTTCAGAGACTCATAGCCAAGTCCCACGGACCCCCAAGGGAGATGCAGCCACATTTCTGGGTAGGACACAGAAATGTCCCAGCAGGCCATGCCACTGGCCAAGACACTGCTATTGACAGACTGTGAGAGTCCACTCAGATTTACAATTAAGATTGAGAACTATATTCTGTATTCTTTCATTTTATATTTAATATGGTTGCATTCTGTGTTTTGCCCTAAAGCAGGAAATTTCAAACTGGCAACAAAAGTAGCAGCTTCTGAAAAAATATTGTCAGGAATGCCATTAAATCTGCACATTGACCAGTCTTTTACCATCAACAGAGACTGTGGAATAAGAAGACAAAATTATTATCATATATGACATCCAGGAGCATGGAGAATATTCCCTGGAATACAAGATGAAGGACAATGAGATGATTTCTCACTGTCCTTCAGCATTTTTCTTCTGTCTGCTCTCTGAAAAGACCTTTTTTTTTTTCCCTCACTACTTTCCAGGGTGCGTAGAAAATATTAACGGAAGCAGGTAAACCACGAATGCTTTGGCAGACAAACATTCATACTCTGCCTCCAGGCTCACTGCTTAAACAAAGAACGTCCTTCTCCTTGCCATTGACTTAATGCTCTCCCTTCAGTAGTCTTAACTCATCACTGCTGTAATCTTTTTCAAGGAAAAGGCAGGATATCACCTTAACGCTTCATAACTGATCATGCTTTTACCATGTTAAGATTTAATCCAAATTTTCATTTCAGTTATATTGCAGCTATTTTTTAAAACCAGGATCTGAACGGCTGTGGTGGTACAGCTCCCCCCCCCAGCCTCTATTTTTCTGTTCTGTTTTTCCCCTTCACTTTGGCCGCTTTACAATCTCAGAAATTCCAGGCCACAGCTTTTGTGTAGCGAATTGGTCAGTTAAGCGCCCCTTAATTGTACCAGAAACTCCTACATGGCTGGAGCAGAGAGCGGCTCTGTTCTTATTAAGATTCATATTATGGCTAACGAGGGGAACGAGAACAAACAGCTACCCCGGACAGCCTTGAAACAGGGTGGTATCATCACTGCTGGAATTCCAACAACAAGCCGACCCGAATTGTGGCTCGGATGAAATTTACTGGTGATTAAAGTCAATCATCTCACAATCCTATAAACGGCAGTCCTAAGTGAAGCCCTTTGAGCTCTTCTGGAGTGCCGCGGGCCGCACCAGCATCGCCCTCTGATCGAAATGTCTCTCAGAGTCAGCGAAAACTAGCAGACTCCGAAAGTCTGCTGCCACCAGAACTCCATTGCCGGAGATCGACAACGGAGCCTGGGCTGCTGATATTCTTCACTCCTCGAGGCTCTACTCTCGCCCGTTGAGAAATGCCAAGGCATTAGACGTGAGTATTTCACTAGACTCGAGGGGAATTTTTAACAGGTCTACTATTTTCATATATGCATTTATAGTTGTGAGTGTGCATGCGTGAATCAATTTAAGTAGTTTGTAGATGTATGGTTTAATTTTAAAGGGAGTTTTATACTGCTGTATTATTCTTACAGCATTACTCTCACAAACCGTTGACCAAGTCTGAGACTAAGAGTGGGCCCAGCTGCACCTCAGCTCCTCTCTGAGGAGGAGTTTAGAAAGCAAGGGGGTCCATTCTGAACCTCCTGACTCAACGGGAGGGTTTCCGTATCCCCTACATACGATTTCTCTCTCTCTCTCATATATAACCCAATTTCCTTTATAAACTTTTCCTATGTACTAGATACACATATATACTTATATATACATTCTCCTTATCCATATAAACCATTGACCAAGTCTGAGACTAAGACTAGACCTAGCCGCACCTAGGCTCCTCTCTGAGAAGGAGTTCAGAAAGCAAGGGGGTCTCGTCTAAACCTCGTGACTCAACGGGAGGGTCCCCCTTATTCCATATATATGCAATCCCTTTATGAACCATTCTAACTCAGTGTGATTTAAGTCTCTTTTATATGCTTCTATGTAGTAATAGAGTGAACCTTGCCATCTTCAAATCTGTAACTAAGTCACTGTTTTGATCAATTTTGTCTAATAACTTTACTAATCATTGATGATTGAGTGCTATTAAAAATATTATAATCAAATTCTGCGATTTGCTACAAGTGAATTCTAACTGTTACTAAATCAAACTGTGTGAAGTCACTCATTCATAGTGAATTGACATAATCAGCAGGATTCACAAACCTGCATTCGTGACAATGGCTTACCTGTGCAAGCTGCAACCTTGTCGAGTACCGACTTGTCACTCCAGTGACAATGCTTGCTACGGAACGCGAACCAAGTTCAAATCTGGCAAAAAAAATCACCTACACTCAGAAAATGTCTATTTTTGTAGAAAGTAGAGTTTTAAAGTACAATTGGGTAGAGAGAGCAGTAAAACAACTTATGTTCCTTACTTTTCTACAACTTTATCCCAATTTTCTTTTAAAAATGTCCATGCTAGATGATAGCCAGATGGGTTTCTGGCAACAAATACAATAATATGTGGAAGATCCTGAGTTTTTATGATGTCACCATGCAGACCTTGATCCATTAACCTGAGAATTAATAACAAAAATGGAAGTTGTTTAGACCAGTAGATAAAGCTGACAAATTACTATTCCGTTAGTATTGGGTACTATGGTTGAGAGTTCACACTTCTAAAGGTCCTGACCCATCATTTCTGCTGGGTTACTTCCAGCTTTTCAGGAGGTACTCCTTGGCCACATCCATCTTTCTCATTTCTGTTACTGTCACAATTACAGTTACTTGGTAGACCCATATTCTGAATAGTAAGGATAAAAACGAAGCTACCTTTTGCTTTTCCTCAAAATTTCCAAATTAACATGAACCTTGCTCCTCCCTCTGTAAGAAAGGTGTTTGTGCTACACTAAGTACCAGTGAAAATTCAGGCCTGCAAGTGCTGCTCATGACTAAGGTGTCCAAACAGCACTGCAATGCAAAGAATAAATAACAACATAATGAAACAGCTAAAGTATGTCTCCAGTGACATCTTAACACAGTTAAATTAGTGTCCCATGCTGTCTCCCCCATCAAATGGCAGAAATCAGGTTCACAGAATGCATGGTCTGAAGGCAACACCTGAAAACCTCAGTGGTGCTCAGCTCTCTTAAAAGCAGGAAACCTCAAATTTTTGTAAGAAAGGTACAGCATATGTACTTATAATCAAACTAACTACAAAGGTAAATAAAGAAGTGTCTGTCAAGCAAAGATAAGGTATCTGAATAGCTGGTTTATTGTATTTTGTCCCAGTTTGCTACTGCAAATTTCTAAGTGCATTGACTCCCGGCACCAAAACACTGAAATGAAAAGGTGCAGCCGCTTCCTCCCACCGTATTAACTCTGTAAAGCATTTTATACATCATGAAATTCAAAAGCTAGGAAACGAAGACTCTGAATAATTCTATTTCTTATTTCAATGTTCGTAGATTTTCCCCAAACACATTTCTGTTCTGTGTAACTACTTACCACTGCAGTTTGTCCTTACTTCTGGTGTGGCTGAGAGCTAATTCAATGTCCTCTCTCTCTACACTGAACGAGTGCAGTCTGTATTTACTAAGGAGGAAGTCCCAGCCTTCAGATGTTTGTGCTCCAACAGCATACACTGCTGCCTTCACATCTGCTGGCAAGCTACAACAAATTGAATACCAAGTTACTCTCCATGTCATATTTAGGAATACACGTAGAGACACAACCATGTCACTGTCACACGTCAATTGGCATAGCAGACAATTTATTAAAAAATACTGGTCCCTCAGGGGTGTTAGAAAGTGATCCCTGTGGCTGGGAAACAGTTAAATATCTCAGACAGTATCTCAGGATTGTTCCTGCCTTCGAAATGACTTCCAGAAATTCTGGACTCACCATTCCAGTTTTTTTTCCTTCTTTATTTTTGTATATTCCTTTCATGGCTATGCCCAGTCAGATACCAATATAGTCTTCTTTGGCCTGCCCAGAACAATCTCTCAAGAGACATTTAGGAGGGTGTTCTAGGGAGTTCTTACGTCACGATGAGAAACAAAAATAAGGTGAAGTTCATGAACAGTAGTTACCTATTTTTACAACGGGTATAGGTCAATCTTCAGACACATAAACGAGGACACATGTGATTTTCACTTTTCAGAACATCTTTAACAACCCAAGCTGTGGAATACCACATGATGTACGTGCTACTTTGGGCACATGTTATGCACCGAACTGTAAAGGCAATGGGAAGCTAAAGCATGAGATACAAAACTAAGAAGGTTCAACTTCAGAGTACCGAAAGAACTGAAGTTTAGCCCTTTTTGTAAATTAACTCTAGTGTAATTAAACAGATTATCAGAAAAAACAGTAATAGTTACAGAACAGACCTCAAGGTTCCATCGGATTTCTGCCATTCTGTAAAATATCCTTTGGCTTTGTCCACACACGGCTGGTACCTGTACACACACGCAAGCAGCAGAAGCGAGCTCCTAAGCAATCTCTCGGACACTGAGCCTTCATCACTCCAAGACTGCTTGTCAATCAGGTCTTTGAACAGATGGACTATATAAGCCTAAAATAAGGTAACAGTGCAGATATATTTTAAAGTGCATTTTACAGGGTACAGGCAGAGTTAGAAAGTTCTAGATACTTAAAATATTACCTTTAACTGTTTTTCTGTACCATCCATATCCCTCCTCTCCATGAGCCTGTATATAGGAATCAGCTCATGCATACCCTGGAGTACAGGCATGATTTGTCTTTCATGTTTCAGGTACAAAGTTAAATCAAAAGCTTTGGAAATTGACAGTTTTTTTATTCTAAGGAAGTAGAAGAGAGGGGATAAAACGAGTTACAATTAAACTCAAAAGACAAACTTAAAAGCAAAATCCAAGACATGTTTTTCAGAAAACTACACAAATAGGAAATCCTTAAAGGTGTTTCCAAATCTTTTTTTAACTTTGCTTTTTGACGTATTATGTGGCTGAGCAGCTACATAAGCTATGAAACCTAATATTTAATCTTTGAGCTAAGAAATTGACTGTAAGAGAAGATTGAGAAAGATCGACTTTTTCCCATCTCTCAGGTGCCAAGGTTACCTGAGCACAGCCTCTCCCTCTTGCTCTCTCCCCACTATTGCTTTTGCTCTACAACCATACACAGAGAAGGAATCCAGCGACTGAGATAATTTCCTTGGCAACACCTTTCTAGTTCGACATGCAGATATGTAGCCTTCGGTAAACCTCAAAGCTACAATCCCAACTGCTCCTTCACTGCCTTTACCTGACTTTGCAAACTGTCTTCTACCTCTTCCAGGATGCATCTCAATGATTTCCTCCAAGTGCAAACAGAGGAAATACAAGAGGTCTTTTCTCACTCTCCTGTTCATTTTTTCATCCTTCTACGAAACCTTTTTTCTGCTTCCTTTCCATGTCAGCTCCCTGCACACATTCTTATTTTGTCCTTATTCACCTACCTCTTCTGCCTCAAAATACAAGTATGTTCTAGTCACCCATCATAAAATGAACCCCACTTAACCCAATTTGCATCTCTAATTGTCCCTTCTTCCTTTCCTCTCTGAGCTCCTTGAACATGCTAAGCAATGTTCTTCACTCTCTTCTTTTTTTTCTTCAAACTAGGAAGACCTTTCTTCTGCTGTCCAAACAAAAATCTTGACTAGCCCTGCTGACATCGCCTTGTGAGCTGCCACCTCAAATTCATACTATCTTAATTCTCTTCCAGCTCCCCCACTACCCTCTTTCTTGAACACCTATACTCAGACCAGGAACTACTTCTGTCTCTGTACCAGGCCATGCACAAGTGTTTGGAAAGCACCTCCAGGACACAGCCTTTCCTAATGCATCCACAGAACTGAGACTAATGACGATCATAATCACGACACATCTTCATGACTGCAATAGCCTTGTTTGTAACTGACAAATGGCACCAGTATCTTTCCAGGTGCAAAAACATTATCCTAGTCCACAACTTTACCCTGACATCCTTCCGTTAGCATGTCTTCATTGAACATGACATGTTTCACTACATAGGCTTAGATAAATGCACTGCAATCAAGAGAAATCCCAGGTTTACACTGCTATAAGCAGGAAAGAATATGCTCTGTCTGTTTAATGGATTTAATGAATGCTATCTACATTATCAACACTTCCTTCCTCAGCGGTATATACTCATAAACACAGAGTTTGCATTTTTTTCAGACTTGGGACAGAAGGCCATACCTCACAAGCTGGAATATGTTGTTAATGAGATTTGCTCGATCATTGCTGCTAATCACTGTATGGTTCTCTTTCACAAGGTTAATCAGACGATCCCATCCATCATCTTCGTAGTGCACAATGTAATACCCATTCATGTCCACATTGAATTTAACCCACTCCACCTCTTCCGGAAGGATAATGACATCTGGAAACAAAAACGTAACCCCCTTTTTTCTTAGTGATTCAAACACATCCTAGTACTATACCAAATAATACTGTTACTCTTATTGCAGTGATTTAAAGAACACAGTAACACAGTTTGAAAACATTAAGAGATCGTTTTAGCAGTATTACTGAGCTGACAAAAATTTTCTTCTCTAGTACTACTAGTTCCAGTTCCCCATTCTGAAAAAAAACCTGCAAAACTGGAAGGCTTGCAAACAAACTTTGAATAAAGTAATCGCCTAATTCGTCAAAGAAATTACCTGCTTTAGTTGTCATCAAAAATCTCTGAACAGTGTCGGATTTACTGGTAATGTACGTTAGTGGAATCTGCCACAAGTACCTATTGCAAAACAGAAGTGCTTTGTTTAATAAAAGAACTTTGCAAAAGCTTCTCCAGCTTGCCCCAGCCTAACCACTGAGCAGTATCTTTTGCCTGCACAGCAACAGCGACGTGCTGCACTCACACCTCTGACTTCAGTGCAGAGCCAGGTGCATCTAGCTAGCATTCATTTAGTTTGCTTGGGGGATCACTGACATGGA
Source organism: Pelecanus crispus (assembly GCF_030463565.1). Classification (NCBI taxonomy): domain Eukaryota; kingdom Metazoa; phylum Chordata; class Aves; order Pelecaniformes; family Pelecanidae; genus Pelecanus; species Pelecanus crispus. Next base: position 85,492,125 of record NC_134676.1, read on the forward strand.
AGCCACAACAATATGAACCCCCCAGCCCAATTCCACTAGCACATCTCTGGCACAGGCTCACCCAGCCGCCCAGCTGCTGCATCTCTGCAGCTACCGGGACCTTGGACAGGCACGCAGGCTCCAGCAACAGGACTACTATTGATCCTGAGCTACACAGGGAAAGACTCACCACCAAACAGCTCAGGGAGCGTTCCTTAAGAAACAACAGCAAAAGCTCTTATTGTACAACAGCGTTTGCCATAGGTCTGCGTGCTGAGATTTCCCCATTTTGTTTACCCTGTGGATGAAGGAGAATCTACTCCCTTCACATAGCGCTCCTGCTGCAGGTGGACATTCTTCCCTCTCACTGTGACAGTTACCAGGGGAAAACCTTTTTGCAGTGTCCAAGTGTCCATCATTGCCCTCACATCAAGGGTCTCTCCTTTAGTCCAGTGCTGTTTATTAGTGAGGGAAAAAGAAGACATGTAAGAAGAGGAAGCATATGGGTGTACACTGATGGTGAAACATAAATGGGTATGTAAGAACTCTAAAAAGCTGCTGGGTATCTGCAAACTGTACATAGGTATGTTTAGACTGGATATCATGACATGTCCAGCTAGTTTTCTTGTGGACATTTTCATATAGTTAATGACATCTCTTTTAAGTACTGCTGTTTCTCAGGCAGCCCTGGGCACAGGAATAAGATTTCTGTCCAGTCTCAGAGAAAACAGATTTCCAGTGGAACTGAAGAAACTTATACTCCCCCTAAAACCATGTTCAAGTGGCAGAGAATGCTTTTGGAAGGTGCACGTATCAATGCCACAGCATGCAATAGTAACGTGAGAGGGCAGATATGCGTCAAACTCCTAAATACTGATGGGTAGAAAACTAGATGCTTACTGCATTTGAAGATGACTGTTGGCCTCTTCTGCAAAAACCATCACCTTCTAGTTCATTTTTATCTCTACCTACTGTAGGGCAAATCTGAACGGGGGAAAAAAAAAGTTTTGGTTATCTCTCTTTGATGTCATAATCATAAGTATTGGTCACAGTCCAGTAATATATTAGAGAGACACATTATTCATGAGAAGTTATGAAATTTGAAAAAATAAAGAGAATAAGGAATACTTGCATTTGTCATGCTGTTCCACAAATCTTCATTTTTTGTATTCTGATAGCTATATTTCTGCAGATACTGGACAAGTCCAGCTTTAAACACATCAGCAGTCAGGTAGTCCCTCAGCATATTTAATATACAAGATCCCTAAAAATAAGAGTGATAAAGTGAAACTACTCCTTAGCTGGCAAGATGCTTGTTTCAGAAAAATTTCAGCATGTCACTAATCTACATAACAGTTCACTTTTGTAGGTCTCTCTAATTAAAAAAAAATTGGGTTTTATGTATATTGAAACAGTACTTTGTTTTTTTGTCAAAAAATATGAGTAAGTTACATTATTATTTTTTTAATTACTATACAAGCCAGCACCATGTAATGCTCCAGTGAAAAATGCTCCTTGGGTTAAGAACCTAAAAAAAATGGTTTAAGACTAAATTGATACAGAACAGATAGAAGAAGTAAAGGCTTCTTCATTTCAGAAATGGAAAAGGCAACTGCCATTTGAATCCACCCACATGTTTTGGACAAGGAATTATTCAAGTCATAAAACCATTAACACCTTGTGTCAGGGACGTCTTATATGCAGGGGTGAAATCAGTAAAATACAATTGCATAGTACAAGCAGTACAACTGAAATCAATAGCAGTTATGTATTTTACCTTCTCATAAGAAACATTATCAAACATTTCTAAAATTTGAGCTGGATCTTCCACAGGAGTAGATATAGGATGTGTTGAATTTAATGCATCCACTGCCATGGCATCAAAACATCTCTTTAAGAAATAGTCTTCCTAATAGGAGGCAAAACCAAATATTACTACTCAATTTTGCTCAGTGACCACTGAATCCCTATTCATTCACTTTTCAGTCTATTCCACGTGATCTTTAAATCATACAAAGAAAACAAAACATGTATTTCCTTTTATTCCAGAGCATAAGAAAACCCAAAACACTAATACAGACAGCCAAATGAGTTCCAGTGTTCTAAACTAACTTAAGTAGTTGAGCTAGTAAGACTTAAAAATAACTCCAAAAAGACACTCACACATTCCAACAGTTTGATGACAGAGTGGTCAGTGACCATAAAACAATAAAAGAAAAAAAGGTGAATTTCCCTATTATCATGCCACTGTAGTGCTACAGCAAAGTTCTGCCCAGATGTGTTGTTCATCTCACTTTGGTAGAAAATTTCATATATCAGAGCTCTGCTAAAGCTAGTGGAAGGACTTCAGTGTTTTCAAGTCTGACCCTATTTGATGAAATAAGATAAAATAATTTCTTTACATTTTTGGAAGTCTAAATGTCTTTAAAAAAAGAATACACTTTCACTGCAATCATTAACTTCCATCATCAGTTCCTGAAAATATTTACATATAGTTAAATCAACATTCCTACCCTTCAGTGTTAACATCAGATAATCCTGTCAAACAGAAATTTAGAAGAGCTTCACAGCACAAATCTGCTTGATCTTTTTCCTTACTAATTACTGGATTTAGAAGGCAGTTATAAAATAAAAATACAGTAACAGCTGCTTACAACTCTCAGTTCTGGATGGGTAATGCTGACGGCCAAAAACTCCATAAACTTTGCAAACCCTTCATTTAACCACAGATCATTCCACCACTCCATGGTAACGAGGTTGCCAAACCACTGGGGGAGAAACAAAAAATTAAAAAGAGCTTCTGAAATTAAATACCTGATTTATCACAAAAGCTGCTACTGACCTGTATGAAAATGCATTTATAGTACGTTATTAACCTCTAAGGAACCTTTTTTTAGCGATACAGCTTGCTCTGGCCTCTTCCCATTGCATTTCTCATTTTAATAGTAATGCACTTAAACACTGGCTTCCACTCATGTTCCAAGAAACCTTGGAAAGAAAGCACGTTTGGCAGGAGAGCCGCATATGAAACAGTTAACCTTTCCAAGCTTTTATGTTCCTATTTTGGTGGCCTGTAATTGATTTCAAGGGCTGACAATGGTGCAAAGGCCCCGCAACATTTGAGCTGCTGAACTGAACACATTTATGTTTGCAGCCCTCCGTGTCTATGCAGCCTGCCAGGACTCGTTCACCAGAAACAGTCCTCATGATTCACAGATGAGGGCCCTCAAGCCAAAGCAGCGATTTTCAGCTTATAACTCCAAGATCTCCCTACCCACACAGGATCCATCTACCCCGACCCCTCTGCAGGCCCATTTGAGCTCCTTATTCTTCCCCAAATCTCACCTGATGAGCCAGCTCGTGGGCTATTACCATAGTAGTCCAAAGTTTAGAATATGCTGAGGACTTTTCAGGGTCATACAACAATGCAGATTCCCGGTATGTGGTCAGTCCCCAGTTTTCCATAGCACCAGACTGAAAATCAGGAATAGCTGCTAAATCTAGAAAAAACAATAAAATAGTACTAGTACCATTTTACTCAATTAAGAATTCACTCACCCGCTCATCCCACTTTGTGACTGCTCCCACACAGGCACACATATCACACATACCTCTAAGGGCTCTCTTAAATGTAATTGCAAAAACATACTTTAGAAAAAAGCTCCATTAGGGAGACAAGGATCTTCAGTTCCCAGTGGAGCTTTTCAATCTGTCCTTAAGTTCTGTGAGGCAGCCACTTTAAAAGCCTGTGAGTCAAACTTGGCCCTGTCTTAATACTCTAAATTACTGATTTTGTGCTATTGCATTCTCTGTGCTTAATAATGTTCTCGAATACACTGAATTATTTAACACTTACCTTGTTTAGGTAAAGGATATGGAATGCTGAAGTAATCCTCATAGAAGTCTAAGAGTTTCACTGCTGCATCCAACGCATAATCAGCTTGGTTGATCTTGTCTGGCACTGCATACACAGAAATCTACAGCAGATAAGCAAGCAGCACTTCAATACCAGCATCAAAAGTTTACAGAAGCTGTTTTTTATCACAGTTACTTGAATGACCATAAAGGGCGACACTAGAGCACACACCTAACATTCTCATGCAAGAGTTATTAAAACATTTGCAGAAAAATATTATCAGAATTAGGAATACAAGTTTTAAAACTTACCCACCAGAACCATTATATCCCTACAAAGACTTCCTACTGTTTCCAGCCCTACCATGTTAGAGTCATTCAACTGACACAGGTTTATTTTACTGCTGATTCTCCATGAAAACTGTATTTCATTTGCCTTTGATTATATAATCTTACATGAAACAAACTATGATACCAATGCATATAATTATGTAACAAGCCCATTACCAAAAACTTTTGAAACTAAGAAAGCCCAGAATGCAAACCAGTCATCCAATTACAAAACCAAATTCTTTCTCTCCTTTCATTCCTGTAAAATGGCGAGATATATAAATCCGATGACTTAACTGAAAAGTAAACCATTATATATTCATACAGACTTAAAACACAAACAAGCTCCCAGAAAATGAGATAGAGCTACCTTAATTCCATGACTGGTTACTTTGCTGATGGATTTAAAATCTGAAATGATAAAGGCCACGAGGTATGTACTCATCTTGACAGTGGTATCAAAATGGTCCTCAACAAGCCAGGGGCTTATATTCACAGACTTCACCTAAAAAACAAGCACAGCTTATCACCCAGTAGCACTATCTGTGAGGACCTTGGCACCAACAATTGTGGTGTTTCTTCTCAGTTACATTTCAAAGATACACTGGAAAGAAGTCACCCCCACGCCCAGTCTTCCCCACACAGAGAACAAAACCACATATATGTGTATATATATGGACACTTTCATTTGTAAGCGTTACTTACTTCTACAGTGGTAAAACTAGAAAAATGAAAATACTGTTCACTGCTTCAGTTTTCCTCGGTGTCTGCCAGCATGCTGATCAAATTAATCTCACACAACTTCAGCTGATTAGCAGCTGTGTAAATCTCAGCAGTTGTTGTCACACACGAGAGCAATTAACTCCTCCAAATCATGATTCAGTTACCGCAGATATATAGTGTAGTATAAAATGAGTCGTGTGTTGGAGGTATCCATTTTCCCCTCTTGGTTACAGACAGCCTTAGCTAACTAACTTAGACCTGGAACATGTTTAGCCACACTGAACTGTTAACACTGGCACCCACTTCTTATTCATTATTTTATCCATTTCTCTACAAAAGAATTGATTTTTTATACCAACTTTCAAAATGTTTCATTTTTGAAAGGTACTTGGGCGGGGGTGGTGCGTGGGGGTGCTGTTCCCTCATTTATAACAGTTAGTTTCCTTGCAAACCAGCAACTAATAGCACAGAAGAAATTATGAAGAATCTCTTACACCCAGAGTATGATCAAATGTACAAAATGTAGTTAACCCTATATATGCACACATATTTATAATTGCAAACGATATCTGTAGCTATTACATGTACGGCACTTTCACTCCGAGATTTTTTTTTTAAGTCCAAAGTATTCTTTTTTTTTCACAGAGAAGGTCCTGCTTATCTGACAATTAAGTTAATACACAGGAATCATGTATTTATTCATATGTATTTCATGATTAATCTTAAAATTTAGGATCAACATGGAAAGCATTTTGCAAGTAAAATAAAGATTATGGAGACTACATTGTGCTGATCATTCTCACACCTCTGCTGAGATGCAGGAACCCACATAATGCATTATTTTCAACTCCTTTTCAACCTCGTATCAAGACTACCAGCAACAGCACCACACACTCTCATGAAGAGCTGCGGTAATGTTCAGATCACCATTCCCATTAACAGCAACTGCCTGGGCACTCTGTTCTCCTTTTGCTTTCTCGTTTCAAAGATCACTGATCAACAGCATGTTGTTAGAAGTATCCACCTACAATTGGCATATTGGACAGCGCAAGGTGCTTTGGTTCCCTCCTAATCTTAATTGAAAACGTGGCTTTGAAGGCTGGTTCGTCGAAACACGGGAAGGCCATTCGCGCCGCCGTCGGCTCGAACTGTGTTGCTGCAAGCACTCTAAGCGGGGGGAAAGAAAAGGAGTTTGGTCACACACCTTCATATGCGCCGTGTTCGCACACACCCCCCCCATGTGTGAAAACAGTAATTTCACATTTACAAAATAACTACAGGTACTACCAAACCTTCTGCATGTCACAAAGGATTACCTGAGTTCTCCTTCCTGGGTCCTGTAGGTGCTTTTATAAAAACCGTGGAAGGACTCGGAGAGATTCGCCGCGTACTGGATGCTGAGCGTGTACCTGCGCCCCGCCCGCAGCGGCTCGGCGGCGAGCAGTGCCACCTGCTCCAAGGCCCGGTGCTCCAGCACCCGCACCGCCCGCACCGAGCGGCCGCCGCCGTCCTCGATGGCAGCCCGGGTGATCTGCAGGCGCTTGGCGTGCAGGACCACCGCGCTGCTCTGCTGCGCGACCGTAACCTCTATGGCGGCGGTGCCAGCGAAGGTCAGGGTGGTGAGGTTCGGGTGGATGAGCAGGTGGTAACGCAGCGGGATGATGTGCTCGGGCAGCCTCACCGCGTCCCAAGGGAACTGGCTGCCGCCGCCCGGCTCAGCGCCGAGAGCCAGGGCCGCGCCCAGCAGCCCCAGCAGCCCCGCCGCCACGGCCGCAGGACGGCCTGGAGCTGGCAGCGCAGCCATCTTCCCCCCGCCGGCCGCCGCCTGACGGGGACGGGCACGGGCACGGGCACGGGCACCGGCACCGGCACCAACCGCCGGCGCCCCCCCGCCGGCCGCAGCGCTGAGGGCCCCGCGCCGCCGCCCCCGCCGCGCTCAGCACGCCCGGTACCTGCCGCCGGCCCCGGGCCCCAGCGCTGCCGCCGCCACCGCCCCTCGCCGAGCGCGGGAGCGACAGCGGGAGCGAACCGAAAGCGAAAGGGAAAGGGAAACGCTGCGCCCCGCCGCGCCCGCCCCGCGGCCCATGGGAGCGGCCCCGCGCTGAGGGGCGGCCCGCGGCGGGGAGGGCAGCCGGGGGCAGCCGGGGGCAGCCGGGGGCAGCGCTCCGGGCCGGACCCGCCTGCGCCGCTCGCCCCGACCGGCAGCCACGGACCCCAGCTCGCCCGCCGCGGGTGGCCCCGGCCCCGTGGGGACTCTTTTAAGTGGGTTGGATTGAGCGCTGCGGCTCGGTAACTGAACTGGAGCCAGCTGCGGGGAAGGCCAGAGGCGCTGGACATGGCAGTGTCCGTGTGTGTGGGTTCAGGGGTAATACCTCTGTGGACTGGCCAGTTGGAGAGGAGCGCATGTACCTGGGCGAGCTGGAGAAGTGGGCCTGTGTGAACCTCATGAGCTTCAACAAGGCCAAGTGCAAGGGCCTGCACCTGGGATGGGGCAACCCCTGGTATCAGTACAGGCTGGGGGAGGAAGGGATTGAGAGCAGCCCTGCCGAGAAGGACTTGGGGGTACTGGGGGATGAAAAGCTGGATGTGAGCCGGCAATGTGCGCTTGCAGCCCAGAAAGCCAACCATATCCTGGGCTGCATCCCCAGCAGCGTGGCCAGCAGGTCGAGGGAGGGGATTCTGCCCCTCTGCTCTGCTCTGCTGAGACCTCACCTGGGGCACTGCGTCCAGCTCTGGGGCCCTCAGCACAAGGACATGGACCTGCTGGAGCGGGTCCAGAGGAGGCCACCAAAATGATCCGAGGGCTGGAGCCCCTCTGCTGTGAGGCCAGGCTGAGAGAGTTGGGGTTGTTCAGCCTGGAGAAGAGAAGGCTGTGGGGAGACCTTAGTGCGGCCTTTCAGTGCTTAAAGGGGGCCTACAGGAAGGATGGGGACAAGCTTTTTAGCAAGGCCTGTTGTGACAGGACAAGGAGTAATGGATTTAAACTAAAGAAGAATAGATTTAGACTGGATATAGTGAAGAAATTTTGTACAGTGAGGATGGTGAAGCACTGGCACAGGTTGCCCAGAGAGGCAGTGGAGGCCCCATCCCTGGCACCATCCCAGGCCAGGTTGGACAGGGCTGTGAGCACCCTGATGTGGTTAAAGCTGTCCCTGCTCACTGCAGGGGGTTGGGCTGGGTGGCCTCTAAAGGTCCCTTCCAACCCAAAGCATTCTGTGATTCTATGATTCTATTAAAGCTTCCATTCTGGCATGTAATTTCTTTCTCTTAATAGTGGAATAAAAGTCAAGTAAGCCCTCAACATGTTTTGGGCCTTGGTGTCTCCTCTTGTTCTTTTCAAGGCTATAGCAGTAACTTGGGAACACGTTACTTACTGCTCTGACAAGTTTAAAACATTGGATTTTAGTGTATCACAGAAAGTTTTACAGACTGTTTTTTCCTCAGTCTTGTTCTAAACATGCAGCATCATTCCTGTTAAGACTTGGATGCTGAAGCACAGCGTGCTTCACACAGCTGCCAAGCACAGCGTGAGAACAGGCTTGGAACATAGTGTGATTTGGTGGAATACCTCATCAGATGTACAGCAGTATATTTACATCCAATTAGTAAATGTTATTGTAAAGAAGCTCAGTAATAAAACCTACAAGTTCATGAGAAACTCTCCAGGGCAGCCATTCTCACACCCGTGAGGACCGTCCTGTGGGATTTGTGTGGCGTGAGCGAACAGGCAGGGAACAAACCTGAGATTTACCTTTTCTTTTCCTGCCCCCACTCAACACAAATGCTGTTGGGAGAAGCAAATGTCAGAAATAGCAGTAAACATCTGTGTATGTTCAGGTTCCCCAGGCGGTCTTGAACCCGATCCTCTCCTACGATGGGAGGCACTTCATTCCCCCAGTCACTGCCCTGCGGTTCAGGGACTTGAGAGACGTGAGAAGAGAGAATGAAAATTGAAGCAAAAAGATTGTTCAGCACCGCAGCCTTTTCCATGTTGGTTGTCACCAGTTCTCCTGTCTTATTTTTTGGGGGAGGAGGTTGAGGTGGGGGTGTACATTTTCTCCAATTTTCCTTTTCTGGCCAATGTACCTGTAGAAACCTTTCTTACTGTTCCTCGCATCCCTTGTGAAATTCAGCTCCAGCTGTGCCTTTTGGATCCCATCCCTACACATCCAGGCCATGTCCCTGTATTCTTCCCAGGATACCTGTCGCTGGTTCCACTGTCTGCATTTCCTCCTTTAGTTGGACCAGGAGGTCCTTGGTGGACCATGCTGGTCTCCTGTCTTTCTTGCCCAACATCTCTTACATATGGGAATCGAGAGCTCTTATGTGCTAAGAGAATGTCCTTGAAGAGGAATGTCCTTAAAGAGCTGCTAGCTCTGTTCAGCTCCTTTGTCCCTGAGGGCAGTTTCCCTGGGGATCCCATCCACCAATTCTTTAAACAACCGAAAGTTTGCTCTCCTACAATTCAGTGTCCTCACTCTACTCTTCACCTGGCCCATATCCCTCAAGACTGTGGATTCCACCACGGCATGATCACAAAATTAGGTTGTGTAATTCTTAACAGCACTTAAGCATCAGCCAATTTAACAGAGCAATTCAAGGGAATTTGTTACAATCAAAATCGTGACTTAAAGACTCAAGAATGGCAAGGATCACCCAAAACTTACAGCAGGGTTGCACACATAGATGAGGTTTAAATCAAATCACACACAGAGACAGATAAACAGCTCTAAATCAAATCGCACGCACACACACAGACAAACAGTTCTGAATCAAAATGCACACACAGAGGTTAACCTGTGATTAAAGTTTCCCTTTTCGTGAGTTTCATGAATTACTCACTTTTATGTGCCGGCATTTATCAACAGGCAGTCAGTGAACCTTGCAAAGTCAGGCTTTTGAGTCCTTGTGAAATCGTCAATGGACAATCCTTCAATCCTCGCAAAATCTACCCTGAGAGGTGTCCCAGCCCAGGGGGAGATACTGGGTCACACAGCCTGCTGTGGCCCTGGAGAGCTCAGAAGGTCTCCTTTTTGGGTCGCTGTTTATAGGATCTCGAGATGATTGGCTTTGGTCAGTATTTTCCGTTCTGGCCACAGTTTGCACCAACTCATTGTGGTATATAATCAAAGCAGCAGATGGAAGCATCCCTGGAAGTGGCTAGGCGCTGGAGGGCTGTGGGGAAGACTGTCAGCCTAAGCCAGTTCTTGATGCCCTCTTCGACGCTGGAGGTAAGGGGCCTGCGGTGCAGGCAACCTCGCCGCACCCCTCGCCCCTTCGTGGTGCCCCAGAGTAGCTGGTAGCTCTGCGCTGCCTGCAAGGGAAGCCTGGGCACAGGCAGGGGATTCAGCAAGGCTCAGCCCTGAGCCAGCATCTTTGCCCCTCTCTCTGGGAGCTGCTCTCTCCTGTGCCTTTTCTCTTGGGAGCCCGCTCCATCCCAGGGCATGGTAGCACTTCACAGGCCAGGCTCTGACAGCCCTCCCTCCCTCCTCTGGCTTGCTGCCCAGCCGCTTCAGTGTTGTTCTCTCTTCCAAGAGAAGCCTCTGCCATTCCTGGGGCAGCTCACCCTGTCCTGTGCCGAGGAGGACCAGGAGATCAGCTGCGGGGCTGCAGAGGTGCTGCATACCTTCCACAGGTTCATTCTGCTGCGACAGGGTTAGAGACGCTGCCCAGCCTGCCAGGCAGCACGGGAGGATCCAGAGCTACGAGTGGAGCCGGAAAGCGCTAGCACCTTCTGGCCCAAGGAGCCCGCTGATGACGTGACGGTAACGAGCTCCTCCCTTGCTGGGGGTCTTGGCTGTGGGGCTGGCAGGAGACTTGGATGAACCAGTGCATCAGCCATCGGGGAGGATGGCATGGCCTCCCACTGATCAGGCTGCAGGATGCCACCACCTCTCCACAGGGAGTAGCCAAAGGGTTTAACGCCGCATCAGCACAGCTGCTCTGGCCACCCTGGCCACCGGCGAGCTCAAGTTGTCGGCAGAGCCAGCGCACCGTGACCCTGCCCCCTACCCCTCTCCTTCAGCCCACAGGGGATCTCCCTTTCCACACCCTCCATGGCTGCAGTCACCCCAGACCAGCCCCTGCTGCCGGCACTTGTCCTAGGCCAGGGGGGCCAGCGCTGCCCCAGCTTTCTCACTTCAGAGCCCCCCCCGCTGCTCAGCTGTGCCCCACTCAGTGCAACACCTCTTCCCTCCCTCTCTCCCTCAGATATTTGGGAGCTTCCTCATCCACGCTGGGAGGAGCAACTTCATCACAGAATCATAGAATCGTTTAGGTTGGAAAAGGCCTTTAAGATCATCCAGTCCAACCATTAACCTAACATTACCAAGCCCACCACTAAACTAATTAAGGATAGAGTAGCAATTTCATGTTTCCTGGTTTGGTGGCTGGATTATTTATAATGAAAGTACATCCTCACGGTCTTGAGAGTCATGGCGCACCCAAGGGTCTCTGACACCCAGCCAGTTGCCAACATGCTGGAGGTGTGCTCGGAGCTGAGCGAGGTAGGCAGCGTGCAGCTGGATTGCCCTGTGCATGTGTTACCTGCATTGTAAAATAACTCGCAAAACACATGAAGTATGTTTAGAGAGGAGGCATTGCTTTATTCTGTGCAGGGTGCAAGGTGGAATACTTCCACAAATCAAGCACCCCACTCAGTCAGGCAAGTATAGTACTTACACAATTTGATTATACATGTTCATTTTCTAAACTCTTCTTATTAGTAAGTAGCCTCTCATTAGTCTGTATTTTCCTCGCTTCGATTTAAAGCTACAATGTGATTTTAGTTTACTGCACATGCTCAAGGAGAGTGGAGGGGCTAGTCCTTTTAGTCTCCAATGGAGTTGGTGGTCACAATCTCCCCTGCCGTCTTTACCTTCCCCCTAGCTACTGTGACTTCTGCTGACTCCATGTTTGTGGCATTCTTCTTATCTTCACAACCCTCCCTGGAGCAGGACGTTTCCATCCTTGAAGTTCTTCTTTGTGGGTGTACTTGTTAGCAAGGCATGTATCATTTCATTATGTCTTGCCTTGAATATAATGCATAACACAATTCTCATGTGCTAGTTTCTATCCTTAAACTATTACCTCTGTCTTCGTTACTAATTTGTCCTGTATTATTTCTGTTCCATCTAGATGAATAAAATACACGTGCTTGAGGCAACACGTGTGTCCTCTTGGGGCCATTCCCCCCACCCCGAGTCCAGGGCTTGGGAGCACCCGACGGGCGGCCTTTGAGGCCAGCAAGGAGCGACGGGAGGGAAGCATTTCTTGGTGGCAGCTGGGGCCATGGCTGCACTCCACCCCGCTCCACCCCCCTGCCTCCTCACAAGGTCGTGAGGACCATCCACACGCAGCTGGCACACATCAGCCAGAAGCTGCTTTGGGACATCCTGAGGAGGACCCTTCTCCAAGTGGCCCACTTGTACCCTCAGAAGGTGACCACTAGCCTGCTGCACGCTTCCCCACGCTGTGATGGGTAGGTGGCCCGTCAGCCTTGGGGGCAGCCCAGGACCTCTGGGGCCTGCCCAGGCAGAAAGGGTGGTGGCTGAGGTAGCCCTACTGACAGCATGCTCTGGCTCTGCAGCACTGCCGGGCCATGTGGAGCCTGCTGGCCTCCGAGCCCTGCCTCGTGGACAATGTGCCAAAGACGTGGCTGCTGGTCCAGCAGGGAGGCACCAGGCAGCATAGCTTCAAGGGAGAATGCAGCTGCTGCTGTTTCCTGGTTGTAAGTGCCTGGATGAGGTCTGCTCCACCCTGCCCCAGGGTTTCGTGTCCCTCTCCAGCTCCTCCTCACCCCTCCACCTGCCCCCAAACCTGCACCTCCCCAGGGCCGCCTGGGCCAGGGGCCTCGGGGCCACAGCCAGGCAGGGCAGTGCATGCTGCTTGGTCCTGCAGCACGCAAGCAGGCAGCCTGCCACTGCCCCTGCCCTTGCCCCTGCCCCTGCTGCCCTCAGTGGTATTCCTCCCTCCCCACCTCCTCCTGCCTGCTCGGCAGCTGGGAAGCCAGGGACAGGGTGTCTGCCTGGCCAGAGCAGGCTGCAGGGCTGGGGAGGGGGAGCCCAGGGCAGCTGGCAGGGCCCACGGGGCTGGCTGGGCTGTTCCCACTGGACCGCGAAGGCTCGCACGCCCGTGCTACAAATGGGAGCTGAGCCCTGAGAGCCGCCACGGGTGGGCTCCAGGCCAGGCAGCTGGGCCAGGCTCTGCCATGGCATCTCCCTCAGCTTAGGGCAGTGCCTGAGACCCCTGCCCCCAGCCCCGGGCAGTGCCGCAGGGATGTCTCTGCACTGAGAGCGGTCTCTGGGTGTTTTCTGCAGGCAGCCCTGGCCATGCACCAGATCTTCCTGGTGCCCTCCAGCCAATGCTGTGTGCAGTTACTTTCAGAGGAGCTCTTTATGGCAGTGGTCTTCCAGATCTCCTTCAGCTTGAAGGGCCCACAGCAGCGCTGCTGCAGCTCTGGCAGTCAGAGCAGGGAGGCCGAGCACCCTCCAGTCTGCTCCCTCAGGTGCTCTGTCCCTGCTCCCTCATCTCAGACCCAGGCCCAGGGCGGGGGCCGGGGCTCCACGTGTGACCATGCTTTGCTCTGCATGCAGGAGCACAGCGAGCACCATGCAAACTCTGTTCCATTGCCTGGACGGTGCATGCCAGGTTGAAGACACTGGGAGGCAGGGTGTCTTGGACATGCTCATGCTGCAAGACCTACCACACCAGTATCACTGTGCTGATGAGGTGAGAGCCTCGTCAGTTATCCTTGTCTCCCCCAGTGTTCCTCCCCTGCAGAGGAAGGGCCCCCTGCACGATTCCCTTCCTCATGGGTGCTGAGGCGCAAGCTGTCAACACAAGGTGCAAACGCAGCCTTGCCATGCATAGCCTGGCCTGCAGGGTAATGGCTGGGGCTAGCAGCCCAGTCCCAGAGAACTTTTCCTGCGCAGCTCGGTGCCACCAATCCAATGCCTTCTGCCCCCAGCCAGGGTGCTGCGGCATGAAGTACCAGCCTGCTGCGACACCGTGTCTGAACAGGCAGTCTGTCATGGTTTAACCCCAGCCAGCAACTAAGCACCACACAGCCACTCGCTCACTCCCCCTGCCCCAGTGGGATGGGAGTGAGAATCTGAAGAGTTAAAAGTGAGAAAACGCATGGGTTGAGGTAAGAACAGTTTAACAATTGAAGTAAAATAAAGTAAACCAGTAGTAGTAGTAGTAATAATAGTAATAATAATAATATACAAAGCAAGTGATTCACAATGCAATTGCTCACCACCTGCCGACTGATGCCCAGCCAGTTCCTGAGCAGCGATCGCTGCCCCCCAGCCAACTCCCCCCAGTTTCTATACCGAGCATGATGCCATATGGTACGGAATATCCCCTTGGCCAGTTTGGGTCAGCTGCCCTGGCTGTGCCCCCTCCCAGTTTCTCACCAGCAGGGCATGAGAAGTTGAAAAGTCCTTGACTAGTGTAAGCAATACTTAGCAATAACTAAAACACCAGTGTGTTATCAACATTATTCTCATACTAAATCTAAAACACAGAACTATGCCTGCTACTAGGAAGAAAATTAACTCTATCCCAGCCGAAACCAGGACACAGTCATAGGCCTCCTCCAGAGACAGGCCTACCAGGACATCAGTGCCATGACTGTCTTTGTTGAGGTGGGCCTGGGTGGCAAGCACTGCCTCTCTGAGGGCAGGAGGGGGGAAGCTGGGCTGCGTGCACGAAGCAGAGGGCAGAGGGGAGGTGGTGAGGGCCCTCTGTGGGCCCTGCTGCCTCCTGCCTGGGCTGTGACCGGCCCTGCTTCCCAGCCCCGAGCCATCCAGGAGCTCGGCTGGCTGTGCTGGGATCTCACTGTGCTGTTGGGTGCATTGCAGCTCCTGGACTACACCAACTTTGAGCATGTCAATGACCATGTCCTGTGTGTCCTCCTCTTCCACCTGTAGAGCGAGAGCTTGGTGCTGCACAGGATGGCAGTCAGAAGCCTCATCACGCTGTCTGGGAGACCCAAGAAGGTGGGCAGGGGCAGCTGGGCACAGTGAGGGCATCTGCCTGGGGCTGGGCTGCAGGCGGTGGTGCACGCAGCAGCTTGCTCAGGCTTCGCTAGGAATCAGGAGCAGCGGGAACAGTACCCACTGCTCCCACTGCCCCCACTGCCCTGTTCAGCAGCCCCTGAGCACTTCAGGCCAGTCCCTAGGTTGTGCTGGACACGGAAAGATTTCTGCCCAATCGGCGCTGCAGCTGATACACGCAGAGTGGTTTTGCCAGTGTGGTCCTCGATTGCGTCACAGAATGAAATCGTGTGTTTCACATAGGCAGCGACTCTGCAAGGCCTGCTGTCAGAGGTCACGCAGTGACTGCAGGATGATGACTGCGACATCAGGATAGCAGTCCTGACTGTCCTCGGCAACATGCTCTGCCTAGCGGACAGGCAGACAGCTGTCCCCACCGCTCTGCAGCTGGTCAATATGTTCCTGCCACTCTTTGAAAATGTAAGGTGGTGGGAGAGCAGAGGCTTGGTTAGCATGCCGGGGGAGGCATGTGTGCGTGGCCTGGGGGTGGTGCCTCCCTCTCCATGCATGCCCACCAGCCTGTGAGTTCCAGAGGGAGAGCCACAAGCATGTGTCTCCTCACCAGGGGCTTGGAAGAGCTGGGACTGAGGTTCTCTCCTCTTCCTTCTCTCCTCATAGGAGTCCAGCCATGTGCAAGAGCGCCCCATCCTCCTCTGCAGAGATGCGATGGCAGTTGCAGTCAGCACCCACAAAGAGAAGATGGGGAAGGACGTGCAGAGGAGCGTGATGCCCCTGTTCTTCCACCTGCATGACAAGGAGCACAGTGTGGCTCAGGTGGGGATTTCTATGGCCTTTGAATGTGCCTCAATAGGGGCCCAACCTCCGGAGTCCCTGAGGAGGTCTCAGAGCCCCTCGCTGCCTGCAGCCGCAGAGCTGGCAGCAGCTGAGAAGGTGGGCAGGGACATTCCCTATGCCTGCCCTGCCTGATCCAGTAGAGCTCAGCAGCAGTGCGTGGCCACAAACACCTAAGCACTGGAGCCCTCATGGGCTTCCCAGCAGCACCTGCAGGTGTCTGAGGCAGGGTTTGGAACCCCAACCCTTGCCTCCCCCCTGCTCTGCCCAGGGACCCCCAGGTCCTATTCCCTGGGCAGCGGTGCCATCTCCCTGTCTCTGCTGCTCTGCAGGCCTCTTGGGAAGCCCTCCTTGGAGCTGCCAAGTTCCTGAAGCAGAGGCAGCTCAGGAAGCTGCAGGAGATGGAGCAGACATGGAAGGTTGGCGAGTGCTGGGTAAGGATGGCCCCAAAGCCCCACACCCAGCCTGGAGAAGCCCTTCTTCCCCAATGCCCAGTGCAGGGGGCTAGCAGCTGTGCCCCTGCCCAGGGCGGCAGCTAACCCAGGAGGGTCTGCGCCAACCCTGTCCCCTTGTGCTCTCTGCAGCTCGTGGAGGACAGCAGAAGAGTGGAGGAGTACCTGCACCACAGCCTGCCGTACCTGCAGAGCCCACAGAAGCCCATGTGCAAGGCAGCCATCAGGTTAATTGGTGAGCCACAACCCCGCTGGGGATCCTTCCCTGCCCCTCGGCAGCTGAGCCCCAGCCACGGCTGCTGCCGCATCCACTGGGCAGCTGCAGAGCTCTGACTGCCCAATGCAGGGCCAGGCGCCCACAGGGCTCCCACCCCTGTCTGTGCAGCGTGGGCTAGTGGGAGCCTTGTTGGGTCCCTCACAGCCTTCTTGAGCTTCATGCTCAGGGAACCGCCCAGGGCTCAGCCTTGCCCAAGGGGAGGAGGGCACATGGCCAGGCCCACGGGGCCAGTGAGGGGGAGCTGGGCTGCTGGGGTGGGCAGGCCAGCGGGATCTGTGATGGGCTGTGTATGCCTAGGGCTTGCCGGGACGCAGCTGAGGGATGGGTGCCAGGAGAAGCTCCAGGTCATCTACAAAGGTGAGTGAGGGCTGTGCGGTGTCTGCAGGCCTGGCAGGGACGAGGGAAGATCCTGGGTAGGCAGCTCCAATCCCTGCCCTGGCCAAGGAGAGTTCTGCTCCCTGCACAGCTGAAGGGCGGTGTCAGCAGAGCAGAAGGAGATTTCAGGGGCATTGGTGGCCAGCACCTTCCGGCTGATCCCAGTGCCCCTGCCTCCCTTCCTGGCTGTATGAAGGTCTGGGGAGGGGTGGGGGCCCAGGGCGGAGAGGCTTCTGAGGTGCCTGCAGATCTGAGCGCTGACCTCAGCTCTTTTCCTTTCCATCTCAGCCCTTCAAGGCAAGGTGAATGACAGCAGCCTCTCATTCCCTTCCCTGGTATCTCAAACGCTGCCCCAGGAGATGGCTGGCTGTGCTGCCTGGAGCTGTAAGCAGAGCTGATCCCGGGGTGCTCTGCACACTGGCACCACCTGAGCAGCTAGACTTGACCCCTTGCAAGCAGCCTGGGGCCATGCAGGATGCACCGCACCCTGCATCGTGGCTCCAGGGCACCAGCTGTTCTGCTGGGCTGTGAAACCAAGAGGAAAGGTGAAGGAACTGAGTCACCACCACAGAAACATGGTGGGATGACTCTCATGACTGGAGTGCTGCACTGGATGGCTATAAGCTCTTCAGAAGGGATAGGCAGGGAAGGACAGGCAGTGGGGTGGTTCTTGTTGTTAGGGAGTGTTTTGACTCTATAGAGCTCAACAGTGGTGATGATAAGGTTGAGTGCTTATGGGTAAGGATAAGGGGGAAGGCCAACAAGGCAGACGTCCTGTTGGGAGTCTGGTATAGACCACCCAACCGGGATGTAGAGATAGATGAAGTGTTCTATAAGCAGCTGGCAGAAGTCTCGCAATCGCTAGCCCTTGTTCTCGTGGGGGACTTCAACTTGCCGGACATATGCTGGAAATACAACACAGCAGAGAGGAAACAGTCTTGGAAGTTCCTCGAGTGTGTGGAAGATAACTTCCTGATGCAGCTGGTAAATGAGCCTACCAGGGGAGGAGCCTCACTTGACCTGCTGTTTACAAACAGAGAAGGACTCGTGGGAGATGTCATGGTTGGAGGCCACCTTGGACTTAGCGACCATGATACGATAGAGTTTTCGATTCTTGGTGATGTGAGGAGGAGGACCAGCAAGACCACTACCATGGACTTCTGGAGGGCGGACTTTGGCCTGTTCAGAACACTGATTGGGAAAGTCCCTTGGGAGGCAGTCCTGAAGGGCAAAGCTGTCCATGAAGGCTGGGCATTCTTCAAGAAGGAAGTCTTAAAGGCACAGGAGCAGGCTGTCCCCATATGCCAGAAGATGAACTGGCGGGGAAGACGACCAGCCTGGCTGAACAGGGAGCTGTTGCTCAGGGAAAAAAGAAGAGTCTACCACCTTTGGAAGAAGGGGCCGGCAACTCAAGAAGAGCACAGGGATCTCATTAGGTCATGCAGAGAGGAAATTAGAAAGGCAAAAGCCCAGCTAGAACTCAATCTGGCCGTTGTTGTGAAAGATAATAAAACATGTTTTTACAAATACATTAACAACAAAAAGCCAAGGAGAATCTCCGTCCTTTATTGTCACCAAGGATGAGGAAAAGGCTGAGGTACTTAATGCCTTCTTTGCCTCAGACTTTAATAACCAGACCAGTTATCCCCAGAGTATTCAGCCCCCTGAGCTGGAAGACGGGGATGGAGAGCAGAATGAAGCCCCATAATCCAGGAGGAAGCAGTTAATGACCAGCTACCTCACCTGGATGCTCACAAGTCTATGGGGCCAGATGGGATCCACCCGAGAGTACTGAGGGAGCTGGCGGAGGAGCTTGCCAAGCCACTCCATCATCTATCAGCAGTCCTGGTTAACAGGGGAGGTCCCCGATGACTGGAGGCTTGCCAATGTGACGCCCATCTGCAAGAAGGGCCAGAAGGAGGATCCGGGGAACTACAGGACTGCCAGCCTGACCTCGGTGCCAGGGAATATTATGGAGTGGTTCATCTTGAGTACACTCAACAGGCATGTGCAAGTCAACCGGGGGATCGGGCCCAGCCAGCACAGGTTCATGAAAGGCAGGTCCTGCTTGACCAACCTGATCTCCTTCTATGACCTGGTGACCCACCTGGTGCATGAAAGAAAGGCTGTGCATGTCATCTACCTGGACTTCAGTAAAGCCTTTGACACCGTCTCCCGTAGCATCCACCTTAGGAAGCTGGCAGCTCACGGCTTGGACAGGCGTACTCTTCGCTGGGTAAAAAACTGGCTGGGTGGCTGAGCCCAGAGACTTGTGGTGAATGGAGTTCAGTCCAGTTGGCGACGGGTCCCTAACAGTGTTCCCCAGGGCTCAGTATTGGGACCAGTCTTGTTTAATACCTTTATCAATGATCTGGATGAAGGGATTGAGTGCGTCCCCAGTAAATTTGCAGATGATACCAAACTGGGTGGGAGTGTCGATCTGCTGGAGGGTAGGATGGCCCTGCAGAGGGACCTGGACAGGCTGGATCGATGGGCCGAGGCCAACTGTATGACATTCAAACAGGCCAAGTGCTGGGTCCTGCACTTGAGTCACAACAACCCCAGGCAACACTACAGGCTTGGGGAAGAGTGGCTGGAAAGCTGCCTGGACAAAAAGGACCTGGAGGTGTTGGGTGACAGCCGGCTGAACATGAGCCAGCAGTGTGCCCAGGTGGCCAAGAAGGCCAACAGCATCCTGGCTTGTATCAGGAATAGTGTGGCCAGCAGGAGCATGGAGGTGATTGTCCGCCTGTACTCAGCACTGGTGAGGCCACACCTGGAATACTGTGTCCCGTTTTGGGCCCCTCAATTCCAGAAGGACATTGAGGTGCTGGAGCGTGTCCAGAGAAGGGCAACAAAGCTGTTGAAGGGTCTGGAGCACAGGTCTTATGAGGAGTGACTGAGGGAACTGGGGTTGTTTAGCCTGGAGAAGAGGAGGCTGAGGGGAGACCTTATGGCTCTCTACAACTACCTGGAAGGAGGTTGCAGCAAGGTGGGGCTTGGTTTTTTTTCCCAAGTAACAAACGATAGGATGAAAGGAAATGGCCTCAAGTCATGCTAGGGGAGGTTTAGATTGGATATTAGGAAAAAGTTCTTCACAAAAAGTGTTGTCAAGCACTGGAACTGGCTGCCTAGGGAAGCGGTTGAGCCCCCATCCCTGGAGGTGTTAAAAAAATATGTAGACATGGCACTTTGGGACATGGTTTAGTAGACACGGTGGTGTTGGGTTGACAGTTGGACTAGATGGTCTTAGAGGTCTTTTCCAACCTTAATGATACTATTGTATTGTATTCCATTGATGTGTTTTGACATTTCTGTTAAGACTAGTAATGCTCCAACGTGATGAGCACTTGACAGGCGGTGAGCTTGTCACTCCACCCCAGGAGTGTTATTGCCTGGACAACCAACGTTAACACACATCTCTGTGGCATACAGCTGAAGCTAGATGTTCAGAGGTCATTAGCCCCATTGCGTTTTCCTCAAGTGCACGGGGCCTGGCTGGGATGCAGTTAATTTTCTTTGTAGCAGGTCCTATGGTGTTGTGGCTTAGACTTGTGCCCAGAATAGTGCTGATAACGCACTGATGTTTTGGCTGCTGCTGAGCAGTTCTGGCACAGCCTCAAAGCCTTCTCTGTGTCTCGCTCTGCCACCCCAGTGAATAGATGGGGGAGTGGGCACAAGAGGTTGGGAGGCAACACAGCCAGGCAGATGACCCCAACTAACCAAAGAAACATTCCATGCCACATTGACGCCATGCTCAGCAATAAAAAGGGAGGGGAGGGGGTTTCAGGAGGTTAGCTAGCTTTTGCTTAGCGATGGGTTGGGCATAGGTCTGCCCATGGGTGATGGTAGGATGCTTGCCTCTTGCCTTCACATTACTTGCTTCGGTTTGTTTTCTCTTCTTCCACTTCTCCTTTGCTTATGAAACAATTTTAATCTTGACTCACCAGGTTGCTCGCTTTTACTCTCCCTTTCCTCTTCCCCTGACCCAAGCGAGTGGCTGTGTGGAGCTTCACAGCCTACCAGTGTTAACCCTCAGCACCAAGGTATCCTGCCTTCTTTCAGTCAATACCAGTAACAAGCGACACTCATCCCTCCCATTCAGTGTCTTTATTCTGTGACAGTCAAGTAGGGAATGGCTGAAAATATAGGAGTGACATAATCAACATTTTTCAGAGCGGGTGGCCGTATTCATCAGTACACAAAGAACTGTAAATTGGCTCGTGAGGAATGCATGACACCCCATCTAGAAGAGACATCTCCAGGAAAGTAAAAACGGCCCCATTCTCTCCCCCCGAAATGTCTGTCTTCCTTTTTTTTCTTCAGGAGGCGCAGTCTCCCCGGGGCGGCAGGGCGGGCGGCCATCTTATGCGTGGCGGGAACCCTCCCGCCTTGACAGTGCCCACTCCCCCAGCTCCGTCTCGACCTCCCTCCCGTCATGCACGGCACGTCCCCGCCTGTTCCGGTCAAGCTCTGCGCGGTGATTGGCTCCTCGGGCGTCCTGGCCGGAAGCGGGCACCGCGGCAGGGAGATTTGAACGGTAACGGCGGCGCTGGTAGGCGGCCGCTGGTCCGATGAGTGCTGCCTGCAGCCCCCGCTGCCCGCACCCCCTGGGGACGGGACGGCCTCCCGCTGCTCCCCCGGTGGCAGGGTCCTGGGGAGTCTGGGGGCGCGCCTGGCGCCTCTCGCCCGGCGGCCCCAGCCCGGCCCCGGCCATGGCTGCGGGCGCCGGACGGGCCTGCAGCAGAGCTGGGCCGCGGCCGGCCTGGGAGCAGCGCCTAGAGTCGCTTCTCCCCCGGGCCGCCGCCTAGGCCCAGCTCGCGAAGGGGGGAGGCCGCTGCGGCGTCCTCTTGGGTGCCGGCCGCAGCCCTGCGGGGGAAGGGGTCGGGGTATTGCCGCTTCGGCAAAGCATCGCCCGCTCTCACTGCTGAGCCTTAGCGAGGAGCCCCTGGGAGACGCTGGCGTTTTGTGCCCTTGGCTTGCAGGCGCTCAGACTTACTCCTCTAGTGAATTTGTTGCTACGCTTGCGGCACTTGGTAGCGAAAGCAGATGCCCCCCGCCGCCCCGGCTCCCCCCCGAGCTGCAGCAAATCTGCTTTCGGTTTCTCCGAGTCTGCTCAGAGTGGAAAAGCATAAACACTGGCTACGCTTTCTCCTTGCAGGTGCTGAGAAAAATTGCGAGATCCCTGTTCCTCTCAGAATGGCTGTAGGTGACTATGAGGAAATTCTCAAGTACTATGAGTTACGTGAAACAATTGGAACAGGTAGGCTTAATCCGTGAGTGCAAACAGATGTGTGCGATCTGTCTAACCACTTTAGTATTTGTCTGAGTATAGATTAACTTACTGCAGAACCTATAGGTCATGTTTTGAGTGTGTATTTTGGGGGGGCAGAACTCTGAAAATTTAATTGGAAGTTGGTAGTACTGATCACTTCTTCCTCTAACAAAGACACTGCACGCTGTGTGTGGTACGTGCTCCAGTGCAACTGTGAGATTATAGGCAAGAAAGCATGCCATCACACTGAGCTTTAAACATGTGTTTTTTGAATTCTAGGTGGGTTTGCAAAGGTAAAACTTGCCCGACATCTTCTCACTGGTGAAAAAGTTGCAATAAAAATCATGGACAAACTTGCTCTAGGGGTAAGCCAAAAGATACTTCAAAGTTGGTAGCATCTTCTGCTGTTCTTGTGGAGCTCTCAAGAACACAGGGGTACAACATGCCAAAATGCAGCCTGCTTGTCCTGTTGGCTATTGACAGACACTGTAGACTTGGAGGAATTTTATCAGAAGCCTGCAAATCTTGTGTCGTGTTATGGCGAGAGCAACTTTCTCTGCCTGTAAAATTGAAGAAGTTAAAGGTTATTACAGTAATTCAAACAATGCTGATGAGAATACTAGCTATCTTACATCTGCCCCTCTTTGTTTTGCTGATTAATGTGCCAGAATTGTAGGCAAGTAATGGCAGAGCCGCTGCTGTATTGCATTTGAGCAGTTGAATTGTGTGCTGTCATATACATGCTGTGAAATTTTGTGTTGCACAATAGTCTGATGCTTACTCTGATGTACAGGCTGTTAAAGTAGTCGGCAATTTCATAGCTTGCTGTTGTGGTCTCTTAGGATGACTTGCCTCGTGTTAAAATAGAAATTGATGCCATGAAGAACTTAAGTCACCAGCATATTTGCCGGTTGTATCATGTGATAGAGACGTCCAGGAAAATTTTCATGGTCTTAGAGGTAAGAAATGTGTCATGGCAAAGGCTCCAGGTTTTAGCTGTAGTGGTAGATGATAACAGAGTTCAAATGAAACAATTCTTAAAAAGTTATCTCAAGCATCTTGAACATGCTCATTGTTTAGTTTAAAAATGAAGCTGGTAATATGTTCTATGTTCTGTCTTCTTGTAAAAGCCGCTCTTCACTGTTTGCAATACGTGAAAAATGTTAATTCCTACCTTGCACTTCAGTTATTCTAAAATAGCATCAGCAGGGTATGTGGGACCCCAGAACTCGCATGTGGTTGTCACCTCCTGGGCAATCTCTATCGCCTGTGATGTTAGTGTGATGTACCTGTGGCAATATGTCAGGCAAGAGTCAGGCTTCTCAGCTTGCTTGGTCTGCCACAGTGCTGACCTAGGGCATACATGGGGGCACTTGGGTGCTGCTGTGATAAAGCAGGGGGAATGGAAGAATGTCTTCTAGTTGCTGTCCAGAGCTCTCGTCGGTGTTTAGATTTCATTACTGCATTCTAAATGTATTCTCTTTTTTCCTGTCTTTATGCAGTACTGTCCCGGAGGAGAGCTGTTTGATTACATTATTTCTAAGGACCGCCTTTCAGAAGAGGAAGCTCGTGTATTTTTTCGGCAGATTGTTTCAGCAATTGCCTATGTTCACAGTCAGGGATATGCCCACAGGGATCTTAAACCAGTAAGCCTGGATAGTAGTCAGATTTGCTGGATTAATAATAGATAATAATGAACACCCACTTTTATTTCTCCATTAGGAGTTGGAGTAAGTTATGCCTTTGCCATTCTCTTCTGCTTAGAGCTCTATATCTAACATCTTCTGAAACAGCATTACTTCTTCTTGCTACTACATTCCTCAGCTGAGCTGGATGTGGCTATATCTGAGGAAGGAGCTTTCTCTGAAAGAGAAGCAGAACAACATGCCCCAGCTGGAAGTGGAGCAGAGACATGGATCTGACTTTGAACATTGCTTAGGTGTTTTTGTTAACCCCCTTATTCCAGCTTGCACCTGGAGAGAGTCTTTATGGTGCCACTCTGTTGTGCAAACTGTTCTGTTTTCACACCCAAATGAAAAAGTGACACTGATAGTTTATATAAGCAATGGCTAGACAGAGGGTGTAGGGGGAGATGCATGCGACTGGGCGCATCCTGTGGCCTTGCTGTTGTTGCAGAGTTTAAGCATAGGTTTAGGGAATGGAAGACTTGAGTCCATTTCTCCTTGAAGGGATTAGAAATTTGCATTTTTAGAGATGCTGACATCTCTGAGAAAAGCAAATTCTTAGCACATGAGCGTTTGCCTAGACAGCTCATGAAATCTTTATCTCCAAAGAACTTCACCCCAAATGAAGTAGATGTGGCACTTTGGGGTACGGTTTAGTCGGTGTGGTGGTGTTGGGTTGATGGTTGGACTGATGATCTTAGAGGTCCTTTCCAACCTTAATGATTCCTAGTTTTACTTTCATTAAAAATAATCCAGTCACCAAGCCAGGAAACATGAAATTAATTATTACTCTCCCCTTAATTGGTTTAGTGGTGGACTTGGTAGTGTTAGGTTAATGGTTGGACTGGGTGATGTTAAAGGACTTTTCCAACCTAAACGATTCTATGATTCTGTGATTCTATGAAGCATTATATGTACCTTTTGGAAGGCATTGGCTTGTAGCTGGAGAGCTGATGGATTCACATGATCATGTGACAGCTTGGGTGGGAAGTGACTTTAGAGGCTTCTGCTTGAACCTCCTGCTCAAAGCAGTGTCGTCCCAAGCTTGGGGCTTTATCCAGTCACATCTTTGACCTCTCCCAAGGCTAAGGCGACAAAATCTCTCTGGGCAACCTGTTCAGCTCTTCACTGTGCTCATGAGGAGAAAGGCTTTTCCTTATTTCCAATCTGAATGTCTCGATGCCTGTTGCCTGTCATTATCCCACCATGCACTGCTGTGAAGAGACTAGCTCTGTCTTCATGCCCTCCTTGTAGTTATTAAAAGGCTGCCATGAGGTCTCCACTGAAGCTTTCTTGTCTACAGGCTGAACGAACATCTTTCCCTCAGCCTGTCATTGAGCAAATGCTCCAGGCCACTGAGCAGACTGGTGGCCATCCACTGAGCTTACGTCAGTTTGATGTCTATCCTGTGCTGGGTGGGCAGAAACTAGATGCACTACTCCAGAGGACTAGAGTAACTTCCCCCAGTCTACTAGCTGTGCTCCTTTTAATACGGTCCATGATATTGCTGGCCATCTTTTCTGCCAGAGCAGACTGCTGCCTCATATTGAGCTTGCTGCTCATCACCCGCCCCTGCCCCAGGCCCTTCTCAGCAGATGGGAACTAGTATTACCCATCTGGAATATGGGATATATTCATTAGCAGCCGATCAAAATCTCCAGAGGAGAGCTTTGGGTAAATTCTAGCTGCTAATGACAAGAAGAAACAAGGCAAAAGATAATGTGGTTCCTTGGATAATTACGTTATAGAACCATTCATTAGCACTTCCTCTTTTACCAGGAAAATCTGCTGATTGATGAGGACCATAATCTGAAGCTGATAGACTTTGGACTTTGTGCAAAGCCAAAGGTAAGAGTATCAGTTGCTTTTACAGAGTCAAGCTAAATCAGCTACTGCACACACATAAAAAAATGCATGTTTGACTTCAGAGTGCAATGCAGAGACTTGCCCAAAGATCCTAAATTCAAGTTGTTTGTATAGTTGTCATCCAATCACTAATTACTTGGTAGGGCCTTAACTGTGTGAGACAGCAGTTAACTGCATGTTATGACCAGACTGTTAGATTGTTTTCTCCTCTCACACTTCATCTTGTATCATAATCTAAGGTAGAGATCATCTTGTGAGTACAGCTTCTGTTGTCCAATATAAAGGCCTTAATATAAATCTTTTGTTGGTGTGCATTTTTCCCTAATAAGTTTCAGTGGTGTATGTCTTCTTTCAAAAGATTTACATGTGTGCGGAGATTGTGGATCAAATCAAATAGTTTATTCCAGTTACATTTACAAATCCTCTGGTTCCATATGCTTGTACTGAGTTGTTTCCTGAGTTTAAAATTGGTTTCTAGGAGACCTTTATTTCCCAGCTGAACATGTGAGGTGTGTGCTGTTAAGAAACAATTTAATGGGAAGAAGAAGGTCTTACTGATCCAAAGACAGTTACTTCTCCTCAGATTGTTTTACTTGACTCAGGTTAGAGCATCTTGCAGGCAATCAAGAATATTAGACCATCATCTTGGCGGTATAATATCATCTTACTCTGATCTGCTTAGAACAAAGCCCAGGCAAAGTAATAACATGGTTTTAATAAGGAAATGTTTTTAGTGGTTCTTCGTCAGTTTATTGCATTAAATACTGCTATAAATAACCAGCTAGCCTCATGCCCAGTAGCTCTTGGATCACTTCTTCCCAAGTTACATCTCCTCCCTTGCAGTTGCAAAGGGAAGTACTCTTATTAGAGGAGGAACTGTGGAAAATACTGCTAACATAATAGATGAATGAGCAGCTTGGGATCTGAAAGTTTATGGGATACTTATGGTCTTAGACAATTTTGCCTAGTGAAACTGTATATTATACCAAAGCAAAATATAAGGTGAATGTATATGTACAGCAGAGGAAAATGAAGCCTCTGAGGCCTTTAATATGCCATTGCTAGAAGACTTAAGCTGTGCTAAAGCCAATAACTTCTGTGTGATCGGTTTTCTGTGTTATTCTAGGGTGGCCTCGATTACCATCTGAACACATGCTGCGGAAGCCCAGCTTATGCAGCACCTGAGCTGATTCAGGGCAAAGCATATATTGGCTCAGAGGTACGTAGCACAGTTTTGGGTTAGCGTTTTTCCGCCCACCCTGTGTATTTAAAAGTGGTGAGGTTCAGATATGTTTACTTGGTTTTAGTCTTGAATACTGCTGCCTAACAGTGCCTTGGTAGTTCTCAGAAGCTGTGTGACTAGCCTCAACAGTCACAGCCTGGAATAGCACATGGTGCTCTTGGCCACAGATCATAGAGCTGGCTAGTTTGTCTCTGACTGATCCTTTGCTGTCTCCATTTGTTGCTCCATATTTCACTGCCCTACGAAACAGTAATTTAAACTCCTGCCTTCTACTGCACATTCTTTCAAGCGGCAATTTGTTCCATTAATTATCCAACTCTTGTTGCAAATTTTTGTGTAGTCTCAGTATCTTGTGTGCTTTACCAGGCCCTTCTTTAGCTTAAAATTCATGTGTGAAAACTTGCTGGTTTTGTACTGCACAGTGTAGTAAAATTTGAGAGAAGAAAACATGTGGAGTTCATCCAGCTTTGATTCCATGTCTAGAATGTTAGGATCTGCTACTTGCCTTTGTGAATCCATCCAAAATGCTGTAATTGCAGTCCCCTCGAACTTCCTAAATTGCTGTTGGGTGGAGTCAGTCTTTTTTCCTTTTATGTACCTTTGCACCACTGTCCTTGGCCTCTAACTCCTGCTTGCTTTTGTTTGGTTTTGTTCTCCATGAAGTCCAGTGCTTTTCAAGCCTCCTTTTTCTTCATGGTCTAAGTGGGAATTACAGTATGAGGTGGTATGAGGCATGTGTACCTTGTTGTGCCTATACAATAGGAAAGAAGCAGTAGGGCTTTGAAGTTGACTGTAACTGTGCTGACAGCTGTTGTAATCTGTAATATGTTACCGTACTAAATCCCTTGTGATGAGTTTGATTTCATTTTTGCCAGTGAAATCCTTGTAGATTGAAGGTAATGCAGCAGTTTGGTGACCTAAGGAGAGGATATTGGTTTTACTGGTGCTCTAGCTCGAGTGAATTGACAATTGAATTTGGGTTGTGTGCTTTCACTTGGAATATAAGAATTCTGTCCAGAATTGAGGAGCCTACTTTTCATGAGTTGTACATGGTCTTTGCCAAAGGGGGACAGTACTACCTGTCTCTAAGCCATTTTAGATAGATCAAGTTCATGAACTTCCACTCTTATTTTTTAGGCAGATATTTGGAGCATGGGAGTACTGCTGTATGCTCTGCTCTGTGGCTTTCTCCCGTTTGATGACGACAATGTCATGGCTGTCTACAGGAAGATAATGGTAGGTATTGGTAGTGCTAGAATACACTAGGAACAGACATTGCTAAGCATTATGAGAGGCCTTTGCTTTTCTAATGGCAGAACCTGTTGAGCTGTGCCTAGGGCAAAAAGGCATATCTGCTGAATTTTGTTACACTTTGCTGCTTTTCCTATCAATATTTTCTGGATTTGTTTCCATCTTAAATCATGCTTTGCGGTACTCTAGCTTGGTCCTATAATATGATAGGAAATTGAGTTTCAGGAGAAGCATTTTCTTACTGGTGCGCTGGATTTTTGTGTCTGAGCCTTTATCTGGCTTCTCCCTGCATTGTATGGAATAGAATTGCAAATACGTCATTTGATTTACCAAAAATAACGTTCTTAAATGTCAGCTATTCTCATGCCTAGGAAAAGCAGGATTCTCTATCTGCTATTATGCTTTCCTCCTCCAAAATGAGGAGGAAGTGTGAGACACCACAATCAACAGAAAAGTTTGAATAAATAGTAAGTGATAGAATTCAGTAATTGGTTCTGTTTCCCTGTAAACTCCTCCTGATGCAGCTGAACAGCTGCTGTTCCACGTCATACATACACCTCTACCAACCACTTCTAAGCTGCCGTAAAACTTACGTTGATAAAACCTCCAGTAAGCGACTGGGTGAGGAGTAGCTATCTTGGGTAAGAGCTTTGGCTTCCTCTACCTCTTTGTCCTTCTATCCAGAGTCTGATATGTCTAAAAATAAAACCCAGAAAAACTCGAGAGTGTTCAAGGACTTCTCTGGCAGGAGGCAACTGACAGCTGATCTACACAGGGAGTGTTTTTGTGGTGCATAACAATCAGAGCTCTATAAAGCCCAGGATTAGTTCATCAAACGGCATGGCTTTTGAGTCTGGAATTGGAACAGACTTGAGTACCTTGACAGAAGGTCTGTAGGAAGCTCAGTTTGAGTTGCTGTGAAGAACTTAAAAAAAAAAAAAAAAAAAGGCAGCAATGGCTAACTGATCCAAAGAGAATGTGTAAAGGTGCTGATACTCAGATGAATGACCATTAAAATGATATGACTTTCCTACTTGCATAATCATAGAATATCTCGAGTTGGAAGGCACCCATAAGGATCATCAACTCCCTGCTCCTTGCAGGACTACCTAAGACTAAACCATATGACTAAGAGCGTCATCCAGGTAATGTTAGCAAGCACTTGCAATTTCTCAGTCAAATAGCTGTAAAGGGGAATCAACTAGGTCATCAATCAGACTTGAGCTACCTTTCCTG
Source organism: Pelecanus crispus (assembly GCF_030463565.1). Lineage (NCBI taxonomy): Eukaryota > Metazoa > Chordata > Aves > Pelecaniformes > Pelecanidae > Pelecanus > Pelecanus crispus. Next base: position 85,521,525 of record NC_134676.1, read on the forward strand.
CTCTGCTTGTGGTGTAAATTGTGTTGCCTACCCACAAGGTCAGTATAGATTGAGAGCTTGTCCATTTGTAAGTATACTTTTGTAGGATGACAGAAAATCCTTTATGCTGGTCATTAAGCCAAGATGCAGACAGAACCTGGTAAATGATCTAACTGCTTAAGGTATTCATTCTCTTAAACTTGTCAATAGTTGAAATGTGAACAGAGAGCTTAGATGTGGAACAGAGATCTTAAGATTATCAAAGATGATTTCTGCATAGCTGTAGTTGTCTGACATGCAGAGGAACTAGGAGCTGAGTTGTTTGGACTGACAGAACGTTGGACAGTGAAACTTGTTTAAGTGAAGTGAGACGACCAAGTTTTAAAACTTAGTCTGGGTGCAGTTGAAAACTGATAATGGTACAGATGTTAAGATGCAGGCTTGCTGCTTCCACTCTGAGTTTGTTTTAATTTTATGTGGTTGTGAGCTGAAAATTGCTTGAAATGAGGATGCTTACACACTGTTGTGGAATTTAATTTCACACATTATAGATCCTGAAATTTATTGTAATCTCAACTCAGAACTATTGTTCCAAGTCAATGTAATAATCTGCTGCTTGAATCTAATTAGGATTGTTATGACTTACATCCAATGTTTCTTTCCCTGGAATGTTCCATGTCTCTTCATTTGGGAATACTTGAATAAATGCCTTTACTTTTTTGAATGAAAAATCAAGCATGTGATGTAACTTCTGTTTAAAAAAACAAAACCAAACAAAACCCCCAACTTATTTCTGGTGTGATCTTATGCATCTGGTAGCTATTGCCCTCGGTCAAGTAGATGCTAATTTCATTTTTCCTTGTCTCCTGTTCTGTAGCAGTTTATTAAAAACAAAATGCACATTACTTGTGTTGCTTGACTTGGCTTTGTTTCAGAGTAAAGCTTTGTTGTGAAACAGCCTACAAACTATTTATAAACAGCTCATTAGCAGTGTCTGTAAAGATGTAACTTAAATTCTTTAACCTGTGATATCAAAGCATTACATACATTTGCTTAGAAATGTATGTTGCATGTAATACCAAGTGTTTTGTTACTGAGCCATTTGTTGGTAGAAATAAAGCTGCCTTGGCAAATTGATAGTTATGTTATTTCACAATGGCTGTTTACTGATCTTTTTTTTCCCCTCTATTTTCATTGAGAAGTAAATCATCCTTGATGGTGAATTTGGTTTGGTTTTTTAGCTACTAGTGTTGTAGCTCAAATCTGAAAGCCACTTTCGATTTTCTTCTAATCAAGAATTAAAAAAAAACCCAGTAAATCATTTGACTGAAAGAAACGTAATCTGTTAGATCTGCAGCCTTTTTCCTGTCTGCAGTATGAGTAGAGATCAAAACTCTAGCACTAGATGTAACCTATTAAAAAAAAAATAGCTAAATGTAGAGGATGGTTTATTTTTAGTGTCTGAAAAGCAGTGATTTCAATAAATATTCACATTTCAAAGTGCTGATATCAGTCATTCATGCTCCAACATGTTCGCACTTCCAAAACTTCAGTATCAAGTTGCTATGATGAAACAATGCAATAGATAAGGAGCAGGTTAGCTGCAAAAGTGGGCTAAGAGGGAAATGTCACACAAGCTGTGTGGGTGAAAACTGCAGCTGGTAATTCAAACATCATTTTCCTTACTAATACAGCTGGGTTTTAGTGCTACCATTAAATTTATTCAAGTCATTCTTAAAGCTAAGTTTGCATGTGCCTGCTGTTTTTCCTTTTTGACCAGATACAGATGTCACTATCATCCAAGTAATTTAGCGGTTCCTTTTGAGCTAGCTGTTCAAGGTTCACTTTAAATCCTCTTTTTTTTGTTTTTTCTGCAGAGAGGAAAATACAGTATTCCAAAGTGGCTGTCTCCTAGCAGTACACTACTACTTAACCAAATGCTGCAGGTAAAGGTATTGCTTCTATGCAGTAGGTCTATAAAGTACTATTGTGTAGGTCAAAACATTACATTGATGAAATACTTAAAAATATTCAGTGTTTAAACAAGAAGTTTAATTATTACAAATTTTTGAAGAAATTATTAATATTGCTTTCTGCTGAAAATTCTTTGAGAAGAATGATTTGGTATAGAAATAATTAAGCGAGGTTTAAATGGTTAAACAAAGTCTTCAAGCAGCCTGCATTTGGTTGTTCTTAATTGTGCTATATAAATAAGAGCTGTATTATAAGTGAAGCTGGACATACTGAATATGCATTTGGGCTACATCTAAGCAATCTAGCCAATGCTAAATATTCCTGTAACATTTATTGTAACTGTAGGTTCTGTAACTGCTTTTCACAACTCACGTGTTTGACGTTCCTTTTGGTGAAGCTATGAAAAAGTATTGGTTTCCATTTGAGCTTCTAACTACCCTAGGATTCTGAGAAAACAAATTGTTTCTTCAGTTCTTCTCCATGACTTCAGTATCAGCTTGATTTTTGTTGCCCACTAGGTGGACCCAAAGAAGCGGATTACAGTTAAACATCTATTAAGTCACCCTTGGCTCATGCAAGGTTATTCTGATGCTGTTCAGTGGCAGAGTAAATACCCAGTAAGTACACTTGTCAGATGAATACTAAAGTATTTAATGTAATCTTTACTGGCTTACTACTGCCCTCACAGTATGGGGGTGTGAAGACATTTCTCCAAAGATGAACTTCGAGATGGCCATGGTTTCTTACTGATTCTTCTTGCTATCAAAATGTTATTACTTTCTCTTCATTTCTCTTGAGGAGTAATTTCAAGTGTGTTTTCATTGTAATCTGCAGCTGATGGTTAATTTGCAAAATAACTGACTTCATCAAAATGTGAAGTATTTCCACATATGACTGACCAGTTGATTCTCCAGGCTACTTGGTCAATATTTCATTTAAGGTGCAAAACACAAATGTTCTTGAGTGTGTGTTAGACATGGTTATGGTTTATCTTGTATGTAGTCCTCACTGAAAATTGCTAGTTTGAATAACAATTACCTCATTGAAAGTGTGTCCATCCTGTGTCTCTATCACTTGTTTTACTTGTGCGAGAGACTAAGGTAGTATGGAGAGGGGGAAAAAAAAAAATTAGCTGTCAGTAGTAAGTACTGAGTAAGTTACTGTGTGTTTGCAGCCAATGCCTCCCTTTGGCCACTGGATGCCACTGTTTCTCTAAGTAAAGAACAGCTTTACTGTGCTTGCAGCATCACTTCTAACTGGCTCTAGAAAAGATGTGCATGTCTGATAGCTATGAATATTTAAGGAGAGATGAAAGTGTAGCTTCCATTCTAATAAAAATCTCATCTGCTGTCAGGCTTTCTTATTTGAATTCACAACCTCTCACCAAGGAGGGGCCAGACTGTGAAGTTGAACTTGTATGACTTTTTCAGTCTGTTCCCTACAATATTTAGCTATGATGCTAACTTTGTAGAATACAAGGTCTAAAATCATGGTTGATTATTGACTCAGCCCGCTGGGTTTCATGACAGTGTCACAGTCAGATATGGTTTATGAGACAAGTCGAAAGCCTCATGCTTCAATATCAGTCATGTTCTTGCAGCTGGGACATCTTGATGAAGACTGCGTAACAGAGCTTTCTGTGTTTCATAAACAGAGCAGGGAGAGTATATCGGAATTAATATCAGAGGTAAGAAGTATATATCAGTAATTTACAGTAATTAAACACCATAATACAGTAAATAAACATACTGTATTAACAGAGTAATGCTCACTTATTCTCAAGTATGAAATTTTTAATACTTTTCAGAATTAAGGACCTCCTGCAGAACCCCAGAATCTAACTACTGTAGCTTATAACTACAGTTCTGAAGTTCAAATTTGTTTTTTTCCTTTTCTACCTTTAATTGTGCTCATGATGTTTCCTAAATATTACTGTTATATCCCACCATGGTAAAATCCTTCTGAATCTCTTAAAGTCAAAATAGACTTCCAGAAATTTATAGTTGAACAACAGATGCCATTTGCTGGGTTAACTCTTTGCTTTGAAATGGTTCAATAAGTAAGAGTTGGGGGGGAAGAGTAAGAGAAAAATATCAGAGCATCACCCAAACTATAAAATATATTTTTGGGAGTTACTGTTCACACTTCTAAAAAAAGTGAATGCATTTAGTCACTTTTGAATATAAATGACAATAGTTGAACTGACTACTTCTAGAAAAATTGTACAAATCTTAGCAATGAAATTGCAAGCTGTAGAAGAGACTTAAAACATAATGCCTATACCAGCTTTAACCTGAATCTGAAAATTCTCCCTTGAAACTGAATTTTTGCTTCATGGTAGCAGTGGCATAGTTCTTCACTTTGGAAAAACTGTTACGGTTTCCACGTAACTGTAGTAGAAACAGACTTTTAAAACATATGTGATACTTAAGATGGATTTGTGGAGTTAATGCTACTTGTTCTTCAGTTATAAGAAATAATCTGACACATGGGGAAAAGTCCTTCCAAATAGGTTTGTGGCACTTGCATAGTCCTTTACTGGAGGACTTGTAAGCCCTTATAATTAATTCAAACTAATTGTACTAGGCTGCAAACCTGTCAAACATTGTACCCACCTTCCTCACACAAGCAGAGTTGTTGAAAATCATGCAAAAAGTTGGTGCCGCTCATGGGGGAAGAACAGGGCAGGGAGACTTCCAAACAATTGTCTCTGGTTGAAGTATTGGCTAAACTGAATAGCTTTGCCATTCACTTCAGTAGACAGATTCTGGTCCCAGCATTAGTTTTCACTGTAGTGAGCATACTACAAACTGATTTGCAAAGAACAACAACCATAGTCTGTTTCTTGATCTCAAACATATACTGTGAATCAACTGAAGTCTGAAATTACACTTAGGTGATCAAATGTTAGGGATGCACATCAGGCAGAAAAACTTGCAGAAAGGCAGAAATTTCTAGAAGGCTGAGCTTGCTTTGTACTTGCAATGTTTCCAAAGAGGAGATTAAAATACTCTTGGTTATTTTTTTCCCCCCTAGTGGAAATATGACCAAATGTCAGCAACATATCTCTTGCTTCAATCCAAGAAGGCTCATGGCAAGCGTGTTCGCTTAAGGGTTCCATGTCTAACAGGGCATGCCAGTACAGCACAATCAGCAGGCCTCAAGGTAAGTTTTTGAATTCAATAGGACAACATACTGATTAAAATGCTGCTCTGCATTAACAAAGCTCTGCCTGGGAAAACAGACTGGTGCCCTAAACATCAGTAAGAGAGCATGTGTGCAGTCAGCCAGAGTCTTGGTCGTTAAACAGTTTGGTCTCCTCATTAGCATGTTTTAGCAAGCTGGGCTGCTTCTACGAATTGACATTACTGGAATAACTGTCTGGGAGGACATGGTGCATTATGAGTGCTGCACAGAATGTCCTCTTGGCTACTCACAGAAATGGACTAAAATTGCCCATTGTCTGGCCTATGTGATCATTCCAGATTTCCTCTGTGATGCCTACCTTCTTACTACAGTTTTTCACATTAGTCTGTAAATATTTTTGTACCTTGCTAGTTGCATTGAGCATGGCGTAGTAAGGAAAGTCTTCTGAAATGTCCTGGTATGTCATCTGGGCAACCTACTTTGAGATGGCATGGACACTACATGAGCTGATGGTCAAAGGGGAGAGACTGATTCCTTCCTCATCTGTTTCCTTTTATAACACAATCCCAGAGAGGATTCTGTTTATTTTGAGTAAAAGAGACAAGTTGCTGACGATGCTGATGAATTGGATTCTCAAGTGGTTTTGTATATCTTATGGTAATTTCTGTTCCTCTGATTTGGTAGCAAAGTGTAAATAGGGCACTTTAGACAACGTCTGAAGTTGCTAAATTGCTTGCAATATCATATATAAAATGCAGCTATATGGGATGTTGGTGATACTCATCTGTGTTTGACAAACTCAAAAGCATTCAGTAAAATTGCAGACTTCCTATTAGCCATTCCCCCTTGAACTGTAGACATCTGTGTAAAATTGTTAACTAGCTATCTGAATGTGCTATTCCCTGCATAGAGACGAGCACTCAGAATAAATACTTTCTTATGCATCTGATTGAATTGCATGTAAATCGTTTCAGTTAATCCATACAACTGCTTTGAAACACAGATGAGAATTCTAAGACTACCAGTGCTGCATAACAGATCATGAATCATAAGTGTTGCTGAATATGCATAATGTGATTTCCATGTTCATGGTGGGTTAGTCTTCTACACTAAGATGATTGTAAGGTGGAGGTTCTCTAGGTTCAGTAGCGCTGATGCTGTGAACTTACTTCATGTCAGTGGTGTCCTAGGTAACTTGATGTGGCTGATGCTACTATTTAACATACACATTATACCTTCACAGGTGATTGTGAAAATCATGTCTACACAACACAACAATGCATTAGTGCTTCCACAGCATTCAGGACACGTTTAACTTATCTGCATGTAGATACTGTGAGTGAATATCGACTGAATTTGCTGAAATACCCAACTATCAAAGTTTTCTAGCTAGAGCTGGTCAAATGTGAAGAGAACCAAGCAAACAGAACCTTTAACTTAGCCAGTTTCTGAATGTGGTGGCACAAGCTTGTACATAATACTGCCTTATTTCAAGCAGTTTGATGTAGAAGGATATTCCAAAACATTCACCATGGCATGAATTTCGTCTGGAACACAGTAGCCAAGGAATCTTATTCAGGCATTCCTACTGTAATGGAATGTGATTTCAGCTACAATATTGGGCTGTTAGCTTCTTGGCTGTAGCTAACAGCCCTCTGGTAAGGGCTTTTTAGTTAGTCGTCATAGTAGGTTGGGTAGCATACCGGGACTCTGTTTCTGTTCAGGTAGTGACAAGAGATCTGATCATTGCAATATCCTTGGTCACAGGCCAAGAGAAACTTACCTGCCAGCAGAACACAGCTTCCTAAAATGGTATCCATTCCGGCTGAGGACTGATAATTTAAAATAATTGTATGCAATTTCACTGAAGTGGTATGAAACAAGTCCTTGGGAACAGTTTCCTGAAAGTAACAGATGTTAAAAACTAAGGATACTGTGATATACATCTGATTATATGTGGTGTGAGCCATGAAGGTTAGCAATCTTGGCTGAAGTTATGAAACCTGTGATTTAATAAATGACAACTTTTTTCAGGGCTAGCGATTCAATGAAGGCTTCCGAATGCTAGTTGAAGTACGGTTGCAGATTGCATAATCATGTTTTGGATGTAATGTGTTTACCTTTATCCAGCCCCCTTTCAGACTTTACTGCATTCTTTTCTTGGGTTCTTTCCAGCTTATTATTTGGCTTTTGGTAAAAAGAGCTTGCGGTTTAAGTCTTGAAATCAAAGGCAGGTATTTTTTGTGAGTTGCTTCTCTTCTTGACACACATAGAATCATAGAATGCTTTGGGTTAGAAGGGACCTTTAGAGGTCACCCAGCCCAACCCCCTGCAGTGAGCAGGGACAGCTTTAACCAGCCCAGGGTGCTCACAGCCCCGTCCAACCTGGCCTGGGATGGTGCCAGGGATGGGGCCTCCACTGCCTCTCTGGGCAACCTGTGCCAGTGCTTCACCATCCTCACTGTACAAAATTTCTTCCCTATATCCAGTCTAAATCTATTCTTCTTTAGTTTAAATCCATTACTCCTTGTCCTGTCACAACAGGCCTTGCTAAAAAGCTTGTCCCCATCCTTCCTGTAGGCCCCCTTTAAGCACTGAAAGGCCGCACTAAGGTCTCCCCGCAGCCTTCTCTTCTCCAGGCTGAACAACCCCAACTCTCTCAGCCTGGCCTCACAGCAGAGGGGCTCCAGCCCTCGGATCATTTTGGTGGCCTCCTCTGGACCCGCTCCAGCAGGTCCATGTCCTTGTGCTGAGGGCCCCAGAGCTGGACGCGGTGCCCCAGGTGAGGTCTCAGCAGAGCAGAGCAGAGGGGCAGAATCCCCTCCCTCGACCTGCTGGCCACGCTGCTGGGGATGCAGCCCAGGATATGGTTGGCTTTCTGGGCTGCAAGCGCACATTGCCGGCTCACATCCAGCTTTTCATCCCCCAGTACCCCCAAGTCCTTCTCGGCAGGGCTGCTCTCCATCCCTTCCTCCCCCAGCCTGCATTGATATTGGGGGCTGCCCCATCCCAGGTGCAGGACCTTGCACTTGGCCTTGTTGAAGGTCATGAGGTTCACACAGGCCCACCTCTCCAGCTTGTCCAGGTCCCTCTGGATAACATCTTGTCCCTCTGGTGTGTCAACGGCACCACTCAGCTTGGTGTCATCTGCAAACTTGCTGAGGGTGCACTGGATCCCACTGTATGTCATTGATAAAGATGTTAAATAGCACAGGTCCCAGTATGGACCCCTGAGGGACTCCACTTGTCACTGGTCTCCATGTGGACATCAAGCCATTGACCATGGCCCTCTGTATGCGACCATCCAGCCAATTCCTTATCCATCAAACAGTCCACCCATCAAACCCATATCTCTCCAATTTAGAGAGAAGTATGTTGTGGGGGACTGTGTCGAACGCTTTAAAGAAATCCAAGTAGATGACATCCACTGCTTTTCCCTTGTCCCCTGATGCAGTTACTCCTTCATAGAAAGCCACTAGGTTGGTCAGGCAGGACTTGCTCTTGGTGAATCTGTGCTGGCTGTCTCGAATCACCTCCCTGTCCCATCATGAAAGATGACTTGGTAATGGTGCTTTGAGAATAATTTCATATCTACTTTTGATACAAATGACAAATCCATAATGACAATATTGAATTCATATTATAAAACTTGGGTCACCAGCATGGAAACTTCCATTAGGTGTTAACCATAATTAGGAACTTAGAAAGAAATCATGTTTAGATTTTAATGACACTTTTCTGATGAAGTATTCCATTTAATAGTGCAATAGAATCTCAGCTGAATCTTTCTTTTCAGTCTGAAAAAACTGTGACATATGAAGATGTGCCAGACTGCAGTGAAGTGCCGCATGCATTTGGATCCATGGTATTTTCTGATGCAGCTTCACTGTTTGAAGAATCTCCGTTAGAAGAATTTATTCTAAATACTCACAAAACAAAACAGGTATTTGAAGAATAAATACTAGTTACTTTAAAAAAAAATAGATTTACTGTTCTTAATCAAAAAACATCTTACTCTCATTGTACATAAAACTTATTACATATTTAAATGTTTGGTGGACCCTGGCCAAGAGAAGTTACAAACTGAGTAAAGCAATGTTTTAAATATATAGCTGAACATAAATTGTGACTTTCTTTAGCTGTAGGTCATGATTCATTTGATGAGAACTTGAGCTTTGACATTTGGTTACCATAAAACCAGCATATAAGGTATGAGTAAATGAGGCAATGAGGATTTTAAAACTGATGGGAAAACACTAAGGTACAGCAAGCAAGGTCTGGGAGCTAGGCTATAGATGGACAAGTCTTTGAAGAAGTTCAGCCTGTCTGTATTGGACAAGAAAATCCAATGAAGCAATTAATTATACAATTAAGCCAAATGAAAATTCTTAGCTGTGCTTAGATGAGCTGGTGAGGAATAGTCTTAAATGTGCAAGCTGAAGAATTTAGAAGAGCAGATAAGGAAATGGCAAATGACTTGAGATGTTTATTATCAAGTTATAGAGGGAATCAGAGGTATTGAAGAGTTTTTAACTGTCTTGCTCAATAGGCAAGCATTGTATGGTATTTTTAAGCTGCTTCAATTTTAGAATTTCCTTGTCTGTAACATTCCTGAATGTGATCAGAATACAGCAAAGGATGTCTTTTTTTTTTTTTTTTGTTACATCTCTTGTAGCATTCAAGGCATGATGCTCAACTGGATGATATGGAATTCACACTGTCAACTCCAGTGACAAGAAAAGTGGCATCAAAGAAGCATGAAAACAAAGAGAATGTTGATACAGAGTCAGCTTTAAGAATTGAAATGCCCTCTGCGCTTCCTGCTCCTTTTGCAAAGAGTCAGATTGAGACGCAAGTACAAACCATACCCTTTCAGGCACCTGCCTTCAAAGGTATGGTGAATGTAACTAATGAAAATTTAGAACATATATGTTGCTTAGGAATTATTGTAAGTTAAGATATGAACACAGTACTTGTGTATCCAATATATCTATTTCTGGAAGACTTAACTTTTTTTGCCATATTCACCAAGCTGGTTCTTCTAGTACATCTGGTAAGGTGCTGCAAGAGGTTTAACCATACATCAGGGCACGTTGCTTGTGTGTTAATTGCAGAAGTCGTTGGCTGCTTACAGTATCGCATGTACATGCCTTTTGCCACACTGACATGAAGCCAAGTGCTGTGTTCATAAAATCTGCATCCGGTTCCACTTTTCCATGAAGGTTGAGGACACTATTTCCTCAATGCTCTGGTTTTTCTTTGTTATTACCTTGAGTGAAAATAAAGGTATACTTTTAGTCAAGTCCGCTTTTATTGCTTCTTCTAAGAGAAATCTAACTTTGGATTTCTCATGGTAGCATATCAGCACTTGCACAGTAACAGCCCAGTGTGGCAGCAAAAGTACTTCTGTTAACAATGTATAGATCTTACAGTTATGTGATAGACCACAGAAATCTGTCTAAATTATATCAGCTTTTCTGAGTTACCAGAAATTTCTGTCCTCAGCATGTCTAATCCATTCTTATGAAAAATGGTGGATCCTGTATGTACATTACCATTCCCTTCAAACATTAACATAAAAGTTTTGGTGTTGATACTGTAATGCTAACTCTGTCCTTTAAATGCCAAGGAATTCTTACAATAGGAGAGACTTCTGTTCCAGATGCTAGGGAACATTGTTCAGATCTACTGAATCTTTGCAGGCTGGTTCAAGTTATAAGGGATTGTGGACATACTGCTGTTCAATGACATTCTTTGTAAAGGATTTAAGGAAGTGCACTACAAAGACTAGTTATTTATGAGTTTGATTTTTCTCATAAGATTTTGTGTGGTAACTTGTGAAGTTTGACTTCATGGTAAGTTTAAAAAGCAAAAGTAGGTACTCTTTCTGAAACGGGAAATGCAGAAACACTGTTTCAGCTCATTTTAGTGAAATATTTCTGAGGTTTAAACAGTTAAAAGCTAACTCTGTTTCATTGAGAGAACTTTGATTCAGGAAAGGTGGTATTAATGCTTTCTTAGAGATGGAAAAGTGAAAGTATCCATTGGAAATTTTGAGATCATCATTGTCTGGGGCCAGGTGCAATTCTGTAGAGAGCTGAAACTTTGAACACTGAAAGTTGCGTTTAATTGTGATGACTCATTTGCTGATTGTTTCACTTGGTGTTTGCTTCTGCACATTCAAAATCATGCTCTGCAGAACTGTCAGTGTATGGGTAGTAGAACTTTTTAGACTGTTATGTATTGTGTATTATTAAACCTGGCAATATAAACTCACACCCTTCATATAAGGGAAATGGCTTGGTGAAGGATGCAACGACTCAACACAGTGAATTGCTCGGTATTTATTCCGGGACCAGTGGCAGAGCAAGAAAGCAAATCTAATCCTTTTCCTTTCCAAATTTCTAATATGGAACTGCATCGGTCGCTCTAAGGCTTGACTTGTAGAGCCCTTGGGAAATCAGTTGCAGTTTCTCTTTGTAGAGTAGGGGTAGTATTGTTACTAATTAAAAATATATTTTATCATTCTGAAGATACTGACCTGAGATAGAAAAGGGGGCTGGTTTTAGAAATAAATTATTAATCATGAGAAATCCATGCTGAAGAAAAGAAAATCCTTTATGCAAAAACATACCCACTTTGGCTTGGATGCTTTCTTTCAGAGAGCCAGTTCACTGCAGCCACCCCAATTAAGAAACATACAAACCCAACAAACACAGACGAATTGACAGCGACTGAGGTTCTTCCCGAAAAAAGGTAAATGTCCAGTTATTTGTGTACACTTGTGATTTAGAGCAGGACTACCTTAATCCATGTACTGCCTAGGAAGCCTTGTTACAACAGCAAGCTGTTATTTCCATTCTCTTGGTAAAAATCTTCCTAAAACCTCTTTCTACATTCACTAGAAAGCACTGAAGGCAGAGAAAAGTTTTAAAACTGTGTAACTCAATTATCTTCAGAATATATTCCTACTCTCCATAGTGTAAATTCCTTATTCCAGTTCCCCAGAGGGCTGCAGTTTCTATATACATCTCTGGGCTTAAATCTCAACTGACTTTCAAACAGAAACTCTCAATATACTGCACTTGCTTTGGTTTTCTTCATTTTGTCAGATCTGGTAATATTTTAGTAATGTATCTGAAATAACTAATTTCTAAACACTGAGGAAATATAGCTGATTAATTTGTTCATGTAACAGGTGTCATTCAGTGGAATTAGATCTCAACTTAGCTCATGTGGATAGCAGCCAAAAGAAGAGAAAAGCCAAAATATTCGGCAGTCTTGAAAGAGGCCTAGATAAAGTGATCACAATGCTTACGCCAAGCAAAAAGAAACGATCCACTAGAGATCGTCCAAGGAAACTTAAGGTATGTTGCTGGAAAAATCTTATGTGAAAAGAAATATAAGTATTGAAAACATCCAATACCTTAGAAATGGTCGTGTGAAAACTTCTGTGATCTGATTTGCCTGCATTCTACATTAAAGTACAGTTGATCTTACTACATCCCCATTAACATGATAATGTCCCAGGTATCGCCAAGAGATGTCATGTTAGTCTGGACTCAGGCAAGTCACCAACAGATCAAGGGAGGAGTCTGGCCATTGCTTTTTATATCCCATCTAAACCAAATCTGAGGGAAGCAGGATGGTTTTAAAGGAACCCTAGCTGAAAATTTTTAATTGCGTTATTTCTGTAGAGATACTGCTAGCTCTCCCACACAAAAAAAAGGAATTTTTATGACGTTCGTCACTTAGATTTCTGCGGTCCAGGAGTGATATGTCTGTTCCAAGACAGTCTTTAGATGTTAAGAGAACCTGAGATTAAACTTAAAGCCTAAATAACTACCCCTTATAAAAGAATTTTTGACACTGTCAGCATAATTTTGATTTTTAAAATTTTGATGTTGCTGTGTCTGACCAGTTCACTACTTATTCTTCCAGGAACCATCAAAAAAGCAGTGCCTCAGATAGTGCATAGCACAGAGTACTTCAAAATTACATTAATAATTTGTACCTACCAAAGCTGACTCGTGAGGTTAATATTAGCTTTGTAGAATACACATCAAATGGTGTTGGCGTAATACTAATGTAGTGAACAGAAGTGTATACATCATTCAAAAGCAACTAATATACTTCAGAAGTTATACAAGGAAGAATTTATACTTGAATCTGTAGATGACATGTTTGAGAAACATGATTAATGTGAAAGAGGCAAGGCTGTTACTGAGGCATAAACAGTTCATAGAAATAAGTGATGTGTACCTTCAGCTGACTGGCTCCTGGAGCTGCAGCTGTTAGGACACCTACTGTACAGCAGGGGCTATCTATCAGTAGAAGGACTACTTTGTGTTTTGCAGCTTGTGTAAATGGAATTCAGCTACTGTATTCCAGTTGGAAGCTTTTCCAACAGGCACTTGTCAGAGGCAAGGTGGTAGTCATACAGGTTCAGAACATTTCTTGGGCTACAAAGCTGACCAACTCATCGGTCAGGAGTCCAGACTGTGCAAATAATTCAGGAACTGGACCAATTGGAAATGGAAGCTACATCTTCTGTCTCTAAAAGCTTTTATCCTTCTGCATCAGTTTCCCTTGTCCATAGTATTTGCAAAATTACTGATGGATGTCTAGGGACACCGGAGTGCAATAGGGGAAGAAAAACTTTATTTCACAGTGTTACAGCAGTTATGGCACAGAGATGCATACATTTTAGGCTGAATAAGAACTGTAAGAACCAGTCTTTTTTACTCTGACTTTGCATCTTCAACCTATGTTCATTTCTCAAGCTATTTTATGATGTTGTCTTCTCTCATCTGCTTCTGTGACTTCAGAAGCTAGATAGGGCGCTTGTGGCATATTACAGTTGGCATATGCTTTCTCTTGTTATGTATGGGTGTCTGAAAGTTGTTCAAGAAGTCACTTACTGGACAAGTGATATAAAACCCCTGTAACAGTGAACTTACGAGTAGCAAGTTACCTTTTTTCTTTAACTATGGTGATGCTTTAGTCCTAGAAAAGCTGCATGGCACCACACCTGTTCCTTGATATTGGGAGTGCTTGGTCTCAGCTAGGCAACACACTGCAGGCAATCTCCCAACTGGAGCGTGCAGTAGGGTATTCTAAGCACAGTTGTTGTGGCTGTCTCCTGTAGTTCTCTCCATGAATAGCCTCTAGCTACATACAAGACTTCTAATAGCCTCTGTGCTGCCCTGGCCCATCACTGCTACTTTGGATTTTATGATGGATTATAGTTTGGACATGCTTTGATATTAATTGTCCAGCAGTTGTTGTTTAGTGTTCCTGTTGCTACTACAAGTCTTAGTTATGATAATATTGCGAAGTTGAAGCATTTGTCACTATGGTTAGCTGTTCCAAAGCTTTCTTTATGAGAACTTTTTGTAATGCCTTCAGTTTTATGAGAAAGTTGTGGGTTGGCTCCCCCCAACCTTGACCTTTTTGTTTTTTAATGAGCTGACTACTTTTAGGCACACTATAATGTTACCACCACTCGGCTGCTGAATCCAGACCAACTGTTGAATGAAATAATCACTGTTCTTTCAAAGAAGCATGTGGAATATGTTCAGAAGGGGTAAGTGTAAAATACGATGACTTCAACTTGTATTTGTCTGAATAGTCAGTACTCCACTTTATCAAGGATTGGAGTATTTAAACTTACTTTCTCAGCCCCATATTGTAAAATAGACAAATTTTATAGAAAGTGTACAGAGCAGTAAATAAATGTCTGCAATAAGACTTGTCCACACAATGCAAAACAATGTTAAGTGAGCTCTAATGGAGCTCTTTGAGTGACAGATATGAACCGGTAATAGTGAGGTAGCTCTTAGAGGCTGATGTGAATTTTCTGTCTCTCTTGTGAAATTGTAAATACAAAAGGTTTGTTATGTATGACCAAATCGGGCAGTTTGGGGAGGTAATGTGGATACCTGTTAACCCTCATTCTTTGGCCAAGAGATCAGTATATTTTAAAAGCCACACAGAATTCACACACCTTTGTGTGGATTATTTTGATTTGTAGGATTTGTATTTTAATTTGTAGGATTTACTAACTAGACTAAGGTACTGAGTAGGATTGGTTCCTAGTTCTTATTGAAGCTTCATGTCCGTTTCCTAATTTTCCAATGCATGAAAGAAATGTTGTGCTCACTTACAAATACACATTTTCTAAAGTTCTTGCCTATTTAAATGATAGGCATTGTAGAACATCAGAGTATATTTCAACCACTGATGCACTTCCAAGCTCAAAATCTGGAAGGATACTGAATTGCCCAGAAGCACCTTCTCCCATTGTGGTGATTTAAACTTCACATTCAGTTTTTTCCACTTTTCACCCCAGCTGAGCTGTAACCAGCCTCTCAGCAGTGGTGTCTCTGCAGAGAGGAGAGACAAGGATTTTTCCTTGTCCAGGAAAAATGGGGGAACATCTCCATCCTTCCAGCTCTGCACTCTGAGAATGGGGCTCTGTGGCTAGCAGTAGTTCCTGTGGCTGGGTAGGACATTGATACCATGTGTTGGTACTTACAGATAACAACAGTGTTCTGGGACTCAAGTATTCAAAGTTCTCAGTTCACTAAATTCTGGGTTGTTTCCCAAAATCCTCAATAGCAATGGGATCATTTCTGTAAAGTGTTTTTATTAATTCAAAATTGCATTGCAAAAAAAATTAAACAGTTCAATGATTATTCTGGTTTTCATTTTGTACAGTTATACCCTGAAATGTCAAACACGGTCAGATTTTGGCAAAGTAACTATGGAGTTCGAGTTAGAAGTGTGTCAACTCAGTAAACTTGAAGTAGTGGGTATCCGGCGACAGCGGCTTAAAGGTGATGCCTGGGTCTACAAGAGGCTGATGGAAGACATCTTATCTAGCTGCCAAGTGTGACTGGCTGATGCAAGTGCTAAGAAAGCCCCAGTTTTGTACTGAGGTTTTAATCGTAATGTTTTAGAAAGGTCTGTTCAGAAAAGTAGTTCTTTGTCACATTCATAGCTGTCTGAAAAATCTGTCATCTTTCTTGCGTTTTTCACTGTCCCTCTTTGTACATATGCCTTCTGTGTGTTTCCCTTAATATCAAGTTTGTAATAAATGTTCTGCAACTGCAACTCTTCTAAAATAAAGTTCTGTAAACTGTTCCCCGTCTTGCACATTTTTCACATACGTGGGTTAAAGTATTGGTGTCTGTATGCTGAAGCTTATTTTGGTATGTCTTCAGTTATCGAGTACGTGTGGTACAGAAGTAGCCATTTGCATAATTCTCTTCTTGTCTCTGCTTAAGTAGGATTTATTGAGATCATTAACTAAGTCACAGCTGTGGTTCCCAGAGTTACACTATATGCTCAATGTTGTACAAAATAGGACTGTTCAATAAATGTAAAGTCAAGAGTGCTAGGATTTAAACTATGATCCCATACCAAACATTACTCTATCTCATTACTAAGCCTCAGTGATGCCTAACAAGTGTATGTATTTTCTGATGCTCTTGTGTTAAGTGATCGTCAGATTGTTGTGTTAAGAACAATAGCACCTTTGAACTGTTGTAAATGGAGAAGGCATACTGTCTACAAGATATTCAGAGTGACACCTTTAACAGTGCTGGGTGCAGAACTTAAGCACTAGAAAGGAAATTTGAAATATACAGAGCTAGTAAGCACACATAAGACTTGGTTGGGGTGTTAGGGTGTCATCTTAGAAAAAGGCACATCTCTCCCAAGCACTTGTGTTGTCTGTCATGTAGCCTTGCTTCAGTAGCAACCACACCGGGATAAATCCAAGCAGTAGTAGCAGTGGGAAGACATGCGTTGAAGCCTCTCTCTTTGCAAAGCTGTTCAGTAATATCTAGACAAGCTGACAATGTGCTGCAGATTTTTCTTCATGTACGTGAAGGCAACTCTGGCATATCCCGCATGTAAACCCCATGTTATTGCCTGAGGCTCACACACCCAGGGGTTGGGTAGGTGGATAGTTGAGTGTTGTTGGAAACTTCCAGACAAACATGAGATACAGCTGCTAATTAAAATTGTCCATTTACTATCCACAACCTTTAATGCAGTAATTTCTTTGTTAAAGTAGTTACTGACCAAGGTAGAGGTGTCCATCATTTTTTTCCAATGCCAAGTTGTCCCTTTGCTGCTCTTTAGACAGGTAAAGGAGTAGGGACATCTTTAGTGAAGTTCAAGAAAAGGTAGAAAAGTTTGCAGGGGTATGTGGAAGGAGAGAGCTGCTGCTCCTTTAAGCGTTTTTGATCAAGAACCTTTTAGATGCAGAAGGGGATAGCAAAAAAAGGAGGACAACATGAATAAGAACATGCAATGACACAAACCTGACTGACATGGTGTCCTGGTTTCGGCTGGAATAGAGTTAATTTTCTTCCTAGTAGCAGGCATAGTGCTGTGGTTTGGATTTAGTAGGAGAAGAATGTTGATAACACACTGACGGTTTAGTTGTTGCTAAGTACTGCTTATGCTAGTCAAGGACTTTTCAGCTTCATGTGCCCTACCAGGGGCACAAGAAACTGGGAGGGGGCACAGCCAGAAGAGTTGATCCAAGCTGACCAAAGGGCTATTCCATACCATATGGCATCATGCTCAGTATATAAACTGGGGGGGGTTGGCCGGGGAGCAGCGATCGCTGCTCGGGAACTGTCTGGGTGTCAGTCGGTGGGTGGTGAGCAATTGCATTGTGCATCACTTGCTCTGTATATTATTATTATTATCATTATTATATTATTATTATCATTACTATTTTACTTTATTTCAATTATTAAACTGTTCTTATCTCAACCCAGGAGTGTTTCTCACTCCTACTCTTCAAATTCTCTCCCCCATCCCATAGGGGTAGGGAGAGTGGGCGAGTGGCTGCGTGGTGCTGAGCTGCTGGCTGGGGCTAAACCACGACACATGGTAAGAGAGACAATAACGAGAACCAGACTTGGTCGGTCACATTCATGATAAGGGTGTGTGGAATGTGGCAATGTTCATTTTGGAAAGGTTATGTGATCGAGGACCTTGTCAAATGGGATATTAAGGAAAAGGGGGAAGTCAGAAATAAAAAATAGAAGGATGCAAACCTGAGAGACAGAAAGACAACAAACAAACCTGGTCAGTCGCCGTAGCGGATGGGCTCTGGGGAAACTGTCACAACCCAGGACTTCGCAGCGGGTGAGGCTGGAAGCCCGAGGGCCCGGGATGTTGGAGGGGGTCGGTGGGACTGTGCCAGCCAGTGGGGTGATGTGCAGGGGTCACAGCCCAGTGCCTGGTGCTGGCTGCTGGGGGGGTGAGTGTCCGCATCTCCCCCAAACCGGGTGTGCGTGGGGCACGCGTGTATTCGCCGGCAAACATCAGGCTCGGACCAGTGGGTGAGTAGGAGGCCCCAGGTCTGGGCAGGGGTATCTGGTGGGCGGCAGGTCTGTGCTGGTTTTGGGGGAACCATGAGCGTGGGGCACCCATGGGGTGTATGTGTGAGTGCTGCGTGTTTGCAGCGAGCACCGAGCTGGACCAGCTGGCGAGCAGGGGACCCGTGGTGGGGTGAGAGGGCCGGGGTCTGGGCAGCAGTGCTGGGGGTCAGAGGGGCTGTGGCAGTGCTCGGGGGACCCACCAGTGCACGTGTGCTGAAAGAGGCAGCCATGGTCTTGATATCCCTTAATTGCTAATATAGAAATATAAATGGTGATGCCCACACAGTGCAGGAGATCTTACAAGTGGTATGTGACCGGCACATGAATTAAGGGTTTGTGTTGATAAAAGCATACCTAACCTACTGTTCTAATAAATTAGTGCTTAAAGCTTAGTATGAGCACTTAAATGCTTTTTGTACCTGATGCCTCTAGCTGCAATATTAGACTCCTGTTTGGTTTTTGGATGTTGAAATTTGAGTCTGCTAAATATCAGTTGGAAATTGGCTAAAAATGTCAATAATGCAGCTGAGGGCTGTAGCTGATACGTGTCTGGAGTGCTGCAGTATCATGCGAGCTCTGTTTTTTGCTCACTTGCTTGTTGTTTGAATACAAACTTTTCCCCAAGAATTTGGCTTCTGCCTGGAACTTGATCTGAATTAAAATAAGGGTAGAAGATGGAAGGGCTGATTGAACGAGGCATATTGATAACAGTGTAGCTAATGAATAGCATGATATATGTTTTAGATCACCAATCAACTGCAAAGCCCAAGAGCTGAAGAATTGAAACATTCGCTTGCATTCCTTGAGTTTTAATTTCAGGAATGACTACAGAAGTATACTGAAATACCTGAACTTCCACAGTTTAAAAGCACATTCTGTGTGAATAACTATCTCCTCCCTATGGTGACAAGACTGATGTTATGAAAGGACAAACAGTAATTAAGATGTCTTGTTCCTTCCTTCTTTTTAAGCTACAAACAACTGAGCGATAATTGATTCAAGTTGTCTTACAAGCTCTGATGTGTGAAATAAGGTTCCTCTTCATAGGCTACCATCCTGACTCTTTTTGCTAATATTCCTTGCTGTGAATGAATGACATCTGGTGATAGGAATCAGAGAACGGGCAAGAAGCAAGATTCATTTGTGCTTTTTTTGAAACCCAACTGCTGCTATGCTATCAGTAATTTTTTTTTACTGAGATTGCTGGAAGTCTATTTCAGCTGATCTCAGGTGGAACTCAGAGGGAGGCAAAAACAAGGTTTAACAAATAAAGGAGCTGTGTGGATGACGAGGAGCATGGGTTGTGTGCCAAGCTTGTGGAAGCCTCTGCACAGAGGAACACAAGGCCAGAAGATTTGTCTTGCCTCCCTGCATTCAGACTGCTCCTTTTGCAGGCAGCCAGGTTGTATGAAGTCATGCGTATCAGTCAGTCTTGAAATCAACTGGTATGCTACACCTAGGAGGCTGTCCTAACTTCATTTCCTTTTAGAGTCTAAACAATTTATGTTCATTGTGTGTGAATGTGTTCTTGGAATTACCACTAAGAATCATAGAATCATTTAGGTTGGAAAAGACCTTTAAGATTATTGAGTCCAACCGTAAACCTAGCACTGCCAAGTCTACAAATAAACCATGTCCCTAAGCACCACATCTACACGTCTTTTAAATACTTCCAGGGATAGGGACTCCACCACTTCCCTGGGCAGCATGTTCCAGTGCTTCACAAAACTTTCAGTGAAGAAATTTTTCCTCATATCCAATCTAAACCTCCCCTGGTGCACCCTGAGGCCATTTCCTCTCGTCCTATCTCTCCATGATGCTACCACTTGCCCAAGTATATGAGTAATCATGTGTCCTGGTTTTAGCTGGGATAGAGTTAATTTTCTTCCTAGGAGCTGGCATAGTGCTGTGTTTTGGATTTAGTATGAGAATAATGTTGATAGCACACTGATATTTTAGTTGTTGCTAGGTACTGCTTATGCTAGTCAAGGACTAACTGCCCAAAGGGCTATTCCATACCATATGATGTCATGCTCAGTATAGAAACTGGGGGGGTTGGCTGGAGGGCAGCAATTGCTGCTCAGGGACTGGCTGGGTATTGGTTGGCAGGTGGTGAGCACTTGCATTGTGCATCACTTATTTTGTATATTATTATTATTATTATTATTATTATTATTATTATCATTATTATTATTATTATTATTTCCCCTTCTTTTTCTGTCCTAGTAAATTGACTTTATCTCAACCCACAAATTTTATGGTTTTTTTTCCTATTCTCTCCCCCATCCCACTGGGGAGGGGGGCAGTGAGCGAACGGCTGCGTGGTGTTTAGCTACCTGCTGGGTTAAACCACACCACCATGACTTATCAACATGTGTTTTGTAAGACGAATTAGCCAAGCTCTTAAGGCCTCTCCTTGGCTCTTGATTTCATCATTCTGGTGTCAAGTATGCCCCTGGCTGATCTTGGTTCATCTTCCTTTGAAAGCAGGTGGTGGAATGGTCCCTGTTCTTGAAAGTCCCTATATGGACTTCATGCAATAGCAACACTCTGTGCCTTCTTTCTAGCAGAACTACTGTCCCTAGTACTTTGTTCTATGGATATTCATGTTCCTTCCACTCCACACATTCTCAGTTCCTCCCTTCTGTTCCTCTTAATTCAGTGCTATCAGAAAATTTCTATAACACCTTCTATAATTTGTGTCCAGGCCACAAATAAAGATATATAACAAGAGTAGTCCCAGACCAATGCTTGAAAAAACTACTGGAGGCTCTCCCCTCTTCAGCAGATCACCTTTCATCTCTTTGACACTCTTATGTTTGTAATTCAAGGAGTAATCCCAATCCTTCCCAGTGTAATCCATTTCCTATCTGTTGCAGTATCAAGTGCCCTTCAGAAGTGCAGATCAGTTCTGCTACGTATTGTTTAGAAAACAAGTTCCCCAAGAAGGACTGGACTAGTTTTGATACTTTACCAAAACTGTGTTGCATGTTGATTTTATTTTGCAGAACAGACAGCAGTGAACCCTTTCTGCTTTACCCTACAGCCCATCTGTTCATGCTTAATTCTTTTTCCATTCAAACCTTGATGTAAAGACCCTTTTTAAAGCCCCTGCTTTAAAATTGTAACACAGAAAATGTTTTTCATAGAGAATATCACCCTCTCATTGCTTTTGCTCTCCTAGCCTCTTTTCTTCTGAACTTGCCTGCTGGAGGGTTTTGCAGAGGAACAGGCAGGTGGATGGTTCGGGGGCGTAACAGGAAACTGATGGAGAAATTGCAACTGCTCTGTGTTAAGATTAAAACAGATCTGTGTAATTTGAGCAGACAAAACTGGAATTAAATTCTGAGAGGAAGGGAATAGCGAAATATGTTTACATATTGAAGCTAAGCTAGTTATTGAGTCTATAGAGTGATATTTGGTATAGACGTAACACAAAGCAAAAAAAGCACAGACTTGTTTTCCAGATTCAGTCAGGGTTGAGGCTATTAGCCTAATTGCTTGCCCTTTGTTTTACTTAATTAAAGTCAATATACTAACTAAGGGAATTACTGTTCTGACATCTGTAATTTATGAAAATAGTGAATAGTTGAAAAAACAAGCAGGAATGCCATATGGAAAGCTTATCAAATGTCTAAATGCCACCAACCTTTGTTTGGAGAGACAAATAACAAAATTTTAGTTGCTTCATTATAATATATTTGGCAGTAGCTGCCAGTCCCTAAAGCTTTAACTTCTGGGTGCTTGAGAGCTATAATAGTAAACTGGCTTCGAATAAGCTTTGCATCCTGTTCCCAAAGCTTACTGAACGCCTGGGAGATGTTTTCTACCTCCTCAAAATACCCCTGTACATTCACAGATGTGTTTTGCCATCCGTCCCACATAGCACACTGCACCTCCATGCAGGTGCAGGCATTGCCCGGGCCTGCACAGTGCTTGTTTGCAATCCACACTGATCTGCTAACGATGGTACAAGAAGAGACACCTGACTAACCAGTCTCTAGCTTGGTCTGACAGGTATGGAGGCACTTACAGACCAGATAATTGTGTGGATTCCTTTACGTTTTGAGCACAAGAGCAGGAGGGAGATCCTTCTCTTTGGGAGCAAAGGTGGCCAGCATGGCTCTCTGGGCTGTGCTCAGAGGAGCAGGTCAAGGGAGGGGACTTTTCCCATCCCTGAGCACTACGGAGGCCCCATCTGGAGCACTGGTGGTCGGATGGGGAGAGCTCCAGATTCTTTGTGTTTCTATGAAATCCCAAGTACAGTGCTGGTGAGCAAAGCAGGCAAAACACATTGTTCTGTTCTTTATTAAACCTGGATTTCACTTCCAGCATAGCAGGATGCAGCTCCAAGATCTCCAGTACCTTCTGAACTGCACATTCATCCAGGTCCATGTTAAGGCCAGTTTTGCCTTGGTGCATGAGTACATTTTGTTCAGTCAGATCTGTGTGTTTAAGTAGACTTGAATAAAACAGCTCACTAAAAAAACTCTCTTTATTTCTGAAAACATGTTTTACACTGGTTAAAACTTTGACTAAGACAATTTTCCAGACATCAGGGGTATTGGATAGACCATAGCAACTTATTCTGTATATTCTAGGAGCAGGAGGGAAGATTGTACTGTTCGGTTACACTGTCAGTTTGTGAACAACGCACGCAGCATAATTCATACAGGGGTTTGCCAAGTTAAAAAATGTATCAGGCAGACATTTATTTTTGTCAGTCAGCTCTGGAGAAACCATCTAGACACAGATGCCCTATGAACTGTTTCTTTGGTTTAATATGAGGGCTGCACTTCGTTAAAGAAAATAGAATAATCCACTGTCATTTTTGTTTTTATCATATTAGGTTTTTGGCAGAGAATTTATTCAGTTTCCAATATATAGTTATTTATGTGCTACTAACTAGCTTTTCTGCATTCCCTAGAGAAAGCTCCATTAAAACTCTTAATGTGACACCACATATTTTTAGTAGACTAGAAAATAGTTACAATTTTAATTTAAATTGAAATGACTGTGTAATGGCTGGACAAATCATTCTCAGATCCCTAGAGCTCTTAATTGTAATTCTCCATTGTTTCTATGCATAAATTTTCTTTTCAAGTGCTCATTCTGAAATACTTACTAATTTTTTTAATGTTCTGTACTCATTTAATAGTTTTTTATGGTTAACAACTTCATGATTAAACTTTAATGTTAAATATAAATGGTGGAAACAATAAGTCTATCCAAGTGTTGGGAAAATAAAGTGTGTTTATATTTTGGGATTACTTTAATTCAAGGAACTTCTTTTTGCGGAAGGAAAGGGAAGGAAAAACACATCTTACTGAGAGTAATGTGCAGATCTTATTGTGTTTCCATAGCAGAAGAGCAATAATCGTGCTTTAACAAGCAGCTCTTCTTTAGCCCTTCCTATTGCCTTGAGTTATCATGATATAAATTAAACCGTTACCCAACAACCCCCCAAATGGAGTAGTTCTTCTCTTGCATCACCCACATTCTGATTTGACTTGGGCTGCCCGGGGGGACAGGGAGGAAGGACTGAGGGTCAGCTCCTGCCTCTGGAGAGAGTGGGAGACAGTGGCCATCACAGCCTAAGACCCCCAAGGGAAGTTGTCTGCCCCTGCTTCAAACAGGATTACCTTGGTTTTCAAAGTTCACCTGAGACAGATACACCTGCAAAGCCCCGTCCTCAGCAGTAGCTCTTGCGGTTTGAGGTATCTTCATTGATCACAGCCCTGGAGAGGCTATGGTCTGCTTTTCTCCACCCTTAGCACTACTTTTTCACCCACAGCAAGTTTTCCTTCCAAACACATCCTGTCCCACAGCCTTGAGACCCTTCTCACCTGTATGACCTTCCTCCTCCTTGCCTGCTCCACCAGTTCTCCCTTTCTTCCAGAAGTCTTTGACCTTCATAGCCCGTGGCAGTTCCAAGATCCTTCACCTCCCACCCAAAGCTTCCTCATGGAGTATGCTTTTAGCCTCCCTTCCCCAGGTGCTCCTTACATACTGCATCCCCTCCAGGTCCTCTGCTGCTTCTCATGGATTTCAATTCCCAGGCTCCCCTTCTCCCTTGCCCACACCCCTGGCCCAGGCTTGAGTCTTCTGAAGTAATTGCCACCTTTCCTGAAGACAACACAGACAAAGTGAGATAATAACCATCGGTTCTAGGGCAACAGTCTCAGTTTTATCTGCTGGTAGGAAGAGAATTTGCTGTCTCAGACAGCCTCAACAGCAAGACAAGGTTGAACCTTCAGGTCATCAGAAAATATCATGATCCCAAGTGTATTGGGTTTTCATGGCAAGGTTTTGGTAGCAGGGGGGACTACAGGGGTGGCTTCTGTGAGAAGCTGCTAGAAGTTTCCCCCATGTCTGATAGAGCCAATGCCAGCCAGCTCCAAGATGGACCCACCACTGGCCAAAGCTGAGCCCATCGGTGATTGATGTTAGCACCTCTGTGGTAACATATTTAAGAAGGGGAAAAACTGCTGTGCAACAGCAACCAGAGGAGAGGAGTGAGAAAACGTGAAAGAAGACTTGGTAGTGTAGGTTAATGGTTGGACTGGATGATCTTAAAGGTCTTTTCCGACCTAAACGATTCTATGATTCTATGAAAGAAACAACCTGCAGACATCAAGATCAGTGAAGAAGGAGGGGGAGGAGGTGGTCCAGGCGCCAGAGCAGAGATTCCCCTGCAGCCCGTGGTGAAGCCCATGGTGAGGCAGGCTGTGCCCTGCAGCCCATGGAGGTTAACAGTGGAGCAGAGATCCACCTGCAGCCCGGTGAGGACCCCACAATGGAGAAGGGGGATGGGCCCGAAGAAGGCTGTGACCCTGTGGGAAGCCAGCAATGGAGCAGTCGTCTTCTGAAGGAATGCACCCGGTGGAAGAGACCCACTCTGGAGAAGTTGGTGAAGAACTGGAGCCTATAGGAAGGACCCACACTGAAAAAGTTTGTGGAGGACTGTCTCCTGTGGGAGGAACCCCATGCTGGAGCAGGGGAAAAGTGGGAGGAAGAAGGAGCAGCAGAGACAACGTGTGATGAACTGACCGCAACCCCCATTCCCTGTCCCCCTGCGCTGCTTGAGGGGAGGAGGTAGAGAAATCAGGAGTGAAGTTCAGCCCAGGAAGAAGGGAGGGGTGGGGGGAAGGTGTGTTAAGGTTTGGGTTTTATTTCTCATTACCCTGCTCTGATTTGATTGGCAATAAATTAAATTAATTTCCCTAAGTCAAGTCTGTTTTGCCTGTGAAGGTAATTGGTGACTGATTTCCCTGTCCTTTTCTCAACCCACCAGCCTTTTGTCATATTTTCTCTCCTGTCCAGCTGAGGAGAGAAGTGATAGAGTGGCTTGGTGGGCACCTGGTGGCCAGCCGAGGTCAACCCACCACACCAAGGAAGAACTATGAATGACAAGAAGCTTAAAAAGAAAACCCAATACCCCAAGATTCCCTACAGGAGACAATTCCTGTGTCAGACTGCTGATGCTGGGCAATATTACAGCTTTATTTTGTGTTATGTGCCTCCATGCTTATAAAACCATGTGTGAACACCATTGCCTACCCCAGGGCAAGATGCAGCTTGCTCATATGCATGGGAGATGAACACCAGTGGAAATGATGGAGTGAGGTAGCAGGTTTGGGACCTTCAGGACTGGGACCTCTCTCAATCTGTATAAGGCCTTTCCCCAGAGTGCGGGAGCTGGGTCTCCCTGCAAAGGTCTGGCCAAAGAGAGGATGCCCCACACTCAGGCTGCCAGAAGGTGCCTGCCAGGGCAGGACAGGGAGCTCATGGGGCTCTGGAAACCCCAGGAAAGTTCTAAGGAGTTTCATGAGCTTGAGGAGAAGTATAGGAGCAAGCACAGAAACTGGCATGAACACGTAAAGATGCTCCTGCAGCAGAGGAAAAGCAATATACCTTTTCTCGGGGTGAGAGATGATCAAGATTTGCCTTGCAAAATGGTGCTAACAGTTGTGAAAATTAAATTTTTATTTGCAATTTGAAATTCCCCATCAAAACTGTTTTTCTTGAAAACCTTTAGCTATCTGGGAAAGGAGGAAGTAATGGAAAATATTCAGCCTTGCTCCAGTAGTCATTTTCAGGGTTTCAGCTTCACAGACCAGCTGGGAAAATGTAACTGAGCTGCTGGATGTGTTGGTCTTGAGTGCTAGCAAGAAGAAGTTTAGCTAAGACAAAGCAAAGCTCCCAAATGGGGAACAGTAAAGTGGCTTCCTGCTGTTGGTAGCAGCATCTTTATTTTGAAACATGGAGATCTGCAGTCAAATTTTCCAAAGTCTCTCAGTATCACTGTGCAGTGATACTTTACAGCCTCCTAATGCAAATGTTCAGGGTAAGACGGATTTTCTTTTAATTAACAGCTCAGCAGTTAGAAACTCGTCCATTTTTAATTAATTGTGTAGTAATAGTTTTTCAGTTTTGTTTAACTTGTGGGATGAAAAAGAGGTTTAATGTTAGGATCTGGGCTGCTTAGATAAAAACCTGTTTGGTACACACCTACATAATTAAAAAGCAAAGCAAAACAGAACACCACTACACAGACGTACTTGGTTTTAGAGGCAAAGTCCCATGAAAAGTAATTGCCAGGTGTGTATGGAAAGGAAAGGGAAGTTGAACTAAGAGGGGGCTTGATGGGGTGTCAGGGTGACCCAACCCGCTGTGGTGTGGAGGTCAGATGAGCGGCCTCAGATGCAGACCCCCAGAACGGCAGCAGCACGTGCAGCAGGGCACACGGTCCAGCGCAGGATGCTGGGCACAGGGGCAGCAGTGCGGACACCCTTCCTGGCCCCTCGTGGGAGTTTGTGCTAGAATGGGGGTTTTGGGGGACTTTGCTCTAACTTGGGGACTGACAGGCATTTTAGGAAAGGTGGGAGTAGAAGGGGGTGCTGTGCAGCTGGGAGCAGGCTCCTCCTTTTCTGCTTGCCAGTGCTGTGCGTGACCCTCTGCTCTCCCCCGTTGCAGGCGCTGGCTCTGGAGGAAAAGGCTTGTGCTGCTGCAGGGGTCAGCTGGACTGGTGAGGATCCCTGGGGCTGGGAAGAAGGGGTGCTGCTGGCAGGTGAGCTGACCCAGGGGACAGAGTGTTGCAAAGGGGTCAGAGGACTCTCCAGCAGGGATGGTCATTTGGGCCAATGCGTGCTGGGTCCCGCCTGGGCTCAGAACCCACCCATTCAAATCACAAGAGGTCTCTGGGCATGTGAATTGGGACACTGGGGAAAGGAACTGCAAATGCACTCAAGGTGCAGAGCAGGTAATTTCCATATCCCCAAACCTGGAATCCTTGGCCTCTAATGCTGTGAGCCCACAGCCACCCAGCCATGCTGACGCATGGGCTGCAACTGGCAGAGCTGCCAAGAGCGAGTGTAAGGACAGGGCTCAGGCATGTGGTTATTATCCCTGAGCTCACACCCATCCCTGCTGAGCCTGGGGATGGTAGCAGTGGCAGGGGACACACCCTGCACGCTCGTCGCTCAGGCTCTGGTGGGACGGAGGGGGACCAAGCAACGTGGCAAGCAGCGGTGAGCAGGTTTGCAGGTCACTGGACTCCTCTGGTGACAGCACTGGCTCCTTGGAAGGGGATTTCCCTGTGCCCTCATGCAGACCAAACCCATCCTCTCCAGGGCAGGAGCAGCTCTGTGCAGCTGATCCGAGTGCTTGGTCTTCAGGTCTCCCTTCATGGTGAAAAGCTGGCCAGGAACCACCACAGATCATGCTGGGTGGAAGCAGAACATGATTCTTCTTGACTTTGTTTTCAGGGTCAGGGGAGATGTTTTGTTCAGCCTGAAGCAAAATGCATATCTTGACTTCTAGACAGATCTCCCTCTGCAAGGACATCTCACAAAAAAACCACAGTAGCAGGGGGAGATAAGTCATTTCAAGATACCTAGAGTGGATGATTTTTTAAAAAATCAAAGTCAAATCATCCCTAACATTTAAAAGAAGCCCCCTCTGCAACAGAGCTCCTTGCAGACATGCGCTGGCTCCAGAGGCGGCTGTGACATCTGTGGAGGGCAGAGGGGGTGGCAGGTCTCCCTCCCGGAGATGCTGCGGTGACACCTCGGGGGTCGACACGTCATGGGCTGCCAGCGATGGTGCCTCGGTCACCCAGGTTTCTTTCAAGTCTCGCGTCCCTGTGTGTGTGGCTTTTTCCAGCATGCTGTGACTTCACAATTTTGACCAGATTTTAAGCTGTGTAGTCAACTTTTCTTCCTTTTTTTCTTTTTTTTTCGTAGGATTTTTCTGCAACCAGTTTATAAACTTGGGGAATGGGTGTGGTGGTACAGCCCCCGGGGCCATTCTGAGATCCCAGGAAAAGCCCTCTTGTGTTGTTATCTTGATCATAAGGACTTGGGCGTCAGGCAATCTCTGTCCACACCCGGGCTGTCTGCTGCCTGAATGGTACAGCAGAACCACTCAGCACAAATTGTGGCCAGAATGTAAATTACTGACCAAAGCCAATCATCTCCAGATCCTATAAATAGCGACCCAAGAGGGAGACCCCTTGGAGCTCTCTGGGACAGCAGCGGGCTGTGTGACCCAGTATCTCCCCCTGAGCTGGGACGCCTCTCAGGGTAGATTTCATGAGGACTCAAAGAACTGACTTCATGAGGTTCGCCGACCATCCGTTGATGAATGCCGGCACATAAAAGTAATTCACGAAACTCACAAAAAGGGAAATTTTGATCACAGCTTAACCTCGGGGTGTGTGTGTGCAATTTGGCTATATATATATCCCTATATACTATCCCTACTCACATAAACCATTGACCAAGTCTGAGACTAAGATGGGACCTAGCTGCACCTAGACTCTTCTCAAAAAGGAGTTTAGAATGCAAGGTCTATTCTGAATCTCGTGACTCAATGGGAGGGTCCTCCTTATCCCCTGCACCCATGATCCCTCTGTGTAGCTGAATTCTCCTTTGTGTACTTATTCCATGTAAGTAATAGAGTGAACCTTGCCATTCTTGAATCTTTAACTAAGTCGCTGTCTTGATTATAACAAATTCCATCAAATCGTTGTTTCAAATTGACTGATGCTTAAGTGTTGTTAAGAATTATACAACCTAATACTGTGATCTATCTCAGAAATATTAATAAATCTTAAATTGCTGCTAACCAAAGCCATGTAAAAAAATGTATTTGTGACAACGGGGGCATATCCCTATTCCTCCTCGCGTTCCTGAGTTGGACATCTCACTAAAGATGAGGTGGCTGATGCTCATGAGCTGTAAATCATTACTTAGTGGGAGAATATTCAGATAAAATCATAATAAAGTGATTGCCATCTTGCTGTACTCTCTCTTGGACATCCCATACTGGTCACAGCCAGATGGGCTGAATGGACCTGTATGGCTGCTCTTATTTTCTTCCTTTGCTGGGAGAAGTTATTCTACTTTTCATCTATATAGTTTCACTTAGCAATGGTCTTAGAGAGAAAGCTGATTTCTTCTTAAAAAGACAAACTCAAGAGCTTTTACAACCCCCACACAAAGTGTAACAAGACTGGCCAGTGAGTTTTTGGTGTATCAAATAGAATTGATTAAACTTGATATCAAGGATTGTGTAAGGTAGATTAATTAAATTGATTAAGTAGGGCTCAGGTGGTCATGGGCAGGTCACGATGGTCTCTGGGTTGCTGCTGGCATGCCAAGGTTTATTAAAATGATAAAGTTACAAAAGGAGAAGATCCTGCTTACTATGCACAGAACAGAAAGAAAAAAAGGTTAATCAACAAATCATAATCATATAAATGAGCACAAGCTCATCCTGAAAAGCAATTACTTTTCTGGGCAATTTCATTCAACAATGGTAGGCTGTGCTCTTGAATCATGTCTCTAGCAGAGACACAATTAGCACCAAGATGGCCTCATTATGTCCTATCAAATGTAAACAAAATAAAAAAAAAATCCCTTGCAAATACATCCTGTTTGGTGATTTTCATGTATTAATACATTTTATGTTAATTTAATCATGGAATGGATCTTTAAGGATATGCCTTGTAAATAATTAGTAGAACTCCATTTAACAGCAGTGTGCCAAACCTTTCCCCCAAAGGATGCCGAGCAGCATGTTGTATTTTCTGCAGCCAGCTATCTGAATATTGCTTTGGATGCAGCTTCTCTAATCTCACTGTTGAGCCCGCTGCTGAAAGGAGCCAACCAGGATGTTGTCGCACTTGAAGTTACAATAGATTTACATTTTTTGTAGAGTTTTGCACTTTCAACAAGAGAAAATTGGCACCTCCACATGCTCTGTCCCTTCTTGGCCAGTCAAACCACGTTGCCTCAGAGGTGTGAGAGATGTCTCTCCTCCACCGTGGCCTTCTCCCCACTGAGCACAAGCTGGGGAAGCTGGAGGCTGGAGCTGCTCCTGGTCACCCGGGGACCACCGCTGTGTGTGGGGAGACAAGGGACAACCATGTGCACCTCCTGCAGAGAGGCCTCCACTGCTCTGCTGACTGTGCTTTGCCTGGAAGCAGGTCTGTCACCACTGGCTCTTTTCTAACACCTCCCTGCAGCCCATGGCTTGTGATTTCTCCCAAGGCTGAAGGTGCAGCACCAGGCAGTGGCATCCCATGGCCTGGCTGGGGCAGGGGCTGACAGCCCTGGGAGGCTGAGATCAGGTCCCAGGCCATGGGCAGGGTTTGGGGAGCACTTCAGGGGGGCTGCTTGGGGCTGTGAGTGCCCTCAGGGTCGTGACACTGAGCTCTCCTGTGAGCAGGACCACATGTGCCGAAGATTCCTTTTCAGAGCTTTTCTTCTGCCTGTATTATATCTTGCTTTTTTCCCTCCTTTTGCCTTTTGTCTCAGTGTTCCCCCTCAGAGGCATCTCTCTCTCCCCATGCTGCAGGAAGCCCCCTGCAGCACTGAGTGTTTGTGCAAACCCTTCCACTCTTGCCACCCATCTCGCCCTTTGCATGGAGCCAAGCAGCTTCTCTGACTCCGTTTTCCTCCTGTGTGTTGGTTGGAGGTTGTTGGGGCAGGACTGCAAAAGCCCACAGCTGCCAGAAGGGCAGAAGTTGCAATTTTTCTCCATGCAAATGGTTTTTAATGAGCTCTTGCTTCTAGGTGCTGTATCTGTGCCAGAACCAAAAGGTAATGCAACTCCTACATCCTTTGCAAACTCTTCTCCTGGACCTTTTTTTTTTAAAAAAAAAATTTGTCCATTTCTTTGATGTTCTCTGGGGGCTGGTATGGGCTTCTCTTGGACCACTCCTGAAATACCAGCCTTCTGAGTATTTCCTGGCACCAGGAACTGGCCCAGGTTTTAGCTCTGAAGCATGCAAAGCAGAGAGGATTTGAGTCCTGGTCTGTGGAAACAGAACTTTTGGTTGTCAGGAAATACAAAGATCTGGGACACCTCTGGGTGTAAAGGGTAGAAAAATGCTGAAGCTGCCTGTTTTACACCCTGCTGGTAGTACCCACATGCCAGAACAGGAGGTCTGGTTTCTGCTCTACTTCCCAGTGGTCAGAGGGACACTTCTCAAACCCACCAGTCTTGGCTCCCCACACAGACGATGGCACCAGCACCTCCTTTCTGTGGACTCCTTCCTGTGGAACAGGGCTGGCTCAGCTACAGTTCAGCACTGATGGAGAAAAGAGCACATGTACACAGAGCATATATCACAACATGCCCAGTGGCAGACAGGGTGCTGACTGTATACTCTCCATACAGGAGTACAAACGGGTATGTGCTCAGCCCGTGTTTCTCTGAGTGTGCAAACTGATGCTTCTCATCCCATCCTTACAGCGTTGCGTCTCAGGTAAGACCATCTCTGTGTGGCTGGCTGCTGCAAACACTACTTCCAGTTATTAAATCCTTCTCTAGAGATTTGTCTAAATGTCCACGGGGTGGACAACTTGGTGGAGAGGAACTTCATGAAGTTCAACAAAGGGAAATGCTAAGTGCTGCCCCCAGGGAGGAACAACCCCAGGCACCAGTATATGCTGGGGACCACCCAGCTAGAAAGCAGATGACACGAATAGCCCTGGGGTCCTGGTGGACACCAAGTTGACCATAAGCTAGCAGAGAAGCCAGCGGCATCCTGGGTCGAGTGTCTCCAGAAGGTCAAGGGAGGTGTTCCTTCCTCTCTACTCAGTGCTGGTGAGACACATCTGGAGTGTTGTGTCCAGTGCTGGGCCTCCCAGAACCACAGAGGTGATGAAAGGACTGGACCATCTCTCCTATGAGGACAGGCTGAGAGAGCTGGGACTGCTTAGCCTGGAGAAGAGAAGTCGCAGAGGGGGTATCTTATCAATGCATATAAATATGTGATGGGAGGAAGAAAGATGGGGGAGCCAGGCTCTCTTCAGTGATGCCCGGTGGCAGGACCAGAAGCAACGCACACACACAGAAACACAGGAGGTTGCTCTGAACATCAGCAAATACTTTTTCACTGTGAAGGTGACTGAGCAGTGGCTGAGGGAGGTTGTGGAGTCTCCATCCTTGGAGATGTCCAAAACTCAACTGGTCACAGCCTCTAGGTGACCGTGCTTGAGCCAGGGGGGTGGACTGGGAGATCTCCAGGGATCTCCTCCAACCTCCAGCGTTCTGAGATCCTGCCCTGGATTTCCACTAAAAGAGAAATTTAGGGAAACTTTTACCTTTTTCTACAAGAGAGGCCATAACAGGACTGGGATTTCTAAGGCAATGGAAAAACCTTGATTCAGACAGGAATGGAGCAGCTTGTGGGTAACTGAGACTGCTGACAGAAAGCATATGTGTACAACACTTGATAGCTCTATGAGAAAAATGGTTTGGCTTGGTTTTTTTTCCCCCAAAAACCAAAGTATGACCAAGTATCATGAACAATCTGAAAATGTGGGACAGAAACCAGGAGCCACTACATGTCTTGTGTTCCTGGACACACACATATTTGTGCTGGAAAAATGGGACTGTTGGCATGTGTTATGTTTTATTATTATGGCCCTTATTTTGAAGCTGTTCAAATATTTTCATTGACGTCTGGATGGGAATTTGTTTCTATCCCCTGGCTAAGCTTATTGAAGCAAGACTGCCTATTTCTGTCATGATGCCATTCGAATGAGTGCATTTGTTTTTCTGTCCTCAGCTCTTGTGCAACATGAAGGCATGTTTGCTATTTAGAATCATAGAATCATAGAATTGTTTAGTTTGGAAAAGATCTTTAAGGTCATCAGGTCCAACCATTAGCCTAGCACTGCCAAGTCCTCTCTGGGCAGCCTGTTCCAGTGCTTCACAGCCCTTTCAGTAAATAAATTTTTCCTCATATCCAATCTAAACCTCCCCTGGCCTGACTTTAGGCTGTTTCCTCTTGTCCTATTGCTTGTTACTTGGGAGAAGAGATTGACCCCCACCTTGCTGCAACCTCCTTTCAGGTAGTTGTAGAGAGCAGTAAGGTCTCCCCTCAGCCTCCTCTTCTCCACACTAAACAACCCCAGTTCCCTCAGCCGCTCCTCATAAGACCTGTGCTCCAGACCCTTCACCAGCTTCATTGCCCTTCTCTGGACATGCTCCAGCAGCTCAATGTCTTTCTTGTAGTGAGGGGCCCAAAACTGAACATAGTATTTGAGGCGCGGCCTTACCAGTGCCAAGTACAGGGGGACAATCACCTCCCTGCTCCTGCTGGCCACACTATTCCTGGTACAAGCCAGGATGCTGTTGGCCTTCTTGGCCACCTGGGCACACTGCTGGCTTTTGTTCAGCCGGCTGTCAACCAACACCCCCAGGTCCTTTTTGTCCAGGCAGCTTTCCAGCCACTCTTCCTCAAGCCTGTAGCGTTTCATGGGGTTGTTTTGTCCAAATGCAGGACCCAGCACTGAGCCCTGTTGAACCTCATCCAGCTGGCCTCAGCCCATTGGTCCCCTGTCCAGATCCCTCTGCAGGGCCATCCTACCCTTGAGCAGATTGACACTCTGTCCTGGTTTCGGCTGGGATAGAGTTAATTTTCTTCCTAACAGCAGGCATAGTGCTGTGTTTTGGATTTAGTAGGAGAAGAATGTTGATAACAGGCTGATGTTTTTAGTTGTTGCTGAGTACTGCTTATGCTAGTCAAGGACTTTTTCAGCTTCCCATGCTCTGCCAGGCGCACAAGAAACTGGGAGGGGGCACAGCCAGAATAGTTGATCCAAACTGACCAAAGGGCTATTCCATACCATATGACGTCATGCTCAGTATATAAACTGGGGGGGGTTGGCCAGGGAGCAGCGATCGCTGCTCGGGAACTGTCTGGGTATCGGTCGGCGGGTGGTGAGCAATTGCATTGTGCATCACTTGCTTCGTGTATCATTATTATTATTATCATTATTATACTGTTACTATTAGCATTACTATTTTACTTTATTTCAATTATTAAACTGTTCTTATCTCAGCCCAGGAGTGTTTCTCACTCTTACTCCTCCAATTCTCTCCCCCATCCCATCGGGGTAGGGGGAGTGAGCGAGCGGCTGCGTGGTGCTTAGTTGCTGGCTGGGGCTAAACCACGACAGTCCTTTTTGGCGCCCAACGTGGGGCTTGAGATAACAACAGATTAATCAGAGTGTATTAAGGAGTCTGTTAACAGTTGCCGGTCACGATATTAGTTCTTCTGATCTGCACCATGTTCTTTTTTTTTGCAGCACGCGTTAAAGCTTGCTGTCAGTTTGTGTAGTGTGCTATGCTCTGCAGTGATTCATGATCTTTTGCTTGGGAGGCTCCTTATCAAAGCCCTGACCTTGAGCATTCTTTGGTATTTGGGTTTCATACAGAAGTCACTACTGTACTTCGGGTACTACCTCATAGAGAGAGTTAGCAATTATACTTCTTACTCTGAGAGGCTTGTTGTGGAGGAAATACAGAATGGCACCTTTGCTGCTTTCTTCTATGATGTTTCCTCCTTCATTACAACAACTTTCCTGTATCTTGAACACCCCTGGGCAGTTAAGATACTTCTATTGATAATTCTTGGGAATGTTGTTTCCATTTTGATAAAGGTCAGTAAGCAGTTTAAAAATACCATCCAGAGATCTACCCCAAGGCTGGATAGTTATGAGTGGCAGGGTGTGTGGGATCGTATGCGCAAGTACCTAGGGCAGTGGGGACCTCCAGTGTTTTGGAACTTTACCCCTGAACAAGTGCAGAATCCTGAAGAACTAGTAAAGTATTTGGAAGAAGTATGTTCTCACCCTGGCAACTCCAAAGAGACACAACTCATTGCAACATGCTGGGGACTGGCCCATGCTTATAGAGCTCTGTTCAACACTATTCAGTACCCTCAAGGGAAAGAGAGGGTCTCTGGATCTGATGACAAAACAACAGGCACTGTGGCTACTCCAACCAGAGCCACAAGCACTGCAGCTACTCCAACACCCACCACAGGCTCTGTGGCTACTCCAACCACAGCCACAAGCACTGCAGCTACTCCAACACCCACCACAGGCTCTGTGGCTACTCCAACACCCACCACAGGTACTGCAGCCACTCCAACCCCAGTGGCAGGCACTGCGGCTAAACCAGAGAACCAACCTGCACCGGTATCAGTTGCCCCTATACAGAAGAAGAAATACACGAGGAAATCAGTTCGTTTAGTAAGGGATGAAGATGAACCAGGGCCATCACGAGAACCAGAGGAGGAAGAACCCATAAATGAGATGGTGACCACCCGATCCCTATCCCTGAGTGAGCTGCGAGATATGCGAAAAGATTTCGGTCGTCATCCAGGCGAGCACATCATCACCTGGCTGCTCCGATGCTGGGATAACGGGGCCAGTAGCCTGGATTTAGAGGGTAGGGAAGCCAAGCAGCTGGGATCCCTTTCCAGGGAAGGGGGCATTGACAAAGCAATTGGAAAAGGGGCAAAACCGCTCAGCCTCTGGAGGCGACTTCTGTCAAGCGTGAAGGAAAGGTATCCCTTCAAGGAGGATGTTTTATACCGCCCAAGCAAATGGACCACCGTAGAGAAAGGTATCCAGTACCTGAGGGAATTAGGCGTGCTGGAGGTGATTTACAGTGACCTGAATGATGAGCGGTTAACCAAAGACCCAGATGAAGTCAGGTGCACACAATCCATGTGGCGGAAGGTGGTACGGAGCGCACCAGCATCGTATTCCAACTCGTTAGCAATACTAGCCTGGAAAGACGACGAGGCACCAACGGTGGATGAAGTGGCTAGACAACTCCGGGACTACGAAGAAAAGCTCTCTTCCTCCCTACGGGCCTGTGTCTCGGCTGTGGAAAAACTGTCTGAAAAAATATGCCAAGAGTTCCAACAACTCAGAGAGGATCTGTCCTACTCCCCACCTGCACGGACCAGTGTCTCAGCCATTAGGAGTCAACGTCCCTATGCTCAAGAGAGAGGATATAGAGGATACACACCACGGGGCACCCTGTGGTTTTACCTGCGTGATTATGGAGAGGACATGAGAAAGTGGGATGGAAAACCCACCTCAACCTTAGAGGCACGGGTGCGTGAGTTGCAAGGAAAAACTATTAGGAAAGGCGGTTCTCCCAGGAAGATTGCAGCTCCAGTTTCCAGTGAGCAGTTCCCGAGACAGAGTAAGAGGGCTAATTTTACTTCCGACCTTGATCAGGGGACTTTTGATTCACATTTACAGGAAGTGAACAGCGAATACTGTGACCAGTGTTAGAGGGGCCCTGCCTCCAGCCAGGTGGAGGAAAGGGACAACCGGGTTTACTGGACTGTGTGGATTCGATGGCCTGGAACGTCAGACCCACAGGAGTATAAGGCTCTAGTGGACACTGGTGCACAGTGCACGCTAATGCCATCAAACTATAGAGGGGCAGAACCCATTTGTATTTCTGGAGTGACAGGGGGATCCCAACAGCTAACTGTACTGGAAGCTGAAGTGAGCCTAACTGGGAATGAGTGGCAAAAGCACCCCATTGTGACTGGCCCAGATGCTCCGTGCATCCTTGGCATAGACTACCTCAGGAGAGGGTATTTCAAGGACCCAAAAGGGTACCGGTGGGCTTTTGGTATAGCTGCTTTGGAGACAGAGGAAATTAAACAGTTGTCCACCTTGCCCGGTCTCTCAGAGGACCCTTCGATTGTAGGGTTGCTGAAGGTTGAGGAACAACAGGTGCCGATTGCTACCACAACTGTGCACAGGCGGCAATATCGCACCAACCGAGACTCCCTGATTCCCATCCATAACCTGATTCGTCGACTGGAGAGCCAGGGAGTGATCAGCAAGACTCGCTCACCCTTTAACAGTCCCATATGGCCAGTGCGAAAGTCTAATGGGGAGTGGAGACTAACAGTGGACTATCGTGGCCTGAACGAAGTTACACCGCCGCTGAGTGCTGCCGTGCCAGACATGCTAGAACTTCAATATGAACTGGAGTCAAAGGCAGCTAAGTGGTATGCCACAATTGATATTGCTAATGCATTTTTCTCCATCCCTTTGGCAGCAGAGTGCAGACCCCAGTTTGCTTTTACCTGGAGGGGTGTTCAGTACACCTGGAACCGACTGCCCCAGGGGTGGAAGCACAGCCCCACCATTTGCCATGGACTGATCCAGACAGCACTGGAACAGGGTGAAGCTCCAGAACATCTGCAGTACATTGATGACATCATTGTGTGGGGCAATACAGCAGAAGAAGTTTTTGAGAAGGGAAAGAAAATAGTCCAAATCCTTCTGAAGGCTGGTTTTGCCATAAAACAGAGTAAGGTCAAGGGGCCTGCACAGGAGATCCAGTTTTTAGGAATAAAATGGCAAGATGGACGTCGTCAGATCCCAATGGATGTGATCAACAAAATAACAGCTATGTCCCCACCAACTAGCAAAAAGGAAACACAAGCTTTCTTAGGCGTTGTGGGGTTTTGGAGAATGCATATTCCAAATTACAGCCAGATCGTAAGCCCTCTCTATCAAGTGACCCGGAAGAAGAACGAATTCAAATGGGGCCCTGAGCAACAACAAGCCTTTGAACAAATTAAACGTGAGATAGTTCATGCAGTAGCCCTTGGGCCAGTCCGGGCAGGGCAGGATATTAAAAATGTGCTCTACACCGCAGCCGGGGAGAATGGCCCTACCTGGAGTCTCTGGCAGAAAGCACCAGGGGAGACTCGAGGTCGACCCCTAGGGTTTTGGAGTCGGGGATACAGAGGATCCGAAGCCCGCTACACTCCAACTGAGAAAGAGATACTGGCAGCATATGAAGGGGTTCGAGCTGCTTCAGAAGTGGTTGGTACTGAAGCACAGCTCCTGCTGGCACCCCGACTGCCGGTGTTGGGCTGGATGTTCAAAGGGAGGGTCCCCTCTACACATCATGCAACTGATGCTACATGGAGTAAGTGGGTTGCATTGATCACACAACGGGCTCGAATAGGAAACCCCAGTCGCCCAGGAATCTTGGAAGTGATCATGGACTGGCCAGAAGGAAAAAACATTAGAATATCACCAGAGGAGGAGGTGACACGTGCTGAAGAGGCCCCACTGTATAATAAATTGCCAGAAAATGAAAAGCAATATGCCCTGTTCACTGATGGGTCCTGTCGTCTCGTGGGAAAGCATCGG
The DNA here is from genome assembly GCF_030463565.1 of Pelecanus crispus. NCBI lineage: Eukaryota > Metazoa > Chordata > Aves > Pelecaniformes > Pelecanidae > Pelecanus > Pelecanus crispus. Next base: position 85,560,538 of record NC_134676.1, read on the forward strand.
AGGTGGAAAGCTGCTGTATGGAGTCCTATACGACAAGTCGCAGAAACTGCTGAAGGAGAAGGGGAGTCGAGTCAGTTTGCAGAGGTGAAAGCCATCCAGCTGGCTTTAGATATTGCTGAAAGAGAAAAGTGGCCAGTCCTTTATCTCTATACTGACTCATGGATGGTGGCAAATGCCCTGTGGGGGTGGCTGCAGCAATGGAAGCAGAGCAACTGGCAGCGCAGAGGCAAACCAATCTGGGCTGCCGCATTGTGGCAAGATATTGCTGCCCGGGTAGAGAACCTGGTTGTAAAAGTTCGTCATGTAGATGCTCATGTACCTAAGAGTCGGGCCACTGAAGAACATCAAAACAACCAGCAAGTAGATCAGGCTGCTAAGATTGAAGTGGCTCAGGTGGATTTGGACTGGCAACATAAGGGTGAATTATTTATAGCTCGGTGGGCCCATGATGCCTCAGGCCATCAAGGAAGGGATGCAACGTATAAATGGGCTCGTGATCGAGGGGTGGACTTAACTATGGACAGTATTGCACAGGTTATTCATGAGTGTGAAACATGCGCTGCAATCAAGCAAGCCAAGCAGTTCAAGCCCCTTGGGTATAGTGAACGATGGCTGAAATATAAATATGGGGAGGCCTGGCAGATTGATTACATCACGCTCCCACAGACCCACCAGGGCAAGCGCTATGTGCTCACCATGGTGGAAGCAACCACTGGATGGCTGGAAACATATCCCGTGCCCCATGCCACCGCCCGGAACACCATCCTGGGCCTTGAAAAGCAAGTCCTGTGGCGACATGGCACCCCAGAAAGAATTGAGTCAGACAATGGGACTCATTTCCGAAACAACCTCATAGACACCTGGGCCAAAGAGCATGGCATTGAGTGGGTGTATCACATCCCTTACCATGCACCAGCCTCCGGGAAAATTGAGCGATACAATGGATTGTTAAAGACTACCCTGAGAGCAATGGGTGGTGGGACGTTTAAACATTGGGATACGCATTTAGCAAAAGCCACCTGGTTAGTCAACACCAGGGGATCTGCCAATCGAGCTGGCCCTGCCCAATCAAAACTTTTACGTACTGTAGAAGGAGATAAAGTTCCTGTAGTGCACATGAAAAATATGCTGGGGAAGACAGTCTGGGTTACTTCCCCCTCTGGCAAAGGCAAACCCATTCGTGGGATTGCTTTTGCTCAAGGACCTGGGTGCACTTGGTGGGTGATGCGAAAGGATGGGGAAGCCCAATGTGTACCTCAAGGGAATTTGATTTTGGGTGAAAATAGACAATGAACTGAATTGTATAATATTAATTGCTTTATAATACTGTATGCTATCTCTTAACTATATGTTATCTCTTAACTGCATGTTAATATAATAATATAGTAGGTTAATATTAAGTATATAATACTATATATTATGATTGCTATATGCCGCATCAATGGTATTGCAGTAAGAATTGCCCAGCCTAAGGAAAATGAACTTTGATGAAACCATGTTGGAATGAGAACTGACTTCAGCATGCAACAGTCCAACACTGCACACCACCTCTCCTGCTCTGAAAGACTGTGATGACAGATGGAACCCAAAGTCATGGGCTAAATGAACTCAATGGACATTTTAGAGGGATGGGCCATAGACGAAGGGAATGATATCTGTGTGTATATCAAGATAGGGAAAGGGGTGGTGATTAATTGGAACACATTGGAAAGGGGAGGGCCTGTGCATGACGTAGATGGTATAGAATAAGGGGTGGATACTGTCCTGGTTTTGGCTGGGATAGAGTTAATTTTCTTCCTAACAGCAGGCATAGTGCTGTGGTTTGGATTTAGTAGGAGAAGAATGTTGATAACAGGCTGATGTTTTTAGTTGTTGCTGAGTACTGCTTATGCTAGTCAAGGACTTTTCAGCTTCCCATGCTCTGCCAGGCGCACAAGAAACTGGGAGGGGGCACAGCCAGAATAGTTGATCCAAACTGACCAAAGGGCTATTCCATACCATATGACGTCATGCTCAGTATATAAACTGGGGGGGGTTGGCCGGGGAGCAGCGATCGCTGCTCGGGAACTGTCTGGGTATCGGTCAGCGGGTGGTGAGCAATTGCATTGTGCATCACTTGCTTCGTGTATCATCATTATTATTATCATTATTATACTGTTACTATTAGCATTACTATTTTACTTTATTTCAATTATTAAACTGTTCTTATCTCAGCCCAGGAGTGTTTCTCACTCTTACTCCTCCAATTCTCTCCCCCATCCCATCGGGGTAGGGGGAGTGAGCGAGCGGCTGCGTGGTGCTTAGTTGCTGGCTGGGGCTAAACCACGACACACTCCCACCCAACTGGGTGTCATCTGCAAACATACTGAGGGTGCACTCAATCCCTTCATCCAGATCATTGATAAAGATATTAAGGAAGACTGGCCCCAATACTGAGCCGTGGGGAACACCACTTGTGACCGGCCACCAACCAGACTTAACTCCATTTACCACAACTCTTTGGGCCCAGCCATACAGCCAGTTTTTTACCCAGTGAAGAGTACGCCCGTCCAAGCCATGAGCAGCCAGTTTCTCCAGGAGAGTGCTGTGGGAAATGGTGTCAAAGGCTTTACTAAAGTCTAGGTAGACAACATCCACAGCCTCTCCCTCATCCACTAAGCAGGTCACTTTGTCATAGAAGGAGATCAGGTTAGTCAAGCAGGACCTGCCTTTCAAAAACCCATGCTGATTGGGCCTGATGACCTGGTTGTCTTGTATGGGCCATGTGATGGCACTCAGGATGATCTGCTCCATGACCTTCCCCGGCACCGAGCTCAGACTGACAGGCCTGTACCTCCCCGGATCCTCCTTCCGGCCCTTCTTGTAGATGGGCGTCACATTTGCTAACCTCCAGTCAACTTTGACCTCCGCAGTGAGCCAGGATTGCTGATAAATGAAAGTGGCTTGGTGAGCACTTCCATCAGCTCCCTCAGTACCCTTGGGTGGATCCCATCTGGCCCATAGACTTGTGTGTGTCTAAATGGTGTAGCAGGTCACTAACCGATTCCCCTTGGATTATGGGGGTTTCGTTCTGCTCCCTGTCCCTGTCTTCCAGTTCAGGGGCTGGGTACCCTGAGAACAACTGGTCTGACTGTTAAAGACTGAGGCAAAGAAGGCATTGAATATCTCAGCCTTTTCCTCATCTTTTGTCACTATGTTCCCCCCCCCCCCCCGGCCCCCGCGCATACAATAAAGGATGGAGATTCTCCTTAGCCCCACTTTTGTTGCTAATGTATTTATAGAAGCATTTTTATTGTCTTTTATGCCAGGAGCCAGATTAAGTTCTAGTTGGGCTTTGGCCCTTCTAATTTTCTCCCTGCATAATGCCACGACATCTCTGTAGTCCTCCTGAGTTGCCTGCCCCTTCTTCCAAAGGTCATAAAGTCTCCTTTTTTTTAGTGAGTTCCAGCCAAAGCTCTCTGTTCAGCCAGGCTGGTCTTCTTCCCTGCCATCTCATCTTTCAGCACATGGGGATGGTCTGCTCCTGCACCTTTAAGATTTCGTTCTTGAAGAATGTCCAGCCTTCTTGGACTCCTTTGCCCTTCAGGACTGCCTCCCAAGGGACTCTGTCAACCTGTCTCCTAAACAGGCCAAAGTCTTCCCATCAGAAGTCCAAGGTAGCTGTTCTGCTGTTCTGCCCTCCCCCCCCCCCCCCCTTTACTTCTCCAAGAGTCAAAAACTCTATCATTTCATGATTGCTATGCCCTAGACAGTCTCCAACTGTCACACCACCCACAAGTCCTTCTCTGTTCACAAACAACAGGTCCAGCAGGGCACGTTCCCTAGTTGGCTCACTCACCAGCTGTGTCAGGAAGTTATCTTCCACACAATCCAGGAACTTCTGAAACTGTTTCCTCTCCACTGTATTGTATTTCCAGAAGATGTCTGGTAAGTTAAGTCCCCCACAAGAAGAAAATTTCTCCCAGCTGCTTATAGAATATTTTGTCTGCCTCTTTGTCCTGGTTGTGTGGTCTGTAACAGACTCCCACCATGATATCTGCCTTGTTGACCTTCCCCGATTCTTACTCATAAACACTCAACCCTATCATTGCCATCATTAAGATCTAGGCAATCAAAACACTCTGTAATGTACAGGGCTACCCCACTGCCTCTCCTTCCTTGCCTATCCCTTCTGAAGAGTTCATAGCCATCCATTGCAGCACTCCAGTTGTGCGAGTCATCCTACCATGTTTCCATGATGGCAACTATATATCATAGTTTTCCTTCTGCACAATGTCTTCCAGCTCCTCCTGTTTGTTGGCCATGCTGTGGGCATTGCTGTGGATGCACTTCAGTTGGACTATTGACCCCACCACCTTCTGGGAGACAGAAGCCCTAACTCTTATGTGACCATTCTCGGGCGCTTCCATGGTTTCTAACACATCAATAACCCTCATGTCTTTGCTGCCACATGGATCTCCATTCCCTACCTCCACTGAGACAGCAGACCGAAGGACCCCACTAGCACACCATCCCTCAAATATTGGCGTGCCACCCCCAGACTTGTCTTTAGCAAGCTTGGGTTTATACCTTTCCCCTTTCAAATCTAGTTTAAAGCTCTTTCAATGAGCCATGCTAACTCAAGTGGAAAGATCCTTTTCCCCCTTTGAGACAGGCATACCCCGTCTGTTGTCAGCAGGCCTGCTTTCATGTAAACTGAGCAGGGAAGTGATCATCCCCCTGTACTCGGCACTGTTAAGGCTGCGCCTCAAATACTATGTTCAGTTTTGGGCCCCTCACTACAAGAAAGACATTGAGCTGCTGGAGCGTGTCCAGAGGGCAACGAAGCTGGTGAAGGGTCTGGAGCACAAGTCTTCTGAGGAGCGGCTGAGGGAACTGGGGTTGTTTAGTGTGGAGAAGAGGAGGCTGAGGGGAGACCTTATCGCTCTCTACAACTACCTGAAAGGAGGTTGCAGCAAGGTGGGTGTTGGTCTCTTCTCTCAAATAACTAGTGATAGGATGAGAGGAAATAGCCTCAAGCTGCGCCAGGGGAGGTTTAGGTTGGATATGAGGAAAAATTTCTTCACTGAAAGAGTGGTCAAGCACTGGAACAAGCTGCCCAGAGAGGTGTTTGAGTCCCCATCCCTGGAGGTGTTCAGAAAACTTGTAGACATGGCACTTTGGGGCATGGTTTAGTGGTGGTGTTGCGTTGACAATTGGACTGATGATCTTAGAGGATTTTTCCAACCTTAATGATTCCTAGTTTTTTATTTTCATTAAAAAATAATCCAGCCACCAAACCAGGAAACATGAAATTAATTATTACTCTCCCCTTAACTGGTTTAGTTGTGGACTTGGTAGTGTTAGGTTAATGGTTGGACTGGATGATCTTAAGGTCTTTTCCAACCAAAACGATTCTATGATTCTATCATCAAAAATCCCTAAATTCTGCCAGTGACACGAGGCTTGGAGCCAGGTATTGATCTGATGGCTCTTCCTGTGTCTTCCCTCATCATTCCCTGCAACTGGAAGGATAGAAGAGAACACTGCTTGTGCTCCTGATCCCTTAACCAGTTGTCCCAAGGCTCTGAAGTCTCTCTTGATTGCCCTTGGACTTCTTGTTGCTACTTCATCACCGCCTACCTGAAAAATCAATAATGGATAGAAATCTGAGGGCTGTACCAGAGTAGGAAGCTTTCTCTTCACATCTTTAACCTGGGCCCCAGCAATACAGTAGACTTCCCTAAGAAGTAGTCTGGTCTGATTATTGGGCCTTCTGTTCCCTTCAGAAGGAATTGTCCTATGACAGTGACCCGTATTATTTTCTTTATGGAAGTGGTTTTGACAGAGGGTGTAGGCTGACTTAACCTCCGTGACACCTCCAAGCTAGGTGAACCATCGTCCTCATCACTGTTCGGTTCCACTTGCAGAGCCTCGTACCTATTATGCCAGGGCACCTGGGAAGGTGGGGTGGTCACAAAGGAGATGCACCCATGGTGCCAGGCAGGAACTTGTCTCCATTGCTCCCTGTCCCTTAAGTCAGTGTTCATCCAGCCAGAGAGAGGATGGGGAATCCTCCATATCATGCGTCCTGTCTGCCTGATGGGCTTGTCTCAGGGAAGGTAGGGTGTGATTCCAACAGTCTCTCTCTCTCTCGCACTCCCTGATACTCCTCAACCTACTCACCTACTCCCGGACCTCTGTCACTAAGCGGAGATGTTCCTCTCCCTGGGCACACCTCCCACAGGTGTGCTCATTGCTGCCATCCCATACTGGTGTAAGAGCAGGGCACACCATGCAGCCTGGCACCTGGCTGGTAGTGTGTTCCCACAGGAGCTCTGTCTGGGAAGCCGTGTCAGTCATGGTGGGTATAGAGTTTAGGGATTCCGTGGCTTTCTGCTGGGTGTATGCCGTTGCTCACTGGCCAAGCTGGCAGAGCTTCAGCACCCTTCCTGTGCACCCTTCGATGCAAACTGTCATGCAAACTGCCATGCCATGCCCTTGCTGACATGCCATGCCATGTTGTCAGCACTGCCGGTCACCAGTGCTCCCCAGGGGCTTCTTTTATGGTGGGAAGGGTCTTGGCTACCGTTGCTCCTGGCCTCACCCAGATCTCGTCAGCGACTGTCATGCAAGCTGCAGGCTCCTGGAGGGTCTCTCAGCTCCCCTTGAGGTTCCCCTGGCTTGGGAACCCGCCCTGTGTACTGCGCTGGAGTGGTCCACTGCAGATCATGCCAGCCCCAGAGCTTCTCACCTTGGCCACTTGCCATTTCAGTGAGATGCAGTGGGACTGAACAGTGGATGTGGGAGCTTTTTTCCCCCTAAAGTGTTTGGTACATTACTAGTGAGTAAATTATTAGTCTGCTCTGACATGGATAATCCTGTGTCAAGGGGAGCGCTCTTCACTCAATATCATTACCAAGTACAGCTGTTAAAATCTTTCAAAAAAAGACCTCACAAAAGTGGCTTTGGTTCAGGATGGCACCCTACAGCAGTAGAGGAGATATAAAGTCTGCGTGCACATGTGTCTGTGGCCATATATAAAGAAGTCCATAACCATTACCCAGTCAGCAATTGCCATGAAAATAAAACATAATAGTTTTAAGATCAGTTAAGATAGATTTGGGATATTTGTGTAGATCTTGTAAGCTTGTGGTAAGTCACCACGCCTGCAGAAAGGATGGGCTGGTGGATCTGAGTCAAAGGGTTAAGCCTTGTATCTGAATCCATGACAACACCAATGGGAATTCCTTATACATGGCCAGAGATTAAACAAATTTGGTTCTAAAGGAATTGAAAGAGTGGGAAAAAAAATCCAACCACCCAACAAGCCTGAACCACACAATGTTATGGAGAGAGATGTCCTTGGCTTTTTAAAACTGTTCTAGAAGAGGGATATAATTATCTGGTAAAACCTATTGGTTATCATTTTCTATTAGTTCTAAAGGACACTTCCATTATGGAAGGTCACTTTTCTCCAGCTACTATATTGCATTTTGTACAACAAAGTACTCATAGGATGTGACATTTGGTGTTCTGCAAAATAAATTACGATTCTTGTCCTGTGAGAGCCGCTAAAAATAGGCAAGAGAGAGCAGACAGTTACCTTGCAGCATATGCCACTTTAAATGCAGGCAAAGACCCCGACTATATGGGGGTGGGAGTCTGAACACTCATGTGTATGGCCAGTGCTTGCTAACTTGCTGATGCATGTTTTTATCTGGTGAGGGTGTCATGGCTCCATGGTTAATAAACACCAGTTTCCACATGCTGTAGCAGCTTTGCCTGCCTGCCTCTTGCACACAAATGAAAGCTGGAGTGATCATTCCTGGTTTATAGCAGTGGTAACAAAAGGCAAAACTTCTTGTTTTTATTTTGGTGAAATCTGGTATTTGGTTGGCTGATTGGTTACATTAGGAAGTAGCTTCTTAAAACTGCCATGATTACTAAATAGTGCCATGCATGTGCTGCGCATGGCCTTGAAGGCAAATGCTGTGGTGTGACCTGGCTCCATTTCATGCCCAACATCCACGTGACGTTACACAGGTTCAGTGCTAAGCTCTACACTAAAATCCTGCTTTGCAGAACTGAGTAAACACCAGGAGCTTCTGACTTTCTGATTCATGCTTTCAGGACAAGCACTTCAAATATTTTTCCCTAATAAGCATATAATTGAAGGACTTCCCCTGACACCTATTCCTCTCTCCTTGCCTAGAAAGAGCCTGATAAGTAAAAAGAAGAAACATCAGCTTGCTTGCAAGTTTAAATGGAGTATTTCCTAAGCAGGACTTGCAGATCTCTCATTATCTTTGAAAAGGTGGTTGCTCTTGCCTTCGGTCCTCTTTGTTCATGTTCTCTCCCCCAGTTTTTAGGTCTGGATTTGCTTTGTGGTGGTGCTGCTGGGCCCACGCCATTTGTTAGCCCTTGTACAACATCACTGTGCTGCACACAGGATACTCATTTCTGACTTATTACAGATGAATAAAAACTTGCATTAATAGTTAAAAGTAGAGTACTAAAGCTGTGCTTTACGCAGGGGTGATTGATGGCTTCCATTACACTCCATTAGATATTTTATTCTTGTTAAATGAAGAGCAGCCAACTTTGTCAAGTATTTTTAGTTCCCCCTGGTCTTATTGGCTCCATCTATTCTCAGGGATGTCCTGTAAATGGCCACATATGGCTTTGTGTCTGTAGGAGTGATGACCGTACAGCTGGCTTTCATTGCCCACCAATTTACCGGAGCCCCCTTTATTGTGAGCCTGACAGCACCAGGGAGCTTTGTAGAACTAACAAAATATATCTATTTTCTAATTGTCTATTTATCACCTTCCAGGGATTGGTGGGCCTCTCATCTGAAAGCAAAGGGGGGACGGCCTTGAACAATGATCCTTGTCAGGGCAGTTGCTCACTTTAAATTAGGGTCTCATTGCTAAATAACTAATTTAGTCCTGCTATCAGACTGAAAAAGTGGGTATTCAGTGCAAAGTGCCAACTGGGGAATTGATTATGTCTCCTCTTAGTGTGCATGATAAAAGCGCCAGACCTGCAGCCCGTAGGTAGCTCCCCGGAGGCCGACAGCTTCCTGGCATGGAGGGTCTGTGCCAGACCACCAGGCATGGGCTTCGCAGGGTGTCCAGACCTTGGGAGCCACAGCACATGCCTCGGGTGCTCAGGACCCCCACATGGTGCAGGAGCCACGTCCCGCTCCTCAGGCAGGGGGTGGTGGAAGAAGAGAGTGTTGCTGCCACTGCCTCCGGTCAGGAGATGGTTGGGGAGGGAGGCAGGGAATGGAGGTGGCTTGGGAACAGGGACAGAGAGAGGCTCCGGGGGGATGGAGGCTGTTTGCCGTGATCCCAGGTTTTCTCCCCCAGAAGCAATTTGCCTAGCATCCATGTCCACTGCAAGACCTCTTCTCCCATCAGCATCCCAGGAGAACAACCTCAGCAACTCTTACTAACAGGAAAATCTCTCCTGTGTGCCCAGGCTGCCCTTTCCCATCAGGTTCATTCACAACATGGAGCTATGGCCGGACCGGGATTTGTCACCATAGATGAACAGAGCACACAGGCAGGTCTAAGCACCGAAGAGCCTTTTTCCGGGCTGTAGCACAGGTCTGGACTCACTCCAGAGCTGTCTAGAGGATGCTGTGGTGCCCCTGTAAGAGCTGCTCTGTGGGTGACTTATGTCTGCCTGAGGCAGAGCAAGGGATGGGGGGCTGCAGGTGGGAAGGGCAGCATGCACTGCTGGCTCCGGTGATTTTTAGCTAGCAGGGAGTGCATTAGAAAATTTTGTTGTATGAAACAAGAACAGCATAGGCTATTGATTATCAAAATAATGTTAACAAGAAGAGAACATGTATTGTCTGTGTGTTGGAAAACACACACACACACAAATATTAACATAAAAATATTTATATAAATATATATATTTGATACTATAATATCATACATTATATATTTGTAAAACATAAATATTTATGTTAAATAGCAAATAGTGGGTTAGGGGTCTTGTAACTTTCTCCCATATGCCCCTTTTCACATGCAGCCTGAGCTGCCATATGCCCACCTCTGCAAGTTTTGGGGACAGTTTGTGAATTCCCTGCTGAGGACTACGGTGCAAATGAACAAATGCATGAGCAACCTGCAATGCACTTAGGGAACCTGTTTTTGAACACACACCACTATCACCACCCCCATCCCAGCTAAAACCTAAAACACAGTATTGACCTCATTGAAAGGAGGGTTGAAGTATGAAGTCACGCAGGCAAATTGCCAGCCTCTGCCTGAGATTAAACTAGGTAATGCTGCAAGAAACCACTGGACTTTGCAGACAATGGAAGGGGGAAAGGTTGGCCTGCTCCAGCCAGGCGCTAAACTAGCAAGGCAAAACCAGGAGAAACCAGTGGGCATGGTGGAGAGTGCAAGGGCAGCGGGGGGATCTCCCCTCTGGGAAAGAGATTGAAAGGGAGTCATGGCGTGACAGCCATTTGGGCCAAAATGACCAAATTAGGGTGTAAAATCAGCACAAGGGGACAGATTTCCAGTGCTTTCTCCTTGGGAAATACCCGCTAACATATGCACTGAAAAAGATGTGGGAGAGACCTCCTCTATTCCCAAGAGACTTTGCAAAGAAAATCCATCAGCTTTATTCCAGCTACAGTTTAAGTTTCAGCATAGCTGAGGAAACAAAAGGGGTTAAGATTGGTTCTTGATCAAAGTTATAGCAAGGGAAGAAACACTTGTGTTTATTCCTTTTCAGATATAAATCTCAGAAACTATTTGCCTAGCACCGTGAGCTGAGCACTGAACCACCTGCATAACCTCAGTGCTAAAAACTGGAAACTGCAGTCTGACACTAAGTACCCCAAGCTGTTTCCAGTGCACAACAGAGGATCTGACATTTCCGGGAGACTCCCTTCCCCTCTGAGCCTTTCCCTCTCCTCTCTCCTACCCCAGCCCAGGCTTATCAACTGCAGAGAGAAAAAAAAGACTTCACTGTAATAGCTGAGAGCAGAAATTTTTCACTTTGTTCTGCCTCTGCAGCACCTGGACATGCTTGGTTCCCCAGAAGACGGACCCTTGGCTGCAAGCAGACCAGCATGAGCATGCACACATATCGGGACATGCACATATTTGAGACACACGTCTCCCCTTTTCTCTGCGTGTCTTAGGCTGGTGCTGGCTCTCCCCTGCCTCTGGTCCAAAGCCCAGAGAAGCAATGGA